>NC_057410.1:46733004-47432405 GCF_019320065.1 Cervus canadensis
AATTGGTCATGGCTACCCCCTAGACAGATCTCTATGATATTGTTAACATAATACGCTAGAAGTTACAATTGTTTGGCCACAAAATCTTTTTTTTTTTCTCTTCAAATTAACATGATAACAATTTTAAATTATTTGCAATAAATGGTAATGGTTTAAAATTGTTTACAGTATTTTCCTATGACATGTTCAAGCTCCTATTCCATTTTTGCCTTAGTAATGTTGAGACTTGATTTGCAACTTGACCTTTCTTTGAAATTAATAGTGACAGAGTAACTGGCTTCTGGCGGTATCAATATTTGCCTGGCTGGTAAAATGTTTTCCTCTGTTTGCACACGATCTACTTTCTAGTTCTCTAGAGGTCCTGGATATTTTCTGCAAATCATTCTGTGGGAAGGAAATTTCCAGAGCATACTGCAAATCCACGGTGTCCCACAAGGAGTCATGCAGGAATCGCTCTCACGTAGTGAATACGCCAGCTGGCTCACTGGAAAACTTTCCTCTACTTCTGTTTTTTTGCTAATGGCATATAGAAATTTTATTTCCAAGTTTGCAATTTAGATAACATTAGTATCAAGTATAATTTTATTTGATAACCCATTCATTTTACTTAAACCGTAAAGTATGTTTGGGGTATTAATCATTTCCAGTTTCTGAGTGTGCCCAATTATAAGACATCCCTTTTTCAAGCTAGCTAATAAAGCTCTTGGTTGGTACTGAAAACGCAAACAGCTAAAGGGCATACTATTTTTAAAAAAGGCTAATTACTTACTGTGTTATGTTAACAGGGGGATGTCTTACAGCCTGCTCTCTATAGTCAGCCCCGTGGCTTCTGCAGATGAACTAAATTTCTAGTAGCGGATCTTCAAAAAAATGTACAGTCAAGGAAATATGAAGTTTCAGATCTTAGAAGGAAATAGTCACTGAATTTTAATATATAAGAGAAAGAAAGCAAAAAACATTAGAGAAATACCTTTATAGGTTTGGGGGTTTCTGGAAAGGCAGAGAAACAATTAAAAGATTTGGTAAACAGCGAACGTTGGCAAAAACAGTAGGTGGCTAGCCCCCAGGGATATCTTATACAGATCAGGAAATCCACTTCTTTAACCTGTTTCTTATATCTCTTAGTTAGTATGATTGTCCATTTTTAGTGTGTTTGTTATTCTACTACCTCATCTTAAAAAATTCTCTTTTTATATTTATATATGCTAATATTATTTTCAGGTTTGAATTGAAGTTCTGATCTTGCTCTGGGAGTCATTTTGCTATTTAAAATGTCTTTACCTGCTAATTCTTCTTCTTTTTAATCTATAGAAGAGAACTTTTCCCCGTGGAAAAAGAACTTTTGTCTCTCTTTCAGGAGAGGTCCTTTTTTATCCAAGTGTAGGATGAGTAGACAATTTATGTCCTGGGATTTAGAAGACATATGTGAATATATGGAGAGATATATATGTAAAGATATAAATACATTTAGTTATATACCTGTAATTATTATGTAATTACTATATGTATACACATATGTATGTATGTACACATATACATATATGTACATATGTGTATATATTATATGAGATGAGATGCCCAAACAAGAAATGAACACACTGTGACCTGAGAAAGCTGGTTGCTGGGTGAGGCTAAGGTTGGGCCGTCTTATTCAGGAGTGGCCACTGTCCACTAGTGTCTACTTGCAGGCTGTATAGCAATTTAGGAACTCATATTTTAACTTTAATGTTAATTGTCTAAAATTTAACTTTAAAACTGGTACTCGCTCATGTCAACTATGTTTGGAACAGCTTACCTATGTGGATCTTCTGACCTAAACTTTTGCAGTCTGAGTACAGATGCGGTTCTTCTGGTGAACATTTAGTCTCCAAATTGAGGTGTGTACGAAGGGCACACACACGGTGGGTTTCAAAGACAGTAGAGAAAAAAGAGAAAATGCAAGATGTTAAAAACTGTATTAAGACATATTTTAGCTTCTTTAATGTTGAAACAATATTTTGGCATGTTGAGATAAGAAAGCATGTATGTTATCATAATTAATTTCACCTGTTTCTTTTTACTTTTAGTAATAATGCTGCTACTGGACAATTTAAAATGGTATGTGAGGCTCCTGTTATATTTCTAGTCGAAGGGCTGTAATTGTCTAAAGAGCATGAAGTCTCATGAGTGAGCAGAGTCCAGGTGAATTTCCTTCCCCTGAGAACTACTGCTATTGGCAAAGACTCTCCTCTAGCTTCTCTGATAGATACACATTACTTGTATCACAAATGATGTACAGAGTGGCTCCATTCACTTTGGCTGCATTTCATTATTTGATGACATCTGTAGGGTATAAAATCTAGATTAACACTGACCATACAGTAGTTAATTTTTCCTAGAAAAAAAATCACAAAATGCGATTAGGATTAGGATATAGATTTTTCTGATTTGGACTTCAATGGTTTTACATTGTTCTCCTCCTTTATAAGTGTCCCATTAAACAGGCTTAAATATGTTAGTTAAAAACTAAAGCCAAATAAACTATAAAGATGTTCACCACAGCGCTTACTCTCTCTTCTGTTTTCTCTTTGGTCAAGGTCTTTCTTGTGGGAGAAATATCCCAAGGTGAAATTCACATCACTTCTCATTTCTATGCTCAGGATTCCTGTTTTGATCTTTCCAGCCTCCACCTGTCTTCGAGGCTCTACCATTAGATTTCCAACTGCTTGGTATATTTTATCTCTTCCTCTAAAAAAGTCCATATATTTAAATTGCACTATATAACTAGACCATCTTCAAAGGACTTGAAAAGCAGAAAGAAAATGAAAACTTGGTCGCAAGTATGTAGTACATTACATCTAAAGGAGGAAAAATATTCCAAGCATGAGGCAGAACTTTGTACCAGAGGACACAAACCCACAGGTGATCTGTCCTCCTCCTGTGATCACTAAGCGGCACGGTCATTATTCATCTGTCTTCTCGGGGAGCTCCACCTGTGAAAGTGGCTCTCCTCAAATTAAATATTTTTATTTAACATAAGCTCACGTTCAGCTGCTGTCTCCATGTTCAGAAATATTTTTATTTAGTAAATATTTATTGAGAGTGCACTATATTCTAGGCCTTAAAATTGAACATAAGTGGGATCACAGTGTATATATATATATGATACATGTGCTCAGTCATGTCTGACTCTTTGCAAGCCCATGGACTGTGGCCTGCCAGGCTCCTCTGTCCATGGAATTTAACTTTCCAGGCAAGAATGTTGGAGTGGGTTGCCATTTCCTCCTCCAGAGGTATATATGTGTGTGTGTGTGTGTGTGTGTAATTTGATTTTATATATAAAAGCAAATAATTCAGAGTCTTGTCTGACCTTATCTGAAGGATCAGAAATGCTTGTCTAAGGCATTTGAGAATATTTAAGGCCCTTGGGGTAAGAGGACCCACTCCAGTATTCTTGCCTGGAGAATCCCATGGACAGGGAAGTCCGTGGGATCACAAAGAGTCTGACACGACAGCACACAGCACCGGGGTAAGAGGAAGTAGATCACATTAAAAAATGCTGTTCTAAACCTGGTCTCGGACAAAATATTATTGCTTGATGAACTCTGTAATCGTCTCTGAATAAATTAGAATGCTGATAAATGTTAGTAGTGTTCAGTATTTGCTTAATCGGTTATGGGGTTAATATTTGATTTGGGAAACCCTCCACTTACCCATCCACCTGACAGTTAAGAAGCTGGGAATCTTTAAGTATTTTGTAATCTAACCCACATTTTTAATAAATGTCTCTCTACTAGGAGAGCAACCTTTAAATTGGCCAACAGAGGGTTTTGTTTTTTTTTTAAGATGATACTAAAGTGTTGACACATGCTCATGGCTCAATTGTTTGGAAAGTTGTTGTTAATGTTTCAACAATTACTTCTTGGTTCTACAACTAGGGTAATGGAGAGAACAGAATCAAAATGGGGGCAGTGAACAGAGTAAAAAAGGAGATCAAGAGATAAGCGAAATCCAGATTTAGCAAAGAATTGTTATTTGATATTTGAACCTTATTCCTAAAAACAAAATGCAGAAGAGATAAGGGAGCTGGGTGATCAAATTTTATAAAGATCAATCTTTCTATAGTAGTGTTAGCCAATGGGAATAGAAACATCAAGTGAGTCACAAATATGAGCAATATATTTAATTGTAAAATTTGTAGTAGCCACATTAAAAAAAAAAGAAAAATGAGGTGAATTTTAATACTACAGTTAATATAATCCAATATACTGAAAATATTTTCATCTCAACATGTAATCACTACAAAAATTACTCAGTTGTACACCAGCTTCAACTCTATCATGCTATTATAGAACACTGGCAAACGTTAAAAATTCCAGTGATAAATAAAAGGTTTATGAATGTCTTTACAATTTTATGGAAAGGAACTTGAGAAGTTTTTATTTTTCTTTAATGAGATTCTACTTCAGAGTGTGCTATGTTTAATTTCTATAAATTGGTTTTCTAGTAGAAGAACTCCTGGGTAACTAACAGATAATGTATACTTGATGTGGAGAAGAGAGACTCCAATGATTATGTATCCAGATCATCTCCTCTGAACTAAAAAGTAATATTAATTCAGTAATATTGAGTGGACATGAGTTTGAACAAGGTCTGGGAGTTGGTGATGGACAGGGAGGCCTGGCATGCTGCAGTTCATGGGGTCACAAAGAGTTGGACACAACTGAGCGACTGAACTGAAACTGAAAATAAATAAATAAAATATTTCATCTTCAAAGCAATCATATGAGTAGAAACTGAAACTATCCCATTTTACAGATTGGCAAACTGGATAAAAGACATGCTTTTATAAGACTTTAATATTACCATGAATGCATTTACAAATTCAATAATGAGAGTATTTGTTACACCACTGATGTTATTAATGTATTATAATGGCTGTGCTAATATAGTAGCTGGCATTTATTCAGTTTCCTGAGTTCCAGGCATTGTTTGAAGTGCTTTACAGATCTAAACTCAATACTCCCAACAGCCCTATGAGATAGGCACTATTACCCCATGTTATAAATGAGGACACTGAGTTTTAGAAGATGCATTCTTGGGAAAAAAAAAATACTGCTGACCTTTGAAAACACAGTAATCTGTAGGAGGTGGATATTATTCCAGTCATCCACTTGATAGGTGAGGAAACTAGGCATAAAGATTGTGAGTAACTGGCCAAGGTTACACAGACCATGATAGTGTTGGGGCCCACACTTACACAGCCTGATGCCCAATGTGTCAGAATGATGTTCAAGTTTTATATCAGCTCTGTGTTTACCTGGATAAGACGGATTGTGGAGATTTCCCAATCTCCGAAACTATGAAAAAGGAAACACTTATCAATTTTAATCTATTACTGTTGTTCGACTCATTTTAACTAATAGCTCTTTTTTTTCCCTCAACAACTGTTCTAATTTTCCTGCTTTTAGAATTAAAACCCTACTCAGAGTACCCAAATAAGCATTCCAATTACTGGTATGAAAAACCAGGGTGCTTTGAAAAAAAATTTTTCATTTTAAAGAGGGTTCCTTTTCTTTTTATAATCTCTATTAAAAATAAACCACCACCAGAAGAATTCTTCGATGTTAAAAGCATCTTTAGAGCTAAAAGGTCAAAAAAAAGTTAATGGAATAAAAACAAAGAAACATTTAAGAAGTTGATAAAATTAAGTGAATATTAACATTTTATTTTATATTAATGCTTATTTTATAATCATTTAGGTAGACTAATAATGAGTTTTCTAAAAATATTCACTGAATAAATAACTTTCATTTAAAAAGATATACCTAGTGCCTTCAATATATTTACTCATTTAAAAGCTATGAGGTCCTTTCTATGAAGAATATAAAATAAAAAATCACACACATCCTACTCATGGCTTATTAATAGTGCAAGCAACATTTTAAAGTTTGATACTTTTGGTGCATAATTATTCAATTCTCTCCACATATAGACACCACACCTTGTTGTCAATAAATAATTCCACTTTAATGGCAAAGTAATAATTTAGACAGATACAGGGTGCACATTTGCAAAAAAATATATGCAAGCTGGTTTACAAGCTAGAGGAACAATCAACCAATAGAAAATACATCACCCAGTTAAGTCCACGGACACCAAGTAGTTGCTGCCGGGGCTTTACAAAGACTACAAAACTTTTCAGATGATTTATTTCACTGTTTCTATTTACATGGTATGTTACATCAAAAATGTACAAAATATAAAATGTATACAGACAAATGTTTCACAAACTAGTTTAAGTTGTAAACTAGGCGGACCTACTGGGATGTATTGCAGGAATTTCTGTTTAATGATCATGTTTGAACTGTGGTTCTCAAAATGGCAGGGAAAGATTAGCGATTTTCTTAGATCGCATATTGTACAAGGGCCACTAGTCACGCATCCAGCTACGCATATCGACGTTTCACCACAGACGCGATCCACGTTTGAGGCTTCGAAGTCAGGGTGCCCTTTCTAGGCGCACAGTTCAGTTCCGATTTCCCTTGGGGCACTAGCACCGTGGAGGACCTACAGACGAGCGACACTCTGACGACTGCAGCGATGTCTCGCGCTGTTGTTGTTCTACAGCAACTGACCCGTGGGTGGTCACAGAGAGTAGCACCAATTGAACGTCCTGAAGTAGCACATTTTCACACGCATGGAACAAGTCTACACCGTGGCCTGGCCCTTGGGGTGATTCGTTTCCAACCTGTCCTCTCTGCGCGGTGGGAACTTCAGTCACTCCCGTCAGCTCTCATGCACTCTCTTGAAAGCCCGCCATGACAGATGCACTTTCAGACATTTTTACTTTTCCAAACATGTATTTGGCTTCATGGACAGTTTTGAAGCATGCTCACTCTAGCACTGATAGCTCCTGCATGGTCATCACAACTGTAAATACAGGACAAACACACCAGGTAACAACAGCATTGAGGGTCTGCATTCTGTATTTGTTTGCAACGTACAGGAAATCTCAGCAAGTGAAACATCTCTTAACACCCACAGGATAAAATACAATTTGTGTGTGTGTGTGTTTGTTTTGACTTGTGCAAGTTTTTTAAGTGATTATTTACAATACCTACCCAGTAGACTGTGCAAATCTAACCTTCTTTTACAGTATAAATGCTTTCTCATCCACAGTGACTTCACTGCTTCAGTGTTCTCGAATGCTGAATTTCTCATGTACAATAACACCCATCAAAACAACATGCTCAAAACTCATAATAATTAAAAAAAAAAAAAAAGAATAGGAGAGAAAAGCCGAATAGCTGTGCTCATGCTGCATCTAGTGCTTCCAGCTCTGCTGGATAAGAATTCACCATCTCCCGCCTTCTGAAACTCTTTCCCCTAGAACTGGATGGAAGATAGCCACATGGCTTAGCTTGTAAATGACAGTCAAAGAGGGTTTCTGGGTTACTTGAGTCTTTTGGAGGATAGGCAAAGCAATCTATTCACAAGGTAAAAATACTGATCTTTCTCCTATCCATTTCTTCAAAAACAAACACAAAAATAGAGATGAGGCTACTGTGTTAACTGGTGTTGTAAGTGAAGACAGTGGAAACGACCAGTGGTTCAGGATTTAAACCAACGGTTAAACTGTTGTAGAAATCGGCTTAAGGCAGTGGGACAGCACCATAGGAAATGTTCCTTCTTTTCACTGACAAGGCTCAAACAAACAAAGCCCTAAAAAGCCTGTTGTCAGTGTGGACTAATAATTGGTATAAAACTTATTATTATTTTTTTTTTAAGGGAATGGGCAGGTGGTTTCAAAAGACCACAGTGGGAAAAACAACCTTATCAAACCTGTGACTCAGACACTGAAGCGTGGGTGAAGCACAGCCTGTGATCACCGCAGCTGAGAGTGACGCTGGCCCATCTCCAGCTGGCCACAGCAGTGTTTCCCTGGGGGGTCGCACAATTCCACTTGTGCTTGCAGAGGCCTGGCCTCTTCATTTTGGAATGGGGTGAGCGCACAACACAAACGCTACTGGGGCTCCGCAACCAGCACCTTGTGGCACAAAAGAGGTTGGACGGATCAGAAGAGTGGATCCTGCTTGGGGGGAACAGCCCCTCAGAGGAAACCAGAGAAGGAACTACAAAAAAAAAAAGAAAGGAAAAAAAGGTCTGCATTGTAAACTTCTAAAGAGAAAAAACAGAAAGTCCAGTTTGGCTAACCCATGTGCAATCTTCAGTGGCCCTATCATTAGGGTCCTTTCCAGTTGAGTATTGGAGCCTTACATCACTCCACAGAGATTAAAAAAAAAAAAAATGCCTAGAAAGAAAAGCAAGTTACGCTTCCGTGTCAACTGAGCATCTTGGTGCTTCAGACTTAGTTTTGCTGCCTCCTTGGAGACCACAACTCTGGGTCAGGGCCCTGACAGGATGCTTTCATACTGGCAGTGGTTTCATGAAAATACCTTACTTTTCAAACATTTTTTTTTTTTTTTTTAAGCATAGTCTTTTCCCCTAACTTTTTTTTTCACCCTCTAGAGGGTAGATTCAAGAGACGAATCCAGAATGTCTTCATGATGGCTGGTGCTATCGCTGTCGCAGCTTTGCGTGCCCGGGTAATTGGCTGCTTCTTGGAGTTTCATCAGCATATTCATCTGAAGAAAGAAAGAGAGACATTGATGGAGGCGATGATGCATGGAGAAAGCCAGGCCCAGAAAACACACGGCCCCGAGCCACACGGAGGACCCATCTCATCCCCTCCAAGGGAAACGGAAAACACTTTTAGACTTTGACTGGCTGCCCCGGCTCCTAGACTCTTTCTCCCACGCATGACTTACAATGGCAAACCATAAGGAGAAAACAGGGCCTCTGGATACGTCTTTTATTTGCGATTGTAAATGAATACAGCTCCAACAGGGAGAGTGGGAAGGAAACTGTATCGCAGCCGGACATCTGGGCTCGTGGCTGCAGAGGACGCCAAGCTGCCCAGCTTTTTGGCTGCGAGGAGCAGAAAGCACTGAATGGAACTGAAAGTCCTGAACGTTCCTCCACGCCGACGGGCACACGGGCGTTCGCTCAGGGCCCGGGAGAGGAGGCGGGGCTGCAGGAGAATGGACCAGCTGCTTCGTACAAGCCCCCCATCTGCTGCTTAAGCGTGGACCTCGAGGGGAGGCCACCGAATGAAGCCGACCATGAGCATTTGAAGAGGCCAAAGGGAAGAATCACCATCAAGCTTCTGCGGCTATTGAGCGCCTGGCTAAAATATGATGGGTATCTCACCAAAAAGAAAAGCCACCTTCTGGAACAAGAGCAGCTGTCTCACGTTCCCCAGCCTTCTAGGACAATGGCAACGTTTGTTCTTATAAAAGGGACATGGGCAGGAAAGCAGCTGGGGAGAAAGGCAGCTAGTGTTTCCGGGTATTAGAAAATAAAAGGCAGCCACTTTGCTTGGATTTTGAGAGATCTGCAGATTCACTAGTAGAGATGCATAAAGAAATGGTGTTCAAAAGCAGACTGTGAATAAATGATTTGACAGTTTTAGAAAGCACAGAAAAATTGGTACATCTTCGGGAGGGTATGGACTTGTTTTCTTATCAAGAGTTTCTGTAAATGGTAATAATCTTTATATTGTTTAATGCATGCTAACTTTACTATTTATTATGTAATCAAAGATGTTCATTTTTTCCCCCAACTTAAAATTTAGGGAAACTGATCCAATAGAAAGGTTTGATCCAAAAGGATTCCTTAGTCATATGTTAAGCTCTGTTTGTTGATATATTCAGTGTAAAATGTGTGTTTAATTAAAAAAAAGTTTGTGAAATAAAATGACACACTGCTGCTGCTGCTGCTAAGTCGCTTCAGTCGTGTCTGACTGTGTGCGACCCCACAGACAGCAGCCCACCAGGCTCCCCCGTCCCTGGGATTCTCCAGGCAAGAACACTGGAGTGGGCTGCCATTTCCTTCTCCAAAATGACACATTGGTAATTACCAACTCCAGCAAGAATGCCTTTCTGACAAAGAAGCTATAGGTATAGCATATTTTAAAGTCATTTTAATATTTTTAGGACAATATTTTTCAACATGATTTTCTAATTCCCTGAATTTATTAACTAGCTACATAAACATATGAAAGTAGTTGGTGATAACCTCTTAAACCCAGTGAGTCATAAAGCTAAATATCTCCATCAACGTAGTGTTTCTCTCTCCCTCTCCCCTTCTCTGTCTCTCTTGAACACACACACACACACACCCCTACCTTCATGCACATTCACATTCCCTTTTTCCTTTCTTTTGTTAGTCCCTCCCTTATAAGTAGCTGGCTGTATGTTCAAGCACCTGGGTGAAGATAATTTGTTAAAAAAAAAAATTTTTGTTTTGAACACCTTTCAAGAATAGAAATGCTTTCAAGTTTATGCTTCGATCTCAGTTTAGTTACAAATACTTGAAATCACTTGAAAGCTGACTGTTATAAAAGTTTTATGGTATAATAATAGTATCATTAAAGTCTTAGGTTTTGAAAATGGTGCCATATAGTAAATATGTTCCATTAAAATAAGTTCAAAGTCTCAGATTCATGGTAAATGCATACAAAGGATTTACCGTGCCTTCTCAGAGAGTTGCTTTGTACATTCAAGTCAAAGGAGGTAGGTAAGGTTCACATCAGTCAGTAGTCTGACTGGGTAAAATCAGGGTGGATCATTATTCTCTACTAAGTATTACCTTGTGCTCTTTTCCCTTGCTTCTTTCCCAGACCCATAGTCATAAACACAGTACCTATCATTTGTAACACCCAGGTCAGGTCCTATCGTCCCTGGTATTTACACATAGGCCCGTCTTCCAGCCTCTATCCTCTTTCTTTTAACCTGCCCTCTATTCTATTACCAAGGTGATCTGAAAATCTAATAAGTCCTTTGCCCAAAAATCTTTGGCGGCTCCCCATTTTCTGTGTGGTAAAAATTTAACTTCCTACAAGATAAACAAGGATTCACATGACATATCAATTGTAGACTTCTGTAGCTTTAATTCTTTCTGTCCCTTCTATTCTAATTCCACAAATTTGTATACAGCTCCCTAAACTCATTATTTTTATTGTACTGTTTCATCATGTTTAACTTGCTGTTTTTTAGATTTTGGATCGTCTCTATCCAACCTCATTATTCATTCATGAACTTTTATTCATCCTTCCAGACCTACCTCAAGCCTCTCCTCCTCTGAGGAGCTTTATCCTAACCACTTCCTCAATAGACTTACAACTTTACCTAGAATACACTTCTATCATTATTGCACTGTAATTTATATATGTAGATATCTTTCTCCATGGCTGGACTATGAGCTTCTTAATGTCAGAAATGATATTGATTTTATGATCACCAGGATTTAGCCCTGAGTACATACTTATTATTTACTAATATTTACTGAATGAATGAGTCTGTTGATGATGAATACACATTATATTTTTAAATACTGTGAGATGTGCCAAAAACTTACATCCTTGTTCAGAGTCAAAAATATATTACTGACAATGAGGTTTTCTCTGAGTACTTCTGATTTAGATTGGACTGCAAATATGTTTTTAACTTATGTCAGTCATTATAAAAATATTGAGCAATAAACACAGAGAGATATTTCCTAATCAGAATGTGTCTGATTCACAGATATTTAGATGAGAAGGTTTTGTTATTTAATATGTCAAACATCATAACCCCTTGTTCTTTAAGATGTTGAGTGAAGCAGAAGGTTAGGAACTGGAGATTTTTTTTTAAACCAAATTCTCATTCAGAATGTAGACATTCTGATCCCTTTTCTAAAGTATAAGATAAGACATCTGGAGTCAGGGAAAAGAATGATTAATGGGTTTAGCTCACCAGGACTGTGTCTACTGGGAAAATTTGGGACATCTCCTAAACATCCCATACTCTATAGGATAACCCTGAAAACAAACCTTATAAACACCTTACCTTTATCAGGAACTGTATGAGAAACTGCAAAGAGAGAACTGGAAATTATAAAAAATTCAGAAGAAATAACCCATATTTGTACTGTAAGGCTTATTTTTTCTCTATTACATATGAATGTGAGAGTTGGACTATAAAGAAAGCTGAGAGCCGAAGAATTGATGCTTTTGAACTGTGGTGCTGGAGAAGACTCTTGAGAGTCCCTTGGACAGCAAGGAGATCCAACCAGTCCATCCTAAAGGAAATCAGTCCTTAATATTCATTGGAAGGAATGATACTGAAGCTGAAACTCCAATATTTTGGCCACCTGATATGAAGAACTGACTCATTTGAAAAGACCCTGATGCTAGGAAAGACTGTAGGTGGGAGGAAAAGGGGATGACAGAGGATGAGATGGTTGGATGGCATCACTGACTCAATGGACATGAGTTTGAGTAAACTCTGGAAGTTGGTGATGGACAGGGAGGCCTGGCGTGCTGCAGTCCATAGGGTCACAAAGAGTCAGATACGACTGAGTGACTGAACTGAACTGATGAGGAATTACTTATTGTGCAGTCACAGTTTTGTGGAATTCAAACCAATTTCGCCACCACTGTTGTTTAGTTATTTAGCTATGTATGAGCCAAAGGGCCAGACACTTGTTATAAAAATGTGAGTTCAGGTCCTCAAGAAGTTTATGAAAGTGAAAGTTGCTTAGTCATGTCTAACTCTTTGGAAGCCCATGGATAGAGTCCATGGAATTCTCCAGGCCAGAATGCTGGAGTGGGTAGCCTTTCCCTTCTCCAAGGGATCTTCCCAACCCAGGGGTAGAACCCAGGTCTCCCACATTGCAGGTGGATTCTTTACCAGCTGAACCACCAGGGAAGCCACGAATACTGGAGTGGGTAGACTATCCATTCTTGACTGGATTTTCCTGACCCAGAAATTGAAGTGGGGTTTCCTGCACTGCAGGGGGATTCTTTACCAGCTGAGCTACAAGGGAAACCTCAAGAAATTTATAGTTTAGATCAAATGTCCTAAATAAGAGATCCCTGGGCTCTAAGTAGGTCAATGTATATTTCTTGTGACTTTATGGAACTTTTTGAAATAATATGGAAAATCTTCTGTGTGCATGCATTTTATCAGGAAAAAAAATCATGAAACTTTATCAGATGGTTCACATGTAAATTCCAAGATGTTCAAAATGGTCAGCTGAAATGACGATGATGTATATGTGTTGTGGTTATTAGTGTAAGGATATTCCACAAAGTATCAAGTCATAATTTTATGTCTTTAGGCATGGTTGCAGACTATGATTTAATCATTTCCTTTTCTGTTTAAGTAACATAAGGACCTTTATCTCAGAATGTCTTCTTACTGTATTAGTTATTCAGTGACTTCTTTAGCCAGAATAGTAAGCTAACAAACACATTACATTTGAGACAGATTTATGGAAACTCATCTCTAAAAATAAAAAATACATATGAAAATAAAGTTATTTTACTAAGAACAGCATGTACTTAGTATTTCCAGAGTATTCATGCTTCAGGGTTTTATTGACTTATAGTATGATTTCCAAGAATGCAATCTGAGAAAGGCAGGGAATAATAACCCTCTGATTCCCCAGTCAGTTCATTCTTCTCTATTGTTGGCAATGGAGTTCTAATCCTAAATTTAGTTAGACTAAATTTTATATGTAAAATGTAAAATTGATACATGTAAAATATTCTTTAGTTCTTCAAGTATAGATTATATTCTTTTTTTGTCATTTTAGAACAAAATTCAGCTTTTTCTTAGATACCTAATGAATTGAGTCCTGCAATGTTTGAAGTTTATTTATTTATAATTTTCTGCTTAGTAAAAGAAAAATTATGGCCTCAGAGTTCAGCCTGGTTTAAGTGTTTTTGATTATTTTTAAGTATACAAGTTTGGTCTTTTGTTTTAAGAGTTTCACCCAATGAAAGTAGGCCAAAGGTAAAAATTTGAAAACTTAGTACCAACATCAGGACAATCTCAAATATTGCCCAGGAAAATGAATTAATGTCTCTGATACAAATGACTACATACTAGTGACTGCACACTGTGGTCAAGATCAGACAGGAAGAATCAAACATCAGCTTCTCACCAGGGGGTCCCCCTCTGTGTCAGTCTGTGGAATGTGCTTTGAGGTTGTAGCTTCCTTCGTGGATACACAGCCCTCATACCCAACATCTTCTGGTCGCAGCTGAAGTAATGCTGGGCCTTCCTGAGGCAGAGATGCTGAGCTCCATGGGTATGTATCAAGCACCCATTTGGAGGGATCTTCCCAAGGTGCTCGTTTTCCATACATCTAAAAAGTGATCACATATTTAGCACATATAAAATGAATTTCTTGTTTTTTTTTTTTTTCTGCCATGCAACTTGCAGAATCTTAGTTCCCAGAACAGGGATTGAACCCAGGCCCTCAGCAGTGAAAGCCTGGAGTCCTAACCACTGGACCACCAGGGAATTCCCTGCATCCCTGTTCAGTACGGAAGTGACTTACTAATGGCGCACTGAGTCCTTATGGGACTTTCAGGGGAATGAAGTGCGCATATGCTATTTTCCAGATTTTAAACTATCTGTCTGTAGAGTTCACTTTAAACTTGAAGGCTAGACAAAATAAATCTGAATATCTAGAATAGATGGTCAGCATTTGGGGGAGAGCATGAGGGAGGTTTATTTTAAATACATGAAGAATGACTACCCACATCTGTCTTGTTAGCAATTTTACAAAATAAATGAAAGCTCAACATTGAGAAAGGAAAGTTCCAGTAATAGAGAAATAAAAAGATTCATGCTAGACACTAAATGCCTTTATTTACTAAAGTATACTTTGGAAAGATGATGAATAAAAGAGATTTCTTTTCTCTACTTCATTCTACTCAGATTTTCCTTGAAAATAACCATCCTTCCCCTAACAACCATTTCTGTCAGATTAATTTCCTCTATAATCTCATTGCTTCCTATTAAAGCTTCTTTGAGATATTTGTTTGTAAGACCACTAGTACAGAGGAAAATTATGGGAAATGAAAACTTTGTCAGAACGCCTCTGGAAGAATAAAGTTGATAAGAAAGAGATTATAAAGCCTGGTTAAAATATGGGTAGTGGAGTAGAGGGCAGATGAACACAGGCGATGTTAAAAAAATTTTTAAACTGGAAGCAAAGCCAAAACCAAACTAGAAACAGCACACTGAGGAGACAGCGGTTGGAGGGCTTGGGCGGGGGGCGGGGGGGAGGGGGGGAATACAAACCAGAGGCATAGAAGGAAAGGTTAAAATTAAAAGTAGAGGGCAGTAACAAAGCTACACTAGTTCTTTGATGGACTTTCCTACTCTACTGAGGGCGATCCTAGTTACTAGGTGTATATTTGGATCCAGACAGCACCGAATACCAGCGTGAAGCTTTTCATCTGGTTTGCTGTGCTTCCGTGAGACAAAAACAAAATGGCGGATGTGGAGGCCATGAAAGGCCCAGTCTGCTTGGAACAGTCTTTTGAGTTTCTCCTGGGGAAGGTGCCTGGGGTTGTGGCAGGCTTGCCTTAAGGGAAAAAAGTTCAGGTCTTGATATCTGCACATCTAGGGGATAACAGTAGGGGTAGTAATCAGTTTTTTTTTTTTTTTTAATAGTTCTATTATTTTGGAGTAGAAATTGTCTCTCAGTTAAAAATCTACATAGATTGCTATACAACTTGCTACACAACTTAAGTTAATTGAGGGAAAGTATATAAATCTTGGGACGGAAACATTGCAAAAAGAATATGAAAGTCTAGCAGAATCAATTGATGATGTCCAGAATCATCATGGACAGCAAAATTGGGGGTGACCAATAAAAAGGTAAATAGGCACAATTCTGTATTTCAGAGTAAAGTAGATGTTATAGAAAAAGAAATGAAAGAAGAGACATTTAAATATTCAGAAGGAGATGATCTGATTGCTGACATTTCAAGAAAGAATCATCAGAGTAAAAATCAGAATTCAGTGCATCATGGTATTTTTTCAAATTAGAACATCTGGCAAAGAGTATTTGCCATATGGTTCCCCACCAAAGCATCAGCCTTCATTTGAAGAGAAAGTATTCTATTCCTCTCAACTCAGATTTTCATCTTTGCAACCATGCTTTATTTTTCCACCTTTTGTTCCAGTTCATAGTTCTCTGTTGCCAGTGGATCCAAGAAAATGGTCCATGACATATGTGATTTCTCTTCTTCCTGTTCCTCCAGAAGTCATATACGGACCATTCCAAGAACATCATCTGCCAACAGTCTTCCAGTCCAGCATATCCTTCAGTAGTGATGATAACTCTCTACTCACCAAAGGGTTTTCCTTTTTTCTCAAAGTGCTGTATCTGCCTCCTGCCACCTCTGTTCCCCGCAAGCCTCAGCTACTCCCTATGTTGCAATTGATCCAACTTTCACTCTAACCTACTAACAAACATCGAGAACCACAGCAGAAAACTTGAAATATTTTTATTCCTCTTCAAAAAA
Organism: Cervus canadensis; assembly: GCF_019320065.1. Lineage (NCBI taxonomy): Eukaryota > Metazoa > Chordata > Mammalia > Artiodactyla > Cervidae > Cervus > Cervus canadensis. The sequence continues at coordinate 46,749,416 of NC_057410.1, forward strand.
AAACTTTTTTGGAGTATCTCTCAGCTTGGGGAACTGGTATTATCTCAGTGATCATGACTTATCTGGAATGGTAATTCTCAGGATGGTGCTTTATAAATAATGATTTGAACATTAAAAATGCTACATACTTCTAAAAAATGAGATTTAAGGATTTTTAGCTATTACTGTTTTTGAGTTTTTAAAACCCTTCTAATTCTTCCAATATATTAGCAAATGAATACAAAATAAGGAAAATTTAATATATAAAGATTTGGATAATAGTTTACTAATGCTGAAATAGTATCTAGAGGAACACATAATTTAAATATTAATTTAAAAATCATGACCTCATGAATATTTTAAATAAATTTTCATACAAATATATGATGCTTTTGGAACAAATCACTGAAACCAAGAGACCCAACTCACTTCTGAGATAGCATAATAGTTTTAGAGGAATCTTCACATGTGCTATGTTATACTTGGAAATAAAAACTTTTGGCACAGTCTTTAACTTTGTTGGAGACATTTTCTCAGGCTGGTTTGGCTCATACCATTAAAAATATGAAACAGAGTTATTTAAATCTGCGGTAGAACCAGTTGATAGCATTCCCTAGGATCATTACCTCTGTACATTCAGAACATCCTCATAATATTCATCATGTTCACCATCCTGTTAGTTCTAAATCACTGCCATGCCCTTCTACAAGGTGAGGAAAGCATAAGGAACTGAAAGGAAGTGAAATGAAGGAAAATAGACAACCAATTTTTTTTAGACAGTGATATAAAGACTTAACACAGAACTGCAGATGACAAAATGTGAAAAACATGAAGTATATCTTAATTCTAGCAGCACTTGTGATAACCAGAAATAGAGATGCCTAAAACTGAGAAATAGAGAAAAGCAAAAACTGCCTAAAGCTTGGCTGAGTTATTGTAAAGATGACTGGATTTTTCTGCCACAAGTTTGGTGATTATACAACACGAATCTTAAAAAAATTCACACAAGATAAGGAAAAAAATCAAGACTTACGGAAAAGGGATGATATATTTTGTTGAAAAAGGGTTTTCTTATTAGTGATATATTTTGATTTCTTAGTTAAGAGTAAATAGAAGGGGTGGTTGCAGGGCCTTGTGATGTAAGGTAGAGGAGGGAGGAGCAGAGATGCTGCTAAACCAACCTGTCACAGTTTTTAAAAATCAAATGCCTTAGATTTAGAGCACTTTTAAAAACAGAAAGGGATTTTGCAAGGGATGTTAAAGGGCTTCAAACAATGAAACATCCTAAAGCAGAGAATCTATTAATATAAGCACAAACTACTTGCTACAGATTATATAAGAGGAGAATAAGTGGGGAATTTCCTAGAGATCCAGTGCTTCTGCTGCAGGTAGAATGGGTTTCATCCCTAGTCAGGGAAGGTCTTGCATGCTGTGTGGCATAATAAAAAAAAAAAAAAAAAGGAAGAAGAGAACAAATGACCAAGGTCCATATAAACATGCCTGTTTTATAAGATGCAGAACTGTGCAATTAACTAGCTATCTAATAAGAACAGTTTGTAAATATTGATGGCAATAAATTTGGCCTTCGATGTGTTCTTGTTAGAATTCTTTCTCCTACATATTTATTCTCAGAAAAAATGTATTAGAAACTGTTTGTTCTTTCAAGCTGCCTTTATTTTTCTGCACAAATCAGAAAAATGATTTTTTGGTTTTTTTTGCTTTTAAAGGATGATTTTTTTTTCCATTTGGTTTTTTAAAACAGTTGAGAAAATTGAGTACTATACCTGCAGACCTTCTCTCACTGCCTCCAGAATATAAGGTACCAAAGAATAGTTCCAGAGATCCATGAACCATACTCTAGAACCTTCTACATCCATGGGACAAGGAAGGAAAAGTCGAGGGCCTGAGAAGTAAGAAATAACAAGCCATTTTTGAGAATCCCTGTATTTAGCAATCTAAACACATATTTAGACACTGTTCTGGGGGAATTAATATGCTTCTTACAGGATTCTTAGAAAATTATCATTGTGGTCAGCTTAATTATTATCAGTGCTTTACTGAAGATCCATCTTCAGGACCCTCCTTTATTTTTACACTAAAATCTTAGTCTAACACATAACATTTTAGTATTAGGAGAAACCTTAAAGGTCATAATCCAATCAATCTGCTCCATTTTACAAATGACAAAACTATGATGGAATGAACTGTCAAATATAAAATATGTCATTATTTGCCAGAAGTGGGCCTCTGCTGTGGTCTTCTGATCCCAATTGTAGAATTGTCTTAATTCTTTCCACACTGTGCCTTTAGTGAGCATATCTTTCTGATCCACAGCAAGGAAAAGGGGACTTTTTTGTGTGCAACTTAAGAAGGAATATAAAAATAAACATCTTCATGCCAACTTAAGAGAACTCAAACAATTTTATCTTCATGAAAATATAAAACACCTAAATTATCTTAAAATAAAATCTTCTCTCATAACTATAATTGATATGAGCTATAAGCTAAAATTTGTTTTTAGCATAAAAATGACAATGTATGACAAACCCACTGGAAAAAAAAAAAAAAAAGATACTCTAAAAAGATAGTTTGTTTCACATGGCTACCTGACTTTTAGTTGTCTATATTAAACTAATATAGTTGTCTACATTAGTTGATGTTAGCAAAGTTTCATGCTTGTATGCGTGCTAAGTCTTTTCAGTCATGTCTGACTCTTTTCAACCCTAAGAACCGTAGTCTTCCAGGCTCTTCTGTCCATGGGATTTTCCAGGAAAGAATCCAGGAAAGAATACTGGAGTGGGTTGCTATGCCCTCCTCCAGGGGATCTTCCCATCCCTGGGACTGAACCCACATCTCTTATGTCTCCTGCATTGGTAGGCAGGTTTTTTACCAGTAGTGCCACCTGGGAAGCCTCAGTAAACTGTAATAGTCAGATGAAAAGACACAAAGCTTGAAGGCAAACTTTCAGAAGAAAAAAAAATGAAAAAAAATTTTGGAAGCTTCAAAAACATTAGCTTCAGTTGTTATTTTCTACTTCCAATCTGGCTATCTTTACCAAGTACTCTTAGTTCCTGGAAAATGGCATATTGCAATTTTGCAACTCACCAATTGTAACATCAGAAGAACTGTGTGTTTCCAAAAAACTGTTGAGATGATGCCACGTCTTGGGAATCCAGTCTATAATTTTGACTAGGTCATTATTGCGAATGTTCCTTTCAATTTCCATCTCTATCAGTTTCCTTCGAAGATATCTGCCTAAAAAGCCTTTCACTGGCTCTGTGTGGTTTGCACATAGTACCCACCTATAAAAAGAAAAGAAAAAAAACAATCAAAACCAAAACCCAGGAATCCTTATATAAATTAAACTTTAAGTCAACAGTGATTCTCTCTCCAATATAAAGTAATAATGTTCCTATTTCAGTTGGAGGCCATATGTTAATGATCAAAGAGATGAGACAGTCTATTAACATTAGAGCTAAGCTGTTTGTAACTTTTCTTTCTGAGCTAAAGAGAAGCTCATGTGCGTCACAGCAGTGTGTGGGAGTGTGCACGCTGAGCACTCTTCTGTAGGAGAATCACAAATCCTGAAATAGGAACTCTCTTCACATTTCTCACATTTAGAAGAAAAGTGCTCTACTTTAGCTGTGACATAGTGAGCAGGAAAAACATTTCTTTTTTCTTGTTTTTTAAAGAAACACTTCTGATTATAGGTCAGGGATCACAAAATGTCTGCTTGAGAAAGAGTGTCAGAAGAAGTGAGAATTATTTCCACACCCCAGGTTACCGATTCGTCAGTGTACAAATGGAAAAAAACAACCACCAAAAGCAAACAGAAAAGAGACAATACAAACAATTCCAACTTATTTTTACCTGAAATTGTGATGTAGCTCTAAATTTGGTGACGAAGAAACTCCCTGATTCATTGTTCCAATAATATATGGACTGGGGGAAAAAAAAAAGAAAATGTATATGCATTAAAGGTAAAAGATATTAATACATTAAAATTGTCTCAGAAAATAATTTGGATAAACATGTATTCTTCCATTTTAACATTATGCTGTAAAAGGGTAATTTTATAACGTTAGGTTGGAAAATGACAAAGATCACTGAAGTAGAATTAAGATTTGGGGTTCTAATTTCAGCTCTGGCATCCTAGCCAAATCATTTTAATCATTTTCCCTCTCTAATCCCATGTTTACTCATATATAAAATAAAGAGATTAGACAGAATAATCATAGGGATCTCATCCCACCCTAACATCTTATGATTCTTTTGCTTATAATCCAATTCATTAATTTTTCCTTTATTATTTCATATTTCTAGCAGAGATAACTGGGATACTTGCACCATTGAAACTAACATTTATGCAGTTGTTCTTACATGTTCTTTTTTAGAGATCATACTACAGTGAATCTTAAAAATATTTTCAGATTTTTTATACCCTACTTTAACCTTTTATCTCATGTAAATAGTTAAACATTAGAATCACTAAGGACAAAGGTATATCTGAATGTAATAAATTTACTTCTATAGGAAAGTTGAATTTAAACTTTACCATGGACTAAAAATGAAACAGTTCTATAGCCTTGTTCTAGTTCTTAATTTCCCTGATTCAAACATTCTGTTATTGATAATAGTCAATAATAGGGCTTCCCTTGTGGCTCGGCTGGTAAAGAATCCACCTGCAATGTGGGAAACCTGGGTTCGATCCCTGGGTTGGGAAGATATACTGGAGAAGGGAAAGGCTACCCACTCTAGTATTCTGGCCTGGAGAATTCCATGGACTGTATAGTCCATGGTGTCACAAAGAGTTGGACATAACTGAGGGACTTTCATATCACATCACATAGCCTCGTTCTAGTTCTTAATATTTCTGATTCAAACATTCTCTTGTTGACAATAGTCTTCCAGACTTTTATCATACATGTAGAAGTTAATATCATCAAGTAAATACTATTGCTAAAAAGCACCTGGGACACAGTTGTTGAATGAATAAATAGACGTTATAAGGGATACACAGAAATTCTTTGTAAACATGGTATAATAGTAATGAAGGCTTCTCAAATTAATGGCCTCCACTGCTGCTGCTGCTGCTAAGTCGCTTCAGTTGTATCCGACTCTGTGCGACCCCATAGACGGCAGCCCATCAGGCTCCGCCGTCCCTGGGATTCTTTAGGCAAGAACACTGGAGTGGGTTGCTATTTCCTTCTCCAATGAATGAAAGTGAAAAGTGAAAGTGAAGTGGCTCAGTCGTGTCCGACTCTTCGCGACTCCATGGACTGCAGCCTACCAGGCTCCTCCGTCCATGGGATTTCCCAGGCAAGAGTACTGGAGTGGGGTGCCATTGCCTTCTCCGAACGGCATCCACTATAGGTCTTAAAAGGAATAAAGGCACAAGAATGCAAATTTGATCACCACTTTTCATACTTGATCATTCAAAATATTTCAAGCATACCATTTATTGTATTTACAGTTGAGAAAACCATTGAAGATATCACTCAAAGAGCCCACATGATGAAGATTATCTAGAATTATTACAACTGGAAGCTCTGCACCATTATTATCAGCACTGCATTGTTCAGCCAGGTTAGCTAGATACTGTTGCAATTCCTTTAAAAAATAAAGAAAACAAACACATCAATGATAAATTCATACTAATGGTAAGCAATTCATAATTTAGGAATAATGCATTTTGTCTTCCATCTGATTTCTGTGATTAAAACTCATAGATATAAAATCTTATTCTACAAAGCAAAAAACATATAATGTTGAAAGTGTACATTTTTAAAGGAAAGAGAAAAGCCAGTACAGAACATCTGAAGCCAATATAAAACTGTAAACACAAGGACATATTTCTCAGTTGTTCTCTCCCTGGAAGAAAGGCAAAAAAAAAAAAAAAAAAGATTTCTTGATATGAGCTCTTATGGTAAACCATAAATATTGAGACTCCATTCTTACTTTTGATATAATTATAAAAATGGATTTTAGCAAGCCTTATAATTTGAGGTATAGACTAAATCCAAAATGATACCCCTAAATTTCCACTTAGTCTCTAAACGTCTTAATCATTTTGATGAGGTGCATCTGAAAATACAGCCCTGGGACTCAAATAAAACTGTGGTTGGTTGGTTGTTTGATTGACTTATTTGTTATCTGCATGCAACTGTTGTAGTTTAAAACAATGACAAAAGTTGTTATATTTCATTGGGTCACTTGACATTAGCATTTAACATTTATTAAGTTTCTTGGTTCTTTACAGGTATTTTTCCTTTCTAATAGCTTTTAATCTAAATATGATAACCAGTTCACTGATTGCTGTCACAGATGGGTAGGCCAGAAACATAATTAGGTTTCTTAGAATTATCCTAATCAGTAAGAGCATTTCCATAATATTTGCATATTTACAATGACATTTTCAATTTGTAAATCTTGAGCAGGGTTAAAATCAATTTCATGATGGATTTTGAAAATAATGAATAGAATTCCAAATGATAAGTATGTAGTTTTTTATTCTTTCAACACAGATTTAGCAAGTGCCTACTTTGTGCCAGGTACTCTGGCATCCAGGATTTAGAGCTTACTTCTACATTCCAGGCATTAGAGTTGACAGACAAAAGGGCAGGCCAATAAGTAAATCACAGTGCAGTGTGATAAGTGAAATGCACAAAGCACTATAGAAAAACTAAAGAGAGAGATCTACTTCAGATTTAAGGCTCAGAGAAATAGGCTATGGGGGTGGGAGGTATAACAGAAGAATAAGGAGTAAAGCAGAAGAGCTGGAAGATATGAGTGTGTGATGTGTTTGGAGAAATACTAGTGGTCTGCTTTTGCAGAAAATGGTACATGGTAGCAGTGATCAATGAGAGAAAACAGAAAAGACTGAATCCATGCAGAGAAATTTGGATTTTACTATATAAACACAAACACCATTCATATGCTGCTGCTGTTTTGACAAGGGTAGAGAATTTATCAAAGAAAACATATATATGAAGGATTTGTCGTTGTTCAGTAGCTCAGTCATGTCTGACTCTCTGTGACCCCATGGACTGTAGCACACCAGGCTCCCCTGTTCTTCACCAACTCTCAGAACTTGCTTGAACTTATATCCATTGAATCGGTGACGCCATTTAATCATCTCATTCTCTGCTGTCCCCTTCTCTTCCTGCCTTCAATCTTTCCCATCACCAGGATCTTTTCTAATAAGTCAGCTCTTAGCATCAGGTGGCCAGAGTACTGGAGCTTCAGTTTCAGCATCAATTCTTCCAATGAATATTCAGTGTTGATTTTCTTTAGGATTGACTGGTTTGATCTCCTTGCAGTCCAAGGGACTCTCAAGAGTCTTCTTCAACATCACAGTTCAAAAGCATCAATTCTTCAGTGCTCAGCCTTCTTTATGGTACAACTCTCACATCCATACATGACTACTGGAAAAACCATAGCTTTGACTATATGGACTTTTGTTAGCAAAGTAATGTCTCTGCTTCTTAATATGCTGTGTAGGTGTCATAGCTTTACTTGCAAGGAGCAAGTGTCTTTTAATGGAGATGCTTGAAGGACAGGATGATAAATTAGAAATGGAAAAACCAATCAAGATGCTTACTGCCTTGAGTAGGTTAGGCACATACAATATGCAGATAACTACAATTCACAGTGGAAAATAATACATTACCTCAAAAGAGTATACAACAAAGATTTTGTTCACTGCATATAAAGGTTACTTGTGGCTTCTGGGAAAGACTTTCTGATGGCAGTACTATTTGCTATTAACTTTTTATTCTAAAGGTTAGGCAATATTTTGATGCTTAAAAATGGAAGACTAGCTTTCCACATAGAGATAAAGGCAAAACACAAAAATATGAGCTCCACGTAGGAAAGAACTAGTAGTATGTGTTTTGTGAAAGAGTTGTAAATAAATTGGAAAGAAAAGTTTGCAACTTTGAATGATTGCTAAGACTACTGAACTTTTCCTACTGACAGTGAAGAAACATTGACTATTTTGGAGATCTGCGTAATGTAGCCAGAATCATGATTTTGAAGTGAGGTAAATATATTGTTTAACTCTATACTCTGAGCACATCATGAGAAAAGGTGGGCTGGATGAGTTACCAGCTGGAATCAACATAGGTGGGAGAAATAGCCACAACCTCAGATATGTGGATGATACCACCCTAATGGCAGAAAGAAACAGGCAAACAGGAACTAAAGAGCCTCTTGATGAGGGTGAAGGAAGAGAGTGAAAGAGCCAGCTTAAAACTAAATACTAAGAAAAAAACCAAGATCATGGCATCCAGCCCCATTATTTCATGGTAAATAGAGGAGGAAAAGGTGGAAGTAGTGTCATATTTCCTCTTCTGGGGCCCTAAAATCACTTCGAATGGTGACTGCAGCCATGAAATCAGAAGATGTTTGCTTCTTGGCAGGAAAGTTATGACAAACCTAGACAGTGTGTTGAAAAGCAGAAACATTACTCTGTCGACAAAGGTCCGTATAGTCAAGGCAATGGTCTTCCCAGTGGTCATGTACAGTTGTGAGAGTTGGACCATCAAGAAGGTGGGGAGGTGAAGAACAGATGCCTCTGAACTGTGGTGCTGGAGAAGACTCCTAAGAGTCCCCTAGACAGCAAGGAGATCAAACCATCAATCTTAAGGGGAATCAACCCTGAATATTCGTTGGAAGGACTGATGCTGAGCTGAAATTCCAGTATTTTGGTCATCCGATGTGAATAGCTGACTCGTTGGAAAAGTCCCTGATGCTGGGACAGATGGAGGGCAGAAGGAGAAGAGGGCATCAGAGGATGAGATTGTTGGGTGGCATCATCACTGATACAAGGGACATGAACTTGGGCAAACTTCAGGAGATGGTGAGGGACAGGGAGGCCTGGCCTGCTGCAGTCCATGGAGTCACAAAGAGTCAGACACAACTGGGCAACTGAACAACAAGTATATTGTAAAGGAAGAAGAGAAATCAGCCAAGAGAATACCGAAATTGCTGAAGCCAAGACACACTGTGGGACTCCAGAGGAATAACAGAAGTATGGGAAGATTTTTGACCTAGAGCAGACAGCAATGGGGAGTCACTGCTGGATTTTAAAGTGGTCAGCTTTTAATTATGAAAAGACATTCTATTTCCACGATGTGAAAGCAAAAAGAGACAGAGAGAGAGAATTGGAATTTAATGGAAGTTGTAAATCAAGCAGTTAGTAAGCAACTGCAGTAGCCCAGGTAAGTGATAGAGTGTTCATTTGGATGGGAGGGTGGTGGCAGCCGAGATGGATAGAAGAAGATGCATTTGTGATACATTTTCAGAGTTGAAATTGGCATTTCTAAACATGCATATTTACTATGCTAATGGAAACTTATCTGTAAGCTAACAGAAGTGTCTATCATATGGAAGACGGGCATGGCTAATAGTGTCCAACTGGACACTATTAAGTTCAAACAAGGGAGCTATCCAGATAAGAACAGATGTGAGGGAGAAGAGAATGGTGAGGAATATTTTCATTCACTGGAAGGTGAAGGAAAAACAGTCAGTGGACGACACTAAGAAGGAGCTTGCTAGAAGGTAGGAGGGAAACAAGGAGTGAATTCCATAATCATGAAAATGAGAACAATTTCTAGAAAGGGGGATCAATTATAGTAATCTGGTATACATAAATCAAAAGAGAGAAAGGAGGAGGTAGGCGAGGGGAGAGGAGGAAGGGGAGGAGGTGAAGCAGGGAGGCGGTTGGGGGAGGGAGGTGGGAAAAGGGAGGTGGAGAAGCTTGACTTGGATTTGGTAAATAAGAAATCACTGGGTAATTTCTGAAAAAATAGGGCTATAAGATTCTATTACAGTTCTCTTTTGTCTTGAGACTGGTAGCTGATTCCTTTGGGAATCATTCAGTCAGAAGTAGAAATAGGCAAATACAAATAATTCAGTCATATAAATTGAGTCTTTTTTTTTAAACCCCATTTTTAAACCCCTTCATGATCTTCACCCTAGCTTAACTGGGGTAAAATCTTGGATTGAAATATTGATGAATTAGCATTAGGAGTTTCATGTCCAAGATCTAATAAGGCAGAAAAAAAAAAAAAACCAGGTATATCTACCAGATGGATATTGATAATGAGATTAATCCCATACTTTGAAAATATACACAGAACACAGCAGTTGCATAAAAACTATTCATCACTGCTTCCCCTCATTTTGACTCTAGACACACTCAAAATGAATCTGCCAAGTCCAGCTTTCTGATCTTTTCCCACCTAACATTCCAAATGGCTTCAGCTGGCCACATATTCTTTACTAAATCCATCTCTAGCCTTCTGGGCCCACTATATCAAATGTCACAAAGTGTAACTGTTTATGTGTTCTGCTTTCAGTCAAAATATTCCAGCTGGCAGCTCAAGAGAGGGCTTGAAGAAAGGGAAGAGGGGCAGAATGTAAAATGCAGAGACACCAAAAACATGAAAAGGTTTTTTCTCATTTGATGGTTTATTGTTGGACTTTTTTGGAATCAGTGAGTACTTTGCGCCTTTGTCCCTTCAGAGCTATCCGAGGCATAGCACAAAGCATGTCAGCAGTTACGAAGCTCGGTTTCTCAGGGAAGTCATTGACCTCACACCTAATTCACCATTTACTTTAGTAAACCGACACTTAGCTGTGCCTCCCACAGTTCTAACCTGCCATCCCCATCTCCTATACCACTCTCACATACCATCAACTCCATGAAAATAACTGTGAATTCTCTAACATTGTGGCAAGAACTGGCCAAATTCTCTGGCCAGGACCTGGCATCCAGCATTGCTGACAGCTCATTCAAATCTTACAATCATAGAGAAATAATAAACATTTGTTAGTTGTATTTTGCGCTTTCTTGGTGACGAATGCTATGTGATTTGTCTGTGGATTTCTTCCTATAACTGTTTTCTAGCATCATTCATTCTGTTCACTTTTGTCATGCTTTATTACTTTATAATAAAAAAGATTAAACTGACCTCATAATGGCACAAGTGATTTTATTCAGAAAAACTAGAAAATGAGAGTGCTGGCTGTATTTGCTCAAATTTTAAAGGCCATATAAATTGTTATTGCTTAAAAATATCTCCAAGCACTAAACATTTTTTAACTGAAATAAAAATAACTTAGATATAACAGTGTACTATGGAATGAGGCAAAATTTAGAACTAATGTAAGTTACCCTACTTTATTTTAGCATGTCAAATTGTATCCTGAGGAAGGCCGGTTAATTTGACTCACAATTTGACTTTAAGTGATTCTCCAACTTTATCAGAGTACCATTTCCTCTAATAAATCTATTCTTCTCCTACTTTCCAACCAGTTGCTTTTTTTTCAGAAAGGAGGTAACTTCTAAAGAGCTCTTTCACATTAACATTAAGGAAAAATCAGTAGTTAAGATATGTCAATTCTATCATTTTGGCTGAAAAGAAACAAAATATGTTAAAGCTTTTAAATAAAGCTATGAGGAGACCCAGAATTCACTGGAGGCTTTAAATACGTAGGCTGAAGCAAACAAACAACTGTGTCTTCTGCTTTTACTTAGAGAAGAGTTTAATATTCCGTCTCACGTGCCATGTCTCTCTACCTGAAATGAGACTGTTTGGTTCGTCAGCAACTGAATAGTGCTGAATTCCAAGGATGTAGTCAGAATTCACGTGCTCTATTGAGTCAACATTAGGAGATAACATCATGCCTTATACACAACTCTGTTCTCCTTGAAAAATACATATAAGACAATGTGAACAAAGGTCTGTGTGTGTCACAGGGGTGGGTGGTCTGTGTGGGTCTGTGTGTATTTGTATAAGAAATACTCTTTGGAGCCAAGAGCTATAATTAGTAACTGTGGGCAACCCTTAGACAGTGCTTGCTATGTGTACTATTCTGTTTCCCTGCTTCTATTTGTCTCTCTCTCTCTGTCTTTCTCTCTCTGTCTCACAGACAGTCACTCCTTTAGTCCTTAACACAACTTCACTATTTCCCCCATTTTATAGCTGGGAAAACTGAGGCACAAAGAAATTCAAGAATCAGCCCTAGGTTCCACAGTTGGTCGGTGTCATGAACTTGATGAACTATTCAGGCATTTTTGTTCAAGAAATTAAACATCTTTCAAGAATTTAGTGGTTTTGGGCTGCTTTGGGGAGTCATGTTTATTTTCTAAATATTTGTAGGAGGGAGGTTACTGTGAGACTGGGTCAGTTTAGACCATTTAACCAGGTCATTTTTGAAAAAAAAAATCCCAGTGGCCTAGAGTCATCTGGGTAACTTCGAGGCATTGCTGATAACAGATGCAGTTTCCTAAGAGAAGCTCAGACTGCGCTGACTGAGAATGTAATTAGTAACTATCAGTAAAAGTTTAGCCCCGTGTTAGAGATATGTTAGGCATCAACTATTTTCTTTTTAAAATTGTTTATTTTGCTTGGAGTATATGGAAGTACTAGCTGAATTTTATATCCCCTCATGACTATTTAAGAGCTGAGAGTATTCAGGATGATAATTCTGGTATACTAGACCTTAGTATAGACTCATCTCACACACTAGCAAAGTAATGCTCAAAATTCTCCAAGCCAGGCTTCAACAGTATGTGAACCATGAACTTCCAGATATTCAAGCTGGATTTAGAAAAGGCAGAGGAACAAGAGATCAAATCGCCATCATCCGTTGGATCATCAAAAAAGCAATAGAGTTCCAGAAAAACATCTATTTCTGCTTTATTGACTACGCTAAAGCCTTTGACTGTGTGGATCACAATACTGTGGAAAATTCTTCAAGAGACCTGCCTCCTGAGAAATCCATATAAAGGTCAAGAAGCAACAGTTAGAAATGGACATGGAACAACTGACTGGTTCCAAATCGGGAAAGGAGAACGTCAAGGCTGCATATTGTCACCTTGCTTATTTAACTTATATGCAGAGTACGTCATGAGAAATGCTGGGCTGGATGAAGCACAAGCTGGAATCAAGATTGCTGGGAGAAATATCAATAACCTCAGATACACAGATGACACCACCCTTATGGCAGAAAATGAAGAGGAACTTGATGAAATTGAAAGAAGAGAGTGAAAAAGTTGGTAAAACTCAATATTCAGGAAACTAAGATCATGGCATCCAGTCCCATCACTTCATGGCAAATAGATGGGAAAACAACGGAAACAGTGACAGACTTTATATTTTGGGGCTCCAAAATCACTGCAGATGGTGACTGCAGCCATTAAATTAAAAGATGCTTGCTCCTTGGAAGAAAAGCTATGACCAAACTAGATGGCATATTAAAAAGCAGAGATGTTATTTGCCAGCAAACATCTCTCTAATCAAAGCTATGGTTTTTCCAGTAGTCATGTATGGATGTGAGAGTTGGACCATAAGGAAAGGTGAGCACTGAGGAATTGGTGCTTTTGAACTGTGGTGTTGGAGAAGACTCTTGAGAGTCCCCTGGACTGCAAGGAGATCCAACCAGTCCATCCTGAAGGAAATCAGTCCTGAATATTCATTGTAAGGACCGATGCTAAAGCTGAAACTGCAATACTTTGGCCACCTAATGCCAATAACTGACTCATTGGAAAAGACCCTGATGCTGGGAAAGATTGAAGGTGGCAGGAGAAAGGGACGACAGAGGATGACATGGTTGGACGGCATCACCAACTTAATGGAGATGAGTTTGGGTAAACTCCGGAAGTTGGTGATGGACAGTGAAGCCTGGCGTGCTGCAGTCCATGGGGTTGCAAAGAACATGACTGAGCAACTGAACTGAACTGAACTGACTGAGACCTTAGTTGATGGTGAAATGGAATACTATTCAATTTCCTAAAGTTCCTACACAGAAATCCTATAGAAATATGATGTGAACAAATTTCTGCTCCCAGAATTTCTGCTTAGAATATTTTAATTATACCCAAATTTCCATTGCTGCAATATTCCACTTAATTCGTTGTTCATTATGACCCAGAGCAGATACTGACTTGTGTAAAGCTCTGATTCCTCCAGGAAGAGTTCTGGCCTCTTGCTTCTATAGTATTTGCATGGATCTCTTTTTGTTGTAACACTTCCTAAATGGATGTCTAAGAGAAATCAGACAATAGAGACCTTGTTCTGTTCTTCTGTAAATTCTCTATGTGTGTGAAGTACTAGATAACTGAATGCCACTGAGCAGTCTTATTCAAATTCACAAAATAGGGTTTATTCATTCTCCAGATTCTAGCCTTAGCCAATGAGATAGACACTTTTCCATGCACAATATGGAAGTTTCATATAATCTTAAAGCTTAGCTGAGTAATACACTTATGGATAAATAGCAGTAGCTGTCTTAGGAGTCTGTGACTTACCTTACTAGACTTGTGGTCCACATTAAAAGTGGCAATTGCATCCTCTGTTTTTTTCCTCCCAGATTTGGTTATTACATATTCAGCAAGTTTGTGTGCTAAGTAGGTCTTTCCAGTACCACTAGGTCCTGAGAGTATAATTCTGTGATGCTCCATCAACAAGTTAAAGTATCTTTGGGTAATTGGTTTAGGAATCAGAGTATCAAAAACAAAACTGTCCAAACTGTTTTCTTCTACCCCTGAAGGGAGAAACAAAGGGAAGAGAATGGCTTATGGTTCTACATAAGCTAGACTTTAAAAAAGTGTCAACTGGCAACTGGGCTTTGTTAGCCATAGGAGTAACAATCCTTGCAAGAGACTTTCCTTGACATTTCTGTCTCACAAACATGTCTTGCTATTTTAAGACAGAAAACATCAGTAATAAGGCAGAGTGAACATATGAATGAAAGCAAGCCATTTGCTTTTCCTGAGACTCTCTCCCCTGCCTACTTCATGCTTCCCACTTATGTTTTCACAGAGAAATGGAAGCATTACTGTGAATTCTATCAAGAACCATCCTTCTCTTTGAAGGTGGTAGTTTTGCTAAGCATAAATATAAAAATTAAAATAAAATGTATAAATATGTGTTCCTCTTTCTTCCTCTTTTCTCCTTCTCTTTACTTCCTTCTAGCTCTCACTGTACATCCCTGCTACACCATCACTTAAGCTTTTGAAGGATATATATTGTGATATTTGGCAAGGAATTAAGGAGAGCAAGAGTATCTTCTTTTACTAACTCAACTGTCTTAATCATAAAATCAAATATTGACAAATCTCTCTATTAATCCATTGTTACATAGATGTGTTCTGAACTCATTAACATATGTGAACGATAAATTATGGAGACAAGGATGCCTGAGATATTCCATTTGCCTGGAAATAATCACATTGTTCAAAGCAAAAGAATTTCTCATCCCTGGTTGTTAACTTCCATTCTCTATCCCCAGTGGGTATTCACTGAATATGTGCTTAGTCTTTTCTTTTTTTTTTGTTTTTTTTTTTGTGCTTAGTCTTTTCATTGCGTCCAACTTTTTGTGACCCCATGGATTGTAGCCTGCCAGGCTCCTCTGTCCATGGGATTCTCCAGGAGAGATCACTTGACTGGGTAGCTATTCCCTTCTCCAAGGGATCTTCCCAACCCACGGATCAAACTTGGGCCTCCTGCATTGCAGGCAGATTTTTTTTTTACCATCTAAGCTACCGGGGAAGCCCTTGTTGAGTATATATATTTCAAAATTGAAGGTATAGGGATGAATATATTACCTTAGAATACACAATAAACTTTTAGAAATCTCCCCTAAATCAAAGAGGATAACGTAGAAAACCTAGAAATTTGAAATTTGATGCATCACATTCCTCTGTGAGTCCTCGAGAATCTTCAAAATCACATCTCAAAACTCAAAGACTTTAATTTACTTGATTTTCTGTTTTTAGTTGGATTTTTGTGTTTTTAATATAAATATGGTTCATTTCATACCCAAACTATTAAAGTAGTTAGCCTACTTTTCAAATATGAAAATTTAAAGTAAAACTGCAAAAAAAAAAAAAAAAAAGGAAAATAAACATTGGTAAAAATGCAATTGTGGGTTTTTTTTTCCAATTTTATTTTTACCTTTCAGGTTCACAGTGATGACGTTATTATCACCAACAAGGTATCCACAAGGCAGCAGCTCAGGCACTTCTAGGCTATGGGATCTAATTAAATCTCCTACACAGTAGCTGGCAATGCAGTCAGAGCTCAGACCAAGGCTAGTGGAGGTATCAATTCTGAACACATATTCCTAAAATTGTATACACAAAGAGCAAAGTCAAAACAGAGGTACAACTCTGCTACCAGTGTAAAATTCATGGGGATATGAAACTAGCTGTCAAGAATTTTAGAATTGGGTGCTACAATAACTATTAATATCACACAGCATAAAGAGAAAACTTTCCTTAATATTTAAAATGCAGGAGAGGAAAAGCAGATAGGGACATGCCATTAAAGTTAAGGGAAGCATCCAAAATGAAACACGTTTGAAAATTAGTATTAGGATATCTTGTACAACGTACCTTAAAGAGACGTCTAATTACACCATCTAGGACATCCCACTTGGTTTTTCCACTAACACCAATGGATCCTATCAAATATGCCTGAGACTTCTGATCCTAAGTAAGATCAAAATAAAATAAGATAAAACCCAACTGTATCTTGTTTTGTTATATCTACTAAAAATATTAATATTGGTGGTGATTAACACTAAAATATATATCAAACTTTTGGTTTATATAATAATAGACATATACAGTGAATTATACAAAATACCCCAGCAAACAAAGCAACCAAAGTAACTAATTAACTAACAAGCAAAGTAACAGGAATAGCAACAAAACAAGAGAGAAAGAGGTTAGATGAAGTGGTATGGCCAAGGAAAACTGATTCATGACCTGTTCAGTAGAAAGGAAAGGTCCAGGAGAGAACAGTCTTCCATTTTAGCGAGCAGGTACTTTTCTGAAGAGGAGCAGCTTGGTGGGAAGGAGATGGTGATAGAGATGCAATAGAACTATATCTTGAGTCCTAAAATCTCATCTTACTGTTTTTGCAATCTAAATGTTAAGTCCAAAACTCAGTTTATTATTTTGTATTTAGATTATCTCTAAAATCGAATCCAAATTTGAAAAATAAGTTATCCATGGTAGTATGGCATTCATATATTCACAACTCAGGTTCCTCTCTGAATTTATCAGAAAATTCAATATTTAGAATACTTGCCAGGATATCCTACAGGATTACAAGAAATCCTTGAAGATTCTTGGAGAATCTTCAAAATTGTATCTCAAAACCCAAAGACTTTCATTTACTTGATTTTTTTTTTTTTGGTAGGGTTTTTGGGTTTTAAATATAAACATGGCTCATTTCATAGCAAAACTATTAAACTGGTTAGCTTACTTTTCAAATATGAAAGTCTAAAGTGAAACTACATCTACCATGTAATTAAGAAAAGTGATGTTAGGTCAAGTCATTTAGCTGGCTCAGACCTCCATTTCTTCATCTATAACATTTAACTCTATAAGGGAAAATCATTATCACCACTACTTAGATATAACCTGAAACCAATATTTGTTTAAAAAAAAGTTCGAAATTCATAGCAAAACCACTGTTATTTTTAAACTACTGTTATAGACTGAACATTCTTTTTCCACTCAAATTCATATATTAAAACCACAACTGTCAACTGATGGTGTTTGGAAATGGAGTCAGCAAGAGGGAATAAGAGTTAAATTAGGTCATGAGAGTGGGTCTGACATCATAGATTCAGTAGCCTTCTAAGTAGGGGAAGTAAGAGAGAGATCTCTCCCTCTCCCCAGGACATAGCCAGGAAGGTTCCATTTGCAACCCAAAGAGAAAGCCCTTTTCCACCAAACCAGACAGCACCTTGAGCTTGGAGTTAATAACCAGGAGAAAACAAATTTCCATTGTTTAAGCCATCCAATATGTAGTATTTTGTTATGCTAACTCAAGAAGACTAAGACAACTACTTCTTAACATTCAGAAATATTGTCTTTCAGAATTATTTTGAAAAAGAAAACTTGTTTTCCTAATGTAACTGAGTCAAAATGGACATGCTTACAGTGCTCTTAAGCAGTTGCTTTTAAATCAGAGATCTTCAAGCTTCACTGAGACTATTATAGTCTTTTACAAAAAGACCCACATGGGAAATTCAGGCACAGATATGCAGCTCAAGCAGAAAGCTTATGGCATTAGAATTCTTGGAATATATGCTCAATGAAAAAATTCACAATTGCTAGCTCACTTTTCAAACTTAAATACTTCAATTATCTTAAAATTCTAAAGTTCTTTGCTCTTCTGTTTGATAAAAAAAGAAAAATTGGATATTTACAAATTTGTATTTTTGGCCACTGAAATGCAGTTTCAACTTGTAAAAATATTTTTTGTTTCAAGAAGAGTCTAGGATCAGGATGGCATTGCCAATTTGAAGGCAATATTTGATTCCAGAAAAATTAAATATTTGTCTTTTCAGCTAAGGCCTTGCTTAAAAATGATACACACAAGCAGCATTAATGGACATTGGTATAATGAGTCTAACAAAATATATATATCTTTTCAGTGTCTAGAATAGCCATATAGATTATAATCTCCTCTTTGTAAAAAGACCATCTTGACAGTTCTAGCAACACAGTACCATACATCATAAATATCACCTGTATTTAGTTAGATAAGATGTTTATGTCAAAGTAAGCCATGTGTGTTTTTTTAGGTTTTAGGAATGAGGGTGGCTGACAACTGCTACTGTTTTCAGTGAATAAACATGCAGTACGGAGACACATTTCTATCTATAGGATGAGGCCATTTCTTTTGAGTCCCTAACTTTCATGCTTTTAGAAACATATTAAACCAATGCCAAGACAAACACTGCTGGTAGTATATTTATCAGGACAAATACTCATATTTCAATATATTTGACTCATGGTCATTCACAGTAATAAAGCACTTAAAATTAAAGAAATACCTTTGCTCGACTGTAGCCCTTGCTTATGGAGACTATAATTTTCACACTGCGGCCATCTTTATGTCCAGTTGCATCACCAGGATCATCCAGCAAAATATCTACCAAATTTTCAAAGAAACACACAAATACACACACATAACAGAATCACGTTAGCTCAGATTTGTCTACTGTCATCATTTTCTCCCCCCTAGTTTTACGTTTTTCAACGGGAATATTTACCTTTTCTGCCATCCATTCTAACTTAACACATGTGAAAAACCTCAGCTTTCAAGAAGATGGGTGGCCGTGGTTGGGTTAAAGTTTTCATCTAAGACTTCATTTCTGTTTTCAAAGATCTTCCCCCAACTGTTGGGCCATCACATTAGGTGAGGAAATAAGGGGCTTCTTTTCCTGTTATGCACAGGTCTGAGTAATACCTGAATAATATTTAGTTACCATCATAATTGCCACAAATTGAAAAGTAATCTGATTTTCTATATAGCTGAAAATACCCAAGCTCAAAACCCATGAAATTATGAATGCAAAGGTGCTGAGGTTGACTGTCAACTGAAATTATTTTCAAGCATTTGGTACAAACACAGCTATATGGCTACTTTTCCTTATATCTGTAACTTTAGGTACTGTTTTGAATTTCAATGATGGCATTATACTTCCCTGGATAAATATATTAATTATTGCTCTTCTGCTTCTGTCCCCTTTCTGTCCCCTTTCTGCTCACAATTTCAAAACAAAAATGATATTTCTAGTAATCAGCTAAGAGTTACAGAAGCATGATAAAGCTAGTTAACCTTTAAACTACCAACTTTAAATGTGATTAAAGAGTAATTTTTTAAATATAGTATATGAGATCAATGTTCAGTTTGGAGAATGAGTAAGGCAAACTATCCCACATATGTTTTCCTTTGACAATGATGATATTGTAGAGGCATATTTAATATGAAGATAGTGTTCTGGGGACAAAGGAAACTTAGCTACATGTTGAAGATCACATGTGCCTGGTGACAAGAGGACTCAATTGCTCAAATTGTAAATTCAGAGAGACAAGGACTTTGACTGCATCATTATATTTAAGAAACAATTTCATCAAATGGGTTCTGAAAATAAAATGGTTCTATTACTTTAATAATTGGAATATGCAATTTTGCAAAGAAAGGAGTTTAAAAAATGCCATAATACCATAACAATCAAAAACAAATTTAGAGTTTAAGGAATAAGGAGTTTTTTTGCTAGAAATTTTTAAATTGTCAAAGAGAATCTCCCTTACTGGAATTATTTTTTTTTTTTTTTCACTAGATTAACATCCTCCTGGTTTCATCTTTTTGCTTATCCTGCTCAAAACTCTTCCTTAAGTGTCATTTTAATTCTCATTCCTTTTCTCAAAATAAAGTGGCTAATAATTCACATCTAGATATCTTATAATTCATGACCAAATCACCTTTAGTACTTTGTTCGATTATTCACAACTGTTCATAAATATTAAAAAATAATTATTTAAAATAATAATTTATTAAGCATCAAAGAAATCAGGTACTATACTGGGCATTGGGAATGAATACCATGGTAAGAAAGAATATGAATTCCCTGCTCTATCACTTACTGAGCTAATTATAGTAATCACTTCCCTAAGTCTCGATTTCTTCATCTATAAAATGAGTTATAAAAGCATCAGCTTGGTAGAGTTATTGGGCGCATAACAGACAATGCATTTAAAGCACTTTATCCTCAGTATTTAGTAAGTTCATCTGTTCTAACCATTACTCCTTTTCTCTGTATGTCTACTGTAACTCCTTGTATTAACAGTTGGAGGAGAATACCGCTGCTCACTCTGGGTCTCCTCATCGGGACACAGAAGGGATGGTCACCTGAGCAAACAACTCCGACGGAAAACAAATAACAGCCAATCTGAGATAGGGTTCTTTGTGTTTTGTTTTTGGTTTATTTATTTATTTATTTATTTTTGGGAAAAAAAGTTATGGTCCTCTGTCAACATATTGGAAAAAAAGAATAAAAATTTTGCCATTCTGGTTCCAATCAAGCGAAATTCTGACAAGATAAACAAAGGTCTTTTCACACCTCTGTCTTCACTGGATGCATGGAACATGCACTATTATTTCAGGAACTGGACGTCTGTCAATTGTCCTCTGTCTTGTCTACTTCTTCTTCTTTTTTTTTTTTTTTTATTAATCATGTACTCTACAAAGCTTTTCTGTTAAAAAAGCCCCAGCATAAAAGGACTTCTGATTGTCAAGTTTGAGCCCACTAACCATGCAGAGTTCCAAAGAATAGCAAGGAGAGATAAGAAAGCCTTCCTCAATGATCAATGCAAAGAAATAGAGGAAAACAAAAGAACAGGAAACACTATAGATCTCTTCAAGAAAATTAGAGCTACAAAGGGAACATTTCATGCAAAGATAGGCACAATAAAGGACAGAAATGGTATGGACCTAATAGAAGCCAAAGATATTAAGAAGAGACGGCAAGAATACACAGAAGAACTGTACAAAAAAGATCTTCACGACCCAGATAAAATGATGGTGTGATCATTCACACTCACCTAGAGCCAGACATCCTGGAATGTGAAGTCAAGTGGGCCTTAGGAAGCATCACTATGAACAAAGTTAGTGGAGGTGATGGAATTCCAGTTGAGCTACTTCAAATATTAAAAGATGATGCTGTGAAAGTGCTGCACTCAATATATCAGCAAATTTGGAAAACTCAGCAGTGGTCACAGGACTGGAAAAGGTCAGTTTTCGTTTCAATCCCAAAGAAAGGCAATGCCAAGGAATGCTCAACCTACCGCACAATTGCACTCATCTCACACGCTAGTAAAGTAATGCTCAAAATTCTCCAAGCCAGGCTTTGGCAATATGTGAACCATGAATTCCAGATGCTTAGCTGGTTTTAGAAAAGGCAGAGGAACCAGAGATCAAATTGCCAACATCTGCTGGATCATCAAAAAAGCAAGAGAGCTCCAGAAAAACATCTACTTCTGCTTTATTGACTGTGCCAAAGCCTTTGACTGTGTGGATCACAATAAACAGTGGAAAATTCTGAGGAGATGGGAATACCAGACCACCTGACCTGCCTCCTGAGAAACCTGTATGCAATCAGGTAGCAATAGTTAGAACTTGACATGGAACAAAAGACTGGTTCCAAATAGGACAAGGAGTACATCAAGGCTGTATATTGTCACCCTGCTTATTTAACTTATATGCAGAGTACATCATGAGAAACACTGGCCTGGAAGAAGCACAAGCTGGAATCAAGATTGCTGGCAGAAATATCAATAACCTCAGATAGGAAGATGACACCACCCTTATGGGAGAAAGTAAAGAAGAACTAAAGAGCCTCTTGATGAAAGTGAAAGAGGAGAGTGAAAAAGTTGGCTTAAAACTCAACATTCAGAAAACTAAGATCATGACATCCAGCCCCATCACTTCATGGCAAATAGATGGGGAAACAGTAGGAACAGTGGCTGACTTTATTTTGTGGGGCTCTGAAATCACTGCAGATGGTGATTGCAGCCATGAAATTAAAAGACGCTTACTCCTCGGAAGGAAAGTTATGACCAACCTCAGTTCAGTTCAGTTCAGTTGCTCAGTCGTTCTGACTTTTTGTGACCCCATGAATCCCAGCACACCAGGCCTCCCTGTCCATCACCAACTCCTGGAGTTCACCCAAACTCATGTCCATTGAGTTAGTAATGCCATCCAGCCATCTCATCTTCTGTTGTCCCCTTCTCCTCCTGCCCCCAATCCCTCCCAGCATCAGGGTCTTTTCCAATGAGTCAACTCTTCACATGAGGTGGCCGAAGTACTGGAGTTTCAGCTTCAGCATCAGTCCTTCCAATGAACACCCAGGACTGATCTCCTTTAGGATGGACTGGTTGGATCTCCTTGAAGTCTGAGGGACTCTCAAGAGTCTTCTCCAACAGTCTTCTCAAAAGCATCAATTTTTCGGCACTCAGCTTTCTTCACAGTCCAACTCTCACATCCATACATGACCACTGGAAAAACCATAGACTTGACTAGATGGACCTTGGTTGGCAAAGTAACGTCTCTGCTTTTTAATATGCTATCTAGGTTGGTCATAACTTTCCTTCCAAGGAGTAAGTGTCTTTTAATTTCATGGCTGCAATCACCATCTGCAGTGATTTTGGAGCCCAAAAAAAGTAAAGTCTGACATGGTTTCCACTGTTTCCCCATCTATTTCCCATGAAGTGATGAGACCAGATGCCATGATCTTAG
Organism: Cervus canadensis; assembly: GCF_019320065.1. Classification (NCBI taxonomy): domain Eukaryota; kingdom Metazoa; phylum Chordata; class Mammalia; order Artiodactyla; family Cervidae; genus Cervus; species Cervus canadensis. Next base: position 46,772,506 of record NC_057410.1, read on the forward strand.
TTTTCTGAATGTTGAGCTTTAAGTCAACTTTTTCACTCTCCTCTTTCACTTTCATCAAGAGGCTTTTCAGTTCCTCTTCACTTTCTGCCATAAGGGTGGTGTCATCTGCATATCTGAGATTATTGATATTTCTCCCAGCAATCTTGATTCCAGCTTGTGCTTCTTCCAGCCCAGCTTTTCTCATGATATACTCTGCATATAAGTTAAATAAGCAGGGTGACAATATACAGCCTTGACATACTCCTTTCCTGATTTGGAACCAGTCTGTTGTTCCATGTCCAGTTCTAACTGTTGCTTCCTGACCTGCATACAGGTTTCTCAAGAGGCAGGTCAGGTGGTCTGGTATTCCCACCTCTTTCAGAATTTTCCACAGTTTATTGTGATCCACACAGTCAAAGGCTTTGGCATAGTCAATAAAGCAGATGTTTTTCTGGAACTCTCTTGCTTTTTCAATGATCCAGCGGAATTGATCCAGTTGGCAATCTGATCTCTGGTTCCTCTGCCTTTTCTAAAACCAGCTTGAACATATCGAAGTTAATGGTTCACGTATTGCTGAAGCCTGGCTTGGAGAATTTTGAGCATTTCTTTACTAGCATGTGAGATGAGTGCAATTGTGCGGTAGATTGACAACATGTTAAAAAGCAGAGACATTACTCTGTCAACAAAGGTCCATCTAGTCAAGGCTATGGTTTTTCCAGTAGTCATGTGTGGATGTGGGAGTTGGACTACAAAGAAAGCTGAGCACCGAAGAATTGATGCTTTTGAACTGTGGTGTTGGAGAAGACTCTTGACTGTCCCTTGGACTGCAAGGAGATCCAACCAGTCCATCCTACAGGATAGGTGTTCACTGGAAGGACTGATGCTGAAGCTGAAACTCCAATACTTTGGCCACCTCATGCGAAGAGCTGACTCATTGGAAAAGACCCTGATGCTGGGAAAGATTGAAGGCAGGAGGAGAAGGGGACAACAGAGGATCAGATGGTTGGATGGCATCACCGACTTGATGGACATGCGTTTGGGTTTACTCCGGGAGTTGGTGATGGACAGGGAGGCCTGGCATGCTGCAGTTCATGGGGTCGCAAAGAGTCAGACACGACTGAGCGACTGAACTGAACTGAAACAATCGTGAAGGGAATAAAAGCTCTCCTAGTCGAGTGATGTCAAGTTATTTAATTTTTTTGCCAGTTCAGACACACAAATCACACTTAAAAAATAACTGAGGGAAGAAAATAATACAATAATAAAATAAATGATGAAATGGAGAATTATAAAGCACATTAAAAAAGAAAATATCCTGCATCACCAAATTGTCCCAAATTCTGAATCATGGCCATCAAATGGCCACAGAAGTTGTAAATTTAATTTCTTTGATTTTATATCTACCTTTATGAGTCGTAGCCTTCCCTAGACATTAGTTGTGGTATAATTTTTACATAGCCATTCTTTCTAAACTACTTTCAGTACTAAATTTGCCTCCTTCAAACCTGATCATATTTCCTTGGGCTAAAAAAAATGATGTAACAGGCCATAAAATCCCACCATTAAGCCATCCTGTAAGGTACTAACCCTTATGAAGTGAAGCCCCAGGACTCAGGAAAGCACTGACTGCCGTTAGGTGTGGATCCTACTTCATTTCTCTCAGATCCATCACTCAGAAGCCAACATATAGGATGTGGCTCAGGACCCTCAGATTTAAAGTTTTTGTTCTTTTCTTCCCCCATCTTTTGAAGAAAGTGGTGATAACACCTCATGGATAATTTATACATTCAAGTTATCACCATATTTCTATAGCTTTATTTTACCTAATGACTTATAAGTTCATTTAACTATAACCTCTGTTTTTTCTTCCGCTGTGCTCAGTCCTGTCTGACTCTTTGTGACCCCACGAACTGTAGCCTTCCAGGCTCCTCTGTCTATAGGGATTCCCCAGGCCAGACTACTGGAGTGGGCAGCCCTTCCCTTCTTCAGGGGACCCTCCCAATCCAGGGATGGAACCGGGATCTCCGGCACTGCAGGCTGATTCTTTTACCAGCTGAGCTACTGGGACTAATATTTCTTTGGCTTGATGTGTTTTCTCAGAATTCATTTTCCTTCCCAAATCCCTGCCAAATGGTATAAAACACTTTTCCATGAACTTAAGGGAATTCCTACTTACCTTTTAGTTTTCAGCTACCTTTTATAAGAAAGCACATATGCATTTGGGCCATTCATTTTACCCCATGAAGGGAAGATATAATTAGTAGAATTTTACAAATTCTGACCTTTTAGAAGCAAGAGATATGATTTATTAACATATTATCAGTATCAGCTTGTTGTATATCTGTTTGTGTTTTTCACCTTATCTTTGTTTTCTAATCTTCAGTGTAGGCAAGTTATGAAGTTTCTCAGTTCTATCATGGGATCTAAAATTGCCCAGGAACATGCAAATTATTGGTTTTCCAGCGTCATCTAGTGGCTGTGCTTTGTAATCACCACAGATCCTCCCGTAAATCGTTTCTCAACCAAGTCCTTCATGTATTCAAAAATGATTAAATGCTGTGTGTGCGCGCTCAATTAAGGAGCACTTATACTTTATAAGTGAATAGTTCATCAGATATTAAGACAATGGTATGTTATATGATTCTATTTGCAACTGACTAAATCGGCACCCTTATTCTGAACACAATGCTGGAATCCAGTGTTTCCTTTTTGTCTGTTCGGTGACAGTTTAATAGAGCTATAGTCTGGTGAGAGAGGAGAACTGTATTCTCCCTGGGCTGCAAAACGCAGGCTCACCTAGTCAAATTTAGGCATAGGTCCTGAAACACCTGTAAATGGGCTTCCTGCACCTAAAACGCTATCAAATTGCACGGGGCTCTACGAACGACCGTCACTGAGAATATTACTCCTTCGTCCTATCTGTAATCCTGGAGGAAGCACTTCTCAAGCACAAATATTGTTTTAAAAAATGATATGAAAACCATACCTCTAAGGCATTTCACTCTTTTACACAGAATGTTCTTTTAAAATGATCATGACAGAGAATGAACTTATAAGGAAAAAGGGCTCTCTCTGAGAATGAGGGTGTTAACGCTTTGAAGGGGGAATGGGTGAGGGCTGCGGTGGGCAAGGGTCTCCAAATCCGAGGTGTCCTCGCTTGTGAAGTCACAGGCATGCTTTGGCTCAGGCAGTGTGCGCGCAAAATCACCTGAGGTGACGGACTCCGCGATGTTCAGATTGTTTAGCGAGAGGCCTAAGGACTGGCGAGAGGAGGAGGAGGAGGTGCTGCTGGCGGACTCGGACGGGGGCCGAGCGGGCTTCGCGACGTGCCCCGTCTCCGCCTTCAGCCGGTCATTCTCGGCCTTCAGGATTTCAATCTCATTCTGTGGTGAGATCGGGAAACACGAAAAACATGGCGCCAAGTTGAAGAGAAAAGGGTATCAACTCTCTTAGTAGTGTTAATCAGTGTGTGTGTGTTTTAATGTGGTGAGACAGTAAATAAATATAAATTATGAAAACAAGATTTCCTTCCAAAGAAGGAAAAGTAAATATCTTTCTCTGTCTCCCACATATACATATTCAGATATTCACAAATACAGATACACTGACCAGTGGAATTTTTTTATACTTAAAAAAAAAAAGTCTATCATATATTTGAGGAGTTTTCCAGGATGTGGTCTCACCTGAATTAAGAACATAATTGAAGAGGTCATTCCATTTCTCATTTTAGAATTAAACACTACAACATATATAAAAACAGATAACCAACAGAGAGACCTACTATATACTCAATATTTTGTAAAAACTTATAAGGGAAAAGAATCTAAAAAGAATGTATCTGTATCTATCTATATTCAGTTATACATATATAACTGAATCACTGTGCTGTACATCTGACACTTTGTAATACAACATTATAAATCAACTATGCTTTAATAAAATAAAAATTTTTTAAAATTAATGAAATACTATTAATACCTCATAGTAGAAAATGCCCTTCATAATACTCTGAATTCAGGGAGAGTTGAAAACCAAAGTAAAACAAAAGTAATATAAATGAAGTGATTTAAAATTATCACTTCAGAATCCTAGCTAATGTCTGAAAAAGTTTTTATTCCTTCAAAACAGGGCAGGAAGCTCATAGAAACAACACAAGCCTTTTGATGACTATATCAGTGATATAGGAATCTGCTTGGCAACAAGCTTTTCCTGTTTCAGTCATCTGTGGTACCAAGTGATTACTGGCTGACAATAATAAAACGAAAGTCTGAGCACAGACTGATTCTGAATTTAGCCTTTGGATCCTTCCAAGACATACAAAAGCTTTACTTTGACAGAGGGCACTCTACATCACTTTTACTTGCATATTTAGAAAGCTTGTGTTATATTTCTGTCCTTTTCTCATTTCATTTGTTTTTCAATAAAAAATAGGTAAAGGTGTTTGAAAGTCAGATTTCAAAATTATAGGAAAAAGTTGCCAAGGGTAAATCATGGGAAAGTGAAGAAGCAAGGGCTGTAGTCGTTTCTCTGAAAACTTAGCTCTCAGCCAATTCAATCACTAGTAAAGTGCCTTCAATGGTCCTTGAGGGCAACCAGCCAGTTTGCACTCCCATTTCCAAACCTGGATTTGACAAAATTCTCCAACCGATATTAGGAAAGGAGTTGCAGAGATTAAAGGAAAAGAGTGCATTTCCAAAAGGGATTTAAATGTGAGATTTGCTTTTGCAATAACTGAGAGGAGAGAATAAGCAGCATTTTAAATCTCTCCTGTTCATTCCTTGCAGGTGCTTACAGACCAACCTGCATCCGGTTCATGGCTTCCCGGATCTGATCGAGATGATGTGCAGAGCTGAGGGCCTCCAGCCGAATATCTGTTAATTTTAATTCCTTTTCTCTGAGCTCACTCTTCAACTGCAGAATTATCTCTGCCTCAGCCTCTGTGCATTCACAGATCCTGAAGAAAGAAACAAGCACAAAATCAGCGGTTGGGGAAGCCAGAGGATTAGGAAAGGCAATGATTCTTTTAAAAGCTGAACTGCAATATTATCCAGCAGGTACAGAGATTATTTGCTGCTGGCAAAACCTAGAGAAAAGGAAAAGAGTTCTACCAACGGTAATACATTCATAGGTTCAAAACTGAAAAGAGTAGGCCTTTGTCTCTCTCTCTTTTTTTAATCTCTATTTTTTGAAGTTGAAAAACAACCTATCTTTACTGTATAGAAACTGATACTCAAAACTGCCTTGTTGCTGATATTTATGGGGCTGAAAGTCAGAGTGGTACTGCATCTCATTCAACCATTTTCTCAAGAGACTTAACCTTCTATTTGCAACATATTAAATTTGTTTAAAACAAAGTTATTATGCATTAAAATGTTGATTTCTAGTTTTATAAAATTTTGCAAAGAACAACCTTATTTGCCATAATACTATCTTCAGGTTACTTCAGGTACTTCAAAATAAATACTGTAGACAAATCAGGGAGATTAGTTTTGGACATTTAAGTAATGGATGAGTGTTATATAATCCTGGTAGGCTCAGCTGATTTAGGAGGTCAGCTAATGAAACTGAAGCAAGGTTTCAACACAAACAAGCAGGCTAGCTGGGGCTGCTTGAAGGTCACACACACTACATCCTTACTGTTGTTGTGGTGGTATTTTGCAGACAGCTTGGGAGGAAATGTGTCAAAAGAAGTTCTTTTATATTAATGAATATCTTTTCTATTTAAAATGCGAGGATTAAGTTGCTGGTCACAAAATGATAGTGCTATGTTCTTCTAAGTCAGGGAATTATAGTGGGTGTGCAAGGTCTTAAATGGTTCTATTTGTGGCCCTGATGTATATGCCAGCTCTGGGGAGCTGCCGTCACGGGCACACATGGAATCTGAACTAAATAGTATACAGAACAAAGAGAATTATCAGAGCACATGTTTTACATTCTAAATATTTTATTCTTATAACATTATAGTGGGATACTATAAAAAATGCTATGCTAGATTATCTAACACATGAAGAAAAATGGATTGCAGTTTGGCTTAAGGTAACAAAATTTTACTTCCACAACAGGAGGGCAGAGGAGGTCATTATTGTTGAAACACATGCGAGTGATTTTAGAGAAAGCAGGAGTGAACACTGCTTAGGTTAGAACTGGGATCTTGGCAGTTTTCATGCATCACACTCCATTTTACCGGGATCTATGCTTGTAGATCACAGGGCCATTTTGCCGTTTCTTTGGTGGCCAGACAAGGGGTGACCTGCATTTAATGCACAGTTAGATAGATACAAGGACAAATGCCAGTGAAAATAATAACTTAGAAAAGGGGAGAATGAGATCAAGAAACATTCACGTTCTAATGTATGGAAAACATAAGAGAAATGAATGCTGTCTGCTACTCTAAGGAAGATCTGGAAATACTGGACACAGAGACGGTGCTGTGGTTCCATTCGGAACACACATGTGGGCCTGGCCTGAAGTCGTCTTCAATAGATTCTTCCTCGTGCTGCAGAGGGGGTGACTTACGCAGAGGCCGACTGCGAGGGCTTCATGGAGGCTGACCCACAGTCACCCCCGTTGTGGGGCAACTTGGGGGATGCCGGAAGGGACGAATCTGTAAGCTCTTCAATGTCCGAATGTGAGGAAGGAGGCTTGGTGGACTTTTTCTTCCCAAAGGCTTGTTTGAATGAGCTTCTCAGCTGCAAGAAGGACAGAAATTACCTTCCTTGTCTATTTGCACTGGGGGCATCTCGCTTTGGGCCGTTAGTTTGCAGGCGCCATCCTAGCCACTGCCTGGGGTCAGTATGTATAAGCAAAGGATTAACAGCTGCAGCACGGTATCTCTAATTTAAAAAAAAAAAAAAAAGATACCGTGTTTTGTGTTTCTGTTTTATTCTCATATTAATCCAGCACAGCGCAAACATGGAAGGCTTTTAAACAGTGCAGGGACAAGGGCATGGCTGTCAGAGCACTCATTTAAAACGAAGTACCTTGAAGGGATCTCCTTTCAGAAGGCTCCTCTCTTCAAGGCAATTTGTTTTAAATGGCCACTTTAGCACTACTGTCAAGTCAGGGCCTGCTGACAGTATAAACTTAAAAAGCAAAATGAAATCAAATTCACCTAACACTTCATTAATTGTGAGTTTCTATTCAAATTTTCAGTTCCCAGACGATGCAAAACCAGAATTGGTATGCCCTACAGCGATATTCGGAAAGTAGTTTTACTTGTCTTTAAAATTGAAGATTAAAATGAAAAGACACAAAGGAGAGACAAACAAGGTAATCTGTTTTTAAAAGGTATAAAAGCTTCCTGCCAAAATGAATAGCATTCATGCCAAGGGTGGGTGTTTTTATAGATGCATGCCAAATTGTCCACGGTTTATATTCACCTCACTTCCTCTAGAGTTCACCTTGCAGAAACATGAAAGAGTGTGGAATTACAAATCAAGGGAATGAAGGCTGATCAGTATTTTAAAATATTACCTGCATAAACATTTTTTTAAAACAAAAAAGATATTTCTCTCATTACTTACAGAAAGCACTCTAGTAAAATCCTTTCCTAATTTCATTTTGGATTTCATCAAGAGTTCTACTTATTTAAAACTTATTTTTCTTTCATGGCATTCAAAGAAATCCTATACTTCATTATTTTTTAAACATTTTGTAGTGGTAGCATCTTCTCAGTTTTTCAGCAGTTACTTTATATCATAAATTATGTCTCTAGCTAACAAGGGATAGTTCTGTTAAAGTACATTTCTATATTTCTCCTATGCTCTTTTGGTGAAAATATATATAGTTGATATCTGATACAGTGATATTTTCACACTATAAGCTCTGCTGGTGCAAGGGGTGGAGAAGTTTGCAAGGACTCTTCTTTTTCTTTTACCAATTCTATTTTTTCTCCTCTTCCTCCATCAGCATCTTTACCACCACCACCATCACCATCATCCTTTTCTTCTTCTTCATCTCCACCTTCACAATAAGGCCCTGCTCTGAGCCTTTTATTTATAGATGTTACTCTATTTTTCTTTACAACATCCCTGTAAAGTCAGTATTAATTACCCAGTTTTTACAAACGAGAAAATTTAGGCTCCCCAAAAGGTGAAGTAACTTGCCTAAGAGCCAAAAATTAAGCATTAGAGTTGGGATTCAAATCTAAGTTCAGTTAGTCCCAACTCCAAAACATCTGCTCTTCAGCGCCAGGCTGCCCTGAATTTGTTGATGAGTGTGGAATTTGAGGGGTCAGTCACTTGAATGAGATACTGTAAAATGCTGTGAATCTCTAAAGCCCCAAAGGAAAACTCCTGCCTCACTGTGCAGTGATGAGCTTCTGAATCAGATGAATGCTAACAGCTTACCCAGTTTTTCTTTTTCTTCTTCTTGGAGTCAGCATCGTTACCACTGCCAATGCTGGAATGGCTTGTGGCACTGTTAATGCTAGAGACGCTTTCAGAGGAATGCTGTCTTCTGATGCGGAGATCTAGCCACAGAGAGAGAGAGTCACATTTACTCATAAAGACTTTCAATCTGAACAAATAAGACTTTTAGGCTTTCTGAGAGGAAGTTCTCTAATAATACTCAACACAGCTTTGTATAGATCATTTCAATGCAGTTTTAGTTTTATAAGCTTAACAAAGTACCACCCTATTTGCTTTAATTAATTAGGGTATTTGTATTAAGATTCAATGGGAATCTCAGCTAAGTCTGTAGCATTGGCAGTTTAATGAATTCTGAGTTTTGTCCCAAAATTAAATGCTATGCTAGTGATTTTTACTGAATACCTAGATCAAGCAGCACTTAGAAAATAATTTATCCCAATGATATATTCCATGGAGTAAATGGAAACTCATAATGGCATGAAAATTAATTGTGTCTTTTTAATATTTGTCCTTTGACTAAAGCTACCGAAGCCAAATATACTGACTTTCCATTTCATGGAAGCATACCTTGTTATAGCCAAAACAAACCTTGCCAGTCATCTAAGCACTTCATCTCATAGATGAGGCAACTGAAATGCAAAGAAGTTAAGTACCTTGACCACGGTCAAAGAGCCAATGGGGTGAGAGTCCTCAAGAGAGAATCTAGGTAGACTTCATTTGTGAATTAAATAGAAATCATATTTAAGACAGTGTAATTCTCCCATTACACCTAATCCCAGCCCATGACTTGGAAGAGTAATAGTAGTAGCAATAATAACAGGTAATAATAAAGCTAGCTTTTACGAGATGCTTACTTTGCTCTGGGAGCATCTAATTTTACTATTAAAGCAAACCACTGTAATGAGTGTAATCACTAAAGTTTCCTTGTAGTAACAGAGCTGAAAAAGAGTCTTAGACGGATCTTACTGTCTATTGTACTAACTGCCAGGTAATATGACCTCTATATACTCCTAAAAAGCATGAACTTCTCTTTAGCTAATAAGATATTTTGAAAAGGACACTATTTGATACTAAATCACTTTTTGAAGGTAGTCACTTCATACAACAAGCATATAAGATTTATTTATAATTATTAAAATTGAAATTATTTCTACTCATAGTGAGCTGACCTTAAGAGTTAGTGAAGACACAAGTCATTTATAAAGTTATTTTTAAGGTCAAATGTGCTTTTAGTCCATTTCTTACTGTTATATTTAATTGGAATCAATGCAGATTAGCCAAGCAAAAAATCTCAGTGGAACTTATCAGATGTCAGAAATGACAATATAGCTTTGAAAAAGTTCCCATAGAAATAGTAGTATATAATCAAAACTTTTCAGCAAAGTAGTTTAACAGTAAAATGAGTGATGGAGATGGAGCCTTAACTGGTTACTTGCAAATTGTACAATAAGTATACGTGTGGGTGGGTGATATACATATACATATCTCCATCTTTAATCTCATACACATACCTATCAATAAGTACTTTGATTTTTCCATTAAGAGAATAACCGTGCTGAAAAATCTTATAGGAGGGGAAAAATATAATAGCTGTTTTTAAGAATCCCTAGAATTTGGTCTAAAAGTATATTTTTTTTAAAGATGAAAACATTTACTGTTTTTGCATGCCAAAGCATTACCAGTGCCAAAACCTAAATCATGGTATTTATGTGTTTTTTTGTTTGTTTTTCTTTTTTTTTTAATGTGTGTTATTTTGCATCAACAATAAAGGAACACATTATCCCTTAATCAACTAATGTGGAAATTATGTGAATAAGCAATAAAAGAATATGTGTAGCTTTTTGTGTTTTAAATATCTGCTACATTTGGCTGAATAAGATTAGCATTTTCTAGTTTTCTCATCATGACTGACTTTTACAAATAAAGCAGATGTATTAAGAGTAAAAGTATTTCAGAGTTTTCATTATATCCAGAATTAATAAATTATATTTGACTTTAATTAATCCCAAAATGTTTAAAGATAGGTTAAAAAGTAGTCCTTGGAGGCATTAGCTATGTTCAACTATGACTGCATTTCCAATAAAGACTGGCAAGGGCATTAATTTCAATAACATTACAGGATGAAGGGAATGCATTTTACTTTTCTCTGTCAATTCTTTTCTAGAGTTAAGTATTGGAGTACATGCAGCATCACAGAGTTCAGTAAAGAATGGTTGATCAAATGAATACCAACAATCTGAATGAATGGAGAAGCTTGTTTTAAACAATATATATTTCAGTTACATGTTTATTCATTCTTCATGTTCCACTTCCCACCCTTTGCTCTGTCACTGTTCTAGTTGGAGCTATCACCATCACCTACTTGCTCTAAGAACAGCCAGCCAACTCATCTTCAAATCTTTTTAAAGAAAAATCTTACCATCACTCTCTTATTTAAGACTTCCCAGTAGATTCCTATTTGAGCAAGAATAGAAAACATTCCAACTCTTAAATATGGCCCTAAGATCCCTAAGTAATCTGGTCAGTACTCATCTCTCCAACCTGGTACAGTTTATTTTATCTTTGATCATTATCTTCTTGGGGTCAGTTCCATAAAGGCATGGATCTCTTTTCTGTCTTAAGACCCTCATGGAATGCTTTTCTCTCAATATTTAAAATCTGCCTTGACAATGAATCCTTGGATTTCCCCTTATACATTACTATCTGGTAAAGGACTTTCTAGACTCTGCAACCAGAGTAGGTCGGTTCTCTGGTACCCTTGCTCTCTATGGCACACATTCTTGTCCATTTTAGAACTTATAACTGTTTTATATGCACATTCAGCTACCTTAATGATCACAACAATTCTTTATTTCTGTTTTCGCTTAAGATTAAAGTTAAATGTTGAGAAAGACTATGTCTAGTTGGTTTACCACTATATATTCAGGGCTTTATACAGAGTATATCATATGGTAGGTGATCAACAAGTAATTGTTGAATAAATATATTCTTACAATTCATTCAGTGTAACACTGAGTTTTAATATTAATCTGAATATCCTATATACATACAATCCTTTATAACTATTTGTTTTTGTTAGTTTTAAACTTTATAAAACTATTATTTAATCTTTCTTGACCAATTTGTATTGTAACTGTTATCCTTTTGTTCATTTTAGTCACCCCTCTCACATATCTGAGCAAAGGAATTCCTATTTTTCAATTCCAGTAGATATTAAGCTACCTGTTGCCTAAGATAAAATGAATCTTTCCAGAAAGTTTTACTTCAGCGTCTTGCACCACAGTAAAGAAGGGATTAAGTCTTTTTAAATCCCTTCTGGACCTATTTACAACATGAAGATTTAGAACATAAGCTGCTTTATTATAGCTCTAAGATAAGCTTTAAATATGCAGTAATTTTCCATGCTGCATATAAATTAACTCCCCCACATGGAAAGTTGCTAAATTCTTAACAGAAGTAGCCCCTAGAGAACTAGTTTTTCTTTTAATTTCAGTATATCTCACTTTATATAATTATTTTCCCAAAAGTTAAATTTTGTTTTTAAAAATTATATTAATATTTTCTATAAAATTTGAATAAGCCCCTTTCATATACAAGGCATCAACATAGCCAGGATTTAGTTTAAGAGAACAAATCACCCTGCTATCAACCAGGAAAGGTAGACCATAAATAAATGAAGGCACCAAAGTGTAATGCAAATTTTGTAAGGGAACTACAGTTATTTTCAAAAACATATCACAAAGGGACTTCATACAGTTTGAGAGTCAAGGAGGTATGTGAAAGTGAAGTGAAAGTCACTCAGTCATGTCCGACTCTTTGCAACCTCATGGACTATACAGTCCATGGAATTCTCCAGGCCAGAATACTGGAGTGGGTAGCCTTTCCCTTCTCCAGGGGATCTTCCCAACCCAGGGATGAAACCCAGGTCTACCACATTGCAGGCAGATTCTTTACCAGCTGAGCCACCAGAGAGGCCAGGAATACTGGAGCGGGTAGCCAATCCCTTCTCCAGTGGATCTTCCCGACCCAGAAATTGAACCAGGGTCTCCTGCACTGCAGGCAGATTCTTTACCAACTGAGCCATCAGGGAAGCCCCAAGGAGGTATGTTTAGGCTAACTCTCGCAAGATCTCAGAAAGTTTTTATGCTGAACAAACACTGTAGAAAGTGCCAAGCGGAATAAACAGAATATGTAAAGAACTTTTGAAGAACTGAAGTTCAGGATAGCTAAAGCATGAAATGACAAAATGCAAGACATAAGGTCTAAAAGACTGTCTAGAACATAAATGATGATCATTAAATACTTGTTGAATAAACAAAACTGGCAAAGAGAGATTCTGTCATGTTAAAGAGTCTGTATTTTATCTAAAGGCAATGGGACACCTGTTAGATATACACTGTTAGACCCCTGCTCTGGTCTCAGTGTGAAGAATGGCACAAAGCGGTGAAAGACAGGGCGGGAAGGCTATTTAGGAGCTGTGGTCGCAGTTCAGGGGAGAGACGAGGAATGGTGATAGGAGGATCAGAGAAACGGAGATGAGAGATATTTAAGAGGTGGGATCAACAGAACTTAGTGATATGTTGAGTGAGGAGAGGAGGGTTTCTGGTAATATGGAAGGATGGTGATGCTTTTGACTGAGAAAGGAGCATTGAAGGCAAAGGCAGGTCTGCAAAAGAAGAAGACAAGTTCAAGATAACCCGATAGAGCCCCCTCTTTAGCAGCTGGATTTACAGATGTATGACTTGAGATGAGCCTGCCCTGGAGAGATATATTTGACAGTTATCAACACAAAAACAATAACTATAGAGTATTAGATGGGCTTGTATAAAAATTTAGATAGGATGAAGAGAATCATAAAATGTATAAAATCACAATGGAAGAGAGCTTGGGACTGGGCTCTAAGAAACATCAATATTTAACAAATGCAACAAACAAGTGAGTCTACAAGAGAAACTGTGAAAGGAATTTTCAAATCATAGAAAAATAAGAATATGCATGTAATGAGCATCAGAAGAAGTGAATGTTTCAAGTACGATGGAATGGACATCACTATCAAATGCTATTTCTATGATGAATATAATAAGAATTTTAAATGTAGTGGATTTACAGTCCTAATGAGATGGATGAAACTGGAGCCCCTTATACAGAGTGAAGTAAGCCAGAAAGATAAAGAACATTACAGCATACTAACACATATATATGGAATTTAGAAAGATGGTAACGATAACCCTATATGCAAAACGGAAAAAGAGACACAGAAATACAGAACAGACTTTTGAACTCTGTGGGAGAATGTGAGGGTGGGATATTCCAAAAGAACAGCATGTATACTATCTATGGTGAAACAGATCACCAGCCCAGGTGGGATGCATGAGACAAGTGCTCGGGCCTGGTGCACTGGGAAGACCCAGAGGAATCGGGTGGAGAGGGAGGTGGGAGGGGGGATCGGGATGGGAAATACATGTAAATCTATGGCTGATTCATATCAATGTATGACAAAAAAAATAAAATAAAATAAAATAAAAATAAAAAAATAATAAAAAATAAATGTAGTGGATTTAGAATTATATAAGTCCTTATTGATGATGGAGAGAACAGTTTTGGTGGAGTAGTGGAAAGAAAAACCATGCTCCAGTGTCTGAAGTATGACTGGCTGTTAAAGACACTGAACAATTCTATCAAAAATTCCCAAAATTCATCTGGAAAAGGGCAGAGAGATGACAGAGCACTCAGGATTTAAGAAAGCATTTGTTATCTGGTAAAGAGTTGAGCATATTGAATGCTACTTAAAAGAGACTAAGAATAAGTAGAAATTATGTACGGAGAAAAAATGACATGATATTATCACAGAGTATTTCTTCAGTGGCAATCAAAGGGGTCGGGGGTGGCAAAAAAAGATTATTTTATCATTGTTTAAGATTGTTGGAGCATTGTTATTGTTTAGTTACTAGGTTGGGTCTGACTCTTTTGTGGCCCCATGGACTGTAGTCCCCCAGGCTCCTCCATCCATGGGATTTCCCAGGCAAGAATACTGGAGTGGGTTGCCATTTCCTTCTCCAGGGGATCTCCACAACCCAGGCATTGAACCTGTGTCTCCTGCATTGGCGGGTGGATTCTTTACCACTGAGCCACCTTGAAAGCCCTACTGAAGCATAGTAATAATTAAAAACACACCAACTTTTAGTCCATTTTCTTACTGTTTTTAAGTTTTCTACAAAAGAAATATATTTCTTATTGCCCCCACACAGGACAAGTTGCTCCCAATACCCACTACTTCACCGTATTGATTGCTATATTTTTACATAAAGATCTAAATTTCCATATTCCTTCTCTGGTTTGTTTTGCTCAATGGCAAATATGAATGTATTACCCAACCTCTCTAGACCCAACCTCACCAAATCAAGAGGAGAGAAGAGTTTGGCTGTAGGAGCCAATTCCTAAGGTCAGTTTGATACTGAAAGCTACTGTTCTTAAATTCTGAGATTCTGAATAATAGCAATTCACATATTATCAAAGGCAGTGTGACTGAGTAAAAGCAGCTTTGCTCTAATTAATAAAAATAGATGCCTATCAGATTGCATGAAAAAATGGCAAGACTTCTAAAGATACCTTTGGGAGGGTGGTCAGGACCATTCAGTGCTCCCTGAATGGCTGCCTGGGCAGCAGAGTTCTGGGCCTTCAGCATTTCAATGGTTTCTCTTAGTTCTATCAGTTCAGACTCCTGTGAAACAAACAGAATTTAGAAGCTTTAACACTTAGAGAGAAGAGCAAACCACTTGTATTCACAGCTCACTATCTAATGAGCTTGGTTTTATGTGGTGCTACTGTCTTGGGAGATCTGGATGCTTGGCTGACCTTCTAAGTTGTATCCTACAACCTTTTACTTGTAAATGTAAGAAGCTAAATCTGATATAGAATTAAAAAATAATGTTTTGGTTATTCTCTTACAAATGTGATCTGAATAGTTTTTATTCCTGTAAAAGTGTACCCAAAACTGAGGGCTCCCCAGGTGGAAAAGAATCCACCTGCCAATGCAGAAGACACAGGAGATGCAGGTTTGATCCTTGGGTCAGGAAGACCCTCAGAGGAGGAAATGGTAACCTACTCTAGTATTCTTGCCTGAAGAATCCCATGGACAGAGGAGCCTGGCAGGCTACAGTCCATAGGGTCACAAAGAGTCAGACACGACTGAGCATGCACACACCCAAAGCTGACCAGTGTGACCTAAAACAAGACAGCACTCTGCTCATTTAGATAACAAACTTATCACTAGTACCCAAAAGTATATCATATGGCATGTACTGTTCATTGGAAACCCTGAGTTTTTGTCATATGAGTGATTTTAGATTTTCCCATCTGCTTTGCATTTGGGATATAGAGTCTTTATATTCAATAACAAAACCTGAATTCATTCCTAATTCACTCCTATTAAATGCCACATTATTAAATCTGCTATCATATCAAGGTCATCTTAGATTTTGGCACTTTTTAGGCAAATAAAATTCCTAGTATAAAGACCTAGCTTCAGCAAGCCAAAGAAATACAGGAATTTTTAAAAACTGAATAGAAATATATGTAACATGTAGTCCTTAAAATAGTTAAATTATTTACAAAGCTTACAAATAAAAATTTTATGACACTTATTTTCTTATTGGGACTTCCCTCGTAGCTCAGCTGAGGAATCTGCCTGCAGTGTAGGAAATACAGAAGGCATGGGTTCGATCCCTGGGTCAGGAAGATGCCCTGGAGAAGAAAATAGCAACCCATTCCAGTACTCTTGCCTGGAGAATCCCATGGACAGAGGAGTCTCGCAAGCTACAGTCCAAGGGGTCTCAAGAGTCGGACATGACTTAGCAATTAAACCACCACCACCACCATTTTCTTATTGAATTCAGGGTAACTTTAAGCTATGTCTCAATGAAAATTCTTGTCCAAATTTCATCATCCATAGTTATTTAAATGAGTATCTTTACCAGAAATAAAGGACTCACTATAAGGAAGATAAGATAACAGTAGCAGCAACACCAACCAGGAACAGGAGTGTTGTTTCAGCGAAAGCAGTATTTCTACCAGGAGCACAAAAATAAGGAGTATCCCTGGCTGTGATAGCAATCCTAAAAATTAGAATCCTTGTGGACCTCTTAGGAGGAGAATTCCTCCATAATATATTTGTCATTCATCATTTTTTCCAGTATCTTTGGCAGAAAGCCAAAGAACTGCACTTGAGTTCTTCACTCAGTGGTAAGCAGTTTATCCCTACTTAACGTCTCCCAGTATATATGAAAAAAAGCAGGGTCATGATAAGTGCCATTGAAGAAAACTGCTTCATACATGGGAATGTCCAATGGCTATTCCAGCCTTCAACACTTTTTTTTAAAAAAGATAGATGGTGCTAATTGAAATGATATCCAAGTTCAGCGTAGATACTCAGCACCTCATATATATCTATTTTCCCTGAGTATCTGGCATATTCCTAGAGGACAGCATTAAAAAAAAAAAAACACCTCTTATAGACTTTTAATAGCTTATAAATCAAAGAATCTCATAATAGAAAATCAGTAGTGACCTCCTGGATTCACACATGGATCTTAAAATATTTGACTGTAATTTCACTTGTGTTTATTGTCATAAAGGAAGAAGAATATGTGTATGAAAATTACCAATACTGTGACAAAAATTGTGTCTAACACAATTTGTCATATTTTATCAGTCTCTCCAAGTTCTATCTATATTTTGCCCCTTGTCCAACTAGTAATAGATTATTTTACCAAAACTTAATATGCTTCCCATTTAAAATAAATCTCCCAAGTGATAAAATATTTACTGGAAATTCATTCTGCTTTTACCAGAAACATATTCACAAAAGAACACCTATAGTGCATATTTAATGAATCACATAATTTAAGTAATTTTACAACTAGCATGGATGTTAAATTTTAATTAAACTCAATTTTCATACTTAAATTTAAAATCAACAGTGCTAAAACATTTGCCTTTAGGTTAAAAGAGGAAAAAAATGAAAATTAAATCTCATATAAATGTCTAAAAATTTAGCTTAATTTTATGGGTTGGTTGACTTATTTCATTTATTTCAAATTTTATTCTTTTATAGAGAAATCTCTTCTAGAAACTACTGTTTTTTTAAATTAGAAGTAGAATGTTCAGGTAATATTGATTTTTTTTTTCAGAAAACTGTGTTTAATGAAATAGAAGAATGATCATATTCTAAAATCTTAATTATCTTTTTTAAAACAATAGCTATTGGTAGGGTAGTTATCACTCAGGGTGGCACAGTAAGCCCAGAGGAAGAATAACTATGTAAGAAATATTCCCATATATATGGGAAAATCACATCTATGAAAAATTAGTTTAGTCAAACTCAGTACTTCCTCAGGAAAACTTTGTAAGTATAAGCAAGTACCTATAAAATGTCACATTGACTTTAAAGAAACAAAATAGCTAAATTCTACACTGATAATCTTTTCAAATCTGAACTAGTTATCTCTCCATATCTGCAAAAATCCCTTTTTTCTTACTTCTGTTAATGAGACCCACCCTCACCATAACTCAAACTAGCACATATTTTTCTCTGAGCCTTTCCATGTGATTGCTTCCTGTGCTTTGAATATCCTTCTTTACCCTTAAGGACTATGGTGAAGTATCTTTATACACAATGACACGAGTTTTCTTTTGAGCAAAAATGAAAAGGTTCCTTCTCTATATGTCCAGACCATTTAATGCATTGAGTGTAGTTAGCTGTTGAAGAGTTTATCTTTTCATCTGACTTACGATCTGATCTCAATAAATGTTGGAATGATTTTGTTCAAATGTCTGGTCTTCATTAAACAGATGTTTCTTCCCTTCAAAGAATGATGAAACAATTCAACTCTACTGCATATTTTAACAAGAGGGTGTCTCATCAAATAGATGCCATATACTAAAAACATCAAAACCTTATTATTCATTATAAGACAAAAGTCTCAATATAGCTAAATCACTGGAATACGTCCTTTGGATGGCAACAAAGTGAGTTTTTTCTTTCTCTTTTTTTAAAAGTATATAGAAATGAATATGAAGCATTTCAAAACTTCACTGAGACAGCAATTTTTTTAATAGTTTACTTCTAGTATTCCTCTTTCCCTTTTATAATTATAGTTGATTTTTCACATTTTTTAAGCTACATATTTTCTAAGATGTCTATAATTCATGGAACTTGCAACATTGCCTCTAAGTACAACTATGATTTCTGTATTTTTTGGGGGGGGGGTGATGCAAGGGAGAGTGAATGAGAAAAATAATTAGAAGTGAGTTCCAGAGATACCCAACTATAAAATTCTTTGATAATCTGAAATATATTAACATATTCTTTTCATTTTAAAGGTGACTTAATAGAAGATACTTAAGTTTTGAGGATCCCTTTTAAGCCTTCAGAAAGAACCTGGAAAATATATATAGCATCAAGAGATGAATTTGAAGTCTATTTCTCCAATTCAGCAGTTTTCTGTTTCCTACTCCGCTCATTAGGTACCAAAGAGAAGACTGCCCCGAGGGTAACTCTGCAGAGGGTCTTGGGAATAAGATGATCAGATAGTATTTTGTATATATTTCCCACTTTTCAAAATTGATACTTTAAAATGTGAGAACGGAACTAAAATTTTATTTACGTACAATGAGCCTTTCAAGATTATGATGCCTCAAACACAAGCTTGCCATTTAAGATTTCAGTATTCTATGACAGTTTCTTGTGTAAAAGAGGTTAGATGGAATCAATATCTCTTCTAACTGTATTGTACACATTTCTGAGGCAAAACAAGTTATCATGGTCAGATTTTAAATGCTTCAAAATAAAATGATCAAATATTGTGTCAGAATACTAACCTTGCTTGGTGTTTTTCCAACCTAATTTCCTAACTACATCTGACTTCTTTCCAAATTTCTCCTGGACAGGGCTTGCTGAGAATCCCATGGCTTGGCAACAAATCTTATCAACCAACCGGAACTTCTAGGCAAGGTTATTAAAATTTTTCCACTAAACCTGCCTTTTGCTTCCCCATATTGACACAATTAATTACACATTATCTAGCTGTAGTTTCTTTGAACATGTCCCACTAGCCATTCCCTTGTGTATGTCTTGAAATACCATGAGGTTTTCTACCAAATGAATCTGGCCATTCCTGGTTTAAGTGAACTGAATTCATCAAACCCCAGTAGCCTGTCACTTGAATCTATAAGTAACTTCTGGATTCAAATTATGCTGCACCCTAAAAATCTATGAATGCATTTTCTGAGTCTAGTGATGAATTTTTAGGAAAACATTTCTAGACATAAATATTTTAACCTGAGCTACGAGGAATTAATGTAAATACCCAATTCAACTAAAATTTTAGCTTTTACGTTAACCATTTCCAGATAGTTGCTTTTGAATTTTCTATTTTAGTATTTAAGTGTCTGTTCATCTAGTTATCAAAAAAAGTAGTTTCACAGAGGTGAGAATAAACAAACCCTAGACATTATATTTAGCATAAAGATCAATATCTGAGCTCCAATACTCATACAAAAATATATTCCTCTGTTATGCCCTGATCTTGTAACAAGACTAACCTAGCATACCTTAATATATGTTCTAATCAGCTCTGGCACTAGATATAAAGAAGTGATTTGGAAGTCTTTTAATTATCAGTGAGTACATAGCCTTAGTAAATTTTCAAGGACAGCAAAACAGCAGGCTGTATAAAAATTTCATTCATAAAAATATAGATTTGCAGAATTCTTGCCATTTTGATGACCTTTATTGTAGCATAAGAAAATAAAATCCTGAATAATAATTTGAGTGACATTTTTTTTTTCACTTCTGACAAGGCTGGTACATTGCTAGTACCACTTTAGATGCAGTGAAAAGATACTGTTTCATCACAATGCTTCAGGGCATTAGATCTTAGGTCTTTTAAAGAATCTTGGTAGAAAAGTACTAGTCAAGGGACAAGGACCTGAAATCCAGGTAAAATTCTTGATCAAACTATGTTACCATTACAATTTGTTGAGCAGTAGGTATCAGACAATACCTAGAAATAATATTACTGTACAGGCAAACATTATTGACAATTATCTTCATTACTTCTACTTATGCATGCATGCATTCAAAGTCGCTTCAGTCATGTCCGACTCTTTGTGACCCCAGGGACTATAGCCCACCAGGCTCTTCTGTCCATGGGATTCTCCAGGCACGAAGATTGGAGTGGGTTGTCATTCCCTTTTCCAAATCTTCCCAACCCAGGGATCGAACCCTTATTTCTTATGTCTCCTGCATTGGGAGGGAGGTTTTTTACCACTAGCGCCATCTGGGACGTCCACTCCTATTTATAGACTTACTCTTCTATAACATGTGACTCTTGTCTTGTGTTCAGTCATGTCTGACTCTTTTGCAACCCTTTGGACTATACCCTGACAGGCTCCTCTGTCCATGGGATATTTCAGGCAAGAATGCTGGAGTGGGTAGCCATTTCCTCCCGCAGGGGATCTTCTCAACCCAGTGTTTCCTGCATTGCAGGTGCATTCTTTACCCACTGAACTATCCGGGAAGCTTGATCTTTTGGCAACTACCGGAAATGCTGTTAAACTACTGGAAAATGTAGTTAGGTTTTTACCTTCATTAACTATCTTTTATCCTGTTAGTCTAGTGTCAAAACTTTTGCTTCAAAAGACCAAATTCCTTAGATATCTTTCAGGCCTTGGTTCCACATCTCCCTACACACTCCTTCTCTTTCCCTCAATGTGTCCTATCATTTCCCCCTTTGCCCTTCACTCCCATGGTGTTCCTTCCTCTGTGGTTCACAGTCCTCCATCTCTCCTGATTTTTTTTTTATCCACCCAGAGCCTGACATGTGTCCTCTGCGTGCCACCTCATTTATAAAACTAGTGTGTGTAGATCCACAGACATAGAAAACATATTTATGGTTACTAAAGGTGAAAGCAGTGGAGGGAAAAAGTAGGAGTTTGGGATTAACATATACACACTACCTATATAAAATAAATAATCAACTAGGGCCTACATATAGCACAGGGAACTATACTCACTATTTTGTAGAAACCTACAAGGGAGAAGAATTTAGAAAAGAATAGATGTAACTTGTTATATAACTGTATATAACTGAATCACTTTGCTGTATACCTAAGACTAATATAAGATTGTAAATCAACTATCCTTCAATAAAAAAATTAAGGTATAAGTAAATATATAATATAATATTATAAACAAACTAGTATGAAAATGCAATGGTTCTCTGTGAAAACAGTCAGGGCATCATCCTGTTATATTTCTAAGTGTATCTCATAATTTTCTGTCTCCTGAGTTATTCATACATGTCTTTTCCTTTTTTTGACCAGGCTACACATATATAAAAGTGGTGTTTTGGCACATAAAGAATCAGTGTGACTTGGCATCTGGAAACGAGGAAGAAACTTAGAACACTATTCAAGGGAACTATTTCTAATAAAAATTTTGATACAGTTTTCAGGATATTAATGCCATATGATTATTAAAAATCCCACACTGAAGCAGGAGTCTTGGATTTGTTAGTGTTAGTGTGGTTCATCTATTTGTTAATTAGGTAACAGCACATGTGACCATCTTGGCTTTTAGTTCTCCACGTGTTAAGCATTCCACCTTGCTTCTCAGTACAGCATTCTGATTCTCAGCTTTAAATTTTTCAGTGGTGCTTATCTTCATCTGAAATCATGCATCTTGACATTATATTTTTATCAAAATCTATCATGTACTAGAATATGAACTCTATATTATAACCAGTTATTAACTAGGACGTGTGTGTATGTGTGTTTGTATTTCACTGCTGAATTCTCAGTAGCTAAAATTGTGTCTCATACACAAAAGAAGTTCAACACAACTTTGGTGAATGACTAAATGGACAAAGGAACCTTGGAATTCTAGAACAGTGTTTCAAAACCTCTGCTCTATATTATCTGTTCTTTTTTCCTCGGGATTGTTGGATCACCAGAGAGTAATATGCCCTTTTATCTTAGCTCCCTGAAGAAATGGCTTTACTGAAATATGACTAAATGTTATGCCCTCAGCTTTTAGAGAAATGCCTATTTGAACAGCGGTTTTGTCTTTTGTTATTTCATGACCTCAATTTAAGAAACTTCACAATAAATTTGTCCTTGAATTCAGTGTCTGTAAGTGTGTCTCTTCAATCTAAATTATGCTCTCCTGGTCAGAAAATGAAAACTACACATTCTAAGAAACCTCCTTTTGTGCCTTAGCTTCTTTGAGATCAATTCAATTCAATAAATCACTACTTTGGGGCAGTAATTACCCAGGTAAGCACCTTGTTACATATTCCTCTACTGGTTTTCAAGAGATTCTGTCATTGAATTGTGCTATATCATAACCCAATAAATTTTATAAGATTCTTAAAACCACTTTGGGAAAAAAGCAAGTTATAATCTCAGATTAATAAAATAAACATGGTTAATAAAATATAATGCTAATGTTAATGTTAAAAAACCCAATGTTAATAAAATGAACATTGCTTTGTGGGTATATAGCTTTCAATTAAAAGAGCAACCATTCCATTTTCAGTTAAAAAATGTCAAGGGCAATTGCAGACATTATGATATATATTCTGAGAAAGCTTTACAATTTTGGCAATATTACTTCAAGGATAATATGAAAACAATTATATAATTCTTTGTAGTATAGAGATATATTGCAAAATATTTAGAAAATTTTCATAGACATTATAAAGTAATATACATGTATATATTTCTGATTTCCATGTGAAATTTTGCCTATAAATATAAAAGAGCTGAAGGAAATATGCAGAGGCAAAATATATCAATTTTGACTTCTTAAAGATACTGACACAAATATTATCCATGATTTCTAACAATATGCCTGGCACATGGCCAGTGATGAATTTGATTTACCTTACATTTTTTAATGGAAAAAAGCAAAATGTCAAGAAAGGTAACATATGTTGATTATTCACTGCCTGTGATACATTATAATCATTATAATATCTCCCTTACTCCTCATAATGATTCTATGAGGTAGATATTATAACACCCACTTTCGAAATGATCAAGCTGAGAGTTAGGAAAGGTAGATTCTACAGCTCTTGGCAGACCTCACCGAGGTTTAAACAAGGCTACTGGACTCTAACATTTATAATCATTACCACTAAGCTGCCCTAAAAAAGGCCTTGTAATCCTGTTTGCTGAGTTTTTATATTATTCAGTGAAATGGTAAATATGTATCCTCCCAAAAGATTAAGATAAAATTTATATTTATGATCAAAGCAGTTTGTTATCTTCTCTTTTGGAACAGACTTGACAGAGATAGAGGATGTTCTCTTTCATGGGCAGGATAGATAATAAAATAGGAGAATGAAAGATAAGGGCAAGCAGAATATAGTTTTAAATTCATACCAGGCATCTATAGGCATATTTGATTTTCTCTTTTGGTTTAACTGCACTGTTCACCTTTTTTTTTTAACTTTAAAAAAAAGTGGTAAACTGATAAAACTCAGTAACACACACTAGTTCTTTAAAGCCAAACCATACTTTATAGAACTGAAGCCAAAATTGAAGCCATCTTCATGGACAGATATAGGTACTGATTATGAAATTATCCAAAATTAGGATTATGGATTTCTTTGAAAATTAGAGGAAAACCATGGACATCTGCTCACATTATACACATATGTGATTTTTAAAAATATTTCTACACAATTTTAGAGACTTTTTAGACACTCATCCAAGAACTCAGATTAGGGTCACCAAATTCATGACTAGAGGTAAGTTACTGGTCATCATGTGGAAAGTGTCCAGATTGTTTCTGTCTAGCGTGGACCTTTTTGATATTTCTGCCTCTATGAACCAACTTCTCTATTTCTTTCTTTTAAGTGCTCCTTCTCCCAATCTGTAAAATCCTTACGTTTATTTTAAAGCTTTTGCTGTAACTTAGCTTTACTTCAAAAACAGCATCCCCAGATGCCAACACATCCTTGTTATTCCCCAGTTACATAGGATTGTATCTTGCCCCATGGATACTGGAACCTATGGCCCCTTACTTTAAAAAGATTCTAACCTCCATTTTAGGCCTTCTTTGTGAGTATCTCAGACCACAATATGGTCTACAATATGGTCTTATAGACCATGAATTTGGGAAAATTCTTGTCAGCATACAATTCTTGTCAACAGCATTATCAATTATTCCTAGAATATTGTAACTCATCTCTTGTTTCTTATTATTTGGTACTCTTTCAATAGTTCCTATCAGAAGTGAAATAATAGACTGCCTTGAAAGAATGTGTGTGTGTGTGTGTGTGTGTGTGTGTGTGTGCACACACTCAAATATAGGTTAATCTGAATCATAAGTCATTAAACTAAAATCTGAAAAGGTATCCTCTTGTCATAGTCCCAATATACTTTAGGATGGATCCTTCACTAGTACTTCTAAGGAGCTGCATCTCGAGTGTTGTTTAAACATCTATGCAACTTGCTGCCTTCTCTCAAGCCCCAGTGGCAATTCCTGAACATACCTTCTGTTCCGCTGTCATGGTTAGACTTTGCAGTCGGCCAGTCATATTCCCTAAACTCTTTTCGAAAGCTGCTACGAGATGAGCCTGTGAACAAAATGAAAGAAACATATCTTAAATGTCAGAACCTTATGTGGATGGATGGAAACCCACCACCTTACCAAAATGCTTAATTTCAGGTATTCTTATTCTTTAAGTACTATGACTATCACGGCTGGCTTTCAGCGCTGACTTTCCTTTAACACAAATCTTCATCTATTATTTCTAAGCTTCAGCTTAAAAATCAGTGTTTCAGTCCTGACATGTAATGTGAGTTCAACTACTGAAAGGGAATGATATTTTGCAAATAATAACACCTTCTAACTTGCACACCATAGAGGATTTGACACCCACCAGAAAGTTCTGAGTTGCCAAGTGTTTAGACTCAAAGCCCAAGAGGAAGTCACTGCAATAGTCAATGGACGAACGTTCTTCACATTTTATACCTGCACGATGACCTCTGAAGATAGTTAGCTCCTCTGTTGAAATGATGCTTCCTCCAAGTGTCAGACATCTGCTGACAGCTCTAACATTATCTTTCCTTTTTTCCTACTTACAAAGAATTCAATCAAAAGGAGTTGTCTTCACCCTCCAAACTCTTTTCAATAAAAAGGGCTTTTATTTTTACTGTATTCCCTTCCACTAAGGACGTGTAGGTAGGCCAATGAGAGATAATACTTGGTCTATTAAATTTTATTTAATTTCTTTTATTTAAATTTCTGTGGTTTTCTTTGAAATCTCAGAGAATTATACACAGTGCAGTGCATGACCATAACTCTTATGATTAAGAGATATTTGACAATCTTATTATAGCTCTAAGATAGGCCAGTTTCTCCTGACACACCATTGTGCAACGGCTTGAACCACAGAATACCAAGCATGAAGACACGCTTCAACCTCTCACTGGGGCTCCATGCAGAACCACATATATGTTGTCTCAATGTGATCGAGTTTTATTGCATCCATAAAAGATTCAGGTATAGAATATTTTACAACTTCCACCTATAATAAACTATGTATGGGGGAAATTTAGTATATGAGAGGTAAAAGAGAAAGGAGTGAGAGGGTGCAATTAAAATAAAGTGCTTTGTAACCCTACCAGAACTGAAAGGCTGAGGTATCTATTATCAAATGGATCACAGGAGTTCTAAGAGTTAGGGCACCAAAAGTTTATACCATTATGAGTAACAGCCAAAAGCTTATTCCCTTATTGGTTACAGCTAGAATGTACAAGTCCTTTCCATTAACAGGATGATATTAATACAAAAGTATCTTTGTTCCTAGCTCTGAGTCTATCCTGGGATGCCTTTGTTTTTCAGACACTGTAATATATAGAAAAATAATTTGTAGAAAATGCAATTAATCTTCAGTCCACGTGTAAAATTCTGTTCTCTTTCCATCTATCTACAAACCAGAAACAGACTCACAGACATAGAGAACACACATGTTGCCATGATGAGGGGGTGGGAGGAGGGAAGAGCTGGGAGTATGGAATTAGCAGATGCAAACTATTATATATAGTTGATTATATACAGATGGGTAAACAATGAGGCCCTACTGTTTAGAAGATGGAACTATATTCAATATCCTTTAACAAGTCATAATGGGAAAAATATATAAAAAAGAATGTCTATATGTGTCAAACTGAGTCCCTTTGTGGTACAGCAGAGGCTGGCACAACACTGTAAATCAACTCTACTGAATAAAAAATGTGAAAAATAACCCAAAAAACTCCCATCTATTCTTTTCCCACTCCCTTCTCCCTCTCGCCTCTTTTCTCTCTCTTTCAAACACACACATACACGCAACCTTGAGAACGGTACTCCAAGGTTTGCTAGCAGGTTTATTTGGATAAATAATCTTTTCTTTTAGAAGAACAGTATCTTATACTTGAAAATGTTTCCAATGACAAGGAAGGTCATCACATCAGACTCATTACCCTCAGAAGTTGGCATAAGGTTATGTTCACTTTCTCTTGTACTAACCTTCACATTATGTTAAAAGTGAAAAAAAAGGAACATGTATAGCCCACTGGGTTATCACAGTGAACATTCATGCACTTGGCAGCAAGTCAAGAAACAGGACATTTAAAGATCTGGAAATACTCCCTTGTCCCTTTTTCATCTTTGTCCTTTTTGCTTTCTGCAAAGATAACCACTACTGTGACTTGTGTGATAATTATGTTCTTGCCTCTGTTTTAAAGAGTTTGGCCACCTGAACCTGAATCCCTAAACACTATGTTTTAGCTTGGCCTATTTTTAAACTTTCCAAGTGAAATCACATGGCATGATTTTTTTGGTGACGGTTTTCTTTTGCTTAACACTGTGTTTTCAGATTCAAACATGTGGTGTGTAAGCAGGAGTTAGAAGGTACTGTAAAGCACTGCTCTATCTGATTTAAAATTTATTTGTCTATGGTGACCATTAGAGTTGATTCTAGTTTAAATTGCTAAAAAGACTCTTGAGAGTCCCTTGGACTGCAAGGAGATCAAACTTTCAATCATAAACGAAATCAGTTCTGAATATTCATTTGAAGGACTGGTGCTGAAGGTGAAGCGCCAATATTTTGGCCAACTGACTCACTGAAAAGACCCTGATGCTGGAAAAGACTGAAGGCAGGAGGAGAAGGGGATGAGAGAGGATGAGACGGTTAGCATCACCAACTCGATGGATATGGGTTTGAGCAAGCTTCAGTTGGTGATGGACAGGGAAGCCTGGCATGCTGCAGTCCATGGGGTCTCAAAGAGTTAGACATGAATGAGCGACTGAATTGAACTGAACTGATTAATGAATATTCCCTGCTTGTGTTAGGTGACGTCTGTCAAGGTAATAAAACAGACAAGACTGAATATTAGTTAAGGGATAAATTTTTAATACATACTGTCTTTAGTTTTTGAATCACATAACATAATCTGAATATACATGTAAAGAATTGTGGTACTAAACAATAAGATGGAATATCATTGTGAAAAATGCCTGCAATTGCATTTGTTCATTCAGAATTCAACAACATCCCATAAATAAAATAAAAAATACTCTTTACATAGATGTATATGGGGATAGATAGGTAGGTAGCTAGGTATAGATGATTTTATATACATGACTCTGAAACATCATAAAGATTTCATATATATATACATATAAAATATATATATAATTATCCCTTCAAAGTTTGGCATTGTTAATTATGTGCAAAATATTTTTTTCTTAAACGAGATGCAGAAAAACAAAAGTAACTGCCTGATTATGTAAAAATATTAAATAGAGCAAAGAAATAGGGCACAATCCTAAGCAAAATAAAACCTGAGAAATTTTTGGTTAAAAGACTTATGTGCTGAAAGGCAAAGCACTTTCTTTGGTTACAAGTTCATTCAGCAATATCTTTGAAAGCTAGTAGTAATAACTAGCCTTTGTGCCCATTTCCAGATCATCTAAGGGCTGAAATTTGTAAGAAAATACATAAAGACACAAATAAATGCATCCCACCTGGCTTGGCTTTAAGAAATTGTGGGCGAGAGGCAACTGGCTGTCTGTTTGATACGACCATTCATTCCTGGGGGCCGTGTGGACTATGGAGCTCCTGTTCAATGGTGGGGTACTGATTCAAAGAAAGCCAGACAACAGTGCTGGCCAACATTGCTCCTCTCCTTTCTACAGACATCCTACTGGACACATCTCTAAAAAGAGGCTTCCTAGGGCTTTCTCCACTCTGCTCAGAGACCTGCACAAATTGTTGGGTAGGCTCAGCATACCTTCCACTGAATGTGGGTTATACTCTGTCAGGTAAATGAGATGAGATAACCAAATATATTTCTGACTTACCAGTGCCCCATTTAACGAAGGGGAGAAAGACATTTTAGTAGAGAAGCAGATGTTTCCAATTTAAATATTAAAACACAGATTACTGTGTGGACTCCATATAAATATAATAATGCCAGGTCCAAACATCTGATACATCAATTACCAAAAAAAAAGAAAAACCCCAAATTTAGGAAAAACATTTAAGTCCTGACAGAATTATTCATATATTAAGTAAACTGAATAGATCTTAAAATGACTACTACATTGCAACTTGTATTTATAAATCATGGCTATTACACTTCTATACACCAATGGCCATTATAGTGATCTCATTTAGCCACAAAGTAAAGTTTACTTGTGGTTTGAATAAAATAATAAAAGACATATCTCTACCTCCAAATAGGAAATGTACAAGAGTAAACATTTTTCAACTTATATTGAAGCAATTCTACAGAAATTTTTTTTCAGTCTTATAATTAATTTTTATACAAGTATATTAAAATGTATGCATATATATTACATATATCAACAGATGCTGACTCAGAGGCAATGAAGTAAAGCACACTCTGAATGAAATTCAAATGCAGCATTTCCTAGAACTGAGGAAAAACCAAGTGTTTTCTCAAGTAAATCCTTTGATGACTCATAATGGTGCACTGAATCTAAAGTGACATTTTAAACTAGATGCTGAAGATAATGAGTTCAAGACAGTTTGTACCCTGTAAATAATTCAAATTTCTGAATGTGTAAAGGAGATTATATCCTTAAAAATACAAATGGACATAAATATAAAGATTCCACCCCTAGTAATTATGAAATTATTAAATGTTTAAAATAGGATTGGCATTAAAATTATTTTATAAACATTGATGAATTCATCCACTTATACAAGTTCTTTGCTACTGCAATAGCTTTAAAGTGAATTTTGATAAACTGTTTTGTAAAAGAGTGGAAGATAATGCATATCTTCATTACCTGAATCTCCTGACTTTTATCTTCTGACAGTTTCAGCAATACATTTATCTGATGGTAAAAAACTTTAACAATGCATATTACCACCAAATAAAAAAAGCACTAAATGGTGAAATAAGATAGAAATTTGCAAGAAACTAAAAACTAGACATCTCTTTTAAAAATTGTGATAGATCTTTAGGTGTTTGATCTTTTAACCTGAAATAATTACAGAGTCACAAGAAGTTTCAAAGAGAGTACAGAGGACTCCTGTACCCCTTTACCCAGCTTGCCTCAATGGTTACATTTTATATAATTATAGTGTAATATCAAAGTCAGAAGTTCATTATTGGTACACATACGCACATTCACACATGTAAAGAACCTCCTTTCATCACTACCAAGCTCTCCCTAGTTTTATACCCACCTCTCAGGAGAGAGGTGATCACCATTCCTAAACCCTGGCAATCAACACAATTTTGTCATTCGAGAATGTTGAATAAATGGAATTATATAGCATGTGACCTTTAAAAGTCAGACTTTTTTCACTCAGCTTAATGCACTTGAGATCCATTCAAGTTGCTGTGTGTACTAATAGCTATCATCCATGGTATGTATGTATGTATCAGAATTTGTTTATCCATGGACCTATTAAGAAAACATTTCTGTTTCCAATTTTTTCACTATTAAAAAAAATAAACGTTCTATGTACAGGTTTTTGGGTGGGTCTGAGGTGATTTGAGAATATTTCTAAAATGTATTATGACATAAAATAGCATACAAAATAGGATTAAGCTTCCTCCCATGTGTAAAATATACTATTATTGATAACACAGACGTGGACAGGAGAGGCTGGAGATATTTGGATAATTTTTCCAAGACTAGCACTTTTTAAACAAATTTATGTGTTTGGCACCACTTTCTCTAATTTTGTGTTTCTTACTTTTTTTTCTTTATTGCCCCTTAGAGAGACAATATAGATTTTTTCCCCCTAATTGCTCCCTTCTTCCATGACCATTTTATTATCACAGATATGCTGGATACCTGTTTATATTCTCTCTGTATATCTCTGCTTTATGCATAAAAGAATACTTCATTTTTTTTTTTTTTACTGTAAGAAGCCATATTCATGCTTCAAAGGTTATATCAACGCTCAGCTGAGGATACATACTCCATAGTCATGAAAAGAAATCAGTGAAAACTGTGCGGCATGCATGACTTGAGAGAAGTAGTAGGTAGCCAATGGCTCACATGTTTTTAAAATGTTTGTTACCTTTTGAAACAGTGGTGCTGAGTTGTCCCCCAGGACCGTCCTCCTATGTGAGAACTTGGTTCCTTCCATCAGTTGTGTGTGTGTGTGTAAGCCTTTGCAAGTGTGTACTATCCATATACCAGACCACCTGACCTGCCTTTTGAGAAACCTGTATGCAGGTCAGGAAGCAACAGTTAGAACTGGACATGGAACAACAGACTGGTTCCAAATAGAAGAAGGAGTACGTCAAGGCTGTATATTGCCACTCTGCTTGTTTAACTTATATGCATAGTACATCATGAGAAACACTGGGCTGGAGGAAGCACAAGCTGGAATCAAGATTGCCGGGAGAAATATCAATAACCTCAGATATGCAGATGACACCACCCTTATGGCAGAAAGTGAAGAGGAACTAAAAAGCCTCTTGATGAAAGTGAAAGAGGAGAGTGAAAAAGTTGGCTTAAAGCTCAACATTCAGAAAACTAAGATCATGGCATCTGGTCCCATCACCTCATGGGAAATAGATGGGGAGACAGTGGAAACAGTGTCAGACTTTATTTTTGGGGCTCCAAAATCACTGCAGATGGTGACTGCAGCCATGAAATTAAAAGACACTTACTCCTTGGAAGGAAAGTTATGACCAACCTAGATGGCATATTAAAAAGCAGAGACATTACTTTGTCAACAAAGGTCCATCTAGTCAATGCTATGGTTTTTCCAGTGGTCATGTATGGATGTGAGAGTTGGACTGTGAAGAAAGCTGAGGGCTGAAGAATTGATGCTTTTGAACTATGGTGTTGGAGAAGACTCTTGAGAGTCCCTTGGACTGCAAGGAGATCCAACCAGTCCATCATAAAGGAGATCAGTCCTGGGTGTTCATTGGAAGGACTGATGCTGAAGCTGAAACTCCAATACTTTGGCCACCTGATGTGAAGAGTTGACTCACTGGAAAAGACCCTGATGCTGGGAGGGGTTGGGGGCAGGAGGAGAAGGGGACAACTGAGGATAAGATGGCTAGATGGCATCACCGACTTGATGGACATGGGTTTGAGTAAACTCTGGGAGTTGGTGGTTGACAGGGAGGCCTGGTGTGCTGCGATCATGGGGTCGCAGAGTTGGACACGACTGAGTGACTGAACTGAACTATATATATGTATGTATTCATGAGTATATAGAAGAACAATGTTGAAAGGACACACAAGAAATCAATAACCATGAATGGAAATGGGAGTCTCAGAGGGAAAAACAAATATATATATCTTTTATTAAGTGCTTATTTTGTTTTTCTTTTTAATACAATATACATGTACATTTGTCACTTGGTATCCATGGGAGATTAGTTTCAGGACCAAAGTCCATGAATGCTCATGTATTACGTTGGCCGTCTGCATCTGAATTACACATTCAGGAGTTCAACCAACCATGGATGGTGTATGGTTGAGCTCTGAACAACATGGATTTGAACTTGTGGGTCCATTTATATACAGATAATTAATGTTTGAATCCACTTATGTGAGGAGTTTAAAATATCCATGCCTAAGTGGACCTGCACAGTTGAAACCTTTGTTGTTTAAGGGTCAACTGTATTACTTTTTAAAATGGAGAAATGGTATAAATATCACTGTGTAAAAGCCCAAATTCCATTATGTGTAGCAGTAATTTACTGATCTAATAACTGGGTATAGAAGTCCATGCAAGAGACATTTACAAAAGAAAATAAAACTCTGAAGAATCATTCAAGACATTTGTATCTTTACTACCCAGGGCATAGGGTCAGTTACTGAGCCTTCCTCATTGCAGACAAACTTCTCTCAAAGTTAAAAAAAGGCAAAATCAATTCCAATACAGTGCCAAGATGAACTCCTTGTGAAGGAACTAACTTACACACTGCAGAAGGAAAATCCCTCTTATTTAAATCATATGCAATGGGCCCGCACCTGCTCACTTTCGCTATGCCAAGCTTTGTTGAGATGGACAAACTCAAGGGAGAACAGAGAGGGTTAAGGCAGTGAACCGGCCCAAAGCCACCCGGTGGGGGCGAGCAGCCTGATGCTGAGCAAAGGTGTCAGCACATATGGCAAAGTAGCCGGAGCTTCCTCTCCCCTCACCGCTGCGTCGAGTACCACTGTTCCTCAGGCCCACGCACACGCCACACGTCCTCCTGGACGGCCGCGTCTACTATGAGTGCCCCCGGCACCCTGAAAGATCTTCAGTAAGTGTCAGTATCATTGGGAGTCTTTATCACCATCATTTTTGCTATCTTCGGCTCCTTAAACTAAGAGAAGGCTACCAAGGTTTTTGAGAGAACTACAGCTCATTTACAATATAGCTAAGATACCCAAATTCAGACCAATCTAATTTTTGAGAATTAACTGGATGCTCCATTAATTGTTCAATAAATTGTGCTGAAGGAGGCAGAGTGCATGATTTTTTTATCTTCCATGGTCAATCACTGTGAACCCCTCACTGTCTCGTGGCTTAAGAAAGCCTTATGTATGGGGAATGATACAAATAAGAAAAGAAATAAGCTTTCTAGATGTTACCAATGTTTCAAACCTACAAGAAACAAAAAGCCATTTTAACCACATTCTGATTCCTCATCAACTTGGATTTAGATGTTATGATCCAGTGGGCACAGTCCCCTGATTTAGGAACTTAAGTCTGTATCATTTTGGACATCTAATGTTTGTGAGCCTGTTACTAAAATTATCCCATTTACTATATAAACATCTGTTTTAATATGTCAAAAAAATTAAAAGTGACTTACATTTGCTGAAAGTTGAGATGTGAGGGTGGCAACTTTTTCTTGTGATGCAACCAGCTCTCTCCGTAGTTTATGGATTTGCTGAATGCAATTAAAAAAAAATCAAATCCATATGGTAGTAGATTTTAACTTAAAACTAAGAATTTAAGCAAACACTATAATCAGTTCATTCTAATACCACTGTATCAGCACCAATTTCTAAAACTTAAAGAAAAGTGAAAACTGGCTACCCAGTAACAATTAAATGCCACTTATAAGAAGAAAGGCAAGTGCCTATGTTCACAACTGAAGTTCAAATTGGCACATTAAAGGATGCTTATTTGTTCACTTGCCATTTGCTTCAATGCTTATTTGCCGTTGCTATTTGAATCCAGAATCAGTTCACTTTGTCTACTGATCCTTCTACCTCTACAAATTTATGGTAATAAAAGCTTTTCTTTTAAAAAATTAAACACATACATATATTTTCTGGGTCTTTTTCATTTTCTACCCATTTTTGTATGTTTATTTTTATTTCCTATATTTTGGCAAGTACTAATAAGCTGTAGAATATTCCTACAGTCACTGAAAGTTAGCTACAATTCAACATTTAATGATTCCATACTTGAAAATAATTTTATTGGCTGGAGTTTTCATTACTAACACTTAGAGAAGCCTTCTCAAATATTTATTATGATGTCATTTATTCAGTGAGTTACTATGAGCTCCAAGCAGAATCGCTTTATAGATTACCCGTAGTTTGGAAAAAAAGGGGAAAAAAATCAGTAAGACTGTGTAAATGGCTAGATAAACCAATAACAAAAATATGCTAAAATGTTTTCCTTTTTTGGTTAACTCCATACTCAAATAAAAGTGAACCAAAAAAAAGGTGAGAGTATGTATCATTTTGAAGTTTCAGTACTTTCCACAGTTTAATCTGCATGTCTCATGATGCCATGAAATATAAACAGTGATTAATAAGGTTAAAATGTTTACAAGAATCTGAGACTAAAGTTTACAAGTACACTTTTGGTCTTAAGGGATTTTAATTACTTAGATGTCAAACATTCTACCCTGATAATTCTCATTTCTTCAAAAATAAGTTGCTATTGTTGTAGTTGGACTTTCAAAACACTATCTTAGTTTGAAAGAGCATTCTTGATACAGTTCATTAAGTGCCTATTTTTTCCTACTCATTAGATTTTTGTAGAGAAGAAATGGTGGTCAATATTCAAAGATTCTAAAAAAGAACTAAATTTTAATCTGGGAATAGAGACAGGGGATATTTATATAATTTCAGCAGATGTGATTCCATTTGACTCCTGTACTTTAAAAAAAAGACACACCCAGATCCAAAGAGAATTTGGGTTCATTCAAATGATGATGACCACAAATAGCTCTAGAGGCATCTATTTTATCCTTGAAACAGTACAAAGTCCAAAGAACATTTCTCAAATTAATATTCTCTATTACATGATTATATTTCCTTTAAAATTAAGAATCCAAGAAACCTGAAACCAATGTAAATCATTAAAGAAAATGATCCACTACGGGTATAAATAATTAAAGTGGAGGTGGATAACTGCTAATATGGCAAATAGATGTGGTACTTGTACGCCTTAGTAGCTACACATATTACGATCAATGTAGGAAGCTTCGCCATGTCCCCTTGATATAAATAGTTTAGGTTTTTCAAATCTGTATTTACTCTTTGGTCTAGCAATTTTATAGATAAAATTGGCATAATTTACACTTTCTCAATATTTTTATTATAATATATATAGAAAATAAAATACATTTTATTGTAAATATTGTAAAGTAAAATAGTACAAACTTTAGAAGACTGATAAAACAAAACTTCAAAGGGAAAAGTTACTTTGCAAAGGCTATTGCCAATGCGTTTTTCTCTGCTCAGGGTAAAACCAATCAAATAGTCATTAGCACATCTTGAATAAAGGCCTAATTAAAGTCCCTCTGCTCTGCTTGGAAGGACAACTTTCAAACAAAGGGAAAGAAAAAAAATGTTCTCTCCAGGTTGCAATCTGATCTGTATGTGATTGTAATGAAATACTTGTGAAGTGTGTGATTAGAATAACATACTGCACTAGACATCAAGTGATTAGAAGCAGAAAAGTACTGGGACCAAATAATAGATGGACTGAGATGCTGGTAAGCTGCATTGTGGAGGTCTAGTGCCTCAATTAATGCTTGCCATAATCCTATGTGCTTAGTCTCACAGCAGTGGGGGAAGAGACCACACATTTATTCATTCATCAAAGATTTTTAAGTGATTACTACTAGAGACAACTTAATAGGTGCTGAGTTAAGACTCCAAGCTAGAATGTGAGAAGAGAGGTTGCTTCTAAAAACTTAAGTTTCACTTTCTTTTAAGACAAAATATCCAAGACTATTTATCACTGCGGGGTCACCTCTAGCAGCAGTGTTGGAGTTATGGGTTGTATCACAGAGCCCTCTGGTGGTAGAACTACTCATTTCATCCTAAATGAAATCGAAAATAGCTAAAAATGCTGCTAGGTTGTTACCTCTGAATGAGCCTTTTCTTCAGCCTGTAATAGACAAAAGGAAAAACAATTTAACTATAAAGGGTATCAATTCATTTCACAAGTATAAAAGAATACAATAAATATACTGTGTAATTTAAAATGTTATTTTGGTCTAACATAAGAATAATAAAATATAAGATATTAAAAAAGTTAATAGTAAAAGTAGGAACTATAGGACTGCAAATGATATTTATTTATATGTAGACAACATGGTATTTTGAAAACATAGGTTATTTGACTGATGGGTATATACTGTGTCTTAAAATCTTTAAACGTATAGAATTAAAAGATGGTGCTACCCTAAAATCCAGACCACAAATAACAAAAACAAAAGTTATAAAATTATACTTTAAAAAAGGTGAGTGCAGAAAAAAGTAATAAATTTTTTTTTCATACAGATTTTAGGAAATTTGTATCCCGTGAAATCATAGAGATTTTTAGCCAAGACCTGTGAGTCAGAACTTCATTCAGTGATTTAAAAATCATAAAGAATGCCAAATACAACTACAGGAAAAACATTTACCTGTACTGACAACCACAGAAAATCAGCTTATTAGTTACTATTTTGTTTACTTTTCCTAATGATCATTAAATAACTTTATTGGGCTGCAAGTCAGCAAAACAGTAAAACACCCAGTGGTGAGGTGGTGATAAAAGTGGTTGGCAAACACAGGCTCTACAGATGCCGGAAATAAGCACTGCTGTAGGGCCTCCAGGGGTGTTTTGCCCTCAGCTGTAGAAAACTCCCAGCTCTGTTTTTCTTCTTCTCACTGGGCTGCAAAAATGCCAGACAATGAGTTACATGTGCCATTATACTTGGGAAGCTCCCTCAATTTGAAAAAAGCTGGAGAATGCATAATATTGCTGAACATTACAAGTCTGTTCACTGCCTTGAGCAGCTCCAAGGTTAGAAAACAATCTCTTACCTCCTATCTCTCTTTCTGGGACACTTCCTGATTAACTGATACAGAACTACATGAACCACTTTTTAATTATTTCATTTCTCCAGAAAACATAAAATGAAACAAAGTAATATAACTCTCAGGATATTTTTTATGCATAAGCACCTCTTTTAAACAGGGTTTTGTCTTTTATATATTTTCTCTATTCTTAAAAATACGTATAGTTAGTAAGATACCGGGATAGACAGTAACAAGACTGGGAGCTGACTGTGGCTCAGATCATGAACTCCTTATTGGCAAATTCAGACTTAAATTGAAGAAAATAGGGAAAACCACTAGATCGTTCAAGTATGACCTAAACCAAATCCCTTATGATTATACAGTGGAAGTGACAAATAGATTCAAGGGATTAGATCTGATAGAGAGCCTGAAGAACTACGGATGGAGGTTTGTGACGTTCTACAGGAAGCAGGGATCAAGACCATCCCCAAGAAAAAGAAATGCAAAAAGGCAAAATGGCTATCTGAGGAAGCCTTACAAATAGCTGTGAAAAGAAAAGAAGTGAAAAGCAAAGGAGAAAAGGAAAGATATTCACATTTGAATGCAGAGTTCCAAAGAATAGCAAGGAGAGATAAGAAAGCCTTCCTCAGTGATCAATACAAAGAAACAGAGGAAAACAACAGAATGGGAAAGACTAGAGATCTCTTCAAGAAAATTAGAGATGCCAAGGGAACATTTCATGCAAAGATGGGCTCAATAAAGGACAGAAATGGTATGGACCTAACACAAGCAGAAGATATTAAGAAAAGATGGCAAGAATACACAGAAGAACTGTACAAAAAAGATCTTCATGACCCAGATAATCACAAGGGTATGATCACTTACCTAGAGCCAGACATCCTGGAATGTGAAGTCAAGTGGGCCTTAGGAAGTATCACTACAAACAAAACTGGTGAAGGTGATGGAATTCCAGTTGAGCTATTTCAAATCCTGAAAGATGATGCTGTGAAAGTGCTACACTCAAAATGCCAGAAAATTTGGAAAACTCGGCAGTGGCCACAGGACTGGAAAAGGTCAGTTTTCATTCCAATCCCAAGGAAAGGCAATGCCAAAGAATGCTCAGGCTACCAAACAATTGCACTCATCTCACACGCTAGTAAAGTAATGCTCAAAATTCTCCAAGCCAGGCTTCAACAGTACATAAACCATGAACTTACAGATGTTCAAGCTGGATTTAGAAAAGGCAGAGGAACAAGAGATCAAGTTGCCAACATCCGCTGGATCATAAAAAAAGCAAGAGAGTTCCAGAAAAACATCTATTTCTGCTTTATTGACTACGCCAAAGCCTTTGACTGTGTGGATCACAATAAACTGTGGAAAATTCTGAAAGAGATGGGAATACCAGACCACCTGACCTGCCTCTTGAGAAACCTGTATGCAGGTCAGGAAGCAACAGTTAGAACTGGACATGGAACAACAGACTGGTTTCAAATTGGGAAAGGAGTACATCAAGGCTGTATATTGTCACCCTGCTTATTTAACTTATATGCAGAGTACATCATGCGAAATGCCAGGCTGAATGAAGCACAACCTGGAATCAAGATTGCCGGGAGAAATACCAATAACTTCAGACATGCAGATGCCATCACCCTTACAGCAGAAAGCAAAGAAGAACTAAAGAGCTTATTGATCAACGTGAAACAGGAGAGTGAAAAAGTTGGCTTAAAACTCAACATTCAGAAAAGTAAGATCATGGCATCTGGTCCCATCACTTCATGGCAAATAGATAGGGAAACAGTGGAAACAGTGACATACTATTTTTGGGGGGGCTCCAAAATCACTGAAGATGGTGACTGCATCCATGAAATTAAAAGGCACTTGCTCCTTGGAAGAAAAGTTATGACCAACCTAGACAGCATATTAAAAAGCAGAGACATTACTTTGCCAACATATGTCCATCTAGTCAAAGCTATGGTTTTTCCAATAGTCATGTATGGATTTGAGAGTTGGACGACAAAGAGAGCTGAGTGCTGAAGAATTGATGCATTTGAACTGTGTTGGAGAAGACTCTTGAGAGTCCCTTGGACTGCAAGGAGATCCAACCAGTCCAACCTAAAGGAAATCAGTCCTGAATATTCATTGGAGGAACTGATGCTGAAGCTGAAACTTCTGAAACACCTGATGTGAAGAACTGACTCATTGGAAAAGACCCTGATGCTAGGAAAAATTGAAGGCGAGAGGAGAAGGGGGCGACAGAGGATGAGATGATTAGATGGCATCACCAACTCGATGGACGTGAGTTTGAGTAAATTCTGGGAGTTGGTAAGGGACAGGGAGGCCTGGCGTGCTGCAGTCCATGGGATGCAAAGAGTCGGACACAACTGAGTGACTGAACTGAACTGAATACTTAGTAAGATAGAAGTTAAATAAAGAGTAGTTACCTAGCAGAATCCCAATAGCCTTTATAGCAAAACTGTTTTAAAAATAAACACTGACATAAAGGTTTACATCTCAAATTTATTTTAAAGTGAAGTGAAGCTTTAAGTAAAGATTCAGTATTTTAAAATTATAATAATTTCAAGGTTCATATAGTTTGATTTTTGTATCAGACATATAAAGGAATTTTAAGACAATTTCATAGACAGAAAGAAAGTTGGAAGTTGTTTGCCTTGAGACATATGGTGTGATTAACCCTATTTGGTTTCCCTGGTATTTTGAATATTTACTGCCAGTTTATTCTGTCCAAATCCTGCTTTTAGGCTTGCTAGGATTATACAGAACTGATGCTCAATAAGTAATCTGCATGTTTAAAAGAGCATTGTAAGTTATTTATGAAAACTGTCTAAAAAGAAATTCATCACATTTTTATTATTAATAAAAAACTGAATAAGTTACATACACTAACTACATGCATAACTATTACATATTAATTATATGCATGTATATGCATACTGTATAGAATCATTTTGTTTACTGACTTTTCAGAACTTTTTGTTTAATCTTTGCTTTCTTTCATAAGCTTTGGTTAGCAATACTTGGTAGCTGTTACCATAAAGTGGAAGCAGTGAGCCAGATCATGAATATTATATTTCTTTTGGTGGGCTAGGCATGGATTGATGATATATGATGAAATATGATTACTTCTCAGTATTAAATAATGGTTTTGAAGCTGGCTTGATGTCCTCAAGGATGGTAAACAGTACAAAACGTCTTGCCTAAATAAAAATATATTAGATGTTTCTTTATTCTGCAAGCTTTTCTTGGCCATCCACTCATGCTTTCAAATTTATTAATTAAAAAATATTTGCTTTATTATTAGTTGTGTGTTAGGAACTATGCTGAAGGGATCCACAAAGAACTAACACAGCCCTCACTCTTATTAAATCAATACAAAGTAGATTAAAAGTACAAAACCAGTTCAATACAATTTTTAATGTACAGCCACTCAGAAAATATCTATTGCAAAGATCAAAAATTTAAATATTTAATAGAACTAAAGAATAAAAAGTGCCCTGGGTATTAAAAAGAAGAATCACACACCATTCCTAGGCTATTTCCCCCCACTTTTCATAAAGATATGGATACTACAGAGTTATTTCTTTTCTTCAAGAAATGCAAAAGCACAGTAATAATTAACAATGCAAACTCAGCTTCATTGTCAGCAAGGGAAGAATCAGTGGAGGCTGGGTCTTGTCTGAGATCACACTAACATCTTAAAGGGGTGATGCTATAAACACTAGTGGTAAAGACTTCCTGCCTATGCCTATGAGGGAGACGTAAGAGATGTTAGTTTGATTCTTGGGTCAGGAAGATTCCCTAGAGAAGGAAATGGCAATCCATTCCTGTATTCTTGCCTGGAAAACCCCATAGACAGAAGAGTCTGACAGGCTACAGTCCATGGAGTCTCAAAGAGTTGGACACGACTGAAACAACTTAGCACGCATAAACCTGGAAGAAATTTCCTCTCTGTGTTGCTAGATATTCCACTCCCTTTCCAAAGGGACTTAGAAATTAGAATTTTCATGTAAAACTCCATATTTCACGGTGTTGGCTTAGAATTAAAGACAAACACACAAACCCAAAATTTGCCAAGGGTAACAGCTTGGCAGGTCAGATTGAGTGTGATTTTTTCAACCAGTTTGTAATCTCCCTACTCAAAAATTCTGAAAGATTACTTACTCAGCTTTATAACAAGATACCTTTGAAAATTTTACCAAGTTATAATTGGTAGAGACTTCAAAAGTTGTATGTGAAGAAAGAATCCTTTCAATTGGATTTATTGTACCTGTAATTTGACAGGCAAATGCCATCTTTGTTTGTTTAATATAATCCCATAAATTGTACAAATGATAGTGTCAAAGATTGTTTCTATCCATGGTGCCTAAGAATAGTATATTGCCTAATAAAACAAGTGTCTAACAATCTTCTAAAAAAAAAAAAAATTTTTTTTTCCTCTTTTTTTGGTCATCCAGCTCGGCTTGCAGATCTTAGTCCTCCAACCAGGAACTGAACCCAGGCCCTTGGCAGTGGAAGTGTGGAGTCCTAACCATTGGATTGTCAGGGAACTCTTTAACTATTTTATGAAGGAATATCATGCGCAATTGTGTTACTTGCACATGGCATATTTCAAAAGGTGCAGTTCACAAAGACTATGACATAAATGGTGCTCCCATGAAGTTTACAGTTTTTTTGTAATTAATGGTATAGAAGGACCCTCTTCTTCTCTAATAATTGCGGAAGTCCCTTGAACAGATCAGATAGATCTGGCTGCTTTTTGCCACCTTATTTTACAGGTATAGTCCAAAGAAATTGAGCAACTTTTCTGATGTCAAAAATGTAAATAAACTGAATCTTTATCCACAGTCCTTAAGGAGGCATGGAAAAAAATGATAAATTGATTTTTCACTTCATGGTTTGAAAAACACTTTCACAGATACCCTTTCACTGCCAGTTAAGTCTCAGGGCATCGTAATGGGGCACTGGAGACAGAGTGACTCCTCATCATCTGGAGCCTTCTCTTCATTACTCCACTAAACATGCATTTGTCTGAATTGTCTAAGTACAAGTAAATAATTTCCATCATTTTCAATAAAGCTATTTAAATTTCCTCATTTCCTAACAATATCACCTTCTCATGCTTTGATCACCTAATCCATTCTTTTCACACTTAACATGAGCGTCTATTTTATCACATAAACATGTGTGTATAGACTCTATTTTCATCTCTTCCTATTTCATATTGTACTCTTTTTTTGTTGTTTTTATTGTCTTTGGCATATTGTACTCTTAATGCAATACTTCCCATTATACTTTCTAATTTCTCCTTATTTTGACATCTACTCCTGTAAACCTATAATATCCAATATAGTAGCCGCAGGAACATGTGTCTATATAAATCTAAAGTTGTTTTTGTTTAGTCGCTAAGTCGTGCCTGACTCTTTTGCAACCCTATGGATTGTATCCTCCCCAGTTCCTGTCTGTGGGATTTCCCAGGTAAGAATACTAGAGTGGGTAGCAATTTCCTCCTCCAGAGGACCTTTCTGAACCAGGGTGGAACCCACGTCTCCTGCATTGACAGGCAGATTCTTTACCATCTGAGCCACCAGGGAAGCCCAAATTCATAGTATGCAAAATTAAAAATTCAGTCCCTTTGTCATATACACTTCAAATACTCGATAGCCACATGTGACTAGAGGTTACTATATTATCTAGTACAGGTGTAGAGTATTTTTATTATTGCAGAAAGGTCTATTGGACTTGTGTATACTAATTAGCCATCTGCTTTTCCTCAACTCACACTCTTTTTCTTGAGTTTTTCTCAGGCTACGTGAAGGTGGTTTCTTATCCAAATACTGCTTCTATATAATTTAAAATATGACTGCAATGATGTCACACCTTCGATGTTATAGAGAGACTTCAACTGCAAATGTTTAATTCAGAATATACCTCCCCTCAAGCAGTGGCATTGGCCCAATAGGAGGAATATTACATCTTCACATATTAACATATTTTTTGCATGTTGTTTCCTATACATTTTTACATTTCTCACTTCTTTCTCCATCTGCCCAAAACAGTAAGTAAAGTCGCTTAGTCGTGTCCGACTCTTTGTGACCCCGCAGACTGTAGCCTACCAGGCTCCTCTGCCCATGGGATTTTCCAGGCAAGAGTACTGGAGTGGGTTGCCATTTCCTTCTCCAGGGGATCTTCCCAACCCAGGGATCGAACCCAGGTCTCCAGCATTGCAGACAGACGCTTTACCGTATGAGCCACCAGGGAAGCCCCAAAACAGTAGATTTATCTAAACACTAACAGTAATTTCATTATTCTTAGATCTATTGACAATTTTACTCATTAAAAGGAGAAATGATAAAAATATTGCCTCTACCAATGATAGTTTGATCTTCAGGAACTTTCTAAAGCAATAAATATATAAGAGGGCCATAATATTTGAATAAATGAAAATGAGTGAAAAAAATCAGTGTTGCCCTTAATGCTTAATTACTTACTGACAGCTGAGGCTTTTGAACTTTTCATGAACTTTTAATACAGAATTAGGGGTTAGTCATAATGTTCAAGCCTCAGTGAGATTCATAAACTAAAATATACCTAGGATGAAGGAAGTTTTTTGTAAAACATAACTCCATGTAGACTAATTTTTAGAAAATGATGAAATTATATTAACTGGGTAGAAAACTTACACTTGCAAAAACAAAATATATTTCACACACTGGAAAAATAAGTTGATATACTGGCATTTCCCTCTTAAGAAATGAAGTTTTAAAAATCACACTCTTTAAGAAGATTTAGTTTAAAAATTCATTATGCCTTTTAGGCTTTTATCCTTTAATACAATCTTCTCAAAAAATGAACTTAAACAATAAAAAAAAGAAAATGAAGAAGATACCACAGAACAATTACCAGTCAGAGAACCAAACAAAGAAAAGTGGTCAGTGTGATAAAGCTATGATAGAGACCAGCACATGGTCTTTAGGGTTTTGAGTCA
Source organism: Cervus canadensis (assembly GCF_019320065.1). NCBI lineage: Eukaryota > Metazoa > Chordata > Mammalia > Artiodactyla > Cervidae > Cervus > Cervus canadensis. Next base: position 46,816,664 of record NC_057410.1, read on the forward strand.
CAAACCACCAGGTCTTCTGGAGTTCAGTTTCTCATCCACTCATTGATTACAAATACGTGTGTCAGAGGAGAACTGGTAGAGTACCTGCCTCCTTACCGGATATGCAAGAGCTGAGCGTACACCTCTACGTCACTGTGGAACTTCTGTGTAAATGTCAACCTATTTAATAAAGGCTGGCAAAGGCAAAAGGTTTTTCTCTACAGCCAACACTTACCGTAGAGTAAAGAGAAGACGTGCTGGAGACCAGTGATAGTGAGGAGCCGTGAACTGAAGAAAGCAAAAAAGAACAAGAGGTGAAATGATGACGTCTGTTCAGAACCACTAGGCCTTTGCCGAAAAATGAAGGCTAGGTGGTTAAGGAAATAAAAATAACATAAGAATCTGAGGACAAGCCTACCATTAATTTTTAGAGATCCAAATGTTGAACCATGGAAAGGTCCCATACCTCTCCCCTAAAGTACTTCCTCCATCATGTACAGAGAAGAATTGACAAATGCAAGCCCTTCTAGTGTGCCATGCACATACTGCAAACCAGAGTAAGCTCTCACATAATAATTAATCAGAAAATCAAGGACATCTTAAATTACTATGAAAGTGTAAACTTATAAAAATTTTTTATGTATTTTATTCAATTTCATTTTTTATACAACAAAGATTGATTTTCAGTATTTTTCTCCATATACGTTCAGGGAAATAAGCTATTTCAACATTATCTATGATGAGCTGATTATACTCATTTAAATGAAGTATGGTTTCTTCATAATTTTAGTAATAGAAGAGTACTTATTTCAAGGTGGTGTCTCTTAGAAATTAAGAGTGGAAATTTTATACTGTCTTTTGGGGAGGTGTAGAAAAATACCATGTTGATCAGTTAACAGAATGGTTTATTACTTGTGCAAGTCCAAGATATTAAGCTCAAAGGAGGATACAATTGTGCTTAATTATACTTGTAGAAAAGTTCTTCCTCTTTTCATTATGGGATAATATATAGTTATTTCTGCTTATTCATCCATTAAAGAAACATTAGTTGAGTAGACACAGTGTGTGTACTTGCTAGATGCTGGGACTATAAAATTGAATGCCACAATTCTCAGAGCTCAAAGAGAAATAGAAATATATGTAGCTAAAAAAATAATCCCAATGGGGTCATATAAATACTATTGAGAGCAATGTACTGGGTAGTAAGAATGCACCTAGGGGCGTTCACAACTGGTCTGGAGAGGTCTAGGAAAGCAGCTGAAATGATAATAAAGCAGTGACTTTGAGAGATATAAGGTCAGATTATTTATCCATATAAAGGAAGGCCAGAATTTCCAAGCATATATATAAATAGCGTTCTCTCTGCCAGTGAAGCACCATAGAAAGCCATGAGCATGTTTAGCACATCATTTTTCCAGTATTATAAAAGGCCTATCTGTGAAGAGAGAGAGAGAACCATTTTAGAAATGCAATGACTTTACATTTCAGATTTGTTATATTTTGTCTACATCTGCAGCTATCAGGAGGCTCTCAGGGTAGAATTCACTATCTGTCACAGTGAATTCAGTGGTTTGGTTAATATCCCAAAAGGCAGTGGCAACTGTGGTCAAGTGATTTAGTAGTAGCCTGGTAAATATTCATACTACAATGATGACCTGAAGACCATGAGTCAATTTTCACAGCTGCCTCAATTTTAGTCAGAAGATGTTTTAAAAAAGAAGGTAGGAAGGGGAAAAACAAAGGAACAGAATCATTCTTTACTGTGTTTTCATCCTTAGAAATTACAGATACAGAAATCAGACCTAACAAAGTTATGAAACTTTCTTAAGTTTATACCACAAATAGACAGATGACCAGTATGTTTCAAGATCTAGAGTCTTTTCTGTTATAAAAACTTACTAAGGACCAGGACAGTATAGCTGACTGCCTCTGATTTTATTCTAATCAATTTGAACTTCTATGTTTACCTTTGTTTTATTCTTAATGAAAAGTGCTTTATAAAATGTGTGCCACAATTTTCCTTTGTGAGCATTTAAAAATCATTCATTAAATCAAAGAGGAAAATCTCTCAAATATTATTATCAAATTTTACATTTGGGGTTATACAGTTTAGAAAATTATTCACATTCAAAAATCAATTAAGCCTCCTGAGTTTTTCAAAGAGTATTTGTTATAAAGTGTCCCTGTAGAACTTTACAACTATGAAGACATTTATTAGGTCAGGTGAGAATTTTAATGTAATGGACAAAGGAAATATAACTTATAAAGCAAAATGTAGGTGCACTTTGAATTCTTAAATGATATGATAATAAAAACTAACACCAGCGGAGTTTCTGAGAATAAAAGTTGGCAGCATGTGGTTGTTTCACACGAGAACTTTTTTCTGGTTTATGTATCTTTCATGGTTTTTTAACCAACGTGTCAAACGAAGCATTCACTTTGATATTTGGCAAACCACAGCAAACAGTCTCTAAAGTTGCCCAGGTTTGCGTAGGGGAACACCAGATTTATTCTGAACTGTCCTATAGTCAAGTATTAATCTAAACTATTTCTGTCATATTTCCAAACGCATAAAGAAACAGAAGGTAATACAGACTAAAACGTCTTCAAGTTCCAGGGCTCCCGAAACGGAACTACCCTACTAGATTTACTCTTGAAGGCATCCTTTTGACATGAGTGACGTGAGAGCTTTCAGGCCTGAATTAACCAACTTCATCCTTATTTCCCCCATGCCTACCTTCTTCCATGCTGTCCCTGAATGAGCCTGAATGACTGATGGCCCGTGGTCTCTCCTCCAGAGACGTGGCACTCCCACAAAGCTGGGAGTCGTCATAGAGATCGAAGGATGAGTCTTGGGCTGGGATGCTGTTTGAGCGCATCATGCTGGGCCCAGGAAGGTTGAACTGAGAAAGATTGGTTGGGCTCACTGAAAAACAAAGTGCACACAGCCCATTATTCCGGGACTTGGAAGTTTGCGTCTGAAATTTCCAATAGCAGTTACAGTGGAGTCCCTCTTTTTTCTAGCACTTTCATGGCAAGCAGTATGTCAATTTCTAAAACAATATTAAATAAAACCATCAAGTCACTTCTACTGTTTTTTTCCTAGAAATAATATGGTATTTCCTGCTGCCCATTATGAATAAAAAATTGTCTTCCTAGAGTCTGAACATTTATTTTAAGAGAAAAGGTAATCTAAATATTCTAGGAAAATGTATATGAAGCTTCCAACAAAAGATTTTCAGTCAGTTTGAGCTCTAAATTTTTGTCAGTTCATAATCAGAACCATCACTATTATCAGAGTTAGTTTATAATAAAGAAAAGTAAAATATAATGTAAGGTACATGGTTATCCACAGCTCATTGTGAAGTTAATCACTTAAAACTACTTTCTATTGTATCTAAGATGAGAATGTCACAGTGAGACTATCAAAAGTCACAAACTTGTATCTCTCAAGCAATGCCTTAAGTCTGTAATATGAAACATGAATTTATTTACCTAGTGCCTATTGCCAAATAGTCCTAATAACATTCAAGTTTTTAGGCCAACTGATTGTCATCAATTTAAAGAAATATGTGGTTGACTGAATAGGAAAACAATATTGCTTTAAATTTGGAATAAAAGCAAAACAGAAAAATTAAGATATATATTTATCATAAATGCTCATATTTAAGAAATACAAGTTGTTATAGACATATGAGGAAGCAGGCAGGAGACCCTTAAGATATGAAAAGAATGGCTGAGTACTTTCAAAATCTTGAATTTATGTCTTTGGCTTAGAATTGGTCCGATAAAATTTCAAAACTTGCTTTTTTTTTTCTTTGACATAGGCACTACATTTCTTAATGTAACCGCTGGATCTCAGAACAATGTAAAATATAGGGCATATATACTATGAGATAACTTTAGAAGACTATCTAGTATTTGCCAGGTACAATGCTGGATATTTTACAGGTATTAATGAATCAATGCACAAAACAACTCTGACAAAGCTAGTTGTGAATTGAAGTAAAATAAGAGCAAGAAAAGTAACAAGACTTGGAATTATATCTACGTGTGCATATGTGACATACAATAATGAAAGAAAGGAACTTTGGGTTTGCAAAGTCCCCAATTCACTGGAAGAAGGGAAGAAGGCGTGGAAAGTAGCAGGGGAAAAAAGAAAGAAAGGAGAGTGAGGGAGTAAAAGTTAAAGAAAGATCTCTCAGGTACATTCCTTCAGTGGGCAGTGACGAGTCAATGATTGCTAAAGACGACCAACAGATGCCCCAAAGGACATTCTAGACTTGAATGCGTGTGTCTGAGGTGTCTGGACTGGAGTAAATCTTACTATCTTAGGTTCATACTTATGAATTGACTGAATACATTTGCAAGCGTATCATTTTAATACATATATATATAGAGAGGTTAGAAACATACTTCATTCACTGACTTTGCGCAAATTCTCACAAAATGGTTGCAGATATAGCCAGGTAAACTCTCCTTAAATAATTTCAAAGCATAACATTTCACTCATTCAAAATGAAGTCGTAATGAGGACTAGGGTGGATTTTAAAAGGGATGCTTTGGAGTGGGGAGGCTGGGGCGAACTGAGAGAGCAGCGCTGACACAAGCCCACCACCACGTGTGAAACAGCGCGAGGGGGAAGCTGACGCAGGGGAGAAAGCTGAGCTCATGGCCCGTGGGGATGCAGACATGTGGGGGGGTGACCAGGAGGAAGGCTCAAGAGGGAGGGGGCCACGTGCACACGTAATTGATTCACTCTTATACAGCAGAAACTAACGCAGCGTTACAAAGCAATTACACTCTGATTTTAAAAAACAACATAAGGATAGTAGCTAGCTTTGGGGGAAGGTATGGATTGTGGCTGGGTTGCTAGATGGGTGGAAGGGAGGTGTTGAGAATGTCCTCGTCTTGACCAGAATGAGAGCCGCATGCATGTTCACTTGGAAATAGTCATTAAAGCTGTGCTTTGTATTTTAAAAATAAAAGGAACAGTGCGTATTTATAAGCATTTCTGAGAGGTTCTCCATTGGAAACATATTCATTTTATTTAAGAATGTTCAATTAAGCTAAATCTATGGCAGGCTTGCTTTTTTTGTTATCGTGGTTGAATAGAAAGATCAATATAGCAAGATCTCTGGCTTCAGGAGTGACCTCTAGAAGAGGTGATTGAAAGGTAGAGAAATTAATAACATAAAAGAGACAGAGAAAAGGTATGTAATAGAAGACAAAAGTATGATGGACAGAGAATTTCTGTAATGGGACACAGAATAGTACAGGGCATCTAGTGGTAGCTTTGCTTTCCACTTGCTTCAGGCAAATATTTCCATATCTACACTTCAGTTTCTTTGTAAGCTAAAAAAAAAAAAAAATTGGCAGAATAAATGGCCTCTAAGATCCATTTAAAACCAGGGAACATGTAAACATTTCTAATAAGCGAGATATAGGTGTAACAAGATATTATGGAAAAAGAGGGCTACTGGCTTTGCCTTAAATCGTATATCATACTAACGTCACTGTTTTTATTAAATTATCTGTTGATTTGTGATGATCTGAGGAGAACAGAAACTAACAGAAAGACGGAGTGGGTTTTTAAATACAGCAAGTGACTCCAGACCGCTGCTGTAGACACATTAGCAAATGAGTTCATGATGTTCTTCTAATAAGAGCTGTCATATGCAGCCTACTTTTATTTTGTAGAATTTTGGAATATAACTAGGAACTAGGTGGAGATTCAGAAAATGTTTATTTGATCATTTAAAGAACTTTAAAAGTGGAATATGTCTAGATACAGGTAGTTTGTCACTGGTGGGTTTAGAGACGCTAGAGCTGTCACAAGAACTTGCATAACAGATTCACAATTGAATCAGATGTAGGTTTCTTCGAACTGTGAGATTCTACTCTTCCTTGAGTATAGAAGAAAAGGCTTAATCCTGAATGGCTTAAGGGTGAATACAAGGGGAGGGAATTCAAGGTGTAGGGACCTTTGGGAGTAAATGCAAAGAAATTTCCCATACAAAGGTGTTTAAACATCACTCTGCAAAATGAAAGTGAAAGTCACTCAAATGTGTCTGACTCTTTGCGACCCCATGGACAGTAGCCTGCCAGGCTCCTCTGTCCATGGGATTCTCCAGGCCAGAGAATTAGGCAGAACTGCTGCCTACTGGTGTGGGGAGCCGTTCCCTTCTCCAGGGATTGACACCAGGCCTCCCACATTGCAGACGGATTCTTTAAGGACCGTGTGAGCCCATCAAATATGGAGACTTTGAAAGTGACACGTCAATAGTAATGCTTCTACATGGTAACCATTGAGGCAAGGTGAAAAAGAATCTGAGCAACTGTCATCACCCATGGGACTATGACAATGTCTCACTGGGTTATGGGATGCCTCACAAGGACTGTGACCAATAGTAAATAAAATTGCATCCAATAATAATTTGTTTATGTAAGTTATATTCTCTAATGCTTTCTTCAAGAGGAATGATTTCTATTATAGCTATCATGCCAGAAACCACATACAAACCAGAGTTGACTTCAGCAGTAGCTCACAGTAGTCTATTAATAATGACATAATAGTAGTGACCTTAAATTTCTAACATTTACTATATGTGATTTTTACAGCAATATTTCTAAAAATTTATATACAATATTAATATTTTTAGTGGGTAAGAATAAAAAGCATGGTTACTGCAACTCTTAAGTGTTTGTAATAATCACTTATCTTACTGATTATGCAAAAAAAGATCAAATTGAAAACACGTGATTACTAAAGTAAAATGTAGAACAATGCTACCCATATTCAACTTATAGTGTTACATTTGATATATTTTTAAAATTTAATAATAAAGTAATTTTAATTTATGATTGCATTTTAATGGTATCCACTCTCTTGCCTAATAAATGTAAGTTCCAGTGGTCTGGAAACACAACCAAAAGTCTTTAAGAGCAATATTCATGGTTTTGAAACTAGTTATTTTATTTTTCTCTTGTAAAATAATATAGCATATCTGATATGCATCCACATACCCACTTATAAAATATGGGTAGGCACATAGAAGTGTGTGGATATGTATGGGAAGATCTTTCTTCCTAAGTCCCACTAGGTGAACACTTTGAGAGGTATGAAAGTAGAGATACTAAGATCTATTTGAAACCTACTGCAATTCTCTGCTAGTATAAGACATCTCTTTCCAATAAAAATGATGACGTACTAGAGTCTACCAAGTCTGATTCTCTCTCTCTTGTCTCTTTGCAAATGTTAGTCATTCCTTACGATATAACCTAGGTATTATGAATCTATCTAATAGGTGAGAAAATTGAAGTTAAATGACTGCTAATATCACACAGTAAGTAGTGAGTTTTTTTCCTTCTCAACAAAAAATGGGATAGATTGAATCAGAATAATAACAACGGAAAAATAATGGAGTAAAGGATTCACATACGCGGATTAATATCAATTAACGAAAAGATTGACAGGAGGGAGCCGTGAGATACCCAGCAAATTCAGCAAACCAGGTAACATGGGTTTGATTTCAATACTGTACAATATCAGATTTTGTTTCATATGTCTATGACTCTACAAAAACATTTTCACTTCATTTTTTGAAATCAAAGTTTTAAGCTTCCTGTTGCGTTTTATAACTACAACTCAAAGTAATAGTTTTACCACCCTTTGCCATTATGAGACAAAGAAATCTCACCACTGTGTAGGTTCATCAATAAAAACTTGGTGTTGGATATATATTCACTAGTATGTATAGAATGATAACCTAAGTAACTGTTTTTCATTGTCATAATCTCTATTCTCTATAGCAGAACAATTATAATAGAAGAGAAATAGCCTTCACTATTCCAACAGGGAGGTAAGTTGAAAAGTCCAAATTATCAAAGAACTTGGACACTCTGTTGGTCTACTATTACCAAAAAAACAGTCTCAAGTGAAAAAAATAATGTGACTATCTTATACATGACTTTATAGAAGAGACATCTATTTTTAAAAGCAATGGATCTGTTCAATGATAACTGGCATATTTAGGCTTTCATTATTCTGTCACTTTCCCTTCTGTTTTCTGTGATATTTATACAAATGACTTTATATTTTCTAAAAGTTATGCTAAACACAAAGTAATCCAGTGGCTCAAATAATCATTTCTTTTCATTGCCTTCATCCAAAAATGTTCACAGGGTATTATCTTAATAGGAATTCTCATATGCATTTTAAGGAGAGTTCTAACTTTAAAATGAAGATGTAACTATGGAGTCATGGAATGCTATTTTTTCTTCTTCTTAATTATTTCTATTTTCTTTTTTTCTACAAAATGATAATTTTCTTATAAGGATTACAAAAATTAAACAAGAGGACTCTGAGAAAACTCCTAGGCTTAAGGTCAGGTGTTCTGGCATCAGTTACTATCTCTGCCCCTTGAGATTGGTGATTTTTTTTTAAGTCAAAAAAATCTCTTTTTGCCTCGGGATCTTAGGATATAAGATAACAACAGTATTAACTATGACAACTTGTTGTCATGAGAAATAAACTGCATTATTTGGGGGATTGTAAACGTACAAATAAAAGATAATGTTAAGGTGTCTATCTCCTCTTTAAATGAGCAATTCTTGTGAACATGTGACAGGGTTCCCGGGAGAGTAGGTGGTAAAAGGAACAAGATGAAACTGATGTCTTAGAAGATTTTACCCAAGTTGGAAAAGTGATATTTTCCTGTTGCAGAAGACGACATGGCAGAAGGGGACACCAGGGGTGACTGGCTGCCAGCATCCTGCAGCCCTCCAGTGGAATGGGAGCGCAGCCACTCCTTGCCTTCTTCCTGGCTGGCCTGCCGAGACGACGGGGTGTATCTGCAAGACAGCACAGCTAAGACACTTGAGCACACCTGCAAGGGCAAGGCAATATCAGGACGAGAAAACAACTGAGAGGAGCTTACTATTCAGACTGAACAACATTCTCAAACAGATTGAATCTAATTATAATTGCTTAGTTCTTCCAGATGATTTGACACCATCTGTTTGAATCTCACAGGAAAAAAAAATAAAGGATTTTGAAAAGAAAATTATGTTCCTGTGAGATATGCGGTTGAAAATCATAAGCAACGAGCAGACAGCCAGGTTAATCGAGAAGGGCGCAAAAGCATGGTGTTTAGAAGGGTGTGAAGAGGGTGAAAACACAAAGCAAATATGGTAGACAGTAGCTGGCCAGAAGCCAAGGGCATGGGAGGGATGGTTACAATAAGACACAGCAAACAGAACACAAACTGACGGATCTTTTTTAAAGGAAAGGGAAAACATTTATTTGGTTAAAAATGCCACTTGACACCATGTCTGGATTTTTTTAAAAGATGGAAAGAGAAATAAGCTTCCTTTATTGGAAAATAAATTTCTGGGACAAAATCTTAAAATGGAATATTTGCAAATTGTTTGCTCTTGCTAAGAAACTGGAGAGAAGGAGGATAATAGATGAAGATCTAAACGGCCAGTATTCACTTTTGCCAGAGTAAGTAAATTCTTAGTTCCAAATAGTAGTCATCTTATCATGTTCCTATAGTGTCATATCTCTAGTCATAGTTCAATCCATATCTTCCCATTAGATAAAAGTCCACAGTAAAAGATGGCCATGCATTAAACTTTCATTTTATATTTTTTATGAACTGAATAATTATTTTGATATTATTATGTAATACTAGACTAATTTATGTCTGTATTGATTTGATAGATATCAGCACTTCTGAAAAACATAAAAAAAAAGCTTTTCTAAAAAAAAAAAAAAAGCTTTTCTGAGTTTTTACTAAAAGGATTCCTTAAAAATTATCCCTTAATTACACTATTTGTCCTCTGATGATGAAAATAACTTTTCTTTGATTCAAATTAGAGCATCGTTCAACCTCTCAACATTCATTGGCCACAGGTGCAGACTATAGGGATTGAGGCTTTTGTAGGCATATGCCTCCAAAATACAAACATTAGGGAAACTGATTTTATTCTTCAGAAGTGAGTTCTGAATTCTACTAAAATTGTTGCTCCCCCCCCCCCAAATAATGTCTTTTATATCACATTTAATTTACTGAGTTTTGGCCTCTATCAAAACTTCTACCTGAGGGCCATCTCACCAACTCTTCAGGCCAGGGAAAACATCAGGATTAAGAGTGAGTTCATCCTCAATGTCAGGCGCTTCTTTGCAAAGAAAGAAAGAAAGAGGTAGAGAGACAGCACACAAAGTTTACGTAACAACAGAGAAAGGCAGCGATTGTGCTGAAAGAAATATATACCTTAGTCCCTTTTTGGGTAGTGTATTTCTGTCAAGCTGCATGCTGTTAAAACAAAGAAAACCCCTAAGGACATAATGTAAAAAAAATCTCCAAATTATACATCCAACACAAATGACTCTGTTTGAAATCTGTTACACAAAATAAGGTTTTCTTTTTTGGTAAAAACATATTTAATGCTTAACTCATTGTAAAAGGCCAACCAAAGGAGACTGGATTTCACTGTTGTAACACATCCAATGATAACTCAGTGACAGGTCTATTTGAAGATAGATTAAGTTATATATTAACATACTTCTCCTCTAGATTCTATTGGCTTAGTGTTACAGTAGGTTTTTCTTCCCCATGCAAATGACTAGATTTCTGCTATGATTTCACATGTAAGAGAATCACAGAGGAGGAATGAGAAAGATCTCTGCCTAAGTTAAAGTGGCATGTTCCAACAGACAGAGATGTAATAAATCACCTTTCAATACTTATTTTTTGTATTTAAATGATCTTTAGTAAAAATAAAGGCGGATATATTCTTATCCACAGAAAAAGAAGAGAAATATATATCTGCTTGAAATGTAATCTTTCTAGCATCATTTATTTAAATATTTTAATACAATTAATCTATGATATCTTTTCAAATTATAAATTAGATGTTTAAAAGGCTATGAGTTTTCATTGTCTATTTTAAAGAATTCTCAATTGGTCCTAAAAAGGGAAGAAAGAATGTGTCTGGAGAAAATGAGAAGAGGCCTCCCTAAAAATAGAGGAAGAGGGTGTCAAGAATTAAGCAGGATGAGTCTAGGAATTTCTGTTATAATCTCTGGCATATGGATAACCAAATAATAAAACTGATTTGAATTTGCAGAATGTTATCTCTCTTTCATTAAACTTCAAATGGTCAAAATTAAATACACAGGTTATGCACATGAGGATGATATAACATGAATGCCAACACAATGACTTGAAATTTAATCACTAAAAATCAAAGCTAAAATGTTTTCTTCTATGGTTACTCCATTAATTAGCACTGCAATAGAAAGCATCCAAAGGCATCATCTTCTTTTACTTTATGTACTGGGAATGTCCAAATACGGTAATCACACAATTATGTAGAGGCCAATTCTAGTATGTATCTTGACTCTAGATGTATTCTTAGTACATCTGTATTTTTAGTACAACAAAAAGGAATCATACTGAACCACTGTGAGAGTACTCTAAATATACACTACAATATGCTGAAGCGTTGATATCGTTGTAAGCTACTTGAAAGATTATCTCTTTCATGCGTATGAATTTATTAAATTTTAACATCAGAGAACAGTGAAAATAGGCATTGTTTTGCCCATGTTATTAACTGTGTAAACATTATATGCTTGTATTGTACAGAGAACTTAATGAAAGGAAAATCAGAAGATAAGTTTATCAATATAAGTTAAAACTTTAAGTAGAAATATCTGTTTGAATCTGGATATTAATGATTTTATAATACAGACACTCCTCACAAACGCTGAAAGGCTAAAAACTCTTATGCCTGCAGGAGCCACGAGGGCAATGGGAATGGATGAAGCAGCAGTTTTAACTAACAGTCTGCAGGCGACAGGCACTGTTTGTCTGAAGCCAGTAAAAACGTGATACAGGATTTTAAAGGCAGGGTAGCTAGATCTGACAGGAAAAACCAGGTCAGACGTTTTTAAGGTTGGCTACAGCTTTAAATGTTTTATGGTTTGGTCTGGCCACAAAAAACAAAATGTACAAAACAAATGTGAACTAAGTATAGCCAAAGAATGCTCTGATCTAGAGCAGTTAGAGGAGAAAATTGTTAAATTTTAAATAATTTGTTTATGCTACTTTAATGAGGAGAAATTTAGACCAAAATTAAAACCTACATGAAAATCTACTTATTTAATAGTATTAGAATAATAAACATCAATACAGTCTTCTGAAATTGTAGATCAACAGGTAAGTCATTAACTTACATACATCTCTATTATATCTTTCTAATTACTTTGTCTAAAATATTCAGACTTTGGCACATTTTCTTTTAGTCATGGCTAAATGTTTGGCTTCCCTAATGTTCCCAACATTATGTGGACTATTGTAATTAAGCCAGGATCTCTGATAGGATCTAACTTTCTCTTCAAGGGATCATATAGTTCTTGGGTGTACTTTAAAGAATTAGAATGAATTGCTCTTGCTTGCAATTTTGTTCACCAGAAAAAAAAGTACAACTTCTTATATCAAAAATTATTTCAATCAAGTTAATTTATTGGAAGAAACTAGTTAATATTTATATTGTACACTGTAACTATGAAGATAATTTGTTTTTTCACAGTTTAATAGTCATGAATATATCTTACTAAGAATAAAAGGTAAAAAATTCATCTCTTCAAAATTAGTTTTAAGATTTAGTTTAGAAAAATTATTTATTTGTTTATACCAGAACACATCCATCTGTAAAACAGGTCTATTTGAAGACTGACAACCAAGTTTAAAAATAAGATTTGTTTAAAGAGAATAATTAACTGTATACTTGTTAGTGTATTTCCATAGTTAAAAAAAAAAATATATATATATATATATACACTGACTTCTGCTAGAATACATCAAAGTAAAATATTAACACTGCATTTATATTGCAGCTATAAAACTCATCAATATTATCAACTAGATTTATTTTAGAGTTACTTGGTTACAAATAATTACTTGGACATTTTCCTGTGTTTTAATGTATGAATGCCAAAGAAATGGGTTGATGGCTAAATGGTCAACCTGTAGTCATATTCATGGTAAAAACAATCAGCATTTTGGAAGGTGACTATTGTTAACAAATAATAACCCATTTGCAGTGTGCTGTGTTTGAGGTGATACGTCACCATCAACAATAGACTGGATTAAACTTTGCGAAAGATATCAGGCATTTTGAGTGACCTGTGGCACTTTCACAAACAACACAATTAAGATATACAGCCAAGGGCATTTCTGAAAGCTTTAGGTGCGCCAAGAAACAAACAGCATTAAGTTTATCAGGGAAAACCAGGCAGGTTTAAGATACATTCCTGGGGAAAAGAATCAGTACCAAAATATCTGAGAAAGGATTTTTTAGGGAAGAGAATCCAGAGCCTTCTTGACCAACAGAGATGCTTTCTCGTAAGTATATTGGGTAAGGAATGCCTTATTATGGTCATTTTACATTTAAAGGAAATCAGTAATTAATTAAATCAATGAGAAACATCTTGTAATGTAGTTTAAAAAGGGCCTAATAAAAATGTCACTAGAGTTGTAATTTTGTCTAACAATTCATATCTGACAACTGATCTTTTTTTCTTCCAGTTCAACTAGGATTCCTAGCTATCCATTTGCTATTTTCCCAAAGAAATGCTAATAAAGCCAACTGAACATTTTACTCTGAGCGTAATTGTAGAATCCATTTAGATGTGATCTTTAAATATGCTTAAATCATCCTAGGGAGCTCTGTCATCCTGGAGCTCAAGCTAAATCATTGTTGTGTCTGGAGAAAACATCATTCAATACATAAAAACATGCTTTGCATTTTATTTAAATTGGATAGTGGGTGTATATGTATGCATCACACCAAGAAACTAACTAGTCAATATTTTATGGATCCTTAATGGTTTTCACTTTCTGCAAATGTGGTAGTAACACCAAATAAAAGGCCCAGTATCAACAATCCGACATCCCTTTGCAAAGTGGCACTCTCACTGAAATTAAAAAAAAAAAAAACAAAAACAAAAAAACCACAACTGAATGCAGGGTAGGGGTAGGTACAGTGTGGGGAGGAGGGGGGTGAGGACTTCAGCAAGGCCTCCAGGAGAGCTCACCTTTCTGAGAGAGTAGATCTCACACTACCAGTTCTCATGAGCAGGCTCTGCACCTCGTGAGTGCCTGTGGCCAGTCCAGATAGGGAGCCGTGGTGGCTGAGGGGGAGGTCAATGGACTCCGAGCTCGTGTGGAGGCTAGTCATGGACTGGTAACTTGGGGTGTCCTTGCTGCCCGCAGAGGAACTGCTCAGATTGGCAGCCCACACGAGGCCGCCTGACGTGAAAGAGTGGACCGACGCCGGGCTGGACGCCAACGAGTGGCTTAAGCTTATAACATCTGCAGTGAGGTCTGAGGGTTTATTGAAGAGAGGGCTGCTGCCGCCACTGAGCCCGCCAGCACTGCCCAGGCTGCCCGTACCGGACGACGGCGACTCCAGACTGCCTTGCCGCGCTAATGTGGTACTAGGACTGCACATTACAGAGGAGGATTTCACACCCTCAGTATTAGGTGCCGAGGCAGCTTTGCCGCCTGCCTTGGCACCAAACAACCTAAAAGAAAAACAAATAACAACTTCAGTTGTTCCGAGAAACTAACATCCACATTTAATACTTAGGGTTACAGTACCCAGAGCCAAGCGTGCTCTGGTGGACGGCCCCGAGCACTTGCTGTCTCTGTGTTAATGAACTTGATAAGCCTGAACTTGATAAGCCTGAACTTCCTAATCTCTCTCTCATATTGCCGTAGAGGTAAACTGGTACTGGGCTGCCATCCCGTTGATGGGGGAACGTGGGCCACACAGAAGGGAGGGTAAACCAAACATCAAAATCCCTGGTTTCCACAGTTAAGCCATCATGAGAGTTTTTTTTTGCAAAATTAAGTAGTCTGCACATACTTGCTACCTATTTATAGAACCATTATAATGAAACAACTTCTACGCATTCGGTATATAATATGAAATTATTTTTCTTTTCTTTTGTTTTCCTTCATGTTAACGGCTTACTCAAAATCTAGAAGGAATGCTTAAGGCAAAGTTTGGAGGCTGTGTTGATAGCTGGGGGCCTAAGTGGCTGTCAGAGAGGAGGTGGTTAGAAACAACACTGGATACTGGATACTGTTGGCAACATGTCCATGTGTCTGTAGCTTCCCCAAGAGAGACCAAAGGGTCAGATGCCAGTGCTATTCAAATACATATTTATAATAGTGATTTGAAACATGGTTGGTGCTAAGGTAGACGTTGGAGTTTCTTCAGAAAACATTTTAGTTTTGTAAATGAAGCAGATGATATAATCGAATTTATGTAAATATGGAAATAAAGTGTGATATGAAAAATGACATAATGATTACTAATTAAGTTGCAATGAAATCATTATTTCCTATAGTGAAATATTTTATGACGAATATGAGAAATTGTTTCATAGGTAATGGGCCACTGGAGGGCACTATTGGCTTTTACTTAAGCAACAGAAATATTTACTCTCATTACAGGTGATTATTCTTTCCAATGAGAATCAACACTTCAAAACACCACTTCTTCAGGATTAATATTTCTACTGACAAATATAAAACCTCTAGGTCTTTCAAACAATCATGTATCTGAGATTTTTGAAATGTAAAAGTAAATGTTTCAAGACACTCTATTTCCCAGATATCAAGGCTCTTGGTTTAGTCACTATAATAAAAGCAAACATTAAAAATATTAAACATAAACATGTAACGGATTATAAATGGACTATAAATCATATTCTATCATTTCATAGACGAAGAAACAGACCCAGAATAATTTACTGTCCGTCCCAAATCTTTCCCTGTATGTATTTTCCTGCCACTTAAAACACATCAGTATTTAAAAACACTGATATTGGGAAGGAGAATGTATATTCCATATGTTGAATATCAAAGACAATCCCCACGCAGAAACCAAGTCTTGTAAGTTATTCAAGTCATATCAACGAAAGCTGATGATGAGTTAGAAAACCTAGTACATTTCTTAGCTATAATCCTATATCAAGCATCTAAAGGTTTTCAAATTCTGTCAATCATATCATACCTTGATTTTCATTAATATTTCAGGATATGGTGCTACATAAATCTGTCCACTGTGATCTGATACTGTATAAGGAACACAACTTCATCTACGTTCATGATTATCATCAGCTCATTAAGAGCCAACAAGATAATAAACACTAGAAATGGACAATAGTCATAAAGACCTATTTTATTTTGTTATTAACTGTGTAAAGATGAAAATCTATTACAAGCTACTATTTTATCACTCCCCCTAGGTACTACCATCTGCTTTTACTCATAAATGCTGTTTGTTTTGCTGTGACAATAGTGAAACTGCAAAGTTGGACCATTTCTAAAACTGAGCAGTATTTTTCCACTAGCTATTTATAGCATCAGCTTCTGCAAACTCATTGTACTCAGAAACTGACTCAGAGTCTAAGTTATATATATCATACACTGAGGATATACACACATACACACACACTGAGGATACACGTCTTTATAGGATAGGCCATGGGACACACAGATAGCCTAAGATGAAGCGCTCTATGTTGTCCCAGCACCACCACGCTCTCTTACCTTCGAAAAGTTGGCGAGGCAATGTCAGGGTATTTGGACCCCGGCTGCCTGAGCCCTTGTGTCCCGCAGGCACTAGCAGATGTGGGGCTGGATTTGGGGGAACCTGACAAAGAAACGCTCTCTGAATCTGAGACGGCAACCTTCTCTTTCTCCTTGTCGGTCTGGTTGACCGTGACGGGACTCGAGCGCCCTGAGCCGATCTTCGTGGGTTCTCTCAGTTTCGAGGTGGTGGCACCAGCTGACTTGCTGCTCACATTGGAATCGATACTGCTGGTGCTGGATCTGTGGCCGCCTCGGCCGGGAATGCCACTGGCGCTGGATTTGGACGGGCGGGGCAGGCTGCGGTACTGCAGGGAGGTTTTGGAGCTGACGTGCAGCCCAGCATCGTCCTGATTCTGTGACCCATCCAAGCTGGTCTTCCTCCCTGCGTTTGACTTCCCACCAATGGCAGCGGATTTGGGGATTTTGCCCAGCGTGGCTGAGCCGCTGGTTATGGTGGCTCCACTGCTAGTGATCATGGCAGAGGACCCGACTCCACTTGGCTTCTTAAATCCAAAAGAGCCAGTGGCCGTTGATCTTCCAATGCCCGAGGGGGGCTTTTTCCCCTCATCTCCACTGCTCTTCCCTGCATCCGATGGAGATCTCTGTAGAGATGATCCTTTCAGGGGACTTTTTCCTTTCTCAGAAGCTTTGGCATCGTCGGTTTTCCCTGATGAGTGAGAATACACACATTTAGGTACCTGCACACTGTGATTTCACACTTCTTTAAACAGAGTGTAAAATGTGAATACATCTGTGTGTGTGCGCCGTGCTCAGTCATGTCTGACTCTTTGCAACCCCATGGACTGTGGCCCACCAGGCTCCTCTGTCCATGGGCTTCCCCAGGCAAGACTACTACAGTGAGTTTTTAGTTCCTCCTTCAGGGGATCTTCCTGACCCAGGGACTGAATTCACATCTGCGTCTCCTGCACTGGTAGGCAGATTCTTTACCTCTGCGCCACTTGGGAAGCCCAAATATATTTTTTGTCTGCTTAAATTCCTATTCATTATTTTAGCTCTAAATAGGCATGTATGAATATATTCAGAAGATTAAGTACAAAACTTTAAAAATATGGCTGTTAGAGGAAAGTGACTAGAGATCAAGGAGATAAAATGAAAATGCATATTTTTGCTATGTATTATTGCCTTATAGCTTGCAACTCTCTTCCTTTATAAAGACAGCACTTAATCTCATCAAACTAAGTGCTTGAAAAAGAGTTCATCAGATGACTGTATTTGAAGTATCCTGTTACATTAGTATGTCAGGTGGCACTATTTATATGAGGCACCATTTTAAAAATAGGGAGAGAGTTTAAAAAAGAAAAAAAAAGAGGATGGTACAATTTGCAGAAATCTTTTACTCTATTTTTTCATCAAGTCTAATTTGGAAATGATGTTTCAAATCTCCAGCCTTCCAACCCATTAGATTAGTGTGACTTTTCTTGCCTCTTAGAAGTGAAACATAGGGGGAGAGTTAACACAAATATTCCAAACTTTATAGAAAATCAGAATGAAAGCTATCTTATGTTTTTTAATAAGTTGGCTTATTTTATTTCCACATGAGCAGGAATGACTGTGGCAAAATAAAACACTCACCAAACTGTGATGATACCCTCTAGAGGATGCCTGGAGTGTTATATTCATGTGGATGCATACGATAAGGCAAGTGAAATTTAGACAGAAAAAGTATTTATATGGAGAATTATAAGTATTATATAAATATAAATAATTATATTTTTGACATAATTATGAAAAGCTACTATTAAAGACAACAAAGATCAAATGGAGACAATTTAGCCAGAAGACCAGCCCACCAGGTGTCTTGAGTGCACTGGTCCCAGTTTTCTGCCTGGATGGCGCTCCTCCTTGGGCTGACATGCCTCTCCTCCAGGAGCCTGTCTGAGAAACAGCCAGGGAGGCTTTCTGCCCCGTCTTCTCAGGGTCTTCAGGAAGTCCAGAGGAAACACCCTTCCACTTGCCACCTCCATCCCCATGGCTGTCAAAGTCCTCCTCGGGTTTTTTCAGCTCCTCGGTGCTCTCCCAAGGCTCATCTGTTGCAGATCGTTTCTCTGAATCGGTCTTCAGCTGTGAAGAAAATAGGACAGAAAAACTTTGTGCAGAAAAATCTATCAAGTGTGAATTGGGCCCTGGAATGTCCTTTCAGATAATTAGCTAAAAAAAAAGCAGCAGCAGTGATTTGTATTTCAAAAGAACTCCAAAGACGCCTCTATTTTTATCTCTCTCTTCATTTAAGTTTCATTAATTTTAGTCCTATAATTCTCACTTGCACATATTAGAGAATATCAGAAGAAATATGTGCAGAAAACTTCAATTAAATACTCCAGAGAGGAAGGCATTTTCTATGTCAAATCTAACAAGGAAAAGTAAAACAAGATAAAACTTAATTATCTAATATTCATTCTCGATTCACCATTCTCAAGAGATTCAGCGATGCATCTCAGAGATCAATATAAAATGAATCCAAACTATCCAAAATTAGACAATTAAAAATCATTTTTGGATTCCTAAACAATTATATCAATATTATAAAGAAAGATATGCAACAGAAGGCTTTCTGGGTTAGATTGTAATCAATTGAAAAAATACATATACACAAGCTGCCTCAGTTTATGTAATTACTTCAGACTAAGAGGCTGTGCTATATTTTAATGCAATGTAACATAACTTGTGGAGAAGGCAATGGCACCCCACTCCAGTACTCTTGCCTGGAAAATCCCATGGATGGAGGAGCCTGGTAGGCTGCGGTCCATGGGGTCGCTAAGAGTCACACACGACTGAGCGACTTCACTTTCACTTTTCACGTTCACACATTGGAGAAGGAAATGGCAACCCACTCCAGTGTTCTTGCCTGGAGAATCCCAGGGACGGGGGAGCCTGGTGGGCTGCCGTCTGTGGGATCACAAGGAGTCAGACACGACTGAAGACTTAGCAGCAGCAACATAACTTGAGGAAAAATCTGGCAGAAGCACTGGAAAAAGAAAGAAGGCAGTTCTTACCTGAGTGTTCTTTCGGGATGGGACAGTGATGTTGGAGTAAGAGCTGACAGAGGATGTGGTGTTCAGGTCATCGGTGCTGATGTTATCCAGGGTGTCGCTGAGGCCACTGCTCACGGAGCTGCTGTCATCCCAGCTAAAGACAGGCAGCAGCAAAGACTAAGCATAGGATGCACAACGCAATCACCCGAATTTCCACTTAACTTGTATCACGTAATTGGGAAAATATTCTTTTTTTTTTCTTAATCTTATGATGAAAAAGACTCACTTTTCATTTTCGGAAAATCATACTGTTAAGAACTGAGCACAAACCTGAAAATAACCTTATCAAAGGTTTGCTAAGAGTCAGTGCCTAGAGCACATACAGGGGAAATGTTTATAGAATGAGTAAAATTAATGTTGAGAGCCAAAGAATTGATGCCTTTGAACTGTGGTGCTGGAGCAGACTCTTGAGAGTCCCTTGGACAGCAAGGAAGTCAAACCAGTCAATCATTAAGGAAATTAACCCCAAATATTCACTGAAAGGGCTGATGCTGAAGCTGAAGCTCCAATACTTTGGCCACCTGAGGTGAAGAGTTGACTCGTTGGAAAAGACCCTGATGCTGAGAAAGACTGAAGGCAAGGGGAGAAGGGGATGACAGAGGATCAGATGGTTGGATGGCATCACTGACTCAATGGACATGAGTTTGAGCAAACTCCTGGAGATGGTGAAGGACAGGGAAGCTGGGCATGCTGAAATCCATGAGGTTGCAATGAGTTGGACATGACTAAGCCACTGAACAACAACAAAAAATATTGCTACAAATACTGCAAGGCATCAGGAAAAAAAGACATTATACCCATAAGCTTTGTTCCACCCCCCACCCCAAGAAGGCAATCAGGAGTCATATGGCATGTAAGAATCCATCCTTTGTGTTAAAAAGTAGAAAGAAACACATATACACACAAACTGTGCCTTAGTGAGGAACCAGAAAATCATTCCTCATTATTTCTCCTACCAATAACTACTCCCAGGGATTTACCAAATCTTGAAGATTGAGACTTATTTTATCATAGCACTCCTCTTGCAATACTTAAGGATTTCTGACCTGGACAACATACCATATTCTTTCATCTGGCCTTCCTGCCATCAGTCCTTCTCAATGAACTTCACTTGGTAAACTTGGGCCAACGTTCAGAAGTTCACATCTAGCCATGTCACTCCCTTACTTAATACTCTTCAAAGACTTCTCTTTACCAAAGCTGTAGGTTCCACAATATAAAGCTCCTGCCCTTCGAGGTGCACAAAGTAATCATCTGGGACATAAGGAAAGTATCTGAAATTCTGAATAAATCTGTTCTCAGTTGAAAGAAGAATACATAAAATAGGCTATATCAACGTTCATGTGCAGACTACCACGGGAACCCTCCCTCAGTCAACATGTCAGATGATGCAGAAGCCATGCAGGCTGGCCAGGGTCACCTGATGAGAAGGGGAACTCCAGAGAGTAAAGAGGTGAACCATGGCTCTCACTGACTGAGTCTCCTGTGAAATATCGCTGCTCACCTGCACTCTGTTAATTGATTTGTGTAAACTGGATACATATATCACATGCAGACAAAAGTGAAGTCTCATAAAATAGACAAGTGGCTTTAAAAAAACCATCTGCAAGTAATCCACACAAAGAGACTATGCATAATGGAAGGACAAGATAACCGCAAAGGAAGGGTAAACTGGTAACTTTTCCTACTCTGCTACGTGTACTTTCTGAGTCACACCATACATTAAAAATAATAGGGATGGCTTGAGATCATAGAGCAAACTGACTAGAGTGTAATTATCAAGAAGAAAATTTGAAATTTTAATTTGTAGAAAATACTGTTATCGATGAGCTGTCCCTAGGTGAGAATTTTGCTGAGATATAGCTACTGAGAGCATAAAACATGACCAAACACATTTATATATCATACTATTACCAATAATAATTATATTTTTAATCACAGCAAAAGGGTATTTTGTTTCACTGTAGGAAATACCTGCCATTTGTGGCTGCTCTAATCTTTTGATTATCTTCCCCACATGTTATTTTGATAATTTTCCTCACTGGGAGTCTTAGTTTCTCAAGACAGAATGTAAGAACCTCACATTTCCAGATTTCCTTATAGACAGATATGACACGTAACACAGGACCTACACATGCATCCGCAGTCACAAATGAGAAAAATAATCTTCTGGCAAACATAGTAGTAGTCATTCAATTTTTCTGTTATAAACACTGGCAGATATCTGGTCTCTAGTTCCAGGTTTCAGAGGTTCCTGGTAGAGGAAGACGTGATGCCCTAGATCTATGGTTGGCTAAAAGCCTGCAAAGAGTCTCATTATCCAATCACCCCAATTATTCCAACAGCATTTTTATATCACTTCATTCCTTAAATTAGATAGAGTCTGTAGTTTGAAACTAAGAACCTCTATCAATAATTCATAATTTTAAAAATAATATTTTTTTCATATATCCTCTAAATTTTTTTTAAGTTTATATATGCTATATAATACATATACTGGGTTTCCCAGGTGGCATCAGTGGTAAAGAACCTGACTGCCAATGCAGGAGACATAAGAGATATAGGTTTGATCCCTGGGTCAGGAAGATCCCCTGAAGGAGGGCATGACAGCCCACTCCAGTATCTTTGCCTGGAGAATCCCATGACAGCAGAGCCTGGTGGGCTATGGTCCGTAGGGTCACAAAGAGTTGGACATGCCTGAAGCAACTTAGCATAGCATAATAAGTATATTCTCATAGGAATGAGTGCATATAATTAGAAAACTTTAAATATACATACTTGAGCAACTACTTATCTATTTAAGTAGTTATTTAATTAGATTAAGCAATTACTGATTGCTATCTAATTAAGCAACTACTTATCAGATTCCTTTAAAAGATACATGGCTTTCTGGATTATGTGGCCCCAGACTACCTCTTCAGCTTAAACTCTCCATCCCCTGCCTGCCTGTGTGCACTTTGACTTAGAGCTGCATTCAGTTCCCATTGCCACCACATTGTCTGCAACCTCTGCCTTTGACCAAGCTACCCTTTGGCCTACTTGACTACCTCATACTTGCCTTATAAAGCAATTCGAGCAACTATCTTCAGGATAAATTAGGTAGCTTCCTGTCTGCATTGTCATAATACTAACGCACAGACTACAGGATGGGATGTAGCATACTGTTTTACAAATCTACAAAAATGTGTATAAATGGATCATTAGCCCATGAGTTTTCTGAGCACAGAACTGTGTGATAGTTTTCTTTGAATTTCTACTGTTTGGCAATTTCTACTATATGGCAATGACTGACATAAATATTGAATAAATTCTCATGTTTTATTGAGATTAAAAGAAAGAAAATTACAGAGGTAATCTTTCATACTTATATGAAATGGAGTTTTAAGAAATACTTATCACAATATATTAAGTACTCAAAATTAAACAAAAAGGAAATTTTACCTGTTTTAAAAATGAATCTTTTTAGGTAACTATTTCTCTGGCAAGGAAGATAGAATCAATATTTATAACTATAGCTTTCACCAATGTAAATCCTAGCATTTGTAACTCAAAATTAAATGCAACAACTCTTATGGAATTTAAAAAAATCACTTGTGTTTTAAAGCCATTTAAAGTCTCAAATGATCACACTGGCTTTGTGGTTAAAATAATATAAATGAGGGAATCCAAAATAAGATATAAAGTTTCAATCTCTCAACAGAAAAATTAAAAAATATATCAAATTAAGAAATATCATAGACAAGAACAATCTGAATTTATCTTGGTGTAATGGAAAGAACAATGGATTCCTAAAATTAAAGGTTTTCACGTGAGCCTTTATTAGAGGCACATAGTCTTGCTATTCTGAGCTCCCCACCTCACAGGGTAGCATGGGAAGCAAATGAGCCATTTATAGGAACCATTTTATAGCACTTCACACTTTTCCGTCTCCTCAAACTGCTTTACCTCCAAGATCTCAAATTCTGCAGTCTCATTTTTCGATCACAATCTTCCATACTTCCAGCATTCTAAAATCTACTGATTCCTAATTTTTAAGACTATTTTATAGCTACTTCCTGTTGTCTACTTTTAATGGCCTTCTTGTGTTTTTTATGCCACTGATTTCTTTACTGAATGATGCAGCATCCAAAGATGCTGGAACAAAAGGACTGCTAAAGTGAGAAGTACTCTATTAGTTCTTGCCACCATAGTGGTCTTCCATACCTGTCTTGACTCTGTTAATTAAACATGTTTTCCCTATTACTATTTTGGAAAATGACAACAAAGTCAATTAATGAGAATGACTAATATAAAAATATTATTATATATATTTATAATATGTAATAATGACTGCATACAGATTCAAGTTACCTGACCTCAGGCGATTTCTCAGCTGAGGTTCGATTTCTCACTTAGAAATTCTGCCTAATCCAAAAGTGATTTTCTTCAAACTCCAATGATATAGCTTTGTTTCTCTCTTCTTTCTCTGGATTCCAAGATCTTCCTCCTAGTACTTTCGTGAAACTGCTTTCACAAAGGTCAATAAGTCCATGGACTGAGTGCTTACTACGTGTCCTGCTCTTCTAAATGCTTAATGCTGCTGCTGCTGCTAAATCACTTGTCCAACTCTGTGCAACCCCATAGACGGCAGCCCACCAGGCTCCTCCATCCCTGGGATTCTGCAGGCAAGAATACTGGAGTGGGTTGCCATTTCCTTCTCCAAAATACTTAATATATATTACCTAATCCCCAAATGAAGCCAAGAGATAGACATTATATAGATAAAGGGGTTCACGTAGTTTGAATGATGGAGCTGGGATGTGAACCCAGGAATTTTGCCCTAAAACTTGGTCAGCACCTCTCTCCCTTGCCTCCCATCTTCTCACCCCCTGTATCTTGAAATACACCAATGATGAGTCTTTAGAGGCTCTTCGCAAAGTTCACCAGTCCACAGAACCCTTTACTTTTCTCTTCTTCAGGATTCCTTTGAATTCCTCAAAATTCAGAACTTAATCTTAAATCACCTTAGAGATTCTTTTTTAGCAATTTCTTAGTCTCTCACAGCTTCAATATCACCTCCATGACGACGAAACTCAAGTTTACATCTCTAATTCAGACTTCTTTCTTGATTAATTGATCAGCCTTTCCAGCCTTCTACTCTGCAGGTATCTCTCTTCTCTCACCTGGATTCACTGTTAATCAGGTTGTTTCTTATCCTCTTTATAAAGTCTGTCTCAGCTATAGGTAACATGGCCCTCTTTGTGTCTTGTATTACCCGTGTGTATACTCCTTCCATAAGAGCTATTAGTAAGAATCTGCTCTTATTAATTAAGTGATTAATAAATTATAGCTCCTCTCCTTTGAAGAACTCACTGTATATTGTGGAGGGCAAACAGGTAAACAGACTATTATAATACAAAATGGTAAGGGTTGTAATAGAGATAAATGGTAAATATGTGGCAGGACAGCACCCCCACCACTCATTAGAAGAGTTCAAGCATTTCTTCGAGACAGGGATACTGCGGCGTGATCAGAGGAAATAAATGTTAATCACTGTACCAGAGCATATATCGCTTGTTAGGCCACTATTTTTGGTGTTTTCCCGTCTTCTTGGTCATAATCTGGATTACCTGACGTCAGAGTCTGTGTGACATTTATCTTCATAATTCCAGCATATAACATGGTGGTCAACCATTGACCAGATGACTAGTAGATGTTTGTTAAATAAATGAAACAGTTTTACTTTTGAGAATACTGCTTCTATCCTACAATGTTAAGTTAGACTAAATCCAATAATAAATGTAGAATTTGAGAAAAAAAATGTGTTCAACATATTTCTTTGCTAAGTAATCTTAAAGGAACACCTTTTGACTGATGAAAACATGATTTTCCTCATCTTAAGGTTCTGTGTTTTGACTTTCATCTTTGGTTTATTAGAACAAGAATGTGCCCTAGGTAGGATGCAATTAATCTTGTTTATTATGGCACACTTACTGAACTGGAAAACTCCATAGAAAATAGCCTTTTTTAACTGACAAAAATGTTAATTTACTCAAATAATTAGCTCCAAGTAGTATGTCTCAAACTTAATGTATTTTCATCATTTCATTTTTAATTTCATTAAGATGTTCTAAGAATTCCTGGCTATATTTTTTTTTTATAAAAGAGCAAGTCTTTATCTCCTCCAAGTTACAGATTTATTGCTCTGCTAAGTTTTTCTCAACAAACTAGGACAGTTTAAAAAAAATTACAAATCTGAGTATCTTACACACACAGTTTGCATTTACACATTCAGTTATTTCCAGTTTTAAAATACTATGAATAAAGCTGTAAAGAACATTCACATACACTCCATTTATGTGACAATCTAGAAAAGGCAAACCTACAGATATGTAGGACAAATCAGTGACTGCCAGTGGATAGGAGTATGGGAAGATCTGTGGAGGCTGTTACACGACTTGATGCATATGTCAAAATTCTGAACTATAGAAAAAAATTATTGTATGTAAAGTTTTTAAAAAGTAGCTAATTAACCTGTTGGTAAATCACAATTTGGATATACACTAGATTACTAATTATTCTAAGAAGAAAGTGACTCTTTTGGCACGTCTTTAACATTTATATTTTTGAAGATTATTGACAATGCCAAAGTCTTTGACTGTGTGAATCACAACAAACTGTGGAAAATTCTTCAAGGGATGGGAATACCAGACCACCTGACCTGCCTCCTGAGAAATCTGTATGCAGGTCAAGAAGCAACAGTTAGAAATGGACATGGAACAACAGACTGGTTCCACATCAGGAAAGGAGTATGTTAAGGCTGTGTATTGTCACCCTGCTTATTTAACTTATATGCAGAGTACATCATGAGAGATGCTGGACTGGATGAAGCACAAGCTGGAATCAAGATTCCTGGGAGAAAAATCAATAACCTCAGATGTGCAGATGACACCACCCTTATGGTAGAAAGTGCAGAGGAACTAAAGAGCCTCTTGATGAAATTGAAAGAAGAGAGTGAAAAAGTTGGCTTAAAGCTCAACATTCAGAAAACTAAGATCATGGCATCCAGTCCCATCACTTCATGGCAAATAGATGGGAAAACAACGGAAACAGTGACAGACTTTATATTTCAGGGCTCCAAAATCACTGCAGATGGTGACTGCAGCCATGAAATTAAAAGATGCTTGTTCCTTGGAAGAAAAGTTATGACCAACCTAGACAGCATATTAAAAAGAAGAGATATTACTTTGCCAGCAAAGATCTATCTAGTCAAAGCTATGGTTTTTCCAGTAGTCATGTATGGATGTGAGAGTTGGACTATAAAGACAGCTGAGAGCTGAAAAATTGATACTTTTGAACTGTGTGTTGGTGAAGATTCTTGAGAGTGCCTTGGACTGCAAGGAGATCCAACCAGCCATCCTAAAGGAAATCAGTCCTGAATATTTATTGGAAGGACTGATGCTGAAGCTGAAACTCCAATACTTTGCCCACCTGATGTGAAGAACTGACTCATTGGAAAAGACCCTGATGCTGGGAAATATTGAAGGCAGGAGGAGAAGGGGATGATAGAGGATGAGATGGTTGGATGGCATCACTGACTCGATGGACATGAGTTTGAGTAAACTCCGGGAGTTGGTGATGACAGGGAGGCCTGGCATGCTGCAGTCCTTGGGGTTGCAAAGAGTTGGACATGACTGAGTGACTGAACTGAACTGAATAACTTAATGAAGCTGGGGATCTATTTTATTTATTTGGCTATGCACTTGTGGCTCTGACACTCATGTTCACCCCTGGATTTACACTGAGAAGCAAACATATGTGGCATATATTTAAAATGGTTTTTTTTTTTTTGCTTTTTATGTTGAATGATTCTGAAATATTAAGTAAATAAGTGTTAAAGTAATTTGCAGATATAAAACTAATTTCAGGGGAAAATGCTAATGCTGATGGTCAGTAATTTTTCAACACACACCTGAATGATAAGCAAATCCATTATTTTTATACATGATTTAAACAAAGTTGGCCATTGGTAAATAACATAGATAACATAATAAAGTGTTCACTCCAGTGCTTGAGTCTGGGGACATCTCACACATACAGTCCAATACACTAGTTGTATTTAGGCTCTGCAGACAGACAAGTGTGGAGATTCCCATTTATTCCATGAATGTCTATTATAAAATGGGGATTTTTTAGTTATAAGTTAGGTGGCAAAACCAGGAAATACGTAGAGGATAGAAGAAAAGGGAAACATTCCATGCGTATGGCAGAGGTAAAATGTTAAAAATCTCATAAGATAGTCATACTGAGAAAAATAGGCTGTTTTCTTCCAACCTAAATATAATATGTGATAAAGTACAAATATATGATATAGTACAGTATAATATATGAAAAATAATAATATATGATAAAGTACAAGTTCTATGGATTTTACTATATATTTCTTAAGACAAGTAATTTCTTCATGAAAATAAGAGGAGTCTCTGTAGTTATCTGTAAGACCATTGGGTGAAAACTTCTGGATAGGCTTTCTGTTTCTAAGGCCAAAGTAAATAACATTTGCCTAAGAAAATAAAGGTACCACTTAAAACTCTATCACACTCTGGGATAGCTTTGTTTTCCATTTCCACTGTTATTTTACATAATACACATAAAAAGATAAGTTATCTTAGAAATATTTAGACATAATGATCTTTGCAATAATGATCTTAAAAATACTGACAATCAACTGTTGAGGCTTTGCAGTTTGGTACTAATATGTTGTCAATGATCTTTTCCTCAAAACTAAATGAGCATAAAACCACTTAGACCTATTCCATACATTTTTTTTAAATCAGCAAGCATAACCCACTACCTGCCACATTTGAGCACTGAGGCCACTGAAGTGTAAATTCTACATTACTTCAGGGTCATTGATAGAAAGCAATGGCGCGTATCTCAACAACGATTCATTCAGCATTTCCCTGGAAAAATATCACCAAGAAAAAAAGAATGAGACATTAAAAAAGATTTTATAATTGGAGAAACCTAAGTATATAATAACATCAACATACTAAACACAATTTTATGTTAAAACTAGTCCTTTCAACCTATAAAATGAACATGGTCTTCATTGAGTTTTTTAAAAAAAGTCCTACTTTCAAAGGTATTCTGTCCTTTCACTGCTCATTAACTCTGCAGTGGAGTATAAGCAACGGGTTTATAATCCAGCTGAAATGTCGTTTCCTCTATGAACCCTTCTAGGATTTCCAAGGACACATTAACTCTTCCCCTGTCTGTACGTACTACCAGTGTGCTTCTACTGTCCTGTAATTTATCTGCTTGCAATGTAGGTACAGCTACAGGACTGTGGTTGAGGGCAAAGAGAGTGGCTTTTTTCATAGTTTCGGTGTTCAGGCTGGCATCTGGCCCATGATAGGTTCTTAATGTTTGTGGGATAAATCAGTTGTGAGTGAAAAAATGTTGCCTGCCCATAGCAGTAAACAAAGAATGCTGCAATCATCCAGCCCCTATGTGGGCCCTGAGGGGACTCTGGAGAGAAACAGCATGCCTTCCTTCAAGCCATCAACCACCTCAGCCACTCCCCGGCAGTGCACCCTGAGGTGACTCCGGAGGGAAACGCAGGATATGGATCCCAAGTAGCTGAGGTACACATCGAAGAATGATTTCAAAGAGCCCGGTGTTTTGCATCTTCTTGCACACAGAAAAGCACTGCATTGAGTCCCTTGAGATGTCTGGTTTGCCTTTAGTAACAGTAATATTTTGATGTTCTGACTACCTGTGTTGGTTGCAGAAACTCGTGTATATCTTGGCTCCTCCCTTACTTCTTTGGAATAGTCTCTCAAAGTTACCTGAGTGTCTGTGTCCCAGACTGAAGTCCTCAGTTTTTTCCATAAATAAAACATAATTGTGGTGACCCAAGGATGAAAGAACAGATAAAACCAAGGAGAGTCTTGGAACTCAGGAACAGAAAAACCAGACCCTTATCGTCCTTCCCTCCCCCATGTTGTAACTATTAACGGATTTCAGGTCCTCCTGAGCAGTATAACCTGCTCCTCTCCTACCCGATAGGGAGAAGGTATTTGCCTCACCCTTCCCCCACTCAGTATATGCACCTCATCCAATCAGCAAATGACCCGCAAGACCCCTATCCTAACAGCGTCTCCCACTCTACTAAGCTTTATTTCCCTCTCATTCTGTCTCATGTCTGGAAATTCTTTTCCAACCCATGCCCGGACCACGACAATAATTTCAATGCTTAGGTTGTGCATGTTTTTCAAATGACACAATAAATCATCTAGTCTTACAGTCATATACTACAACCGTAATCTATGGTTCATTTACTCATTCTAACACTTAAATGTGCACTTCATTAGGGACTGTGGTTAAAAAGGATCAATGTGATTATATGAGAGAAAAACCAATCAGAAGGACCTATTACGTCAGGTGAATAAAGAACAGCCTCTTTGAGGAGGCAGCTGGAGACAGTCATTAGGTTGACGAGCGAAGGGTAAAGGAAAGCAGTCTGTGAAACAGGTGAAGACAACAACAGGGAGAGGAGACAGCGAGTGTAAAGACCCAGAAGCAGCAAAGGTCAAGGGGACGCAGGACCGTGCAGCCCCAAGCAAGGGGCAAGTGTCAGTTCTGAGACTGCGAAGTAGGCGGGGCCAGCTCTTGAACGATCTTCTAGACAATGTTAAGACATTAGAGTTCCTTGGAAGTATGAAAGAAATTCATCAAATAGTTCCAAGCCATGAAATGACATGAGCAGATCTAAGGTTTAAAAATAATACTTCAGTGTTATGAGTATATTAGAGGTAAGGAGGAATAGTATTGGGAAGCTCAGTGAAGAGGTTATTATAATATCTGTCAGTTTTTGATGAGGGGGTTAGAAGTAAATTAAAAGGAGGCTGTTCGGGGGTTCCATGGTGCTCCAGTGGCTAAGGCTTCATGCTTCCAATGCAGGGAACTGGGTTTGATACCTGGTCAGGGAAGTAGAACCCACATGCTGCAAACAAAGACTCAGAGCAGATAAATAAGATTTTACAAAAGGAAGGCAGTTTCAAGATATATTTGGAGGTAGAAATGACAGGATTTGCTGGTGGCTGGTGTGACATAATAAGCAATATATATTTTGTTTCTATCCCCAGTTCCTTATACAGAGCTCCTAAGAGTTTTGTAACTTTTTTAGGTGATAGGTATGGCAGGATCACCTTTTGTTCTAATAGTTGGTCTTGGACTCCAGTTTCTAATGCAGAGCTCCTCAATTCCCTGAAATCTTCTGGGTGATAGGAGCATCTTTTGTTCTAATAAGACAACTCTTGGCTGGCTCCTGTATGGTCCATTGGTCTTTTTCTTTAAAACCACAATTCAAAATTCCTTGCACTTATATATTAGAGTGAGTGAATATATCACAGATTAAGGCCTTAGTTTGTGACTATATGAGACTAGATCATTTACTGACTTATCTCATGCCTCCAGTCTTTGGGAGGGAGAGGGGCTGAAGACTGAGTTAATGTATCAGGCCTATATAACAAAGCCTCCATAAAAATCCATAAATGCTGAGGTTCAGAGGGCTTCCAGGTGAACATACAGAGGTGCTGAGACAGTAGGTTGCCGAGAGAGAGCTTGGCTATTCCATGTCCCTCTCTACCTTACTCTAAGCAGCTCTTCAGTTGGCTTTTCACCTATATCCTTTGTCATATCCTTTACAATAAACCCGCAAATAGAAGAACATGTTTCCCTGAGTTCTGTGAGTCATTATAGCAAATTATAGAACCTGAAGAGGGTCATAGGAACTTCCAGTTTATAGCTGGTCAGTCAGAAACAGGAGGCCTGGGCTTGCAATTGGCCTCTGAAGTGGGAGCAGTCTTATGGGACTGAGGCTTTAGCTTTGTGGCATCAGATGCAAATTCCAGGTAGATAGGGCCAGACCTGAGCTGAACTGAATACAGGATACAGAGCTGGTGTCAAAGAATTGGTTGGTGTGGGGAAAAAAGAAAACACAAAACATTTGGTGTCAGAAGTATTTAGTGAGTGAGTTATATAGAAAACAGAAGTTTTCCTTTAGTTGGAATGTGGTAAGCAAGAGAAAAAAAAAAAAAAGACTAGATCTCTTGTAGAGTTTATACTGGCAATAGAGTCATGAATGGGTTTTTGGAAAAGTAAAGAATGCATCAACAGAACACAAAGCATAATTTCATCTTAAATTTTGTTTGCACTTAGTACCATTATTTTTATACATCAAGGGAAACATATATATGAATTTAATATCATAGTTTAAGTGCATAACTCTTGGCAAAACTGGCAATTCACACAAACATGAAGTTATAATTTCTCCATTTTCACTATTTCTAGTATGTACAACATGCTATATATTTATCCATGAAATATTTATAGAGACTACCATTATTCTGTGGGGGTTTTGGATAAGGAGAGCATCAATAAACTCTTTTCACTGGCCTTTTCATTCCCCTTTCTTTTTTCTAGAAAACAAATCATGAATATTACAGTTATTCTATTATGGCATCAGATAGGATAAGATAAACAAAAAAGAAAAAGCTCTTGTTCTTTATGAAAGAAAGCCCCAGGTAGATTTGATTAAATATGATGAATGATGTTAGCTTGAAATGAATCTATGTAATCAGGCAGATTTTAAGAATTAATGGTATCTGAGGCAGATAAGAAACATCTATTTTTGATTTTATTATTATACAGGCTGATACCATAAGAGATAAAATAATATTATTAAAATTATTTTGCTGAAACACATCACTGAACAGTGCCTATTATAGTTTAGCTAGTTTATTTCAAAGCCTTCTTTAATGATTCTGCGACATAGATGAAAAGTGTAGAAGCTTCTTTAAAGGTTTCCTGATAGCATATTAAAAAGCAGAGACATTACTTTGCCAACTAAGCTCCGTCTGGTCAAGGCTACGGTTTTTCCAGTGGTCATGTATGGATGTGAGAGTTGGACTGTGAAGAAAGCTTAGCGCCGAAAAATTGATGCTTTTGAATTGTGGTGTTGGAGAAGACTGTTGAGACTCCCTTAGACTGCAAGGAGATCCAACCAGTCCATCCTAAAGGAAATCAGTCCTGAATATTCATTGGAAGGACTGATGCTGAAGCTGAAACTCCAGTACTTTGGCCACCTCATGTGAAGAGTTGACTCATTGGAAAAGACCCTGATGCTGGGAGAGATTGGGGGCAGGAGGAGGAGGGGATGACAGAGGATGAGATGGCTGGATGGCATCACCGACTCGATGGACATGGGTTTGAGTAAACTCTGGGAATTGGTGATGGACAGGGAGGCCTGGCGTGCTTGGATTCACGGGGTCGCAAAGAGTCAGACGCGACTGAACTGAACTGAACTGATTAGTGATAAGCTGAGAATATAACATATAACTCACATGAAAGCTAACTTGGGGTTAAGATCCACTTGGTATCTTTTTTTTATCTTACGTGAATTAAAAAACCGGTATGCACTCATTGCTGCAAACTCGGAAGTCCAGAAATACATAAAAGAGACAAAGCTTTTAATTTATCTGTAATCCCACTAGAAGTATCCACCAAAATTTTGTGATTTCTGTCAAGTCATTTTCTGGATGTGTAATATATACATATGTAAACTGACTTCGTTGAGACATTGCTGATTATACCTGATGGCATGTCTGATTGTACCTTCTTCATTTGTATTACTTTATGATGATTTTTAATATCTTTAAATTTTCTTTGATATAATTGTATCAACTATTATATATTTTACCATTTCCATTTTAGGATATATGAAATACTTTATAATTTTTTTTAATATTGTAAATAACACTTCAATGAATATTTGTATGTAACTATTTAGGTTATATTTACAGTTAGTTTCTTAGGATAAAGTCCTAGAAAGAGAATTAGTGATTCACAAAATACAAACATTTCAAGCACTGAAGATGCAGAATAATAAGTGAGAAAGACATCATTTTATGCTCCTGCCAGCCATAAGAGTGCCAATCTTACAAAACTATGGATACTTTCAGGTATGTGGTTTCCTTCAGTAATTCAAAAGTTTTGAGATGTGAAATAGTTGCTTAATGTAGTCTAAATTGATCAAATTGTAAGTGAGATTACATTTTCTATAGGTTTATTAGGTAATTTTATAACCATAAATTGACTATGTTTTTGTAAATTTTTCCAACAGAGTTTAAACAACAATAAGAAAAAAATCTAATAATGTTTTTATATATTAAAAACATTTCAAATATTTTCTCTATCTAGTTCATGGTTTTCAACTTTTATTTATTACGTTTTAATGTATAGAATTGAAAATAATCCATCTTTGATCTTTTCTCCAATTTCTCCCAGGAAATTTTGCATGTATAATTTGATTTGTCTGCCTCTTTCTTTTTACATACTATTGTTATGGTAAAGTGA
Organism: Cervus canadensis; assembly: GCF_019320065.1. Taxonomy (NCBI): domain Eukaryota; kingdom Metazoa; phylum Chordata; class Mammalia; order Artiodactyla; family Cervidae; genus Cervus; species Cervus canadensis. The sequence goes on from NC_057410.1 coordinate 46,850,772, forward strand.
GAAACTAGTTTTTTTTTTAAAAACAGCCAGTGAATTTTATAGACATCATTTATTGATAACTATTCCTTTCTATTTATTATTATAGTTCACTTATCGAGTCTTAATGCATGGTATTTTAAAAAATGATTATCAGATATGTTCCACTGACTTACCTGTTGATTTTTGCAGTAATACATGCTGTTCTAGTATATGAGGTACAGTGTTGTGGTTTTTTTACACAGTGAAGACTGCAACTTCAAAATATTTATATATATATGTCTAGATATATATATAAAACTAAGAATCAAAGCCTTTAAAAAAACTTTCTCAAAATTACACTTATTAGCTATTCTTCTAAAAATTATTCCCATTTATAGCCATAAGGGCTTCCCTTGTGGCTCAGCTGGTAAAGAACCTGCCTGCAATGCGGCAGACCTGGGTTCCATTCCTGGGTTGGGAAGATCCCCTGGAGGAGGGAAAGGCTGCCCACTCCAGTATTCTGGCCTAGAGAATTCCATAGACTGTATAGTCCATGGGGTTGCAAAGAGTTGGACATGACTGAGCAACTTTCACTTTCATAGCTTTATTCAGTTAGTGCATGACAAGTTGACTGAATGATATCATTATCGCAGATACTGAGATTATAGAAATCAATACAAGATTATAAAGATACAACATTTGCTCTAATGTAGAAAATGTGCAATTTTCACTTTTGAGAATTCAGACTTTTTTTGATATCTGAACATTTAGTTATAGGCATTTTACTTAACAAGTAGCAATCACAGCCGCTAATCCTCAGCTAAGAGCTTCCCTTGTAGCTCAGCTGGTAAAAACTTGCCTGAAATGCAGGAGACCCCGGTTGGATTCCTGGATGAATTCCTGGGTCCGGGAGATCCCCTGGAGAAAGGATAGACTACCCACTCCAGTATTCTTGAACTTCCCTGGTGGCTCAGCCAGTAAAAAATCTGCTTGCAATGTGGGAGACCTCGGTTCGATCCCTGGGTTGGGAAGATCCCCTGGAGGAGGGCATCACAATCCACTCCAGTATTCTTGCCTGGAGAATTCTCATGGATAGAGAAGCCTGGTGGGCTACAGTCCATGGGGTCGCAAAGAGTTGGACACAACTGAGCGACTAGGCACAGGGCAGCAATCCTCAGCTAAACTGTCTGCTCTCTCATAAACCTCCTTTCCCACTCGAAATATTTTTGGCATTAGCTCTATCTTTCAGAAGAATAGGAGTCCTCAAATTACTATAATCTCAAGGTTGAGTGAAGAGAAACGTTATGTAGAAATAAAAGAACTTAGATAAAACCCGACAACTTAGCTACAGATCTATCCACAAAACAAGGTTGAAGATGGAAATCTGTTCCGTGTTATCTTACTTGAAATGGCATACATTAAAGTAACAAGATCTCAATAAAGTATTTTTATTTTAAGGGAGAAATATTATTAACAATGAAGAAATATGTTTGCTTTGAAATAATATAAAATAGGTCATATAAAAACATTCCAGATTCTTCTATTTTAAAACATTCTCAAAGCTGCCTTGGTAAAGAACATTCCCTCACAAGCTACTCCAGAGAGTGAATATCTCCAGGAGGAAGTCAAAGATAGTTCAGAATTAGAGAGATGTCTGCCAGGAAATTCACATTCCGGCAATGAAGAACCACAGATGGCAGCAGTAACAATGAAAACTTGCAGCAGATCCTGGCTGGTACACTTTCAAAATGGCCATTTATATTTCCCACCACAAACAGTCAACTGCTGTTTCCTTGTATCACATGTATGGATATAGAAGAGAAAAAAAATGCAAGAATGACACTTGAATTGCCTTCACAGGGAAAGGATTGAACCTTAAAAGCAAGAATGAAGTGATGACATGAAAAAAAAAGAATGAAGTGATGACATGAACCTGGCCAGGTGTCTGAGTCTCCTGAGACGTCCCAGGCACCAATGCATGGCTGATGCTTTGCCTGAACTATCTGTGTCTGAAATGTTGCCAGCTGCTTCCAAACGACTCTCTCACTTTCCACACCCCAGTCTTTGTGTCTCTGAGCATGGCTTAGAAAATTCTGCTTGATTTCTGTTTTCTTCCAGAGGAAGATTTCATCCATAGATGTCTAGTGCTAAACCTGGATCATAATATCTGACCAGATTCATCTTGTGTCACACCCAGCATGAACAGATCATTCAGAAAAGGTGACACTTTCAAAGATGAGGCAGTGGTTGGTAAAAAGAACATCTCTCACCTCAGACAGGCAAAGCGGAGTCAGGGTGCACCTGAAAAGAAAGAGGCAGGCAGAACAGAAACAAGCAAGAGAGAGGTCATGGAGTCCTTGCATAGTCGAGAGCTAGAGGATTTACAGGGGTTGAAAAGGCTCTGAACATAAGCAGGAGGAAAAAAAAAATGCAATGCTCAGTAAAAAAAAAAATATTTTGAGAAATGGGTCAGTCTCTTGCCTCAAACAGAGAGCATTTATATCACTCAAGCAGAAATCAATTTCTTCAGATTGGTGAGAGCAAACAGAAGGGTCTGACAGAATGATGTAAAGATTCGGATAAAAGCATCTCCTTTCCAGTTGGTTTGGAATGCAGGTTATAATGGTATTCTTTGGTCCTCTCAAGAGAGAAGAACTAGGTGTTATTCTATAAGCTTGGAGGAAGTGAGATAATTGGTTGGGGTGTATCCGATGTGGTACTGAGTCATGGGATTGATTACGAGAAGTGTATTTCTGTTTTCCACACAGTGGATTTCATACTGTCTTGTCTTAGCTTCAGGCATACAACAGATATATGGAAGACTCTTGTCAGGCTGATGTGAGTTAAAATGCTAGAATCAGCAAATGGATTTTTTTCAATAGTGTTTAAACCAAATATACTGCATTTTCTATATTTCATCTGGGTTGCTTCTAGGGTTGCCAATAGCCTATGGAGTAAGTACCTTTCACAGTTCTGTGGGAGTGTGGCTTTGAAAGCAGAATATGATCTGGAGCTCAGTTCCACGGTCATTCAGCTGTGATCCTTGAATAGTACACAGCGTGCATGATCATAATGGCCATCCTGAGTGCTGTCATGGAAGCACGCGCCCAAGACAAAACCTAGATTTCTCTATCTGGCACAACCTAAATCCAACTGGTCAACAAGCTCAATTTGTTCTATATTCCCTCCATTTGCACCTCTTCGTTCCCATTGCCACTATCTTAAATGATCTCACTACTTCCCAGCAGACTAGTACTGCTGTCTCCTAGTGGCCATCCCTTCCTCTGGTCTGAGCCAATGGATCCTCCAAAGAGCCAGAACACACTATCAAGAACTCTGCATAGTACAAAGACTCTTCCAAGTCTATTCTTACTGTTCTAACCTAGTTTCCCATGGCTTCCCTACCTGTAATCATGTGGACCTATCTTGTACTTTTTCAAGTCTTCTCTCAATTTCATAAATTCATGCATTCCTTACTGTATTTTTATATGTACATTTAAATAAAAAATTTTATATGTACAAAAAGTATTTTTAAAATTTATATTTTTATGTACATTTCCCCCAGGCTGTTATATAGCTTCAGTTCCTTCTCAAAAAAACTTTTCAAACACCCAAGGCTCTTAAATAACCCTCCTGTGTATACTGTGTGTATCCAATTCAAATATTTATACTCATTATAGCTCTACTCTCATCAAATTTGATATTATTTATTCTACTTATCTATGTTTTTCATTGGCATGTGATCTGTTTAAACAGAGTTTCTGATTACATATACAATGAATTTTGTAATATGTACAAATACCATAGGTTACATTTACAATAGGTTATATAAGATAGGTAGATTTCATTCTCAGAAAGCTAAAATATTATAATCACCAAATCTCTGCTTGTCTTTTAGACAAAAACTCTGAAAAATAAAATGTGGTAAGTAGGTTAATGTTAACACATTAAAATTCAAACGTTAACACATAAAACTCTGGGTTGAGTCCAGTAAGAATTCACGTAAGGTAAAAGAGGCAGATTTTGACATTCCTAAACCGAAGTGTTTACACTGATCTTCCTTTCTTTATCAGTACTTCCTCCCTAGGTGGTCTCATTACAACATACTGCAATTTCTTCACTTTATCCCAAAATATATGAAAGAAACATATCTCCAGTGCTAGAATCCTTGTGTGTCTCACTCTATAAAGGATAAGTGGAAAGGAGACTAAGGGAACCACACACAGAACTCTCTCCATCTGTGCCCACTCTGGGGTCAGGGCTCGTCCAGTGGAGTGGTGAAAGAAGAACTCCAGGAACCCTTCCACTGAGTTTATAAACATATATGTTCATATTCTTTCTCCCTTTTACCCTTACACTTTCTTTCTTTATTTATTGAAGGATAATTGCTTTACAGGATTTTGTTGTTTTCTGTCAAACCTCAACATGAATCAGCCATCAGGTCAGTTCAGTACAGTCACTAAGCCGTGTCCGACTCTTTGAGACCCCTTGAATCGCAGCACGCCAGGCCTCTCTGTCCATCACCAACTCCCAGAGTTTACTCAAACTCATGCCCATCGAGTCGGTGATGCCATCCAGCCATCTTATCCTCTGTCATCCCCTTCTCCTCCTGCACTCAATCCCTCCCAGCATCACGGTCTTTTCCAATGAGTCAGCTCTTCACATGAGGTGGCCAAAGTACTGGAGTTTCAGCTTCAGCATCAGTCCTTCCAATGAACACCCAGGACTGATCTCCCCTTAGGATGGACTGGTTGGATCTCCTTGCAGTCCAAGGGACTCTCAACAGTCTTCTCCAACACCATAGTTCAAAAGCATCATTTGTTCAGTGCTCAGCTTTCTTCACAGTCCAACTCTCACATCCATACACGACCACTGGAAAAACCATAGCCTTGACTAGACGGACCTTTGTTGGCAAAGTAATGTCTCTGCTTTTTAATATGCTGTTTAGGTTGGTCGTAACTTTCCTTCCAAGGAGTAAGCGTCTTTTAATTTCATGGCTGCAGTCACCATCTGCAGTGATTCTGGAGCCCCCAAAAGTAAAGTCGGACACTGTTTCCACTGTCTCCCCATCTATTTCCCATGAGGTGATGGGACCAGATGCCATGATCTTAGTTTTCTGAATGTTAAGCTTTAAGCCAACTTTTTCACTCTCCTCTTTCACTTTCATCAAGAGGCTTTTTAGTTCCTCTTCACTTTCTGCCATAAGGGTGGTGTCATCCGCATATCTGAGGTTATTGATATTTCTCCCAGCAATCTTAATTCCAGCTTGTGCTTCTTCCAGCCCAGCGTTTCTCATGATGTACTCTGCATATAAGTTAAATAAGCAGGGTGACAATATACAGCCTTGACGTACTCCTTTTCCTATTTGGAACCAGTCTGTTGTTCCATGTCCAGTTCTAACTGTTGCTTCCTGACCTGCATACAGGTTTCTCAAGAGGCAGGTCAGGTGGTCTGGTATTCCCATCTCTTTCAGAATTTTCCACAGTTTATTGTGATCCACACAGTCGAAGGCTTTGGCGTAGTCAATAAAGCAGAAATAGATGTTTTTCTGGAACTCTCTTGCTTTTTTGATGATCCAGCGGATATTGGCAATTTGATCTCTGGTTCCTCTGCCTTTTCTAAAACCAGCTTGAACATCTGGAAGTTCTCGGTTCACGTATTGCTGAAGCCTGGCTTGGAGAATTTTGAGCATTACTTTACTAGCATGTGAGATGAGTACAATTGTGCGGTAGTTTGAGCATTCTTTGGGATTGCCTTTCTTAGGGATTGGAATGAAAACTGACCTTTTCCAGTCCTGTGGCCACTGCTGAGTTTTCCAAATTTGCTGGCATATTGAGTGCAGCACTTTCACAGCATCATCTTTCAGGATTTGAAATAGCTCAACTAGAATTCCATCACATCCACTAGCTTTGTTTGTAGTGATGCTTTCTAAGGCCCACTTGACTTCACATTCCAGGATGTCTGGCTCTAGGTAAGTGATCACACCATTGTGATTATCTGGGTCATAAAGATCTTTTTTGTATAGTTCTTCTGTGTATTCTTGCCACCTCTTCTTAATATCTTCTGCTTGTGTTAGGTCCATACCATTTCTGTCCTTTATTTAGCCCATCTTTGCCTGAAATGTTCCCTTGGCATCTCTAATTTTCTTGAAGAGATCTCTAGTCTTTCCCATCCTGTTGTTTTCCTCTATTTCTTTGCATTGATCGCTGAGGAAGGCTCTCTTATCTCTCCTTGCTATTCTTTGGAACTCTGCATTCAAATATCTTTCCTTTTGTCCTTTGCTTTCACTTCTCTTTTTTTCTCAGCTATTTGTAGGGCCTCCTCAGACAACCATTTTGCCTTTTTGCATTTCTTTTCCATGGGGATGTTCTTGATCCCTGTCTCCTGTACAATGTCACGAACCTCCATCCATAGTTCATCAGGCACTCTGTCTATCAGATCTAGTCCCTTAAATCTACTTCTCACTTCCACTGTATAGTCATAAGGGATTTGATTTAGGTCAAACCTGAATGGTTTAGTGGTTTTCCCTACTTTCGTCAGTTTAAGTCTGAATTTGGCAATAAGGAGTTCATGATCTGAGCCACAGTCAGCTCCCGGTCTTGTTTTTGCTGACTGTATAGAGCTTCTCCACCTTTGGCTGCAAAGAATATAATCAATCTGATTTTGGTTTTGACCATGTGGTGATATCCATGTGTAGAGTCTTCTCTTGTGTTGTTGGAAGAGGGTGTTTGCTATGACCAGTGCATTCTCTTGGCAAAACTCTATTAGCCTTTGCCCTGCTTCATTCCGTACCCCATGGCCAAATTTGCCTGTTACTCCAGGTGTATCTTGACTTCGTACTTTTGCGTTCCAGTCCCCTATAATGAAAAGGACATCCTTTTTGGGTGTTAGTTCTAGAAGGTCTTGTAGGTCTTCACAGAACCATTCAAGGTCAGCTTCTTGAGCGTTACTGGTTGGGGCATAGGCTTGAATTACCGTGATATTGAATGGTTTGCCTTGAAACGAACAGAGATCATTCTGTCGTTTTTGAGATTGCACCCAAGTACTGCATTTCAGACTCTTTTGTTGAATAAGTTGGCTAGATATACATATATCCCCTCCCTCCTGAACCTCCCTCCCACCTCCCTACCCTTCCCACCCCTTTAAGTTGAGACAGAGCCCCTGTTTTGAGTTTCCTGAGCCTCACAGCAAATCCCCATTGGCTATCTATTTTACATATGGTAATGTACACTTTCTTTGGTAATGTACACTTTCTTTAGTAACATACACTTTCTTTAACCCTTGAGTTTGAGTTAATTGAGGAAGTGTACAGAAGTAACTTTTAGCAATTGCAATTCCTTCTTGTGCAGCCTACCTAACTTGCAAAGCCCTCTGGAACTTTTGTATGAATAGAGTAAACACATAGTATGTGTGTGCATGCATTCTAAGTCACTTCAGTTATGTCCGACTCTTTGTGACCCTATGGACCATAGCCTGCCAGGCTCGTCTCTCCATGGGATTCTCCAGGCAAGAATACTGGAGTGGGTTGCCATGCCCTCCTCCAGGGGATCTTCCTGATGCAGGGATCAAACCGGTGTCTTCTACGTCTCCTGCATTGGCAGCCTGGTTCTTTACCACCAGTGCCAACTGGGAAGAATAGCAATTATATCTATCATATAAAGAAATATTTTAAAATATCTTTCACATGTAAGACAATATAAATAGTAGTTGTATGCTTCTGATTTATAATCTGGCAATTAAGAAAACACTAATTTTATTCTTCATCATATTCTTGAGAGTTTTTTCCAATAACAACTATAATAGAACATATTTATAATTGTGTAGTTACAAAGTATTATAATTATGACCTTAAAAGATCAAATGATCTATGATGTTCATAATGATATGACAGGGTTAACGTCATCCTCCAAGTTTAAATATGTGTGTAATCTGTAATCATCTCAGTTATTGTTAATAATTTATCAGGTACAGCTTTTGATTTGGGGAATTATATTCTTCTCATTAAAAAGTTGTATCATTACTTCTGTTGAATCATTTTAACTAAATATAAACAAGCCAGGGCTTCCCTGGTGGCTCAGTGGTAAAGAAGAATCTGCCTGTCAGGGCGGGAGACACAGGTTCTACCTGTGATCTGGGAAGATGCTACATGTCACAGAGCAACTAAGCCCATATGCCACAACTACCGAGCCTGTGCCCTAGAGACCAGAGTCGCAACTACTGCGCCTACATCCTGCCACTACTGATGCCCACACACCCCAGAACCTGGGCTTGGCAACAAGAGAAGCCCTGTCCATGGATGTCCACACACCCCAACTAGAGAACAGGCCCTGCTGTCCACAGAGAAAAGCCTGTGCAACAGCGAAGACCTAGAAGAGCAAAAATGAAAACTAAACAAAACTACTTTTAAAAAATAAACAGCCCATAACTTAACACACTGAATATAACATTACCCCTCGGGCATTTGAAATTTGTATTTTCTAGACTGCTTTTGGGATAAAGAGCAAGCCGACTTCATAACTGCGTGTTGGAAGGAAAGTCCCACCTGGCCCCAGTCTTTACGAGCAGTCAGCTTTACAGTGCTTTCAGGCAAACTCAGATAGATGGACACAGGGTGAACATCTCATCCTCCAATGGTACTCAGATTGGCACTTAACAATCTATCTTTAAAAATATAAATAGTAATAAAATGATCTTTTAAGACATGTTGGTAGACAACAACCATTTGAATATGCCATCTATATACCTTCTAATGTGAAAGGAAAGATGGTTTGGGGTACGGAATAACGTTCACTGGGAAAGAAGAAGTTTGTCTGTTTTCCGGTTTAATGTGCCACTGTATTCTGTTTCGTTTCTGTAAATCCCCAGAGTCCCTGTGTTTTGCCAGACTGACACAGAGAGCTTCTGGCGTCTTGTGCCTAAAGCTCTTCCCGTGTTCTGCAAACCTTCATACTTCAGTGGTGTGTGTTTTATTTCCAAACAGTATTTAGATTTCTTGCATTTATTCCACCACAACTTCACATATCATGAGATTTAAGGATACTTTCAACTTCCGAATCAAAGCTTAAAATGCCTCCTCTGTTCTTCTATTCCATTCTTAATTTATTGAACACCTTCTAAATTCCAAGCTCCACACTACTTGCTGTTATAAAATAATGAATGAAAATTAGATTGTGTCTTCTATAAGCAGAGGATGCAGAAAAATACAGATGGGTAAATATCTGTAATTGAGGACATTTATTTCAACTTGTTTTTAGTCAACAAAGAAAACTAAGGAAGCATTATGTAAAACTTACCCCTGAATTTGTTGCCACAACAGGCAGTCACAGATTTAGCCACAGAAACTTGAAAATGTTACTCAATGAATCATTTATTATTTATTGAATAATTTCTATTTTCATTTATTTGTTCATTCTTCAAGGACTTACTAGTTGCTAACTCATGAAAATGAAAGAGACAAAATCCAGCTTCCTAGGGCTTGACCAAATGGGTATTATTGTGGGAAGCAGACATGACATGGCAAGTTTATCTGGGTGATTTGATCAACCAACCAAGTAACTTAATCATGGTATGAGCCAAATACATACCTTCCTCTGCACTGTGTAATAGAGAGATACAAAATGTCTGTCTCCTTAGTATGAAATAGCCTTAGAATTTTGGTTAAGGCCCAAGTGAATACTGATGAAACAGCTGGGAAAATAATAAATACTTTCAAATAAAATGAGTCTTTTTCATGGCATTAGAAAAATAATACTAAATCAAGTGTGAGCACATCAGTACAGATGCATTTACTTTACACATTATAATATTCTATCAATATAAGCCAAGTATTTCCTATGGGGCTTATCTCTCCTTGCCTCCTTGCCTCCCAATTTACACAGGTACTGATTTGAAATGTTACTTAAAATAACCTTGAACTTGAATGTGAACTTTCCACTAAATCAAGAAATTCTGCAAGAATCTAGGCTATATGGAATCTGTACTCTGCATTGTTGTATTCCCACTGTTTTGTACATATTACATTTTGATATTTGGTAGAATAATAATGAATAAATGTTGTAGGCTGAAAATATCAGAAAAATTAAATTACTATCTTCTTTCTTACCCTTATGACTGTTCTTTTACTTAGAGCGAGGGCTATTTTGAGAATGGGCTGAGCATGAACTAATTTTCTGTATTTTGTCCAGGCCTTAAAATGAAACTCAAAAAGGAATAAAAGAAGGAACAAAAAGAAATGTTGCCAATGAATAGATGAATTACTTGCTGGTCCTTGATTAAAACACTGTTTTCACTTAACATTTATTTTAAATAAAGTCTGTAAATGGTTGAAACTGCTGACTTAGGATCATTTCCTAAATTACTGATTTTCAACAATCTAAAAATTGTTAACATTAATCAAAGAACAATGCATTTTAGCAAAAAAGGGCCAATAACGCACCTCCAAAGAACTCATCAGAATCCTCTTCTGAAACCATCTTTGTTTACAAAACTAAAGTTATTATTAAATGTTATATCTCCAAATGAACTTTTAAATGTCAAAATATCAGTAAGAACCAGTAGGTATAATTTCTATGATCTTTAACATTTCAGGCCCATATCTTAAGGAGGATCTCCTAATTAGCTAGGTTATTAATCTGGAGTGTTTCAAAAAGGCATTTTAAATTAACAACTGTACATTTTTTCAATTTTATTGTCATTTTACAATACTTTAGTTACTTGAGTAAAAGCTAAACTTGTATGTCTTTGGATGTGTTCACACTTACACATACACACGTGTCCATGTCCACACAAAGCACAGAATTAGCTCTGACACTTTGCAAGATACCATTTACGTTTTACTTTTATTGTTAGAGTTTGGAAGTGAAAGGATGGATCCCATGAAGAGGGATTTTCTCATCTTTTAAAGTTTTATTTTAGAAATCAATGGATTTTAGAAATATGAGAGCAACTATTGTAGAATCCTCTTTATCACTTTAAAGACAGATCATAAAGATTGTTGTATGCAGTGTCAACCACAGCAGTTTTTGTTTTAGAGAGAATTTAAAATACATGTCGTGGTAAATTTAAGAACCTATAAAAGCACTGTCCACGGTTACTCGGTAATAAAGTTCGCAGTACACCGACAACAAAGCTCTATTTAATGTCAGTGGTACCATGATCAGTGGGAAAATATTCCCAAAAGCTCACTCATCATATACTTTCTATTATCTAACTGTTTGGAATCATTTAAGGCACAAGTCCCATGGTGAGATCTAACAGTCATCTTCAGGCAATGTGGTTAATGTTAGTAGCAGAGGCTCTAAATGCAGACAAGCTGAAATTAGAATCTTGGATAAATTTCTTGACACTTTTGAATTTTCCATAGCTTATTATTACACCATCCACATTTATCTGCAGTACTGGAACCAAAGAAGCACGGACATGGGAACATCTGCAATTTAGTTCAATTTTCAAAAATATTTTTGGGGGCACCTGAATACAAAGTACGGTTGCCATCGTTCGTTTGATGAAGAGGATGATAGAGACATGAGAGAAGAAGAAACCTCCATACAATATTAATTCTGCAAAAAGATGACGGGGTTAAATTCATAAAATAAGCAAACAAAATCATAAAAGTCAAATGGGGCAGAAGAAAGTTTAAGTCAGAGTTTGAGACAGAGGCCATTTTGAATGAGAAGCTGTAGAAGATAGAGGAAAGGCACAGAAGGGCTGAAGATACCAGCCAGGCCGGAAGTCAAGGTCAACGCTGAACAAGAGCAGAAGGTGGGGGTACACAGACACACAGAAGCATGTGGGGTCTGAAATTATTTTTTATTCGATGAGTGAGATATAGTGGAAGAATAAGGAGGGGTTAGCAAGTAGGACACATATATACTGGTGGCCACAAGTACCAACTTGCATATGATGAGGAGGCATAACAGAACCAACTTCTCATAAAACACTGAGTCTTTCTCATCAAAACCCCAAGTCCTAATTTCCACTCTTGATCCCATCACTAAGCAGTGCATTCAAACAGGATGAACATTTCAAAAGTTATTTGTAATGTTAAACCTAAAAGCCACTATCCAAGCTAGTAAAACAACTGAAATGAAGTTTATCTCATCTTAAAAATGAGGGAGGGCTTCCCTGGTGGCTCAGATGGTAAAGAATCCACCTGCAACGTGGGAGTCCTGTGTTGGGAAGATCCCCTGGAGGAGGGATGGCAACCCACTCCAATATTCTTCCCTGGAGAATGCCCATGGAGCCTGGCGGGCTACAGTCCATGGGGTCACAAACAGTCGGTCACAACAGAGCGCCTAAGCACAGCACAAAAAAGAGGGAAGGAAATTAGAAAAAGGAAACCTCTGGAAAACCAAATGTAGTTGTCTTTGAAAAGGCTAACACTCTGGAGGTTTATAGCTTACTTTTTAACAAATCAGAAAAACCAGAGTATCTACCTAACCAAGGCAAAGTGCCTTGCTTCTTTTACTATGTGAAATAAAATGGAGTTTGTTAGGTATGTTAACATGTTTATCTCAATATTTTATTAACAATTATGGCCTCCTCTCATGGTTTAGCATTTATCTTTCTCATTTGTTTCCCCTGTATTGGCTAAATCTCTCCACTTGAATTAAACCTCAGAGAAAACAAATATAGGCTTACACATAGGTGAGTTCCATAAGGTTTTTTTGGGGGGAGAGGAGGGGAGAGGAAGTGGTGGTGGGAGAAAATAAGTTGGTTGACTAAATCGCATATTTAAATGGCCAGACCTGCCATATTTACAAAGAGAGTGCAATACACAATCATGTCTCTCACACTGATTTCAAAATATATGAAAGAATAGAATCCTTAATACTCTCAAAATCCAAAACACCTAATTTAAATGCCAGTAAGGGATTTGAGAGGTTTGTGATGTAATTTCTTTTCTTTTTTTGGCTCCCATCTTTGTACTACAGCCTGCAGATTTAGGTTAATTCTGCAGTGATATGGAACATACAGCCGTCTTCCTGCTCATGCTGCTGATTCCGGGTGAGCCACCCCATCTTCAAAGTCTCTGGGGACCCCTGTAAAAGCAAGCATTTGCTGCCTAAGACAACAAGACCTATAGGATTGCAATACTGCAAGAGAAATAGCCTTTAAGCAGAGTTCTGGGTAAGAGTATTTATTAGAGTTGCTTTTCTAAATTTCTCTCTTGACAGGAGAACAAAAAGAGAAAGGAGGAGGATGAAGAACTTTTTATCTTCTCTTTTAGAGAGGACGTCCTTAGCACTTCTTATAAATGTATGTGACTGCATTTCAACAAAGCCGTGAAAAGTAAAAGTTGCCAAGTTAATTTAATCATTGGGTCTTCCCCCTTTGTTTGCCTAGTTTAGAAAATATTGTTGCCGTGATAATCCATTTACAAATTCTATAACAAATAGCACTTTATGTTTTGTTGGAAAGGTGTTGGAAAGAAAACACAATGTTGAATGAATTTTTTATTTTATCCTGTTATATTTTGCATATAATATGCTACCTCTGGATTTATTTTTCTTCAAATTCATTTCAGAACAACTATTTGATTTTAATATATTTTATATATTACATGAATTACATAGCTGTGACAATAAAGGTCAATTATAACTATCATCATAAGAAGGGCAAATGAATCAGTAGCATATAAAGCTGAATGAAACATACATTATCATATAATATACAAATACGCATATAAAAAGAGATTGACAAAGAAAATGGTAATACTAGCTGTGCTTAGACAAGAGGCAGGAAATTTTTTTTCTATTTCGCAAAAGCTCTCTATGATGTTATGTTGCTTTTGCAATAAAAAGATGATAGTTTATATTAATCACATTGATTCATAAGTGACTATTCAAATTAATTTTCTATTAGGAGTTCATCTGCAAAACTAGGGCAAGTAAATAGATCCTTAATTCAATAGAAAGTCTCTGTAAGACTATGAAATTAGGTAGCTGGCCATTTTAATTCTAAAATACTCTTTGCATAATATACAGGGAAAATAGTCAAAAGAGGTCAATTCATTTTAGAGGTTGCATTTTATAAACTATTGTTTCTAGATGTAGACAAGAAGGTGAGACCTTATACTTTATAAATCTACATGACAACTCTAGATTACTTTACCACCCACTAATAGGGCTTCCTGGGAGGTCAGCTGGTAGAGAATCTGCCTGCAATGCAGAAGTTCAGTTCAGTTCAGTCTGTCAGTCATGTCTCACTCTTTGCGACCCCATAGACTGCAGCACACCAGGGTTCCCTGTCCATCACCAGCTCTTGGAGGTTGCTCAAACTCATGTCCATCGAGTCAGTGATGCCATCCAACCATCTCATCCTCTGTCGTCCCCTTCCCCTCCTGCCATCAATCTTTTCCAGCATCAAAGTCTTTTCCAGTGAGTCAATTCTTCGCATCAGGTGGCCAAAGTATTGGCATTTCAGCTTCAGCATCAGTCCTTCCAATCAATATTCAGGACTGATTTCCTTTAGGATTGACTGGTTGGATCTCCTTGCTGTCCAAGGGACTCTCAAAGAGTCTTCTCCAATACCACAGTTCAAAAGCATCATTTCTTCAGTGCTCAGCTTTCTTTATAGTCCAATTCTCACATCCATACAGGACTACTGGAAAAACCATAGATTTGACCAGAGGGACCTTTGCCAGTAAACTAATGTCTCTGCTTTTTAGTACTGCTGTCTGCAATGCATAAGACCCTGGTTCAATTCCTGGGTTGGGAAGTTCCTCTGGAGAAGGGGTAGGCTACCCACTCTAGTATTCTTGGACTTCCCTGGTGGCTCAGATGGTAAAGAATCCTCCTGCAATGAGGGACCTGGGTTTGATCCCTAGGTTGGGAAGATCCCCTGGAGGAGGGCATGGCAACCCACTCCAATATTCTTGCCTGGAGAATCCATGGACAGATCCTGGTGGGCAACAGTACATGGGGTCACAAAGAGTCAGACACGACTGAGCAACTATGCACAGTACAATAAGGCTGTCAATTAAATTTTTCTAAATAATTTAAACAACATAACTGCATAAAACTGCAGAACAAATCCCATGCAGGTCACCTAGGTCACAACCCCATCTTCTAAACATCCATTTCTTGACTGTGCCTTGCAACTAAGCATGGAAGGTTGGGGAGGTTACAGTGATAATGTATGGACGCTTTTGGACTCTTTCTGAATGTAACAACTTCCAAACTCATCTGCCTAACACAGGACAAAATAAACATATGAATACCAATATAATCTTTAATCTGCCCTGAGCCTGTTGATTTTCGTTTAAAAGTTTGATTTCTAGAATTAGATCATACATGTCAAGGTCTGTTACAAAATCAGCTCTCATAGAAAATGTATATATTTTGGCAGCTTAGCAAAGAAATCCTAGATTTCAGTGAGATCAACAGAACCATTTTTAGAAAATCACTGCCAGATCTGAAGCTAATTTCCTTTAATTCTGCAACATCTGTAAGCCTCATACAGGAGTCTGGGTTTTAATTAGTGCTGCAGGCTAACAAATGGCTAGTGATGTTTAAAAAAATAAACACCAAAAACCATTTCACAGGAAAACCACAAGATAGTATAAAACAGCAATATGGGTTATAGGCTCTCGAATACATACTGTTTTACTGACAACTACTGTTAAGACTTCATAGGCAGTTAATTCAAAAAAAAGGAAAAAAGTGTTGGCATCATAAAGGGAATCTTCTTCACTATAGAGAATTTTTTTTTTTACTAGTATAAAAGATGGACAGTGAAGCTACAATAACCCCAACACAAAGATACATCTCATTGTGGTTTTGATTTGCATTTCTCTGATAATGAGTGATGTTGAGCATCTTTTCATGTGTTTGTTAGCCATCTGTATGTCTTCTTTGGAGAAATGTCTGTTTAGTTCTTGGTCCATTTTTTGATTGGGTCATTTATTTTTCTGGAATTGAGCTGCAGGAGTTGCTTGTATATTTTTGAGATTAATCCTTTGTCTGTTGCTTCAAATCAAAACCACAATGAGGTACCATTACATGCCAGTCAGGATGGCTGCTATCCAAAAGTCTACAAGCAATAAATGCTGGAGAGGGTGTGGAGAAAAGGGAACCCTCTAACACTGTTGGTGGGAATGCAAACTAGTACAGCCACTATGGAGAACAGTGTGGAGATTTCTTAAAAAACTGGAATTAGAACTGCCATATGACCCAGCAATCCCACTTCTGGGCATACACGCCGAGGAAACCAGATCTGAAACAGACACGTGCATCCCATTGCCAGGACATGGAAGCAACCTAGATGCCCATCAGCAGACGAATGGATAAGGAAGCTGTGGTACATATACACCAAGGAATATTACTCAGCCATTAAAAAGAATTCATTTGAATCAGTTCTAATGAGATGGATGAAACTGGGGCCCATTATACAGAGTGAAGTAAGCCAGAAAGATAGAGACCAATACAGTATACTAATGCATATATATGGAATTTAGAAAGATGGTAATGATAACCCTATATACAAAACAGAAAAAGAGACACAGATGTACAGAACAGAATTTTGGACTCTGTGGGAGAAGGCAAGGGTGGGATGTTTCAAGAGAACAGCATCAAAACATGTATATTATCTAAGGTGAAACAGATCACCAGCCTAGGTTGGATGCATGAGACAAGTGCTTGGGCCTGGTGCACTGGGAAGACCCTGAGGGATCGGGTGCAGAGGGAGGTGGGAGGGGGGATCGGGATGCGAAATACATGTAAATCCATGGCTGATTCTTGTCAATGTATGACAAAAACCACTACAACATTGTAATGTAATTAGCCTCCAACTAATAAAAATAAATGAAAAAAAAAAAGATATATCTCAGTGGAAATCATGTCTCAGTGGAAAGAAGTGATAGTGCAGAATGAAATGTAAAGAGAACCTGGGCCATAAGTGGGCTATAGAAATTCTGACAGTGAAAGAGAGATATTGTTCCAACTTTTTAACTCTAGCCAACTTTCAAGAGTTGCTTCATTTAATTCTTCAAGCTAAATGGAATAGTCCTTCAGCAATGTTTCATTCCTTCAGATGTTTTTAATTACTATATGACTTCTTATTAAGCATAAAAACTTAAGAAGCTGAAGGTAAATGTATCAACACCATGCAAATAACCTCTCGTAACGTCACTGTGATAAAAATATTGCTAGCAATAGATGTATATGATACACAGCCATACTCTTGCAAGGGGCATGAGGCGAGCATTTGGGCACAATGAATCTAAAAATTAAAGTTATTACTCAAAGTGCTGCGTACATATTACAATCGAATTTAATCTTATTTGCATTTTTCACATAATTGGCTAATAATACACATTCCAGGCATTTTTATTAGTTGCCCAAAGAAATTTTAACACAGGAAAAAAAAACAACCAAAAAACAAAAAACTTATGTTTCAAGAAACAACTTCAAGAAAAGCAAAGGCAAATAAAACCAGAGTTAATGTTTTATTTTTGTTATTTAGTTAAAGCATTATTATCATCAGTTTAATATTTAAAACAAGCCAGGAAATGTCTGAGCATTTTGCAAAAATAATCTCATTTCAACTTATCCACAATCCTGTAAGGTAAGTGTTATCATTACTATTTTGCAGAAAAGGAAACAGGTTTAGGGAAGTGAAATAATTTGCCCAAACTGAAAGTGTTACAAAATGGCTTAGTGGTAAGTTAAACCTATATCTTGGACTCCTAAGCTTATGTTTTAATATCCATGCCATACTGTCTCTCTGATAAGTTCACAAAACTCAGAACCCACTTGCTGAGTAAGTCTAGGTGATTTAATAGTGGATCACCAATCCACACTTCTATCAGGATACATTTTACTTTGAGTTGGGTTTTCGTAATTTGGGAACCAGCTATTCTGTTTCTTAGAGTTAAATCCTTTATTTCTTTTTGCCAAAATGTAGGTGTTTCCAAATGATCTGTTCTTGGCTCTGTTCAGAATCGCCAGCCCTGAACTTTTCCCTAAGTGCAGTTTTCCATTTCAATCTGCCTGTCTGACATCTGCTCCTGGATGTTCAGCCTACACAAAATATGTTTCTTACTGAATTCATCTTCTTCCTTCTCAAATTTATCCTTTCTACTCGATTTTCTATTTCTGCCTACCCTTTTCACAATCACTTAAGAGGATAGAAGCTAGTAGTTTGAATTACCCCTATAGAAAATGGTATTGCTGTTCACAAATACCCTACTCTTATCTCTTTTTGAAGGACTGTTCCATGTCTAACCCACCGACTTTGACCTTGATCTGGTGATGTGTTTTGGTGAAAGGGATGTCAGCAAATATGACACATGCCACATTCTCTAAGGAGCACTGCACATTTCTGCTGACTTTCTGCTTCTTCCTCTCTCACAATACCCTCACAGGGGCTGCCCCTTCAGCCTGGTTCTAGGAATGAGAAAACAAAGCGAAGCCAAGCAACACCAGGCAAGTCACAATCGTGGCATGTTTTGTAAACAAGGAACACATACTGGTTATTGTAAACCATTGATTTTAGTAGGCTATTTCTTGTAGCTTCAAATATACATTTTTGTTTTCCTTTTACTTTGACATCAAATCCATTGCAATTTCTATTAGTTCTACATTTGTAATGTATCTTCCATCCTTTTACTTTTATACCACCACTATCCAAATTATGTTGATCAATACAATTCCTTTGGTGACTGCAATTCCTTATGCCTGTCTTTTTCTCTAGTTTCTGTCTAGAGGACTCTTCCTCAAGTGAACTTTGAACATCTCTCTTTGAGCATCTCACTATTCAAATACAAATGATTCTCCCAGGGCAAGGAAAAGTCTCATAGAAGGCTAAGTAATCCATTTATCAAATAGTGCTGACAGGTAAAGTCAGAGAGAAATGAGAAATGTCCACTAAATTTAGCAACATGTATTTGACATCAATGAAAGTCACTTCTAACCCTAATAAGAAAGTCATTCATTACCTCAGAAAGAAAAGATTCGGAAGTGCAGAGTCTAGAGACAATAGGAAGAGAGGAAATGGAGACAGCAAGAGAATTAAAAAAAAAAAAACACTTTTCGAGGGTTTGGTGTAAAGAAGAGCAGAGAAAGAGGGTAGTGGCTCAAGGACAATATGGCCTTGGCCAAAGGGGCTTTGTTGTACTTATTTACAGTGAGAGAGAAATGTCAACATGTGTGTGTGCTGATAGGAATAACCTAGTGGGAGCAAACAGAAAAAACTGATGATGCGGGCAGCTTAGAAGTAATACGCTAAACATTTGAACACGAGATAGTGGAGGGGACCCAGTACTTAACTGGAGTGATCAGGCTTGTGTTAGCAGCTGAGACCATTCCAATAGCGTAATAGAAGATATAAAGTGAGCTGTAAGAAGAGATCTAGGGTGGTGAGAGTTCTGTTTGAATTGCTTCCATTTCTCAGGGAAGCAGTAAGCATGCTAACTGGGAATGAGAATGGGAAGAGGAGATCAAAAGCCTAGGAGAAAGAAGAGGTGTGGATTACCTGTTAAGAAAATGGAAGGATGAGTGATTAAGGGGATGTAGGATTTTGGGGCAAAGCAGGAGTCCACTTGACATTACTAGTCAGAAATCAGTCTGCAGGATTTTTTAAATTTTCCGGTCACATTCAGCTGGGCAGTAGATGAAATGTTGGATTCAACTATAGGTTAAAGTTTTGTTAGTCAAGTAAGCAAAAGGAAGAGTGGGCGGTGGGATAGAGGGGATTTCTATAGCCAATAAAGGGATTTTTTTTTTTTTTTTTTTTTAGCGATCATGGAATCTAACTTGCATAAAGGAGACTATGAGGATACAATGAAGGTGTGTCATTTTGGCGAGTTTGAAATTAAGGAATAAAAGGTCTTGGTAGAATTATGTGGCTTCTCTGATGACTCCAGGGGTAAAAAATCCACCTGAAATGCAGGAGATGTGGGTTTGATCCCTGGGTTGGGCAGATCCCCTGGAGGATGAAATGAAAACCCATTCCAATATTTTTGCCTGGAAAATCCCATGGATAGAGGAGCCTGTCAGGCTACAGTTCATAGGGTTGCAAACAGATAGGCTTGAGCAAGCATGCACACACAGCAGAATTATATTATTCTTGGAGCAGGGATAATGAAAGGAGTAAACTGAAAGAATTAGAATGATTATTATCATAATATTCAAAATTGTTCCAACGGGGAGGGCAGAAGCTCTGGTTATCAACAAGTCCTAGGGTGTGACGGTGGGAGCACATGGTTTAAGACAGAACAGAAGGCAGGATCGTCGCAAGGGGTGGTGTCAAGGTCCTGAGAAAGGCTCTGGGGAAGTTGTGTGTGAACACTGATACCATAACCAGTTACCACAGGAGTCGTGTTAGAGGAAGTGACAAAAGCTGAGTTACCATCTGAGTAACTGAGGGAGAGGAGCCTACGGTTTTCAGAATGAGGGCACCAAGAATGGGCAGCAGGGGGTCTAGATTGATGCGAGGGAGGAGCTTCAAAACCGGATGTGGTAGGAAGGGGCGGGGTGGGGCGGGGCTGGTTAGAGGCAGGAGGACAGGTCAGCGACGTCCGGGCGCGGTTGCAGGAGGTCTGTGGGTGACTTGTGTGCAGGGAATCAGAAGCCTGCAGCGGCGGAGATGGCTGACTAGGAAAGGAAGATGAAGGGTGTGATTCAAGACGAGAATACTGTTAGAGGCAACTTAGCTGACGATGGTTTTAACTTCTAACAAGCGTGGTGAAAAGGCTTCTAATATCTGAAGGTGTGGAAGATGGAATTTGGAAAAAGAGGATTTACCAAGTTCTATAGCTTGGGGGTATAGATATGTGAGAGCAACTTTTAATTATCACATTAAATTAAATTTCAAGACCCTTGAAAAGTCTGATGTATGTAACAACACAGATTGCAAATCAAACATCTTCTATATAAATGTTAACAGTAGGAAAACTACATCAAACAAGCTTTTGTTTAATAACAGATGAACAGAAAACACAGAGAGAATGTCTAAAACAAAATACCAAAGTGTTCAACATATAACTTGTTACTCTCAAGTTAAATTTTGGCAGAAAAAAGTTAACTAACCTAAAAGATCATGTTTTCCTTGAAACCTTTTGCAAAGATATTTTCAAAACATCATTAATCTGACAAAACAACGAAGATAAGACTAATTCATCAGCTTGTATATTTATACTGGAAAATGTGCCTATGCCAGGGAATGGGATAAATTAAAGAACACCCAGGGAAATAGTGAGTTAACATTCTTGTCTTTAGGGACTTTTTGTATTTTAAAATGAAAAAGTACCTTTGTGGTGTGGTCAGCAGCTGAAACACCCAGCACAGGTTACAAAAACATGGAGCCAGTGAATGTGGAGGGTTCAACACTCAGGACGCCTGACCCTGTGAGGGTAACGGGCAGCCCTTCTCTGGGGACTGGAAGAAAGATGATCGTTTCCACTCTGAATGAACATGGTGGGCTTACAGCCTCAGACAAGCCTCTCTCCCACTTCAAGATGGGCCCTGTTAGATTTCCCAGGTGTATAAAAAGTCTATACCAGGGTTTTAATAGAGACAGAAGCAAGAGACAAGGAGAGGAAATGATTGTTGACAGCAAGCAAGAGACTGTCAGCAAGACAGACAGCAGACAGAGATGAGAGGAGCAGCAAGGACAGAGAGCGCTTCCTCCATGCAGCTCCTGCCATTCACAGCCTGTAAAGGCTGGCACTCACCACCTCGGGGCCCTTGGCTATGCTGAGCCCCATGCTCTGCGTCTGCACCAGACCCACCATGAGCCTTGCGGAGCTGAACTAACAGGCTCATTACTTGCACCTACACACAAGGGATAATAAAAGGCATGATAGCATCTGCTGACTCTGACCAAGAGAGAGTCTTTCAAGAAAAGAACATCGCTGTAGTCTGAAAAATCAACCTCACTCTCTCTTAATGTATTATAGTGTTTAAACAGTTTATAAGACATTAAGAGCTCTTCCAGGCCCAGGATTGAACCTGAGTCTCTTGCATCTCCTGTGTTGGCAGGTGGATTTTTTAGCCCTGGCACCACCTGGGAAGTTTATGAGATGCTATAACAATGTAAATAAGTGAATGTTTCAAATATCCTTTGAACAAAGAGAACTTCTAGAGCTTGGTAGATTTTTCTCCTAAGGGGGGAAATCAAACTCTAACTTCTCTATCTTGTATCTTGTTGCCTTTCCTCTTCATACCTGTTAGCTTGCCACATAGATACAATGTCTAAAATGCACCAGACTACATTTACAATGACTAAATGGCCTGTGGTTGACAGGACTTTGAATTAGCCTGTTTGTTATTATTGTGTGCATGTGCTCAGCTAAATAAAGTCATAAGACAAACAACTGAGATAATTAGATGGTGCTGATCGTACCTGGGATATGCACTTGACTTTCATAATTATTTCTGCATTGAAGACTACCCGTACTATTGCATTCTGCAAAACAGAGCATCGCAGTAAGGGAAAAACATTCAGAGTCCCTAGTGACCATCAGTATCCATTTGAACACTGTTATCTTACCATGAGTCCAATATCTTGGAAAAACTCCAAGGCGGCAGACAATCAAGAATTATGATCTATTTTAGATGGAAATTAAACCATAACAAGCAGAAGTAAAACCTAAAAGTCATAATCAATACTGACACCCACTGTGTTAATGAGCTGCTGTCATCACAATAACAATGGAATCAGAAGGTTAAGAAAAGCATCTCTTCAAAGTGTGGTGATTAAGCCTTTAATCCAAAGAGAACATTTTTGTGGGTGAAAATTCATTTCAAAAGGATGTTGCAAGATAGAAAACATTTAAAAGTTCATTTGAGGCTCACTCCATATGTCACACAGACAACTTAATTTTACAAAAGGGTTCTTATTGATTTTTAGAAAATGAGAGGAGGCCAGCTCTCCTCCTGCTGCTTGCTGGCTAAGGGGATGTGACACTTGTCTTTTCTGCTTCCTACTGGTTCTTTGTACTGTTATATTTTAACCCACACCACATGAGTGCCTTACTAGGGAAGAGACACTTGAAGTTAGAAAAATCTTAACTATATCCAATCTCTAAACTGGAATATCAGCTAAGAAGGCCCAGGTATGTGGATATAGTTTGAGGTTTGGCAGTCAACAGAATGTGTGTGTGTGAGAGACAGGGGAAGGATCGTGTTCATGTGGTATTGAAATATAAACAAAATGCATTTGGTAAATGCACCCACTCTTCCTGCTTTGGTTGCCTCATTTGCAAAATGCAGAATACAGCACTTCAGTTACGAATACAGGACATGTGGCATGGCATCTCGCTTCTAATTAAACAATGTTAAGTCCCCTTCCACTTCTCTGCTGCCGTATGCAGGGCAAAGGGAGCAAATATCAATTATCCTGCATACATCTGATGGAAACGCCATTCAGTAGACGGGCCTAATCAGTTCTCCAGTGCTCTCCCTGAAGATGCTTCTATATGCTTCTATTCTAGAGATATGATCTGTGGACCAGATATTAGTCATGTTCTAGGTAAGTAAAGAAGTCTTATGTTTGTTTTCTTACTTTTAAAGATGGGAAATTTTTTTTTAAAATTAACAATTTTTTTCTGTGATGAGAAGGAAAAAGAATTGTGCTTGGCACTCTAAAAGGTTACAACTGTCCTATTAAAGTAGACTTGGGATGATGGAGCAGGTATAAGAGCTGAATATCAAACCACAAATACCAAAGTATATTGCTTCTTTTTGCTGAGAAAAATGTCATCAGTCATGAGAATAATGCACAAATCCAATGGCAGTCTAATAAGACTTCAAAGAGACAGAATACCATGCTCTATTTTAAAGCAAGTTTCTTTCAAAATTGATGACTATGGACTAATTTTTCCAGTTTCAGGAATGTACCCTACAAATCTAAGCTTTTATATCTAAGAACCTCACACAGTCTTTTCATTTAAACCTTAAAAAAAAAACAACAAAAAACCTCTTTAGAATCCCTGTGCTAACCCATCCTTGCCCCGGCTGTTTGACTCAGTGGCATCTCAGCTCTGCACGCTGTGACAACTCCAGTTAAAAAAAGGTATGACACTTCTAAACGACAAGGCACATTCACAGCTGGGGACGTCAAATGACAGTTTTATTTTAGAGTCAGTGCTCCCTGCTGTTGGACACAGGAGGGTATGATTTATGTATTATTCTTGATATTTTTAGGGAATCGCAGAGCTAAGGATGTTAGCCAGAAGGATATTTGTTAGAAATATGATGAAAATTATTAATTTTCCTTATAATTTGATTTTTCTAAATATTGCTGCCTGTTTCTTAAAATGGTAAATAGATGATTGATATGATGCCACATTTTCTTCCAGGTGTTTTGTAGGGTTGAAGCAGTAAGTCTTATAAGGTCACCTTTCCATTTTCTTGGTTTAGTTCTATTTTTCTATTATCACCCTGTAGAGTTACTAACAGAGAAGCTATGGCTTGATATTTAGAAGGACAGAAGGAATAAGATACAATTCTCATATCTGTTATTTTACATTCTGATAGTTATTGAGTTTGATGTCATACAAAGAGAATGAGAATGTTATAGTTGAGCAGAATGCCACCATCCCTGCTGCTGCTGCTAAATCGCTTCAGTCGTGTCCAACTCTGTGTGACCCCATAGACGGCAGCCCACCAGGCTCCCCTGTCCATGGGATTTTCCAGGCAAGAACACTGGAGTGGGGTGCCATTGCCTTCTCCGGCCACCATCCTTACCCAGCCCCAAATCACATGGCAGAGTCCTGACCCCCAGCATGTCAGAACGGGACCTTCTTTGAAGCTATCATCTTCCCAGAGGTGATTAAGTTAAAGTGAGGTCCGTAGGGTGGGCACTAATCCAACACAACTCTTTATGTGACTGTAAGAAGGGGCCACTTGGATACATACACACACAGCAAGACAATGTGAAGACATGAAGGGAAGACAGCCGTCTACAGAGGTGGAAGACGGACAAGAACGGGTCTTCCTCTCATGGGCCTCAGGAGCCACACCTGCAGACATATGCATTCCTCCTCCCATCCTCCAGAACCAGGACATCACACTTCCATTGTTTAAGGTGCCCCATTTGTGGGAGTTTGTTACAGCAGCCCCAGCGAACTAATACAGAGAAAAATGTCAGGCCTTAAAAACAGACTAGAAGAGGAATCACCAAATTATGATTATGAGCCAAATCCAAGTTGTAGACCCCATGAGCTAAGAATGCTCTTTACATTTTTACATGGTTGGAAACATTTGTGCCAATTGTTTTTCTCTGTTATCTAAGCACACGCATAATTTCTTGACTTGTTTCTTAACGTGCAAAGTCTATAATATTTGCTAACTGACCCTTACCAGAAAAATGTTGCTGATCCCTGGTCTAGATAAGAATCAAGCTGAGTTCAGTTCCCATTATTGGGAGTTCAGTTAAATTCATTGAGCTTTCCTATTTTTATTTGCAGAATAAGGCTTTATAATAATTTTCCAATTTCACAGAATTAGTAACAAGGAGTAAATCAAAAGATGAAGAATGTGAAAAACTTAAGAAATGTTGAAAGGTCTATGAACATATAGTTATAGTTTTTCCCTAGAAATATTAATATAAATTACATAAACAGCAAACATTAGAAGTCTACAGTTTTATTCAATGAATTTTCTAAACTCAGAGATGAGTTCTGCATTGTTTTAGATGCAATCAAAACATACTTAAAGCAGAATTTCTGATGAAAATTGTCATTATATATCCATCCTAGTATTATACCTCACTATTTAAGATGTACAAACTATTAGGTATAAAATAAACTACAGGGACATACCATACAAAATGAGGAATATAGCCAATATCTTATAATAACTATAAATGGAATATAACCTTTAAAATTTGCAAATCACTACCCTGTACACCTATAACTTATATAATAACCTATATAACATTATATAGCAACTATACTTCAATTAAATTTGTGGCTTGAGTGTCTTGGCCAAAATATTTTTAAACGATCACCAGTTAGAGTTAAATCAACATATTTTACACCTTAAATTTACACAATGTTATATGTCAATCTTATCTCAGTTTTAAAAGAAGAAGCGAATAGCAGTATTCTGGATAATAATGACTTTCAAAGACATTCACACATAATAAACTCTTCCATGATGTCTTCAATGTTAACATTAGTATCTACATTCATCCTTTTCTACCTACAGTTTTCAAACAAAGTCTCCATAGAAAAACATTTCATTCATTCATTTAAGAAAACACTAATTGAGTACTAACAGTGTATCAGGCTCCGTGCTAGATGCTGAGAATATAAAGTCAGATAAGACATGGAAAAATATTTTTGATACCATGTGGAGATTATTATATAACACAAGGATATACAAGTTGAAATGGGATTTCAGGAAAATAGATGTACATAGACAATAACTGCATTTGAAACTCGGGATAAGGGGACGAATAGGGCACAGTCCCTGTCCTAAGATACAGCATAGGCTTCTGGGAGAGACAGACACATAAAAACAGCATTCAGAATAATGTGGTGAATTTTAAGATTGAAGTACACCGAGGAGAAACACTGAGCCTATTAAGGTTTTCAGGAAAGTTCACAGAATAAAGAACACCTGAAGTGAGTCTCAGAGAACAAGTAAGAATTAGAAGGATTGAGTGTGGAATTCCACAAACATGGAACAGCTGATTCCAGCATGTGTATATGTATAAGTAAGAATTACTTACACAAATTCCTTGGATAAGATTTATCCCATGTGATAGAAGAGCATGCAAACATTAAAAGGCATAGTTTAAAAAATATTTAATGCTATTGGGTAGGTTCCTTATGTCAGTGGGTAAAGAAAATATAATCTGTCATATGGATGGCATAGCACAAACGGTATAAGCAGAGTGATTAGCAAGCTTAAGAGGAAATATGTCAAAGCAGTATTCTTGGTTGTTTTGGGGGTGGGAGGATTATGAATTATTTTTAGATTCTTTTTTATACTTTCATTTGTTCTGTGAACTTCCCTCAATAATCACAGAAAAGCTTTACAATAACAAAATAACTATTTAATTCAGAAAATAAGCACTTATTTGTAATGAAAGCACTTTCATTTGCAACTTATCTAAAAAAAAACATGTGGAAGCTCTGTTGATACTTAAAAAAAAATCTCAGCTCACTGCAAATAATTTTAACCATTTCAAAGACAAATTAAAGCAAGTAAGGGAAAGGAATATAGACAGAGCACATATGACACTAATAAATATGTCCAGGCCACTCACTCAATACAACTGGAATGAGGAAGGTACAGAATTTATAATATCAGCTGCCAGCCGGAAACCCTCAGTTTAATGATCCCAAGTTGAATGTCTCACCCTATTAGTTAGCCTATAAAAAAAGAATTCATCCACAGCCCTTGAAGGGGAAATAAAAACAACTGTTTCATGTATAGATGCAACTCTTAAACAATTAAATTCACCAATAAACAACTCTCCTGTTTTATTGCTCTTTGTGGAAAAAAATCATATTATATAAAAGGCCAACATTGTTTTTCCCCTCATATAAATACTCTTTTAGTTTTTTCTTCCTACATGTAAGATGAATCATATTTCTCCCCTTTGCATTTCTATTACCTCCATGAGCCTGTTAGAAATAGATATTTCAATAGACATTAGATTTCAAGATTATGAGAGATTTACATGTATAAAAAGAAGCAAGACACTGCTGAAGTGTTACCAATATTAACAAACTATCGGCCTTTTGGAAGCCCTAACGCATGTGAAAATATTGTTCTGTCAGTTGTGAGTGAGTGTGTGTGTCAGTTGCTCAGTCGTGTCTGACTCTGTGCAACCCCATAGACTGCAGCCCACCAGGCCCCTCTGTCCATGGGATTCTCCAGGCAAGAACACTGGAGTGGGTTCCCATTTCCTTCTTCAAAAGGAACTACAGAAAGAAAGTGAAGTCGCTCAGTCGTGTCCGACTCTTTGCAACTCCATGGACTGTAGCCCACCAGGCTCCTCCATCCATGGAATTTTCCAGGCAGGAGGACTGGAGTGGGTGCCATTTCTGTCTCCACGGTCAGTTGTGTTTTTACATTTATTGACAGTCTTCAGTAGAAATTGAAAATGAAAATGATTACATGTACTGAAGGAACTTACCATCACTTATAAAGTTGAAAACAAAGATCTATTCATATTTTACAGTATGTCTAGACCAAAAAGGACGGTTAAAATAATTTTAAAAATCAGAAAATGTTATCCAGTCATGACAAAAGCCTTATCTAAATTATTAATGTTATGAATAATAGTAAGAGTACAGGAACTGGATTCAAATCCAGCCATTACCATTTATTAGAAGAGAAGTGAAAGGCAAAGGAGAAAACGAAAGATATACCCATCTGAATGCAAAGTACCAAAGAATAGCAAGGAGAGATAAGAAAGCCTTCCTAAGTGAACAATGCAAAGAAATAGAGGAGACGATAGGATGGGAAAATAGAGATCTCTTCAAGGGAATTAGAGATACCAAGGGAATGTTTCATGCAAAGATGGGCACAATAAAGGACAGAAACAGTATGGACCTAACAGAAGCATAAGATATTAAGAAGAGGTGGCAAGAATATACAGAAGAACTATACAAAAAAAAAAAAAAATCTTAATGACCCAGATAACCATGATGTTGTGATCACTCACCTAGAGCCAGACATTTTGGAGTACAAAGTCAAGTGGGCCTTAGGAAACATCACTATGAAAAAAGCTACTGGAGGTGATGGAATTCCAGCTGAGCTATTTCAAATCTAAAGAGATGATGCTGTGAAATTGCTGCATTCAATAAGCCAGCAAATTTGGAAAACTCAGCAGTGGCAATAGGACTGGAAAAGGTCAGTTTTCATTCCAATCCCAAAAGAAGGACATGACAAAGAATGTTCAAACACCACACAATTGCACTCATCTCACACGCTAGCAAAGTAATGCTCAAAATTCTCCAAGCCAGGCTTCAACAGTACATGAACTGAGAACTTCTAGATGTTCAAGCTGGATTTATAAAAGTCAGAGGAACTGGAGATCAAATGTCCAGCATCTACTGGATCATAGGGAAAGCAAGAGAATTCCAGAAAAACATCTACTTCTGCTTCATTGACTATGCTATAGCCTTTGTGTGGATCACAACAAACTATGGAAAGTTCTTCAAGAAATGGAAATACCAGACCACCTTACCTGCCTCCTGAGAAATCTGTATGCAGGCTAAGAAGCAACAGTTAAGAGCAGGACATGGAACAAGGACTGGTTCCAAATTGGGAAAGCAGAACATGAAGGCTGTATATCGTCACCCTGCTTATTCAACTTATATGCAGAGCACATCATGAGAAATGCAGAGCACGAGATGGAATCAAGACTGCCTGGACAAATATCAGTAACCTCAGACAGATGACACCACCCTTATGGCAAAAAACTAAGAGGGACTACAGAACCTCTTGATGAAGGTGAAAGAGGAGAATGAAAAAGTTGGCTTAAAACTCAACATTCAGAAAACTAAGATCATGGCTTCCAGTCCCATCATTTCAATGCAAATAGATGGGGAAACAATGGAGATAGTGATAGACTTTATTTTTAGGGCTCCAAAATCACTGCAGATGGTGACTACAGCCATGAAATTAAAAGACGCCTGCTCCTTGAAAGAAAAGCTATGACAGCATATTAAAAAACGTATTAAAAAGCAGAGACATTACTTTGCCTGAAAAGGTCTGTCTAGTCAAGGCTATGGTTCTTCCAGTGAAGTGAAGTGAAAATCATGTCTGACTCTTCGCAACCCCATGGATTATACAGTCCACGGAATTCTCCATGCCAAAATACTGGAGTGGGTAGCCTTTCCCTTTTCCAGGATGATTTTTCCAGTAGTCATGTACAGATATGAGAGTTGGACCATAAAGAAGGCTGAGTGCCAAAGAACTGATGATTTTGAATTGTGGTGTTGGAGAAGACTCTTGAGAGTCCCTTGGACAGCAAAGAGATCAAACCATTTGATCCGAAGGGAAACCAACTCTGCATATTCACTGGAACGACTGATGCTGAAGCTGAAGCTCCAATACTTTCACCACTCGATGGGAAGTGCCGATTCATTAGAAAAGACCCTGATGCTGGGAAAGATTGAAGGCATGAGGAGAAGGGGATGACAAGAAGAAGACAAGATGGTTGGATGGCATCACTGACTCAATGGACTTGAGTTTGAGCAAGCTCCAGGAGATGGTGAAGGACGGGGATGCCTAGTGTGCTACAGTCCGTGGGATTGCAAAGAGTTGGACACGACTGAAAGACTGAATAACAACCATTCATTAACAGTATCTATAAGCATGTGACTTGATCAAAGCACTGTCTGCCTCACTTATAATAATGACATTATAAAAATTCCACTTCATAGGGGTGCTGCTGATGCTGCTGCTAAGTAGCTTCAGTCGTGTCCGACTCTGTGCGACCCCATAGACGGCAGTCCACCAGGCTCCTCTGTCCCTGGGATTCTCCAGGCAAGAATAATGGAGTGGGCTGCCATTTCCTGCTCCAATGCATGAAAGTGAAAAGTGAAAGGGAAGCTGCTCAGTCGTGTCTGACTCTTCATGACCCCATGGACTGTAGCCCACCAGGCCCCTCCGTCTATGGGATTTTCCAGGCAAGAGTACTGGAGTGGGTTGCCATGTCCTTCTCCTCATAGGGGTGCTATAAAAATAAAATGTAATAATGTACTTAAATACTATGGTATGTGGGCTATAATACTACATCCTCAATATAGACAGATAATATATAATATGGCTATTTTACTATAATAAGCATGTCCCCTCTGTCTTGAACATCATCATCACCATTTTCAAAAGATTTATTAGTAAATTGTTTTGCAGGAGATAAGTTAAAACTACTGCAGAAGTAAGAGTATTGGGGACCTTATCCTCTTTTGGGAGATTAATTCTAATATAATGGCAAAGGTTAGCCATGGCCAATTTTAATATCGGGGGCAGTCTTAAAAAGGGTGGTGAAGCTTACAGCCACATGATATATGTCACATGATATATGTTTTAAAATATATTAAAAGGTATGTCAATCAAAACAACTTGGGCTAGTCGTGTTGTCCATGTATCCTTTGAACCTCAGTGGCTTTTTAGGCTTGATTAAGCCAGGCTAAAAAGCTCTTCTAATGTAAGACCTGTGAGTACAGGGTCCCCCAGGACTGAGTACAGAGTTTGACAGAGAGCAGGTTCTCAATGCATGTATACAGTGTGAATTAATCCTATGAGGGATATTACTTAAAAGTATTGGAAGTTTATAAGATTATTCACAATGAGGTCAGGTAATGCTGAGAATCAGGACACAGGAGAGAAGTTAGCAGCAGTTTGTAAGCCTGCGAAGATGAGCAAGGTACCAAAGGAAAGTTGAGGGGGCAAATAAAATTTTTTCTACTTCTCCAGTGTTTTGCATTGGCTTCTCCCTACTTAAAGAAAGGAGGGGAAATGACAGGCCATTTAATTATAAATGAAATAATTACATTTACTTTTATCTATTTTCATCACAGCCTATTAATTTTTTTTGTGTTTGTTTTTAATTACTGTGGAAAACCAGTAAGTTAATGAAGGAAATACTTAAGATATGGGAATATACCAATTCTGTGATTATGTGGGAATGAATCAACAGAGAATAGAAGGAACTGTTGAAATGTGCATAAATTAGTGACAAGCATCATGAATCCAGACTCTGAATATATCTGCTTGGTGGCTTAGGAGAAATCTCTGTTGCTTTTGTGAATCTTGTTTGCAGAAGCCATAAAAATACCAAAGGCTTCCTACCCTTAGAAATGACACCCTTTTCTGATTTTAGAAGAATCTTTCATGAGTCCTTTTGCAGAGGCCGTGCAGTTTTCTACACATTGATGAAAACTGTGAAGGCATCCAAAATATACCACTGTGAAGAGCTTTTGTGTTTCTTTTGAAGTCCCCTCATCTGCCTAAAAGAGTCTCCCCCAAAGAATGCAACTGTCCTCAATCTCCTCCCAGGGTGCTTCACAATCAGTCAGGACTGACTGCTATCAGCAGAGACAGATGGCACTGAGTAAGAGAATGCCTAAATAGACCCTGTCACACAACCATCACATCTCCCATCTCCTCTTCCACAGTCCCAATGACTATTCCTAAAAGTCATTTGTTTTCCCATAAGTATCCTTTTCCTGGTCCCCATTTCCCTATGAAGATGTCCCGTTTCTAATCACCTCCTTGAGTCGCGTCTTTCTGTGCTCCCTGCATAGATATGCGGATAAGAATGTGGCTCCTGTTTTTTAGTCAGTGCAATTTGCAGGCCGCCAACCACTAAACCTAAGAGGGTGGAAAAAAAGATTTCTCCTTCTAGTAGGGGACTCAGTATTTGGAACTAGACTTCCTTCAATACAATAAGTTAGAATGACCAACAATCTGACAGGCATGTAATATCATGATAATCCTTCATGCATTTTGTAAATTTGTCCATAAGTTGTGATTTTAGTTTCTGAATTATAGTATCACAAATGAAATCAGGCTGTCCTTTAATACAATACAAAAATAATAATTTCTATGATATATGATGCTTTTGTATTTTTTTAAAAAGTCATGATTAAACAGGCAAAAATAAGGAAAAAGATGAATAAATTGATTAGTTTATAACTGAAATAATCACTGCTTTTAAGAATATACTGTGTTAGTCAGTCATGTCCAGCTGTTTGTGACCCCATGGTCTGTAGCTCGCCAGGCTCCTCCATTCATGGGATTCTCCAGGCAAGAATACTGGAGTGGGTTGCTATTTCCTTCTCCAGGAGACCTTTCTAAACCCAGAGATCGAACCCAGGTCCCTCACACTGCGGGCAGACTCTTTACCATATGAGTCACCAGGGAAGCCCTGTTTTTAAGAGTATAGTTTAGATGAAATGTCTTTTCCTATTTTTCATGGGGTTCTGGATATTCATTGGAAAGACTGATGCTGAAGCTGAAACTCCAATACTTTGCCCACCTGATGCAAAGAGCTGATTCCTTGGAAGAAGACTCTGATGCTGGGAAAGACTGAAGGTAGGGGCAGAAGGGGATAACAGAGGATGAGATGGCTAGATGGCATCACTGACTCTATGCATATGAATCTGAGCAAGCTCCGGGAGTTGGTGATGGACAGGGAAGCCTGGCATGCTTCCATGGCGTTGCAAACAGTTGAACACAACTGAGTGACTGAACTGAACTTAGATGAAATGTAAGACAGTCCAGAAAAGAGCTAGAAAAAGGTATCTTTGTTACTGAAATTTAAGGGATTTTGTTCATATTCAGTAAAGAGTGACACCTGGAGCTTTGTCTTCCTCTCTTTGAGACTCATTCATTCTATCATCATGAGTTAATTGGCACCTGAATAAATTCTGAATTCTGACTTCTGCGATCATTCTACTTTAGTAACTTTGGTGATGACTTGGGCCTTGTTTAATATCTAGAACTTTAGCTCTCAAATGTTAAATTTCGTATTATATTTTATTTAATTTTTTTCACAAACCTTCTTGCCCTACCTTCGAATCTCCATGGAATTTGACATTGGTGTCTAGTCCCCCTTCTCTCCATTGCAAAAATACCAGTTAACTCAATCTGTCCTCTGCTTTGTGTTAGAGCTGATTTCTCTGTCTCTTCAATGGCTACTCTTCCTTTATTCTCTTTTCAAATATCAAGGGTTCATTCTCAAGGTTTGTTTTTTCACTCCACATCACAGATCCAAATGTGCTCTTAGCTTGAACAACGTTATCTGCAGTCTTTTAAACAAAATTAATTACAGTTACTTCCATAACAGGCCTCACAGTCTTGCCTCAGTGATGCTATGACTGGGATACAGACTTTTTTTTTGGTCCTATGTTGTATTAAAAACTTAAAAATGAACTCAGATAGTTTTGCTCCCATTCTTTCTACCTGCTGGGCAGGGTTCTCATGACTGGCAGCCTCACAGGTATCACCACTACTGAATATCTTTAGGAAACTTAAATGGACCTAGGAAGTTTACAAGACCATATAGTAGAATGTTCATGGTCTCCTGCTTTTTATGAGCTCCTCTATGATTTCCAAGATTATCTGACATTGAAAAAGTATGTGTATCTTTAGCTATCTGTTGGCCTCACAGATCTGCTAAGATGGTTACCAATACTTAAAAATTGGGAGAGTTCTCAAAAAAGTCCAGACACTTGATTTTTCTTCATGGTTTTCAAAAAAGGGAATGTTGGGAGGGATAAATTAGAAGTTTTAGATTAACATATATGCACCACTATATATTAAATAGATAATCAATAGGAACTACTATACAGCACAGAGAACTCTATTCAACATGCTATAATAAGCAATATGAGAAAAGAATCTGAAAAAGACTAGATATATGTAATATATGTATAACTGAATCACTTAACTTTATTCCTAAAACTAACACATTAAAAATCAACTATACTCTCATATAAAATAAAAATTAAATAATACATCAAATGGTTTGGCAATCCTCAGCCCTCCTTTCCCCATCTGTGCGCTTTCACGGGCAGCGACCCCCAAGAGCTGAGGACAGATGCCTACTTGGACTCGTCATGTTACCATATTTCCTCTGCTTCACTCACTTCATGTGATGCTCCTCCTCCCTGTAGGATCTGGGCTTGTGATGTGCATAATACATGTATTCACTATTTATTCAAGTGCCTATAGAATGTCTGAACCTATATCTCAAAGGATAAAACCACACGGGAGTTACATATTTTTAGGGACTGAATTGTGTCCACATCATCACCTTCCGCTACCAGGTTACCATGGTGACATCCTCATTCTCCAATGTGTCTGTAGTGGAGATTGCACCTTTATGGAGATAATTAAGGTTAAGCAGGTCATAAGGGAGGGGTGACCATCCCACTTCAACTGGAGTCCCTATCAGAAGACGAACAGGCACTAAAGATCTCTTTCACTGCAAGGGAGCATAGAGAAAAGGCCACGGGAGGACACAGTGAGAAGGTGCCTGTGTGAAGGCCAGAAGGACGCCCTCACAAGAAAAAGGATTTTCTGACCCTGTAATCTGGACTTGGAGCCTCCAGCACTGTGGGAACACAGCCATCTACCGTCTAAGCCACCCAGTCTGTGACACTTTGTTAGGCAGTCTGAGCAGAGTACTGTATACAGCCTAAATCCAAGTTTCTCTCCAAATGAGGTCCCACTTCTGCTCCTCAGTCAGTGCTCATCTTCTCTCACCTGGACTTTTACAGTTGTGTCCTAAGCAGTCTACCTACGTGTGAATCATCCTCTGCATTATTTGCTGTGCTAATGTTCTTTTTAAAAGATAATGATTATAACATGTGTTCTTGCTTTAAAAAAAACTAAGTAAAATAGGTAAAATAGTTTCTCATTACCTAGAGATCCAAATACTCCAGAACAGTCATCTGGAGCCATTGTCTCTTGTCCACTTTGGCCCACATCCCCAAGACACTAGCAAAATTGCATTTCTGATGGCTCTGACAAATACTCTTTCCATGACGAAACTTTATTCTGAGGTTGCTTCTCAACTCATCCTTGACCTTGGCCCCTTGCTGGGCTGCATAGCCTAGTTTTATTATAAATCTTGCTAGGTCCTCCATGTAGAAAGAATCCTCCACTCTTGACAGCTAATCATCTTCAACATCTGGTCAACTTGTCCATCCTCCACCCTCAGTTCCTAAATGGCATGGCCTAGATATTAGCAAGAATCTCACTGAATGAATTTAACAAGAATCCCCCTGCCCTCTATCTCCTGTCAACAGGCTTCCTTCCCTAACCCCCTCATTCTGCTTGTTGGCTATGACCCCATTTATTCTTGGTGTTTTCTGAACTGAGCCCAGTTCTGTATGGAGGCCTTCTTTCCCTTCCGGCAATGGTATCCTAATGAAATCTGTTTTTACTCCTTTAGCTCCTGTCGGCTTCTGGATTTCTTTAACTGCTTAAACCAAACTGTACCATGCCTCTACACGCTCATTCCCCTGTTCCCTCTGATTACTCCCAGGCTGGGCTTCCCCTGTGGCTCAGCTGGTAACTGATGCTGTTCAGTCACCAAGTCACGCCCGACTCTGCGACCCACGGACTGTAGCCCTCCAGGCCTCCCTGGTCCTCACCATCTCCTGGAGTTTGCCCAAGTTCACATCCAGTGTTTTATTTGTGGCCCCTTTGAAACCATATTGCTTTTGGAAATGTTTTCTTATACTCCCAAGTTTACATAATTATCTTTCTTTGGTGCCTCTAAGGCACTTTATATACACATCTATTATGACTAGGTCAATTTTACTATCATTTTACTTTTTGTTCACATTGTTCTTTCTATAAACTCAGAGTCTTTCACATTTATTATTTTGTTTTACTTTTACCCAAGGTGCTATTATGATGTTAGGCACTTAGGAAAAATTATATATTTATTAACCAAATATTGTTAGTGCTAGTACAGAAGCTAGTGAGGACATTAATAGAAATTAGTAAGTCAAAATAATAATCATCTCCCACCCTCTCCCCAAAATTAACTTTTAAAAGCTCAATGAAACTGTTAAAGTGTATGTGAATTAGGACTGATCTCACTATAAGTGAAAGTGAAAGTGAAGCCGCTCAGTCGTGTCCTACTCATTGTGACCCCATGGACAGTAGCCTACTAGGCTTCTCTGTCCATGGGATTTTCCAGGCAAGAATACTGGAGTGGGCTGCCGTTTCCTTCTCCAGGGGATCTTCCCCAGCCAAGGATCGAATCCGGGTCTCCTGCATTGCAGACAGATGCTTTACCGTCTGAGCCATTTAGTTTGAGAGAACTAAAAGTTGGACTAAATCTACATTCATTGCTATAGGTTTTACAAAAGGATAAAAGCAAATACAGACTGGTAAGTTTGCTGATGGACAGGACTGAGCAGCTTGTTGAAGGCACATCATAAGCAGCTTTTAGTTTCCAAACAGATAGAGTCTACACATTCTGTTATGAATTTATTTTTTGAAGTTCTTAGCCTCCAGCATGTCTACAAGGATTTTTCCCATTCTATAATATTCTCTTAGGTTACTGAGGAAATGGGGCTGGTGTTGGACAGATATAACTGCAATCTTTGAGTAACAGAATACTTGAAATACAAAATAGTTGGCTGTTGGAAGCTCTCCTCTTTTCTTTGGGGCCATTTTTAATCTGCTAAGAAGAGGAATTCAGCTGTTCTCTATTGTTCATCACATTTTCTTCAGAAGTTGATCAAAGGGGAGCCTGTAACCATCACTACAGCAACACAAACAATTCAAATCCACCGCCATCCTAGCCAGCTGGGTACTTTTTCATTATACGAGTGCATTTTTCACTGATACACCTTCCAGAAAGAATATCTAAGAAATACAAAAAAGTAATAAAACATTAAGGATTTTTTTTTTGCTTTTAAACTTTCTTTTTAGTGAATTATTGCAAGTCCTAGCATTTACCAATTTACTAAAATAAACTAATCACAAATTATGTCATAAAATTTTTTAAAACTTCAATAAAAAATAAAAATCAAATTTAAAAAAATCCAGGGGAAAAAAAACCGACTAAGGTAGTTGGGAAGCTACAAGTCAAGGAGTTAAAATATTCAACTCCTTGCACTGTTATATCCACTAAATGAGGGAATTAGGCTAAATGAGCATTTCTTAAAATATTATAAGAGCAAATTATCATTATAGGGAAAAAGGTGGGGGAATCAGTGATGAGAAAAGTTTAAGGAGCAATGAATCAAATAAAGGTAAGCAGGTTTTATTTCAAACTGAAAGACTCCTCAGTACCTTTAGTCATTCTTGTCTATCCTTTTTGGAGTGGATATCAGAATTAAGAAAATTTTACAAAACAATAGAAGTTAACACAAGGACTTTCACAACTTTAATATGTAAGATGATGCACTTTAAAATGATACGCCTCTGGAATCACTTTCTGAATATATGCTTTGAAAAGAGCTTGAGATTTATCTATAATAGCAGAGAAACAGCTCCTATAGTAGGATTCTCACTATCACCATGCTGCTGTTTAATATATAAACGTGGACAAAGTTCTTTTGCATTCCTCATATTACATAATTCTTTCAGAAAACTTTTACATGATTTTCAAAATCTGCATCCAACAGAGACAGATACAACATATCATTATCTAATTTAAAAAATGGTGACCGCAGCCACAAAATTAAAATATACTGGCTCCTTGGAAGAAAATTTGCTCCAGCCTTCTCCGGACCTCCTTCCCAGCACTGAATTGTCTAGCAGGGCCTTTGCCTCGACCTGTGGCCGCACACTGAAGGACACCCGATGGCCAGCGATGGTTTACACGTCCACCAAGACCCACAGTGGGACAACCATGGCCCCGGGCCTGTCATCCAGCTGTGCTGACTGGCTGCAGGGCACGTCCCTGCTAGTCAGGGCCTGACACTATGTGGTCCTTTGGAGAAGGGACTGGCAAACCATTTCAGTGTTCCTCCCTTGAAAACCTCGTGAAAACCTTGGAAGCACAGTTATGACAAACCTAGACTGCCTATTAAAAAGCAGAGACATCACTTTGCCAACAACTGCCAACAACTTCCATATAGTTAAAGCTATGGTTTTTCCAATAGTCATGTTCAGATGTGAGAGTTGGACCATAAAGAAGGCTAAGCACTAAAGAATTGATATTTTTGGATAGTGGTATTGGAGAAGACTCTTATGAGCCCCTTAAACAGCAAGGAGATCAAACCAGTCAATGCTAAAGAAAATCAACCCTGAATATTCATTGGAAGGAATGATGCTGATGCTGAAGCTGAAGCTCCAATACTTTGGCCACCTGATACGAAGAGCTGACTCACTGGAAAAGACCCTGACGCTGGGAAAGATTGAGGGCAAGAAGAGAAGGGGATGACAGAGGATCAGATAGCTGGATGGCAATACTGACTCAATGAACTTGAGTTTGGGCAAGCTCCAGGAGATGGTGAAGGACAGGGAAGCCTGGCATGCTGCAGTTCATGGAGGGTCACAAAGAGTTGAACACAACTTAGTGACTGAATAACAACAGCAAAAGATTAGTGTCAAAAATACAATAAAGATTCGTGCCATTGTTATTTTAATACTCTCTTCCACTTGACAAAGCATAGTTAATAAAGTAAATATTTCCAAATGTTATTGTTTTAATTTTACATGTTTATGCTCAGTGTTTAGTTTTCTTAGGCCTAGCCTCTACTTCGGAGAAGGCAATGGCTCCCGACTCCAGTACTCTTGCCTGGAAAATCCCATGGACGGAGGAGCTTGGTAGGCTGCAGTCCATGGGGTCGCTAAGAGTTGGACACGACTGAGCAACTTCACTTTCACTTTTCACCTTCATGCATTGGAGAAGGATATGGCAACCCACTCCAATGTTCTTGCCTGGAGAATCCCAGGGGTGGGGGAGCCTGGTGGGCTGCCATCTATGGGGTTGCACAGAGTCGGACACGACTGAAGCGACTTAGCAGCAGCAGCCTCTACTTGTTAATTTTAAGATAGTGGTTCACTAGTTTTAGTGTATATCCAAATCACCTGATTAAAACTTTGATTGCTGGACGCCAAGTCAGCAAGTCTCCAATGGAGCTGATAATCTGCATTTCTAAAAAGTTCCTAAGTCATGCTGATGCTGCAGATCCAGGTACCACACTTCAAGAATAATGACTTTTGCTGGACCTAATTTATTAGATGGAGCCCTGCATCTTTCTGTTGGTCTGAGGTTCGTCAGCCAGGCCCCAATCTGAAGCCTTAAGGGAGCAAAGAGACCTGGTTATCCCATATGTCTCCAAAATAAGTTGCCTTTGTAATAATTCCCGGGTTCTGCCATAATACATCTCATTCCCAAAGACTAACAGATTTTTTTCCCTTCCTTTAATGTTTTCCACTGTCAGCTAACAATAGGTAGGTCATTAGTTTCAAAATGTGGCCCTTTGGATTTCTTTCCCTGTAATCACTACTTGCTATTTCCCAACATAACTCACTCCCGCTCTGATATAATATCCTTACAGTATATTCCCACTCTTATATAATATCCTTGTGGTATCTTGTCTCTTTCTCCAGACTTGTTTGTTTCTTCAACTAACCGGACCGTATTGCTAGCCTATATGAATGGATCGCTATATTCATTCCTTTGTTCATTCACTCCAAAAGCGTTTGTTAAAAGCTCAACATATCATAAATGCGACAAAAATTTTTTGCATTCCTGTGCTTATACTGTTGTGAGGGAGATACAAAATAAATGTGTAAACAAATAATTAAGATTGATGTGTACACTAAAGAAAATAATTTAAGATAATGGGAAAGAAAGTGACTGGAAATGAAATGTGCCTTAGCTACTCCGAAAACACTTTGTTAAGAAGGTAACATTTAAACTGAAAAGGGCATTCTAGGCAGAGGAAGCATCAGTTTGAAAGCAGAAAGAGGACCATTGTGTTTGAAGTTAGAGTTAGTGAGAGAAAACAGTTGAAGAATACTTCAGGTGGGGGTCACAGTGAATAAAAATTTTTATAAGCCTATTGTAACCACATGCTTCACACGGACACCTTATATACAGCCTAGGAGACTAGCATATTCACAGGATGGGATCTAGGCCAACAAGAGTTAAAACATCAACAGCATTTTGGTGAGCAGGAACTGAAGACTAATATCAGAATGCACTGTCTAGCCTTAGGAGTTGGCTGTATTAAAATGCACAACGAATTATATACAGTTCTTATTTCAGAATGTGGATACATTAGGTCTTAACATTTTGTCTCCTTCTTAAATAGTGAATTAAAGAACTACTCCAGCGATTGATATACAGTAATTCTAGAAATAGGCAATCTCTCCTTGCTTAAGAAATCAAACATTCTGAGTGAAGAGTGGGTAAAATCAGGTCAGAGTATGTCTTACAACAACATTTCACAAAGACAATATTTTCAAACAGCAGTGATTCTGATAAAATCGGCAAAACTATTCCTAGTAAAATAATAACCAGTATATGAAAACACACCAGCCTTTAAGCAATTTGAGATACGAAAGAGGTTAGCCTAAAGCAAGATTTAGTTGTATGCTTTCAAGAAAGCCATCAAGAAAAGCAGCAAGCTCATCTTACAACGTAATTAGAATTATGTTTTAATCTTTATATCATTAGCCCCCAGGTAGAACTGAGAGCATCTGAATTGAAAGGAATTTACCAGCCAGGGTTCTTTTCGGGGAAGGAGCAAAGGTCTATATTTATAATTTTGCTTTTGTAGATATTAAAATTTGCCACCATGTAACCTGAAATGTATTAAATATTCTCACCAGCGACACAATTCCTTTTAGTATACAGAATGAAAATTCTTATAAACAAAAGCACCTTAGTTTTCAAAATGTTCCAAAATGATGATTATATCAGGATAAAACCTCATTTGGTTTATATTGTAAAACTCCTAGGATCTCACTTGTGAAACTGCTTTATGCACTGCTCACCATCAAACACGCTGATGGCATTACCTGTCTGCGTCCACGGCCACATCATGCAGTCCCCTCTGAATGGCGTCCCTGGAAGCTGCTGTGTCTGGGCCTCGGTTCAGACTCCTCGTGTACAGGCTGAGCCCTCCATCCGTCATGTACCTGCAAATAAGAGCCCAATTAGTCAACAGAGAATTGAATGACCTCCTCTGTATAATTTAATTTAACAGTGTTCACAAATTTTAATATTGCAATTATGAAATATGCTCTATTTTGGTTTTTCTATATAAATATCCTACTCGCCAGGAAGTATTAGAAAATCTCTTGAAGTTTATTAGGAAATTAATCTTCCTTACTGCAACAATAACTAGCCTATTATAAAACCTTCCTTCTTTCTCTCCTTGTTATCAATATTTTGAACAGACTTAGCAAAATAAAAGCAAGATCATTTCATCTTATAAATACCATTTTTGAAGAATTGAAGGTCCTAGGAGTCATTTTAAAATTTGATTAATTTGATAAATAAATGTACACCACAGTTGACCACTATTACAAAATAACTAAGATGTATTAAACGTTTAAGATGTCACCAGGAACTGTTCTAAATGGTTGACTTGCAATAACATTATTATCCCCATGTCAGTGATAAAGAAAATAAGCACAAAATGTTTAAGGATTTAAACCAAGTCACTCAACCAAGTCACAGGAGATTTGAGGAT
Source organism: Cervus canadensis (assembly GCF_019320065.1). Classification (NCBI taxonomy): domain Eukaryota; kingdom Metazoa; phylum Chordata; class Mammalia; order Artiodactyla; family Cervidae; genus Cervus; species Cervus canadensis. The sequence continues at coordinate 46,892,827 of NC_057410.1, forward strand.
AAATCTGGAAAGTCAGCTTCAGAAACCGTCACCTTAGCCACACGCACAGCTATCTGAATTGAAGGACCACACCGCCTGACTCGCTTCCTGTCCCTAGGAACTACTTCTTTGCCATCACAGGACCACCACCATCAATAGGGCTGGTAGCCTGTCATAGTCATGTTGCTTCCTTGGCAATCGGGGTTAGAACAGGTGTTAATCTTCTACCCCATGTGGGGCTAATCAAATGTTTCTATCTTGAAAAATGGGACTAAGACTGCTCATCAGTCTTTCTACGTGGAAAGTTTATGATAATGAAAGCCCAGGAGCTGTGGATATTTGTCTTCATAGAATGCAAAGAGGCGCAGAGAAAACCAATCAGCAGAATGGAAAGAATGACACAGATGCACAAAAGGCACATTTTGGTCACGTGGTTTCATCTTCACACTGTCTTGGGTTCTAGGAGACGTCCTTGCTTCCTTATAATCAGATCACCAATTTGCTTAAGCAAATTTGATTCCACTATTTAGTACAAAAAATTAATCATGATCATATTAAAGATTGCTCAAATAGTTAAAACTAGGATTATGAAACCTGTTAATCACTCACATGATTAATAAATTCTATCCATTTTAGGTGAAGGATCGCAAATGAATTTCTTAAACTATATCTCAATTTCTGCCTATGAAAATGGGGAGAATAATATTTACTGAAGATAGATTTTATATAATTGAAGGAAAAATACATAAAGCTCTTAAAATGAGAATCCTATAATAACAACTTGTTATTCACAAAGTCTCTCCCACATGTTAAAAAGGAAATATATAAATTTTATACACAAACAACAAGTCATAGTGTATTATCCTTGTAAGGTACTCTACATGGTTAATTTTCTTGATAACCAAATAATTTAATCACATCAAAATTAAAATAATGAAAAAGAGTATTTTGGTTCCAAAACATGCTGAAAACTGACATACTCTTTTAAACAGGGAATGTGTTAGACATGACAACATTTTTTGACAACTAATTCACGACTATGAGCATTAATTTCCTGTATCATAACAATGATACTAAATGAGACAGAGAGTAAAGGATATTTGTCCTTTGTCCTTTTTAATTTCTCAGTTGCCATACTGGGGCTGTCAACATTTTATTGTTTATTCTTACTTCCACATCATTCTCAACCAATTCTATATAATTTTAATTGCTTTAAGGTGAAATACATGGAATTCCTGATAAAGTAAAAGTGTTTAGAGATAAATAGCTTTCTCATTCACTCACCTTTTGAAACTGTCTTAAATGTTTGAGAATGGTATAAATTTTCTCTAAGGACAACTGAGATACTTATCAAAAAAAAAAATCAACATCGTTGATCCTAAATTTAACTTCAGGAGGAAGAAATAACAATGTCTATGTGTTAAGTTTTACAACTCATTGGTCTCTCTTATTCATTGGTAAATATCTAAAAGTGTTCAGCCAAGTGTTTTGTGCATAGTTTGGGGTCAATAAATGTATATTGTTTGTTCAGTTGAATTCGAAAGGCTTCCATACCGTAGGAAGAAACCATAACAGCAGATCTCAGCACTTTATCCACAATGACAGTGTATGTAAACCAGAAATTAGATGGATGATCACTTCTATTAGAAATATAACCTTTCAATTATTCAATGTTTACAGAAGAGTAAGTTCTATAGAAAAAGGTTAAATGCTTTGAAAATTCAATTTCAAAAGAAAAAAAAATGCTTGAAAATTTCAATGAATTAAGAAAAAAAAAAAGCATTCTTTTGAGAAGCATTTCAAAGGATACTCATTTTGCATTGATCCTTGGATTTTCCAGGTAATATTAAATAGGTTTACATCAGGTATTAATTGTACCAAAAAAGCCATTCATGTCTAATTCCTCTGTTTACAGACACTGTTGCACTGGAATGCCAGCAGGGCATTTTCATAGTCGAACCATGAGTCTGCTATTTGAGAAATTATATATAGGGTAAAGCACAGGTAAAGCAAATTTCTGATTAAAACTTTTTTCTTGAAAATTCTTACTTCTTTTCAGTCTTTCTAAAGGATTTAAAAAAATTTTTTTAATGAATTTCATAGTTCCTCTAGAAAAATTTGCTACAATCTGGGAACCATAAATGTTAGGAAATCATTGTGAAAGAAAATGTAAAATTTTTAAAAACATTTCCTTATAATGTTACATGTAAACTTCTAAACCGTAAGCTGAGTTTAACGGGTAATAGTCATAAGGCAGATTGGTATAAACAAAATGTTGCAAAGGAAACCTGTGAAGGTTACTGACAAAAAGAAAAATCTCTAAAAATATGAAAGTCTTAAGACAACTTCAGCCATGTCGAAATTCTATTAGCTCTAAGATGGTTCACATAAAAACTCAATGGTCTCCAAAAGCATTTCTAATTCTTCCTCCATCCCACTGCTATCTCTTTTCTTCCTTCTGTTGCAGAAAAACTTTGCTTACTTTGGCATATTTTCTTTAGGTGTGTGTGTTTCTAATTAATATTTCTAGGCCATACTGCTCCACCCTGAACTAGAATGAGATATCAAACTGCTCCCTGTGTACAGATAATGTGTATTTCCCATAAGCACCTCACATATAGCATAAACTGACCATATGTCACCTTCACCACGAAGGTGAGGCTCTGTGTATGCTAATATAGTTACAGGAAAAACACTCCATTCACCGAGTCAGCAATCCAGACAGATGATTTTCTACTTGTCACTCAGCACCCTCAACTATTACAGAACAGTCTATTCAGAACTGTGAATCAGCATCACCATGTTCTAATTACATCTAGAAATCACTAAAATAGGAAGAAGTATTCAAATATTTTTGTATGTGATTCAATCTCATTTTCTCAGTCAACATAAATATGTACAACTTTATCTTCACAGCAAATCCATAATTTTTTAAGCATCATAGGTAAATATATCATATTTTTACAAGAGTATAAAAATATACATTAAATAATAAGTAAAAAATAATATCAATTTTCATGTACCCATAACCTGGATACAGAAAGAGAATATTTTCAGTCTTCAATGACCATAGAGGCTTTTTCTAACCTTACATTTCCAAACCTCACTTCCAGAGATATCTACTGTCCTGGATTTTGTATTACACATTCCTTTACTTGTCTTTATGATTTTACCACATGGATATATATTCCTAGAAATACATTGCTTAGCATCTCATGAATTTGAACTTTATATAAATTGAACCATATTATATATATTCTTCTGTGACTTATTTCCTTCATTCAAAATTAAATTTTTGCAAATCATCTACCTTGGTGTATATCATTGTGTTTTGCGTGTTAGAGTTGTGTAGCTTCACTTTACAAAAGCACTGCAGGGCTTCCCAGGTAGCGCAGCGATAAAAGAATCCACCTGCAGCGCAGGAGATTCAGGAGACACGGGTTCAGTCCCTGCGCTGAGAAGACCCCCTGGGGTAGGAAATCGCAAGCTGCTGCAGTATTATTGCCTGAAACATTCCATGGACAAAGGCACCTGGCAGGTTGCAGTGGGGTCACAATGGGTTGGACACAGCTGAGTACACACACGCACAGTTTACTTATCGCTTTGACTGCGACAGACATTTGAGCTGTTTTTAGTTTTTTTGATGTGACAAAAAACTCTACCATGAACATTTATATAAGCATAATTCCTTGTGCTCACAAGCAAGTGTTTGTCTGAAGTCTATATCTAGAAAGGGAATCACTGGGTCATAATAGATACACACACATATTCAAACCTTACTAGTCAGTGCCCAAGAGTTTTGAAAATATTTTCAGAATAAACTTCTTATGAATAAGAAGTTGCTTACAAAGTAAACTGGCTTATGAAAAAGAATTTTCATGTTAGCTTTAATTTATAAATTCCAAATTATCAAGTGGTTTATCATATTTTTACTTTGTTAAAGGCCATTTATGTTTTGCCTGTGAAATGTCTGTTCATGATTTTTGCTCATTTTTCTATTGGATTCTATGTTTTTTCTTTTCTCATTGATATTCTTCCTTTATTAGTTGCATGTGTTGCATATGTTTGGGTTTATGTGGGGTTTTTATTTTGGCATTTTTGCCTTGTTTATTTTTATGTGAAATCAATTATTTGGAATAAAAATAAACTTGATCTAGATACCTTTCTAAGTTCACACAGTAACTGCCTCTATTACTTTTGTGTAGTGTTTTAAAATGCGATAGCTAGCTTTTTGAGATTTCTGGACTCTCTTCCCACCCCTCATCTTGATCTGTACCTTCTCTATCGTCACTTTTATTGCCACATCCTGTTCAGTTTGCTTCCTCTCCTGGAAGTTTCCCCTCAGAGTGGCGCCCTGTCTGGGAAGGAAGCTGTGACTGGAGAGTTTAATGAACTCATGGGAACAAGAAAGCTCCGTTCCCTCCAGATATGACCTTCAGCCCTACTCTCCCTGCCGGGCCACAGCCCTCCCACCTCCAGTTGCTGCCTTCAGATAGGGCCTCTGTGTGTATTCCAGTCAGCGTCTCTTGGCTCTTTTGGGGTTATTCTGTTCTCAGTGTGATCAGATGTCCCGCTACTACCCCCCGTTTCGGTGCACATAGATGATGGTATCAGTGGTAAAGAATCTGCCTGCCAATGCAGGAGACACAGGAAATGTGGGTTCAGTTCCTGAGTCGGAAAGATCCCCTGGAGTAAGAAATGACAACCTGCTACAGTGTTCTTGCCTGGAAGATGCCATGGACAGAGAAGTCTGGTGGGCTACAGTCATCGGGGCAGCAAAAAGTTGAATTCAACTGAGCACACATGCAAGCTAGTATCAATCTGATTCTTTGGCTCTTGACTGATTGCCCCTCATTACTCATACCTGGGGTTTGAGATGATACCTTGTATCAGCTTTTTTAAGTAAACAATGATCATTTTTTTTATGGCTTTGCTATCTAGTTGTTCTGTTTTTTTGTGGAGATTTGGAAAGATGCAAAACCCATGTCCCTACCAATCTTCCTAGAACTATTTTTACATTCAACATTTCATATCAGAAACTTAACAATTAGATATTTTTTTATGACATGAAAACACAGGGCATCTAAAATTTGTGTTCATGTTTAACTTCCAAGGAACTCTAGTTTAGCATCTAGAACAAAGATCATGAGCATAGATAATTTTAAGGATCCTCTCCTTGATCAAAGGTGGTAGCTAAGGAAAACTATACTAACAATGAATGATTGCTGTGAAGCTCTTTTATGTTTGTTTGTAAAAGAATAAACTTCTGTGAGAGAAATGTGGACAAGGAGACATGTAGACAACAGGGTCAGTATGTCAAGATGATTAAGAGTGCAGACTGGAGGCAAATTGTTTTCAAGTTCAAATTCAGCAATGCATGCATCAAGTAAGTTTGTATTTTTTTTGGATGCCAATGAATTAATTTTCTGAGTTCTACCTAAAGCTACTTATCTATCCATGCTTCAGATGTTTCATCTGTAAAATGGAGACAGTAATGATAAGCTTACCTCTTACCGTTATGGTGAGATATAAATTAGTTAATGAGTTAGGAAGCACTGCTGTTAATAAAGCTAGTGGATCTGATAGAATTCCAGTAAAATTATTCAAAACCCTTAAGGATGATGCCATCAAGGTGCTTCATTCAATATGACAGCAAATCTGGAAGAGGCAGCAGTGGCCCCAAGACTGGAAAAGGTTAATCCTCATCCCAATTCCCAAGAAGCGTAGTACTAAAGAATGTGCTAACCATCAGACAAGTGCACTCATCTTCCATGCTAGTAAGGTCATGTTTAAAATCTTGCATGCTAGGCCTCAGCATTATGTGAACCAAGAACTTCCAGATGTCCAAGCTGGGTTTAATAAAGGAAGAGGAAACAGATCAAATGGCCAACATCTGCTGGATCATACAGAAAGGTAGGGAATTCCAGAAAAGCACCTACCTCTGTTTCATAGACTGTGCCAAAGCCTTTGACTGTGTGGATCATAATTAACTGAGGAAAAGAGATGGAAATACCAGACCTTCTTACCTGTCTCATGAGAAACCTGTATGCGGGTCAAGAAGCAATAGTTAGAAGCCTGTATGGAACAACTGATTGGTTCAAGATTGAGAAAGGAGTACGGCAGGGCTGCCTGCTGTCACCCTGTTTGTTTAACCTACACGCTGAGCACATCATGAGAAATGTCGGGCTGGATGAGTTACAAGCTGGAATCAAGACAGGCGGGAGAAACATCAACAACCTCAGACATGCAGGCGATACCACTCTAACAGCAGAAAATGAAGAGGAAATAAAGAGCCTCTTGATGACGGTGAAGGTGCAGAGTAAAAGAGCACACTTAAAACTAAATATTAAACAATCTAAGCTTATGGCATTGGGCCCCATTACTTCATGGCAAATAGAGGAAAGGTGGAAGTAGTGACAGATTTCCTCTTCTTGGGCTCTAAAATCACTGTAGACGGTGACTGCAGGCATGAAATCAGAAGATGTTTGCTTCTAGGCAGGAAAGCGATGACAAATCTAGACAGTATGTTGAAAAGCAGAGATATTTCTCTGCTGACAAAGGTCTATATAGTCAATGCTAGTTGTCCCAGTAGTCATGTACGGTTGTGAGAGCTGGACTGTAAAGAAGGCTGAGTGCCAAAGAACTGGCAGAACTCTAAAGAATTGATGCCTTAGAACTGTGTGTTGGAGAAGACTCCTGAAAGTCCCTTGGACAGCAAGGAGATCAAACCAGTCAATGTTAAGGGAGATCAACCCTGAATATTCACTGGAAGGACTGATGCTGAAGCTGAAACTCCAGTATTTTGGTTGTCTGATGCGAACAGCTGACTCATTGGAAAAGTCCCTGATGCTGGGAAAGATTGAGGGCAGAAGGAGAAGAGGGCACCAGAGAGTGAGATGGTAGATGGCATCACCGATGAAATGGACATGAACTTGGGCAAACTTCAGGAGTTGGTGAAGGACAGAGAGGCCTGGCCTGCTGCAGTCCATGGGATCACAAAGAGTTGGACATGATCAGGTGACTGAACAACATCAAAATGAGTTAATATATGTAAAATGCATAGAGCATTACCTAGCATATAATAAGTGCTATGTATATGCTGACTAGCATAACCAGCTATTTGTCCATTAGACTTTCCACATTCACTAAAAATAACTCTCATATCTTGAATATGAAGTGAATAGAAGCATGATGATTAGGAATAAGTAGTTTACCATGTACATCCTTTTAACCCAACTCAGGTAACCCTATCTTTTCCAACGTTATGCATGCTTCGGTCACTCACAAAGCTTACTACAGGAGAAATGAGGGAGGGTCAAAGGAGGAAGTGGCAACCCACCCCAGTGTTCTTGCCGGAGACACCTCGTGGACAGAGGAGCCTGGTGGGCTACAGTCCGTGGCTACAGTCCAACCAAGAGTTGGACACGATGGAGCACTCATGCACGCGCGCAGGGGAGAAGCAGGATTAAAGTATCCACCTCCCTTTTAAAAATGTCATTCCCCAGAATTAAATTACTTTGTGTTTGGGCCATTTAAAGTAGAATTTTAGGTTATATTCTTGGCACAATTATTTATCACTGTGACACCTGGAGATAACTCCAGTTTCCACCCAGTTAAAATATGCAATTTTCCCTCCAATTTTCTAGGGTATTCCTTTTTTTTTTTTCTTCCGACATGGAGACTTTTCCAAAGATATTCATTATAAGTAAGAGGCCTTCCTCTGACTAATTCCTAATTACTGGCAGATTCACATCCCCAAGTGTTTAAAGTAATTTTGAGAAGAGAAAAAAGAGATAAGCCTTTGCATGCTTCAAGAAATTTTGAATTCTCAGAATGCCGATTACCCAATTTTCTCAGTTCTACCTGAAGTATGTGAAAAAAATGAAACCCCATTTCCATTTACTTCATGACATACCTTGCAGTTACATGAAGAGAAAATCCTAAATTAAAAATCTTCATTCACTGCTATGCCTTTTGAGCCTCTTTTTGTCCATTTAATCACTAAAACATCACTTCTAAAAATTGGGAACAGAGAACTAACTTTGTGATTCAGTATTTTTTCATGATTTGTAGCACAGACATTTCTATGCCCTTTTTCTTAAAGAAAACATCAAATTTAAATTCCGCTGAGCATGTCTTCCTACGTCTTAATTTTAGGCTGACACATTGGACCACTTCTTACTGATGCCAACAGGGGCACAGTACGTTCAGAGATGAGCAGTGGGATACACCGCACATCCTGGGTGTCCTCCCCACAACGCCAGTCAGCGCTGAACTGAGACCGGTGGCCCTGCCTCTGACCACGGCTAGTCACCCTCCACTCAGGGTCAGGACTCTGAGTCACTTGTCACATTCCCGTGTCTGCACTCCACCACGGGAAAGACAGCGTGTACAAGGCCAAGCAGGTCAACATCATCAGAGGGAGCTTTCAAGGAAGTTTTGTGTTATTTTTACTTTTTTTTTTTTTCTTTATCTTCTGTCTTAGTCACTGAACATGGGTGACTTGGTTGGTTAACGCGACACACACAGACCAAGAACACGTACTTATACAGACTCATTTGTGGGACTGTTCAAGACCTCATCTGAAAGACCAACAGTGAACAAAACCAGAGAACAGAAGTGAGAAGCAGGTTTCCAGTGAGTCAGGGAACACGCAAGAAGGAAAAGGGGTATAAAGTATTTTTAAAAATTTCTCATTAGAGAGTTCTGCAAAGACTAGTCAGCTCTCATCAAACCAATTTCCTCTTCCTTCTGGGCACACAACTGAACAGTGGTCCCTGGCTGCCCTGACGATTAGATGCGACCACTGGAGTTCTGCATGAGGGAAGGTGGGTAGAAGTCATACCCCCACTTCCAGGCCTTGTGCATATGAAATACTCCTACACCTCAGTTCTCTATCTCTTTGTCATCTGCCTATTGAAATCAACCCCCAGGGTGACATCGGCTGTCTGGCTGGGTAATTGCCATGTTATCTATCATCCTAGTCTCTGAAAGACGGTGTCTTATATACACATTCCCCGACTGATGATCAGAAACACCAGGAGGGGTTTTACATGAAGGAGAAATTAACTTATTTGTGTTAAGTTGCTGAGATTTTGAAATTTCTCTGCTACAGAAGTTAGTTACCTAATATAGCTCCTGAATATGGGTATGCTGGTAAAATATATTACTATAAGCAGAACTCAGTTAAAAAAAAAGAAAAGCCTTCAAAACCCACTTATCTAAGAATGTGTATACACACACTTACATATATATGTACATATATTACTATTCATTTATTGAATAAATGAACACATGAAAATGTAAAAAAACTAACATGTGAACAATACATGGGCTGGTACTGTGTCTGTACGTTCACCACTGAACACATAGTGTCTAGAATGTTGCTTTACACATAGGAAGAACGCAACAAATTTTTCTAATACATACATACATAATCCATCTCATGATCTCTCTTCTCTATTATTTTCCCGGATTCTTTCTTCATACCTCTCACAATTTCAACCATCTCCTATATGAGGTCATATCCTATGATTATTAGGTTATTAATCATCAGGTTAATAACTTTATTGATAAAAATCTAATTGTGATGACAATGATAATTTACTGAACACTTACACTGTGAAAGACTTTGTGCTTAAGGACAATTTGTGGGTTTTTCTTCATTCCTAACAATTTAATGAAGATTCTGCAATTTTGTCTTTATTACAGAGAGGAATTTGGATAAATTAAGCTCTTGAGGAGATCACAGACAGCACATGTTAGAAACAGACTTAATTTAGACGCTATGACTCCAGTGGCAACTCAACTACCTCCCACCCTAATCAACAATAACCTGTCTCCCTAATTCTAGCTCCTTAGAAGCTCAAAGAAGGTGGCCACCAGGAGTGCACTGCTGGGTATCAGGATATCAAAGCAGAGCTATGAGTCTGATCAAAAGCTCTTTTGTACTTTTTAAGGTCTTGTCCCCATTCACACAAGTTTTTCATGAATGAAGTCAGTAAAGGTTACTTGTATAAAGAATGACTTCTGAGACTAGTCCTCTCAGAAGCATAAGGACAAAGAATAGGCCAAAACCCAGATTCGCATGAACAATATAGATAAAGTTAATTGGAAAGTTTTTCCTTGTATTACAGAGCCTGGGTTTTGAAGTCAGATGTATCTGAGTTCCGAGGCCATTTTAGTCTTTCCTTAGCTTTAATACAGGCCTTCCTGGTAGCTCAGATGGTAAAGCGTCTGCTACAATGCGGGAAACCCAGGTTCGATCTTGGGTCGGGAAGATCTCCTGGAGAAGGAAATGGCAACCCACTCCAGTATTCTTGCCTGGAAAATCCCATGGACTGAGGATCCAGGTAGGCTACAGTCCATGCGGTCGCAAAGAGTCGGACACAACTGAGTGACTTCACTTCACTAGCTTTAATACAGTTAAGGCAACTGTGATCAGTTGCCTTATCTGTAAAACAGGTTTAAAAATACACACCTCTTAAGGGTTGTTAGTGGATGGTTGGTTAAATGACAATGTCCTTAATGAACTTAACAAGAGTGAAGTAGGTAATAAGTTTTCCAAGTGGCAACTACAGTCATTAATAGAAGTAGTTTTAATAGAATATCCTATTTCTGCCACTGGGGATCATCCTCAGGTTGAACTAAATATTCCAAATTGCCAAAATGCTTTTTGAGAGTTTTATATCACATTATTATTTTTTTTTTTTGAATGTAATAGGAAACAGAAGGAAAATGGGCTAAGATGCCAACAAAAAAGAGAATAAACAGATGGAAACTTTCAAATCTAAAAGTTAGATCAGAGGTGTATAATTAAGAATGCTAGAAAATATGTGCTCCTCAGAGCAGTTACAGGCAGTTTTGACAAGCCCCCTAAAAATCAAGCAGTTCAGCAAAACATGTCTCCTTCCCATGTCCTTCACTACAAAATCTGTTATTTAAGAAGCATGTGAAAATCACTCTGAAAAAACACATGGCACATGTGTTTCTCTGAATTAACAATAGAAAAAGTTAATGGATTATAATGAAAGATTTTAGAGAAATTTTGGATATTTTACTATTCATGAGTGATCAGAGAAGGCTGAAATACCCCCAAATAACCTTAGATTTCTCACATTTTCTAACAACTTTATTAACTAACCTTATATACTCCCTTCCTGGAGGCTTACCGGGTGGATCAGTGGTAGAGAATCTGCCTGCCAATGCAGGAGACACAGGAGACACAGTTTCAGTCCCTGGATTAGAAAGATCCCCTGGAGAAGGAAATGGCAACCCACTCCAGTATTCTTGCCTGGGAAATCTCGTGGACAGAGGAGCCTGGTGGGCTACAATCTGTGGAGTCCCAAGAGTCGGACAGGACCTCGTGACTATACAACAACAAATCCCTTCCTATAGCTAATGCATCTCGGTAGACCACTCTCTTTACATAATTCTATTGGAGCCGAGGGCCCACGGCCACTTACCCACTGTTGATGTCATCGGTCCTGAGACTTTTCCCGAGGATATCACCATCGCTCATGTATCCACCAACGTCGACTTCAGCAGACATGTCCAGGTCACTGCTTGCTTTCTCACTCATGTCAATCTGTGACATGTTTCCCAGTCGAGAGACAGCTGCTCGACGGAGAGGCGTAGTGTACATGAACCTTGAGGGGTCTGTGTGGATGAATCTCCCAGTACCGCTGCGAGGGTAGCCGGCACCCAGCGACGGAGCATCTCCAGCCTGAAGTCGAGGGCACGCCTGGCCCAGCCTCCAGGCCATGGGGGTGGGCCGGCCTGTCAAGTTGGGTATGGTCCTGCCGTTCACTTCCGTTGTTACGGTGCTGTCAAATGTTGTCTCCAGGGTGCTGTCAAATAAAACAGAGCAGTCACTGGACGCTGGCTCACCCGGGGCCACCGACCCAGAGTGCATGAACACGGGAAGGCTTATAGCTGAGAGTCATTTCTCGGAGTGATGTCCATTTTCATGGAAGTCAAACTATACATTCATTTCAAGATTTCTCAACACCTCTGTAGGTATCAAAATGTAGGAAGGGGCATTCACATAGCTTTTTCTTTTTGCTTTCCAACAAAGGCCATCATTACACTTTAGGTAAAACAACATTTCATATTCTCAACTAACCCTTAATTTAACTCATTGCAGCCGCAGCCTTCCTGGAACTTTTCTGAAAGTAAATCACAATTAGTTTGAAACTCTAACATCCCTCCTCAGATGCATTTTAACTACATCTGCCATTGCTATTTAAGGCAGGCATGAAAATCCATTTAGCAGGGATGGTGGTAGTTCAGTAGCTAATTCAGACTGAATGGGAAATTATATGAAGAGATGGATAGGAGTAAAAAACATCACTGGATAGGTGCTGAGAAGTCACCAGTTGATTGTCACATAAAATTTAAGCGAGAAAAGAGTAAAGGGAAACTAAAATCCCTTCTTTATCATTATAAGAAGTTAAGCACTTGCTGTAATTTTTTCTTTATTGGCCCCCAAACAGGCAGAACTGAAGAAGACCTGTGGCTTATCTGGGTCCCACGAAGACTGGACATCGTCTCTTCTAAGTTCTGCCTCAAGTCTGCTATGTTTTTAACTGTTCTCATTCTTCTTGTTTCAGGGTCTTCACCTAGAAAAGTAACACAATCATTTGTTATTAATGTCATTTATTGTGTATATGTATATATGAGCTCCTTTTATCAAAACTGAAAAAATAGGTAGAGAATCCCAAATAACTATTATCATCTGAAATTATAATTCTTTGTTCTACAAATAAAGTGTGAATAGAAACAAATATAATGTTAAAAGTAATAATTTGAAGTGGTGATAATATAATAATATTTCTTAGGTCTATGAGCTTAACTGTTGCAAAATGAGAGTTACTAGCTCCATGTTTCTAAGCTTAATTTAAAAATCTGCAACTACTTGGATCCTAATTATTTCCATAATCACCTGTTTCAAAGTGTGCTCATAGAAGCTGAGGTAACCTTATGTAGCAAGTATACATTTGGACTTAGGTGAATAAGATGGAGGCCTTTTCTCATAGAAGCAATATCTTTTCAAGACTTTCAACAGACTAATGAACAAAGATTCAGAACTGGATTTGTAATTATTTCTCCACTTTCTACAGGGAACCAAATCATGCACATGTGACATCAAGAGTTCAAACAAAGTCTCAGGCATCTAATCCAGGAACAAGTCTACGCATAAAATAAACAGCTCTGCCAGGGTGACAAATGCTGGCCTTATACAGCCTCAGCATAGCATTTAGGGGCAGAGGTGGCATTAAGCCAGTTTGTTTATGGCCATGGAGTAAAGTCCAGGCCAGTGACCATTTCAAGCTGGTGAATCTGGAAATCAGAACATGGAAAGGGAGGAGAGAAATCATAGTCTCCATTTTGTTCAATTTAGCTCAGGAGTATATCCAACGATTAGGAATTTTAAATAAAAAGAAACAAGGAATTAAAAAAAAAGGTGAGAGGAAGGGGAATGAATGAATTAAGGAGACAGAGGTATGGGAAGGAGAGGGGGAAAGAAGAAGACAAAGGAGGGGATGGTAGGGAAGGAGATGCAAAAGGGAAAGAAGGAAAAGAAAAAAACAAGAAGGAAAAGTGAAGGTAGAAAACAGCAGGTATTAAATTCCAGAATAAAGACTGTAACATAAACAAGCCAAAGTCCATATCTAAACTCTGTCTTAAGAATATAGGTAGATCGTCAACCTGTTCACTTTTCTTCCACAATATTCATGCCAGATTTTTTAAAAATACAGAAAAAGTGTACCCATTTAACATCTATATAGCATTTAACATCTATAATAGAAACTTACAGTTGGTGGGGACTTCAGAGATTATCTGGCCTTACCTACCAGCCAATGAAGGAACAAATCTTTGTCTCATTAGCCAGGTGGCCATGGATATCTATCTGAAACCTCTAAGATTAGAAAGACTTTCTCTTCTCCAGTAAGAACGGATTCTTTCCAATATTAGACTAATTAGATCTAATTATAAAAACAACTCTGAGGATGAGTAATAATTTGTCTACATTTAACTTCCACCCAGGGATCCCAATAACTCTGAAACCAATGGAACAACTTTAAACTACTTTACCATGGTGGCCCCTCAAAAAGACAACCGCTAATTCCGTGTTCAGCCAAATATTACTAGCTTGTTCATTTTTCTTCATCCTGGATGGTTGTCAAAGCAACCACTACTCTTCTGCCAGTCTGCAAATCTATTCCTTTTAATTTACAAATTATTTGAGTTGTTGAAATATGATTAATAACTGTATTATTATTTTAAACTTAGAAAATATTGAAAAACCTCCCTAATTATCTATACAGAAGATGCATGCATGTGTACACACACACAGGAATATTACTCAGTCATAAAAAGAATGAAATAATGCCATTTGCAGCAACATGAATGAACTTAGAAATTATCATACTATGTGAAGTAAATCATACAGAGAAAGACAAATATCATATGATACCACTTATATGTGGAATATAAAAGAAATGATACAAATAACTTATTTACAAAACAGAAGCTGACATAGAAAGCAAACTTATGGTTAGCAAATGGGAAAGGTTGGAGGGGATAAATTAGGAATTTAGGAATTTGGGAGTAATATATACACACTACTATATATAAAGTAAACAAGGATCTACTGTATAGTACAGGGAACTTCACTCAATATTTAATAATAACCTATATGGGAAAAGAATCTGAAAAAAACTATGTAAGTATGCATGTATTTTATTTATATATATATATAAAACTGAATATATATATATATATATATAAAACTGAATCACTTTGTTGTACACATGAAAACAATACATTGTAAATCAACTCTACTTCAATAAAAAAAGAAATTAAAAAGTCACCCATTGTATCCTCATGTACATGGCATAAACTTTTCCAATCCTAATCCATGTGATTTCTAACCTAGTAGATTAATATATGTTTAAATATCAGAACTGTATTTAACTTAGCCCTTAACACTCTAATTATACCTTCTCCAGAAATTCTTCCTATCCTCCTCTGCATAAATATAACACAGCATATTTGAGAAATGGTTATAAATAAGTCTATCTCTTATTTCCAAATAATTTGGCAGAACCCTGAGGGAAAAGGAAGGCTTTGTAAGAAAAATCTTAAAGGGTGACTACAGCCGTGAAATTAAAAGATGTTTGCTCCTTGGAAAGAAAGTTATGACAAACCTAGACAGTGTATTAAAAAGCAGAGACATTAATTTGCCAAAAAAAGGTCCATCTAGTCAAAGCTAGGGTTTTTCTAGTAGTCATGTGTGGATGTGAGAGTTGGACCATAAAGAAAGCTGAACACTGAAGAACTGATGCTCTAGAACTGTGCTTTAGAAGAGTATTGGAGAAGACTCTTGAGAGTCCCTTGGACTGCAAGGAGATTGACTTTAGTCAATCCTAAAGGAAATAATCCTGAATATTCATTGAAAGGACCGTTGCTAAAGTTCCAATACTTTGGCCATCTGATGCAAAGAGACAACTCATTAGAAGAGACCCTGATGCCGGGAAAGACTGAAGGCAAAAGGAGGAGGGGACGACAGAGGGTGAGATGGTTAAATAGCATCACTGACTCAATGGACATGAGTTTGAGTAAACTCTGGGAGATGGTGAAGGACAGGGAGGCCTGGCGTGCTGCAGACCATGGGGTCACAAAGCATCAGACACGCCTGAGCAGCTGAATAACAACAGAAAAAAAATATCATTACAGTCAAAGGAACAGCAGAGGTAAAGACAGGGATTTACTAAAAGTGGCAGAAAAAAAGTAATAGTGAAGGATGAGACCAAACTGGAGACACACCAACGTTAATACTGACGTGGTGGTATATCTAACACGTCACACAGTAGAGAAGCCGATGATTCTAAGTGACGGTAAGAGAAGAAGAGTCTTAAAGAGGAAAGTGTTGAGATGACTTTTACTGGAGGGAGTAAAGAAAGACAATATTGCCCTTGTACAAGTTTCCCAAAATACACCTTTGCATGTGCCCTGTCACCGAGCCCTTTCCCTCAGGGAGAACTTTCACACTGCAATCAAATTAATTTCTTAATATTAAAACCTGCCAATTTCTTAATGTTAAAAACACTGATATTGGAATTACTTTCAACATATTTTACATAAACTTTAAGAACACTGTATTTTCAGACATTCCATTTTCACTCAGCATTTTTTTAAGCATCTTTATCACATTTTAAGTTTCCTTCATCCAATCCAACAGCCATCTTAAGTGCTTGGACTCTTCCCATTGAATCCACTGCTTGTTTACACAGCTTCCCTCATGTTTCAGAACCATCACCTCTCTCCCTCCTCTGGTTTTTCTCCTCATGACATCCACTCATGACACTGCACCACTCATAACTACCAGACAAATGGACATTTTCCCCCCAGCACTTACTGAACAGAACATAATCGCTGCCTCATTCATGTCAGGAAAGATAATAACCAAATCAAAATTTATTGCAGTAAATGTTCTCAATGACCCACAAAAGGCAAGATAAAGTTAAATGTACTTGCAAACCCCCTAAGGATGGCACAAGTTTGAAACAGCTTGTAAATTTGTATCCAAGTTGATGTCTAGAGAAACTGTGGTGGGGAGTGAATGTCAACCTAAAAGGTCAAATATAAAAGCACAAATAATATTAGATATTCAGTAACAAAAATAAGAAGAAAATGTATTTAGTGAGAAACGTATTTAGTCACAAAAATGTATTCCCTTTCACTTTTATAACCTTAAATCTAGCTATTATTCCTGAAGGAAGCCTCCTAAGTGTCAGACAAAATAGTAAAGGCTTATACACACATTTTCCCGAAGGCCATATTCTGAAATTCACTTTGAGTCTTCAACATTAGTGTGAACTATTTTCTCTTTGCTGGGAGCATCTCTTCTCTGAGCAGGACACAGAATACAGGCTCAGTTTGGTGCTTCTGCATTTTTACTTAATGGCAGACAGACCACTTAAACTGTGTGGTCCTGCTCTTATTTTTCAGGCTTTAATTACATGCATTGTAATTAACACTACCAGTCCTGTTATCTTTTAGGAGGAAAACAAATTATATACAAATGAACTTCATTCACAGAGAATTATATCTTCTACAGTAACCATATTACAAATGTTATTTTTTAGAGTTTAGCTGTCTGATTTATTTGGAGAAATCACCCTAGTTTTATGGATTACCCCCAACACAGGGAGTTGGATACAAAATTTTTCAACTCATCAGGGTAAACCAGACACTTTGGGGGGCAAAAATAACATAATATAGCTAGCAGTTTTACTAGTTACCTTTTAAATATTCTCCTATGTAGTTATAACACAAACCCTAATCTGTCTGATTTATTAGAAGATATAAGAATAAAGAGTTGAACTCAGGGAACTCTGACTAAAAACTAACTTGGAAGAAGCCATTTTGAGTCAGAAGCAGAACCCAGTTAAGCACGTGGCAGGAATCCTGAAATTCCTGTGTGCTATGGGCTTGGATATATTTACCAACTTAAAATGCATCATTATTTAGGGAATTGCCTTGCAATGCTTCATTATCCTGATATGATTATTCATATCAGAGCTATTTGAATAAACTCTTCCTCTTACTTTCTCATCTGCATTTTTGAATACTGGCATCTGTTGGGGGAGAAAAAAGCCTTACGGAGTACAGTCCCATAAATACAATTAGCAGATACTGTTTAAAAACCATGGACTACACAGACACCCATGGAGAGCTGACCCTCTGACAGTAATGCTCCAAGTTATTTATGCACAAAAAGGCATGTGTCATATACACACCCACCCACAGCCTGCTATAATTTAACAGAACAACCAACACATGCTGTCAGAAGACTTCACTCTGGTCATATCTTTGAAAATACTTACGTAAGAGGTACTCGGAACAAGATAAATGCTACCACTTTCAAGGCAAAAGACAAATGTGATTTGATTCTACAGTTTCAGAGGATCAAGAGAAGAAAAAGGAGTCTTAAGGATTAAGACTCCTTCTCTTGCCTTTGTACTGGAGGCAGTTTTTTTTTTTTTTTTTTTTAAATGAGAAGCAGTTCATCACAGAAATCACACAATGGTGAAGAAGTAAATCTTCAATGTCTGGTCACCTGGTATATTCAGGTTCAGAAATCACCATTCCTTCACCTGCAGAAACATTCCTCTTTGAAAGCTAAGCTGACATGCAGAATGGAGTGGTATCTGCCTCTCTGTCTCCCTAAGCTCTCTTCCTCTAAAGCTGGTTCACTGAGATTCCAGAAAATCTCACAAAACCTCCCGAAACAGGAAGGTCTACAAAGACAATAAAAGCAAACCTGTATTTGGCATCAACTGAATGAATCAGAAACAAAGAGATCACTGGTCTGGTTTAGTTCTTATGAATATAAGGGGTCCTATATGAAGGCCTTTGTGGAAATAAACACAGTGATATAAAAGAGGATGTGGTCAATGGTTAAATGCTTATAAGTTTTTGAAGAAGGCACCCTGTGATATAAATATGGTTCAGTACAGCCCTGGATTTAAACTATTTCAGTTCACTTTCATATAGTTTACCTATTCAGGCAAGTGGCAAACTAAAGAGTTACTTCAGACTTATTCATACCCAGTTAATTAAAGATTATGTCAGAAGTTACTCCTAACAATCATGTCATCAAAAAGGCCTAGTTTCTAAGCATCAGAATAGTTCACACTCATCTACATAGAGATTTAAATAGTTTCAATGCACACACTCAGAAATATTTTTTGTCCAACACTTTTTAAAGAGTGAGTCAAGCTGTCAGAAGAGACCTCTGCATTTCTGGAAGTGTAACTAGAATGTATGGTGCTGTCACTGAGGTACAAACAAGGCCATCTATTCAGACACCAGGGAGGCAGCAGGAGAAAGTTGACTACACAAAAAACTGACCCACGAGCCTCATCATTCTTCATGCCAAATCTGTGGTGAGGTCACCTTGAGAGAAGTTGAACAAACAGGCCCTACTGATGACTATGTGAAAAGCACATTTGGAGTTTTAAATCGTGAACACTTAATTATGGCTATCTAGACTCTGAACCAATAATGCCCAGGACAGGTGCTTGCTATTCCCTTTCCCCATGTAGACTTTACAACTACTTCTCATAGTTCAGTTTGCCAAAGACAATCATTTCAAGACAGAAGGAATTTAAAATTCTTTTGAGTCATGATGTTTTTTTTTTTTTAAGTCAGTAGGAAGAACAGAAGCTCTATGGCTCATGCAAAAGGGCATCTCCTTAAAACTCCATCCTCCTTTCAGGAGCAGACCCGACTTACCCAACAAGTCAGTGTAAAGGGCCTCTTCCAGATCGCCCAGCATCGTCAGGATGACGTCTTCATCCAGATGGGCTGTGCCTTCCCGCAGGCAGCTTTCTCCCTCCTCCTCAGCCCAGCTCCGGCTGAGGCTGCCGGGCCTGGAGGACACATTTTCGTCTTCAGACCGGCTGTCTTCATCACTGTCACCTTCCAAGCCTCTGCTGGAAGTCCACTCCTCTAAGTTCCCACTGCCTGAGCGGCTGGCGGGCAGGAGGCTCCAGGCCCCAGGGAGGCTTGTGTGATACAGGGACTGCACAGAGCGGGATGAGCACCTGGAGAGGGAGCGCCTCTCTGCGTAGCTGGATTCCCTCTGGCTGGCCTTGGCGGCATTTCCAAACCAGTTGGAAATGCGCACAGCAGGGCGCCTCTCCCCCTCGCTGGTGAGGGACAGGCTGGTCAGAGATTTCTGCTTCTGGAGACAAGCTCTCTTTGGCCTTCCTTCTTTGCTCCGAAACACAGAGAGTCCAGCCGGCCGCTGCATGGCT
The DNA here is from genome assembly GCF_019320065.1 of Cervus canadensis. Classification (NCBI taxonomy): domain Eukaryota; kingdom Metazoa; phylum Chordata; class Mammalia; order Artiodactyla; family Cervidae; genus Cervus; species Cervus canadensis. The sequence goes on from NC_057410.1 coordinate 46,912,635, forward strand.
CTCTTTATTGGCTTCTTTTTCAGTTAGACTTCATATTGTCTTTCGCTTATAATTAACACATGCACTTCAAGAAAAGTCCAGGCCAGGCTCAGACATTCATGTTAGATTCTAGAGCTGCAGCACAGTCAATGAGTTGCCCACGATTCGGCTTGCCACGTCATCACCCTCATCAGCAGTACTCACAAACATTTTGCTTGGACATATCGGAAGCAGAAGAGAGTTCACCAGACACTTCTCCAGCTGCAAAGTAGCCCAGGAAGCCAACTACGTTTTCCAGTCTTCATCCAATCACATGTCTCAGCAGGGAGATGGGTCCACATTTCCCTCTATCGCTTCTGTGTTCCCAAACGCGAGGAAGTAAAGCACAAGCACCCCAGATGTCTCTGACTGTGTCCCCCCCCCCCGCCTCCGCCTGTCTCTCACCAGCCCTTCACTGATCTGGGTCTGCAGCCCTTAACTCCGGAGGAACTGACACGGTGTGGCATGCAGAGCCTCCTCCTCAGAGCCCCGTAAGAGCAGATTAAGCGCTGAAGCCAGCCCTGCACGAGCCTCTCGTCTTTTAGTATTCCACCTGCATTCGGAGATCTATGGCTCTGCCCTGCTGCTGCAGTGGATGCTGCTGGCTGCCATGGCAGCAAACATCCTGCTAAATTAAAACAGAGGCACGGAAGCGGCTGTCCAGCCTAGCATGCCACAGGTTTCAAAGCCAAGCCTGAATGAGATGCTGCACGATTAACCCTCTTCACGTTTAAATCACTCTAGGCTACCCCGCCTCAGATACAGAGGCATGCGCGCGGGCGCACACACACACTCACACACACACTTACTCACTCACTCTCACACATAACACACACTCCACGACACTGAGAATGACAGACTAATTCTCCATAGCTGCAGGCAGCCGAAGCAGGCAGACCTGCCTCCCGAATGTTGGGATTCGTGCTATAAAAGCACAAATCAAATTCAAGTGTAAAGGACCTAAAAAATAGAGCATGACACTCTCCACCGGCAGGCAGATAATGGCTTACAGGGAAAGACTTCACCTTCTCTTTTAAAGAGCAAATTCAAGGGCTTTTTATTTTGAGGATGTTTAATTTTATACAATCCTACTGTACAATAAAAATCAAGATTTCGTCCTAAAAAGTAGCAAAAAAATTTAAAAAATAGCAAAAAATAAAACCTTTAAAAGTTTTTCTTTTTTTTTTTTTTAATTTTGAGAAGGGATATTTTTACTCAAAGCATATAACTGAGAGTTAATGGCTAAGTGTGTGGAAGACAGTGACATGCCAAAAACATAAGATGTATATTGTGTTTTCTGACATGGAGCATTTTTCCTAGTCTATTCTATAAACCTATCACTGTGTAATCAGCTCTTTATTTTTAATCTTTTGATAAAAAGCAGAAAACCTAAAGGGTAAATTTCTTGTATTTATCTTGCACTGGTTACAATTACCATCCTGAAATTCTGATTTTAGGAAGACTTTGAAAATACTTATCAAGTGTAGTAGAGACCACATTCTACTGAGAGCTAATGAGAAGAGTATCAAGGAAAAGCTTATGAGAGTGTTTCTGTCCGTAAACATTCCTCTCTAAAAGGGGAAAGCATGGAGAAACAGATTAAAATATTTATGTCATTCAAAGTGATATAATTCCCTAGCACATAATTTTCTGAGCTAATATGATCAAATTAATTCTGATTTTTCACCTCTTATTACTAACTTCAACTAGGGGTCGTTGTTGCTATTTGCTTAGTCATGTCAGATTCTTTTGCGACCACATGGACTGTAGCCTGCCAGGCTCCTCTGTCCATTGGATTCACCAGGCAAAAATACTGGAGTGGATTGCCATTTCCTTCCCCAGGGGATCTTCCTGACCCAGGGATTGAACCCAGGTCTCCCGCATTAGCAGGTGGATTCTTAACCACTGAGCCACCAGGGAAGGCCGAGGCTGGGGGTAGGGGATGCCCAATCCTCTAACTATATAAATTATCATTACAATGTATACTGCCTACACCTTTACATATGGTAACAACGTACTCTGCAAAACTGTTTCTTATGCTCAAGCTTAAGAGGGACCACCAGTACACAGATACATAAAAGAGAATCAAATGGAAAGAATGGCAATTATTTGCGATAAAAAATGTTGCGACTCAATGAACCTGTGAATTGTAAGTACAGATTCTCAATTCTCCACTTGTCAAAAATAAATTATGTTTATATAAAATGTGCTTAAGTCTCCCCTGGTGGCTCAGTGATTAAGAATCCCCCTGCCAATGCTGGAGCCTCAGGTTTAGTCTCTGACGCTGGAAGATCCCACCTGCTGCACGCAGATCAACTCTTGAACTTGTGCCCTAGGGCCTGGGAGTGGCCGCTACTGAAGCCTGCCTGCCCTAGGGTCTGTGCTCTGCAACGAGGAGCCACCCAATTAGAAGCTCGCACACTGAAACTAAAGCGCAGTCCTGCTGGCGGCGGCCAGGGAAAAGCCTTCGCGGCAACAAAGACCCAGCACAGCCAGAAATAAATAATAAATAAATATATCGTGCTTACATAAAACGAAGGTACAAAGCCTAAATCACAGAAGCCAAAAACTGTCCTACATCATTTCATAAAGTGTTGTTTTTAAAGATTAGAATGCTACTCCACTTTGGAGTTTTGTTTTGCTTTGTCTTTCTTCATTTGGAGTTATTGTGATCCAGTGAATCACTAGATTACAAGACCAGAGTAAATTTGTTAAGGTTAGAAAACATTAATTTGTATGATAGGTATCATGCTGAAGTACACATGTAGCATCTTCTAAAGTCTTACAGATTCACCAAAAATGGAATTCTTATGCTTTAAGCATCAAGAGTTGAGCATATATAAGTAAAAGCAATAATGATGCCCTCTCTTTATACAAGGAAACTTGTGTAACAGTCAGCTTAGGCCAGCGGTTCTCAAACCTAAATGTTCAGAACCTGTCTGAGGGTTTATTACAACTTAGCTGGTGGTGCCCCATTCCCAGCCCTATTCATTCAGACAGTCTGAAAGGAGCTTGAGACTTTGCATTTCTAACATATTCCCAGGTGATGTAGTTGATACTGCGGGCTCTGGAACCCCACTTTAAGAACGTATAGGCTGAGACTAGTGGTTTTCAACTGGGTCCTCCAGAGGGGATATTTAGCAGTATCAGGAGACAGTTTTATTTGCCACAAATAGGGGAGTGGTGTTTCTGACACCTGGAAGGTAGAGGCCAATGATGCTGCTACACATGCTATAATGACAGGGAACCTCCTCCCACCCAACAAAGAATTATGCAGACTACGTATCAGTGGTTCCAAGGTTGAAAAATTCTGGCTTAGATTAAGTTATACTGTATTTATAAATGATTTAGAAATGTCAGTGGCTTACATTAACAAAGATGCACTTTTGCTCACATTAATGCCCACTCTATGTTGGCTGCAGTTCTGATCCAGGTACCCTTCATACTAAGAACCATACTGAAAGAGCAACTTCCCATAGTCTGGGATGTGTTGATGTGAAAGAAGGAAAAAGAGATGAGAAATACCAGATCCTGCTCAAGAATGGCTGTCATTTTTCCATTCATGATTATTGGTCAAATGAATCCACATGGTCCATTCTGATCCAGTGGAGCAAAACATATAATCTTCCTGTAGGAGTGAATTTAGGAAGGGGTGGCTAAGCTCACTGGATTCAGTAATGAGGGGGTGGTTATTCTGAAGACATAATCCTAATAGAGAAAAGGATCAAAAGGGCATTTGTGTTTGTTTCTTTGTTTAAAGACACTGTCAACTTGTAGTTATAGTAGTTCTTCCTCTGGGAACCATATCCTTAAGTCCTTAAGTTTACCCTGAACAACAGCTGGGAACCTAATTATTGCTTCTCTAGAGGCAGTTATCTCTACTTACTTTGGGAGTACATTTAAACATGGGTGTATTCATACGTATTTATATTAAACTGTTTAAATCTATGTTACACAAGGTGGAAGAGCAAGCCTCAGAGCATAAGAGACAAACACGCCCAATCAATGCTGAAAATGTGAATCACTCTAATTTAGCCCATACCTCACATAAAACATAGCTACTACAATGTTCTGAGAAGGAATGTTTTTGAGCTGTTTAGTAAGCATAATTATAAAGTAACCATTTAAGTAGAAAATCTAAACTGATTTAAAACGACCTGAGCTTGATCATCTTAGTCTTTATAAACGTCCAAGAAAGAGGCAAGATAAATGATCATTTACAAAGGTCTTAAATATGAAGTATTTCCCATTATTCAATACAAAGTCTGTAAAGTCAGAAAAAGACACATATAACCATTAGTTTATCTCTTTGTTTAATCTAAATTCTTACTTCCTGAATCTATCCAAATATTTAATTACGTCTGTACAAATGACATATTGGCTTTGCTGATTCTGTTTCAGCTTGGCATCTACCATCATTTTTCAGTTGAATATAAATTCTAGATAAAGGTTAAAAAGTGGATTAAATAAATGTGATATACATTGGTGGATAGCCTTATGCCAAACAAGGGACATGTGCGGATATATGTACTAAAATATATCTAAAAACTTTCTAAATGATTCCAGTGAAATGAAAAGTAGAGCTCACTTTACATCTGGCAGAATCTCTTGGCACTTGATGAAAGGGATGGTTTCTGAGGCCAAATTCTTTTTGTCAATGAAATAGAGAATAAAACCCAAGCCAAGCAGTAAAATCTAAACCGTTAATTCAGCTGAACTTGTAATGTTGAGAGCATGGCATGACTCCTAAAGGATAGGCTGGAAGCAAGAAGCTCATTCACTCTGTGTCACAAATTACATGAAACACATCACCTGACTGCAATACTTAATAGAAACATCATCATTAGATTGGGTGAGTATTACTAGTTTGCTCCCCAAGAACATGGGGAACATGGGAAACAATAGGAAACTTGAGAGAAACACATAGAGACTTTGGAGGGATAGAAGGTTTCCAAACTGTGAAAGTCCTGGAATTCCTCTAGAAAATGCTATTTTTATTGAGTGTCATTCATTTCTGATATTTATATTTACACCTCAATTTAACTACATTTTTAACTTCTGGGACCATTTAATCACGAAGACACTGTTCTTATAAATTCACATGAGTTATATGACAAGCTGAGCTTCCTAGGTAACTTAGTGAATCCCTCTAACAATTCTGCTTTTCAAAATGAACCATTCAGGTTTGCTCTCTAACAGTATCAGAGAACTTTATAGGTCATGCATCTCATAGGTCACGCAATAGAGGTGCTCTTAATGTTTGTTTAAGCACAAAAGGGGATTTTTTTGAGTAACACAACATAAACGGGCAGGGAAGAGGGGAGAGAGAGTTTCTGATATGGCTGGTTCAAGAGATCAGACATTGATCTCTCCTACTTAAGGTTCTGTTTTCTCTACATTTGTTTCACGGGAGGGTGAAGGTAACTGCTAGCACATTCAGGCTTTCTTTCAATTAACTTTGGATCTAGTGGAAAAACACGTCTCTTTCCTAACAGTCAAGTAAAGTTCTGAGACTGATTCTCACTGGTTCCAATTCAACTCAATTGGGTCACATGTCCAACCCTGAAAGACTCACTGTGGTCAACAGAACGGGTTGTTCTGAATGGATCTGCTTGGGTAAATTTCATCTGCACCACATGAACAAAGGTTGATGAGGCTATGGTTGGTTCCCAAAAAGAAAATCAAGGCACTGTTTTTAGAAGATGTGGCAATGCGGTCAGGTAAGACTGTACCAGGACATCAAGGTATGTCCATTGTGAAGCCAATGATATTTAAGATACAGAGCATCTAACTTGATTGCGCCCCTTTCTAAACAGTGCAATTTTGTATTTTTTAAATTATTTTCAGGCTTTTTCAAATTGTATAGCCTCTAAAAATTCACAAAATCTGAACTTATTCAGTCAAGACTAACTGTATCAGAGGAGTTCTATATTATTTACATGAATGAGGTCCCCACAGCAACATTTAGCAGTGAGGGTTCAACAATAACACTAGCATTGAAGCTGTGGGTTAAGAAAATCCAAAATGTGCTTAATTTTACAACAAGAAATAGATGAAATTGTAAGGTAAGTAATTTTGTTTTCAAATTTTTTTCACTGAAGTTATTTTTTCCTGGAATATTATTTGCTGATTTCTTTATTCATTAGAATTCTACTATACACATGTGTGATCTTCTTTTAAGCCCTAAATAAATCTTTACAGCAAAGTTAGTTGTTCCCATAAATCTAGTAATTCAATTATTCATGGTGTTAGTTTCTCTCTTATTCCTCTATAGGAGAACTCATGTCTTAGTCATGTGTGTTTTCCCAGTTCTTGGCATGCTTGGCATTTATAAAGTACTGGTGATGATTACTGAAAAGATGAATGGAATAAAAACCACATCTCATAATAATTCTATGAGTTTATTAAGCATTATTATAGTCACCTCATAAAAAAGGGAACCAACGAACAATTCAAACAGCTAAATAATAGTAATACAAAAGCCAGAGTTAATTTTTTCTACTTCCTAGAACATTTACCTTCTCATATCTCACACTGTCTTTGAAGAAATATTATATGGGCCAGCCTAAGGCATGGTTTAGCAATAAAATCAAGTGTTTGTGTAGTTTGTGGTTTCTGTAGCAATAAGAGAAATCAGAAAGAGAAAGAAAGTGGTGGAAGGGATCGACAAAAGTTGTTTATTTTTATGATTGGAGAGAGAGCAGCATCCTGTGGGCTATAGAGTGATTTGGTATAGAGGGAGATATTAAAGAGGTAGAGAAGAAACTAATTCAAATAAAAGTGGAGTAAATAGGTATACAGGCTGACCACTGGAAAAGACCCTGATGCTGGGAAAGACTGAAGGCAGAAGATGACGACGACAGAGGATGAGATAGTTGGATGGCGTTACCGACTCAAAGGACATGAGTTTGAGCAAACTCCAGGAGATAGTGCAGGACAGGGAAGCCTGGTGTGCTGCAGTCCATGGGGTCACAGAGAGCCGATCATGACTTAGCAACTGAACAACAACAAATAAGTACAAATGCTGGGCATGGGTAGTTATGGCGGCAGGGGTTTGTGAAAGTTTTTTCTCCGCTTAAGTGGTGTTGGAGATTTGAGAAGCAGAGGAAAGGTATAAAATTGTCATCCAAAACCTTGAGATGATTCTTAGATGACAAACAAGAGTAAATGCACCAGAGAAATATAGAATGATTGCCAGGCAGCATTAATTACTCAGTTGAGGTTGGTGGTCATGAATGTAAAGCGAATCACATCAACATGTCACGTGTTTTTCTCCAGGTTCATTCATTGCTGGTACAGACTAGGTGAAGATTTGAATGTCACCAGGTCTATGGTTTCATCCAATGGGTACAATGCAGTAAGAGTGGGGTAAGGGAGTAAAGAATACATGCAAAAGTAAAACCATATTCTGTCACTATAGGAAATCATCTGATTAAGGAAGGAAGAAAGGATATGTAGAGTTTGGTGAGGGCAAGTAAAAGGTAGTGGGATCAATGATTTAGACATCTTAGAACCAGTGGTGTTGTCAGAGAATGAAAGGGAGGGCACTGAAAAGAAAGGAGGCTGTCATGAGCAAGAGTGGGCTGCATGCAATTGGAATTATAGAGAAGGTGCAGATTCTGATGATGCCCAGATCTAGGGTACAAACGGGAGAGTAAGTACCTCAAGGAGGGATAAGAAGACAAGATCATTAGAAGACACGCCAGGGTTTGCCATCTCGCTGGTCTACTTCCCTATGACTGTCATCCTGTCATCACTGCTCTATCAGTATTCTCTCACCTAGATTTCTCCGATTATGGTACTCCAATGATAGCTTACTGAGTATAAGTAAATATCTTCCTTCCATGAAACCTCCAGTTTGCATTGACAGAAATTTTCAATATTCCACTATAGACTCACTTTAAAAACATGATCATAAGAATGACACAATCAAATCAGCCTCATTTTAGCACTTATTTGCCATTTTCTTTCTTTTATTATATTCCTATCTAAATTATAGACTCAAATCTATGATTCTACATCAATAATTACTATAAAAACTAACATTATACCTTCTAATAAATCTATCAGGCTATTGTATTATGTTAAAGTCTAGTTTATATTTCACTTTCAAATATTTTATTAAAATCAGAACATTAAATGGAAATTTTTAAAAAATTCCAGTTTTATTGAGATAGAATTGGCATACATCACTGTATAAGTTTAAGGTGTACAACATAATGATTTGACTTACATAAGTAGAAATATTAGCTGGAAGTATGAAAAAATGATCAAATGCTCAAAAGAGTAAAAAAACTGAAGAAAGAATCAAACGTGTTATTGATTCAGAGATACTAAGTGATATTCTAATTTCAGAAAAACAAGTTTCTTTGTAAAATTCACATAAAAATCAGAAGTCAAAGTGTAATAAAAGCATTTTCTCCTACAGATTTGAGTCCTTATATGTTGTAGACATACTGATACTATTTGAAGGCATTCATGAATAAAGAAATGTGTAAAACATGTACATCTCCATAGCACACTATGTTTAAATAATATATAGTCACAATACAGATACATATCATCAATCACCATGGGGTTATCTGGAACTATGGGAAACCGGCACCTTCTCCTAGTGATTGAAAAAATCTACAAATTGTTAAAGCAATTCCCCCCATAACATCCCCATAGCTATGCCTAGGCATTACCATTTCAGCCCTTAGGCTGCACTGACCCATTTTGATTCCCGCATGAAAACTCCAAAGCCTGATGATACCATGGACGTTAAATCCAAAAGGAACACCTGGGATGCTGCGCTGTTATTGTGGTCAGTACCCACTGGTGGATACTGCAGTAACAGCTAATGCTTGCCAAAGTGTTTAAAGTCTGATGAAGTGAGGACGTTTCTTAACTTCCAAATTTGTGATATGGTTAGGCTCATGAGCTTCAGAGTGGTATTTTGAGTCCTTGGAGTACTGTGGTAATTTAAAAAAATTAAATAGCTCTTTTAGTTTTTTCTTTAGGAATAGACAAGGGCTGAGCCAGAGATTTATTGAACTAACCAACATACCTCTATGTCTATGCATTCTTATACTTGGAAACAGATAAAATGTTCTTAAACCCTCTTCCCCCTTGTTGTTCAGTTGCCCAGTCATGTCCGACTCTTTGCGACCCCATGGACTGCAGCATGCCAAGCTTCCCTGTCCCTCACCATCTCCTGGAGTTTGCCCAAGTTCATGTTCATCACATCAGTGATGCCGTCCAGTGATCTCATCCTCTGATTTCTGCCTTCTCCTTCTGCCCTCAATCTTTCCCAGAATCAGGGATTTTTTCTCCTTAGGAGCAGTGTATTGTGTTAAGAGCCTACTTAGTTCCTTGTGAATATGGACCTGTATATAATAAAATTATACCAAAAGCTTTCGCTATGTGCCTAGGCTTATCCAGATCCTAGAAAAAACAATGCACTAATGCTGAGAATCTGACAAATTGGGTCTCGAATTTGCATATGGCATTTTTTTACATTATTTATATAAAATTTAAAAATTTCCATAATTAGATTTTTCACAGAATACACATTTAGAGCCACTCTGCAGAAATACACAAAATAATACAGAACTGAAGATCAAGTAGGGTTGGATTGGCCATGAAATTTTAACATTCCCACCTGATCATTAATACTTTTTAAATCTGCAAATACATTCAAGTACTGCCTTATTAACAACAGAAGTCTCTCTAGATTGTCTCTGACAGTATTCAACTTGACTGAGGGCAACAATTACTTAAAATCTCAGCCTCTGAGAGCACTACCTTTCTTTACAGAATTCTTTACAGAACAACAAAGAGATCATTCTAAGCAGAACAGTCAAATACCTAAACATCTCTCAAGCATGAAATGTACACAGTCCATATATGCCTAAGGGAAAACAGTATAGCACAAATATGACTTAATAAAAAAGACTTATGTAGAGAGATTACAAGAATTCTGAGTTTGACCTGTGCATCAATCAGGTCACTTACCAGATATCTCCTCTAGGCACTGCTTAGCTGTCTTACTGTATGATAAGTCCATCTTAGTAGGACTGGTACAGGAGTCGGCAGATGGTAAAGAGGTACCTTCATTTTCTGAATGAGCTCTGAAATTAACCAAGAAGACAGAAATACAGATTGCTGTCATCAGGGACTCATCAAAGTTCTCTAATACAAGAAGAAATCAATGTATTAAAAGTTTTCTATTAAGGTGCATGAGCATTTCTTTATGTCTGAGAAATTTCTTTGTTTTTCACATAAAACCGAGATACATGGGTTATAGTGAGATATTAAATCAGATTTCCTTATTTTTCACATTCAACCCAAGTTGTAATGAGATATTAAATCAGATTTTTTAGACTTTTCTAAGTTTGAAAGCTTGTAATTACCAATGTATTTTTTTTTTTTTGACAAAAGGTTTGAAAAGATTCTTTTTTCTTTTTGCTGTTTTAGAGAAAGTCTGGCTAAATTGTGTTTTCTGAGAATAATAAATGCATTGAAAGTAACCCAAATATTCTTTCTCTGAAAATTCTATAAAATATATCCTAAAATACAAAGTATATGTAAAATAAATACTGACTTTGCTATGGGCTATAAATGTCACTATGATGTTTTCATTTCAGAAAAAAGTCAATCAAAAATAAATTCTCATTCTGAAAACCCCCTTTTTATATTGCTTTATATTTGTCTATATATGTGCGTGGATATGTATTTGTGTGTGATTAATGTGTAAAGATTGGCTCTAACTAAATAAGAAGCTCTCCACAGAGGGACTGCATATGTTTTGATAGTCCAGTCTTCATGCAATGCTTCTTCCTTTTATGCCCAGGCAAATGTTTTAAGAGGCTCTATCTTTCTTTATGCAGTTTCAAAATCTACATATATTTGGCCAAGAACACCACATATTTAGAAAGTTCACACCATGAAGGAAAAGAGAAAGAAGGAGACAAGACAATACAGCATTTTGGAATTTGCTCTTCACAGTTACCTCATTTGTTTGGGGTCCCATTCCTACAGGGTTTGGACCATGGAAAGTGATCACTAAATATTTCTTACTTTAAAAAAAAATCTAAAAAGAATATTTATATGTGAAAGAAAAATTCAGTATATCTTTAATACATTTTCACCTAATATCTTACTTTTATTTTAAATCCTGGTTTTAAGAGAAAATAAAGTGTAGTCACTGATGTTAGAAATATTTTTTTAAATTTATCTGATATATCTAGAAAGTCTGAAAATTTCATTAGGATCTTAATAAAAAATGGAAAATTAAATATTGTGTGTATGTATACAGGAACTGATGTAATAAAAGAAAGATAGAGGAATTCAAGAGTTCATAAAAAGCTGTGCCTTGACCTCCAGTGCTTTCTGGCAGACATTCCTAATTTTCAGGCAAAGTCCCAAATAACAAATACTTATTTCTCTCCTATTTTGACAGCACTTCACACTCTCACAGTGTGACATTTGTGTAATTATTTCATAAATGTTCATCTCCAAAGTAGAGTCCATTCTCCGTATTTGAGCTCACCATTATACTCCAATACCTAGCCCCACGTCTAACATATATATGAATGGATAAATCTTATCAGTAGTGATTATAAAATAGTGTTCTTGGTGGGTAAAGTATATGGAACGAAGCATGGGATAATGATGCATGCTTTGGGCCTGGTTGGAAACTTGGCTCCCTAAGCAGTTATTAACTCATGTGGCCTTCTAAAGTAACTTAGTTCCTCTGAATCTCAATTTGCTTATGTGCAAAAGTAAAGAAAAATATGTTCTTCACAAAATAACTGTGAGCTCAAGTGCTATAATTACTAAAGGTCTGGAAAAGTATTCTCTTGAGGCTTGTGGGATTCTGGCCAATGTTAAAATGTGGGAGCATGTCTGGCTCTCTGTGCTATTTATTTTCTTCTGCGGCCCCCAGGGTCTCCTATTTCCCCTGTCTATTGTCCATGCCCACTCACTTCTGAAGTTCCTCTATTCCTCCACTTGGATCTTTACTTTTGAGTCATTGCACCTCCTCGGCCTACTCTTTAGCCCCGTGTCTATGAATGAGGGGGGAAACATTCCTCTGACACTTTCTAAGGATTGTTATCACTTGCAGAAGAAGTTTAAATTGATGACATATAGTGAAATAGGAGACCGTGGGAAAGCGTCCTGGCTGCCTGCCAGGAAGTCTCTGGGAGGAATGGGTGGTTAGGTGAACTGGCTGGGAGTCGGGGTAGTCTACAGTCACACGGGTCAGAATTCACAGCCTGGCCTCTCAGACGCCGAGTCACGGAGAGCAGTTCTCAAAGATGGTTGTCTAATGCCCAACGCCAACTGGGTCTTACTAGAACAAAACCTGAGCTATCTCAGGAATCAAAATACTTGTAGCCGTGTTAGTTATAAAGATGCAGAGCATCTCCCTCTAGGAAAATCTCTACAGAGCAAAAGAATATTAACAATGTATTTTGGGAGTAGAGTTTTTCTTTGCTGCAAATAAACACACCTTAAAAAGTACTTCTCAGTGTATGGCTATCTTCCTTAGTATATGAAACCTGGTATTTAATTCCATTGGCCAAGTCCCCACCCTTAGATAAAAAATATTGAAACTTCAGTCTTAGAAACCTTTGTTTTATTTTATTTTTTACTGTGACAGTGAACAATTTCTGGCTGATTTGCTCTTTAGCTGTGTTCCTCCTTTTTCTCCATTGCTGTTTTTAGTTTAGGTCACTAGAGATAATTTTATTTATACCATATTTTCACATTATTTGGTGTATGTGTCACTATATTCCCTATCTGAGCTACCTACAATAGCAATGATAGAGCAACAGACTGATTAAGGGAAGGAACATAAATAAGTTTAACTTCAAAGAATTATAAAAAGACCCGAGAAATCATCTTTGGTTTGTATTCACATGTATATGGTTCCAGACCTCCTGCTCTACATATGATTTAAGCCATCCATTTCTCCACGATTTGCACCTCATTATTTGTTAAAGTGGAGTCAGATTTTAACTCTAGTCTCTAGAGGGACAATCAACGCTAACTGGTAAAGATTTAACTTTTATACAAATGATCAAAGAAGTTCAGTTTAAACTCTGAATTCTCTCAGCATGTCCTCTATTTTTGTGTATGCTTCATTCCAGTAAAATAAAAGGCTCCAGGGATGATTCATAAAATAACTCATGAAGATATAAGAATCAATAGTGTTCTCTAAACAAAAGGTACAGTCACAGTGGCATCACTCACTGCTTCCATGTAATTTGATATTGAACTCTCCTTATATTGACTGGGAAAAGGAAAAAAAAAAAAAAAAAGAGTATCATGAAGTTCCTTCAAACTATTTAGAAGACATTATCCTGTGCAGACTATCTGACTGTGCATTTACAACATGGTCAACATGTAACAAGTACTTATTGAAACTGTAAGATAGGGCATGGCAAAAACACCATTTAATTTATTTAGAGTTCTAATATTAATACATTAGTGCTAGCATCTGTTACTAACAGTCTTAGTAGCTAAAAGCAGATTTCACCAATGATTAACATAAAATTTATTTCCTGTTTAAGTGAACTCATTATGTGCCAAGTGCTATGCCTAGTGTTTTATCTAGGGCTGGTTGCTTCTAAAACTCATGTGTTGAAACCAACGTGATGATATGAGGAGTTAGAGCCTTTGGGAGGTGATAGGATCATGAGGATGGAGCCCTTCTGTATGGGATTAGTGCCCTTATAAAAGAGATCTTGGACAGGTCCCTCACCCCTTCTACCATGTGAGGACAGAATGAGAAGACAGTCATCAAAAACCAGGAACCAGGCTCTCATCAGATACCAAATCTGCCGGCACTCTGATCCTAAACTTCCCAGCCTCCAGAACTATGAGAAATAAATGTTGTTTCAGCCACCTAGTCTATGCTATTCTTATTAGAGTAGCCAGAACAGACTAAGACACTGGTAATGTAGGTGCTGTGGATAAATTAAGGGTTTTAGAGGTTTAACAGTTTGCCCTGTATAACAAGCTGGTAGATACTTAAACTGTATTTAAACCTGGCATATTATAAATATTGTTTAATGAACCACTACCCTACAATTTAACACCATCCAAGTGTCTCTGGATACTGAGCATGTTAATGTATGTGATGTCTCCCCAGATAACAGATAGCTTAGCTACTAAGTTATTAACCAAGAATTAATAAAGTAACAGTACTCAATGGTCTAACCTTAATTTTATGCTTTACTACTTTAAACTTTTAGTTTTAAGAAAAGGAAGCTATTATGCATGCCATCTAAAGGAATTCAGCAATACATCTAGATACTATCAGTGTTCAGATTTTCAATTTCACAAATAGATGTGTTGCACATTGGTTTATATAAAAAAAACTATCCATATGAATTCATCTTTATATGGATATACCAGTCACAAATGTGGACACAAACAAAATTGGTTTGCATCAGCAACATTAGCCAATGGTCTTATAGTTCCTGCTTTATAAAATCAATATAAAATAAAGAAAAATCAAGTATCTTTCTAAAAGCAGTTATTTCCTTATTGGTGGGGGGCAGTCAGGTGACAGCCAGGCGAAGGCCAGCAATCTGCCAGGATGAAGAGCAGGCCAGGATGGATGGGACATTTGTTAGATTTGTATGTTGTGGGAGGGTGATGAGCAAATAAGAAACTATACTGAGGATAGTGGGGGCCAGGCTTGTCAGGTGACAAAAGAAGGTACAATTGTGGAAAGGAGAAAGCCAGACGAAACTTTGCATGTTGATTTGGAATTGGAGGCATTGTGAATTATCTAATAGATGCCTCACTGATACTGAGATAAGTGCATGTATGTGTGTATACACCTATATATATTTCACTATTTAGGAAACCTAGAGTCAGTGAGATCAGGCTCCTAAATACTATTCTTCACAAAAGAACTCAAGGCACCATAGGTAAAGGCTCACGTTAAGTCAGTGAGAGTACATGATGAGTCTAGATTGGCTTGAGCCAAAATTAAACAGTTATGAAAGAATAATGGAGTGAGCTGAAGTCAGTGTGAAGCGCATCCCAGTAGCCTGATTTGAGAAAATTTAAACATCACAATAAAGAGTCATTATTGACAGATTATAATCCATTGACGACAAGAGGAGTCCATCAGTCCACAAAATTTAAGGTGAGGGAGAGGGACAGAGTATATGAGAAGGAAAAGGAAGAGGGGAAAGAGGAGAAAAATAAGAAGGGGCATCATTTTCTAAAAGTTGTATGGCAAGGCATACATGCAGATGGAATTAGAAATCACATGACATCAATTGGAGTAAACGATTAATTTAGGCAAGAAATCTCAATGCATGCTAAAAACCCGTGGGTCAAAGTGGATCAGGGGATAGAATTTTTATAGAGTCTCCAAATATCTTCCCATAAAAATATATGTGAAATAGAAATGGGGCAAAATAACTATAGAGTAGAAAACTAGCAAACAATATCTCAAACTAGTGATCAAATTCAACATCACTAAGATGGGAAATATTAATATTATTGATACCTGAAAGGAAGGAAACAGAAAAAAAATCCAGCATCATTTCTGTGACATTCTAGACAAAAAGTATATTTGTGGGTCTAATCGTGAGAAACTATCAAACAACCCCACACTAAGAAATAGTCTGCAAAATGCTTGCCTTCAAGGACTTCCCTGGTAGTCCAGGGGTTGAGACTTCGTGCTCCAAATGAAAGGGACTCCAGTTCAATCCCTGGTGGGGGAAATAAGACCTTACATGCTGTGAAATTAAAAAAAAAATCTTTTCCAAGAAAAGATGAAATATAGGAAAAAGAAACAGTAGTGGTTTGGCTGGGCAATCTGGCACTGAAGCTTGTAAGCTAAATACAGAAAGGGCAGTTTACCAAGCTTGGCCAACTTGGCCATCTTCTACACAACAGACCCTCTTCTAGCTTTGGCTCTGTATTACTACTTAAAATCCTGCTGTGTGAGGGAGGTTAAACTGCTACCCCATACCCTATGCAGATACTTATATCCAATCTAGCAGAGACAAGTTTGCAAGGCAAGCTTTCAGTAAGCTTTAGTTTGTGCTAATGACCAATTATGCCCAGTTCACATAAAACCACAAGTGCAGCGTAATCTGTAATAATAGCTGCAGGGCTTACAGAAGTTTTATCTGCAAGATGGTTATATGCCTCACATTTCAATCTCTGTAAACACAACCTCCTACTCAATATACTGGTTCAACAAACAATTTAAACTTAAAACCATACGAGTAAGCATTTTCAAAATTAAGGTTTTGCATTCTTTGCCTTTCAGAACATAGTATACTCAGGTGCCAATTTTCTGTGTCACTTTCTAGGCAAATCTGAGATGTCCAAAATCTTGTTACAACCTAAATCTTTCCTGAAAACCCCTAATGTTGTTGTTCAAGACACATTATATCAAACAAAAGGAAACCTCTAAATTCAGACTTTCTTAACCTGATTTTATAAACCAAATGTGTATAGAAGGTTTCTGCTTATATTTAATATTTAATCAGTGGATTTAAGAAGCACATTGATTTTTCTCTAGTTTAACAATGTTTTGCCTTATCTAAAGATTGAGTTCATTTTTTTTTCCTTTGTGAAATACCCACCCCCACCCCCATTCTCTCTCTTTGCCTTTAGATGTTTGCTCTATGTCCAATATACTCTTTTCTTGACATTTACTACAAATGGTCAGAAAATAACAAAGAACACATAGACCTCAAACTCATAAGTTATGAATCTGATTAACAGCTATTTTGAAATTTATTGGGTGCTGTTAAAAATACTGAGGTTTAGAGAAAATGTACAGGTCTTTCATTCCTCCTTGACTAACTTCACTATTCATGTATCTTTACAAGCACAAAAAGTATCGCTGTGAAGTAATGAAAGTAAAAGAAATAGAAGAAAAAGTGACACATGGAAAGAGGGGAGGCAATTTTGAAGGTCCAAAGGAGCTAAGGTAACAATTTTTGAACTCCAGGCAAGGAAAACAAGTTTGAAGATTGTAACATAGAGGGTAGACACCAAAAAGAAGAGGAACATGGAAAAGTAAGCTATTCTTGTTAAGTATGTTCTTACTCTTTATCTTTCTTTTCTTCCTATAATCAGTACCTCTAATTCAAGTTTAACAAAGCTGACTCTGAAAGTCAGTAAATGTCTCCTTCATCCAGCCACTGAACCTGGTATATCCTCCCTGACCTCTCCCACTAACAATTTACTTACACAAGAAGACAAAGTAAATTTTCAGATTGTGCTGCATACCCATGCTCTCAAGTGCTAGAGACTACACACTCACACAAAGTTAAAGTGTTTGACATTCAAGGGTTTCTAATCAGGCTCATTCAAGGGTTTACTACGATCAGGCTCCATCAATCTTTGTTTCTAGGAAAACTGATCTTGCCAACAACCTACGTATCTTGTGTTGACCCTGTATATTTGGTTCCTTTAGTCTTAACATTTCCTTATCTGCCCCTCTCATCTCTAAATGTTCAACTCTCACTTCTCTTTCAGAATCCAGCTTAAGTGCTACTTTCCGATTCCAACAGCTAGCAGTAATTTTCCATTTTTCGAAATCTCAGTTGCCAAATCTGGTTCACTACTGTTTTGTTTTTTGTTTTTTTCTTTACATTTCCTGCTTCATTCTGTGGTTATGTTTGAGTCAGTCTGTTTTCTACTACACTGTGGACCACAGAAAGAAAATAATACATGGGATGTGTGATGTTTCACTCTGACCCTGATGCCTTATAAAATAAAGCTATTTAGCAGGAAGTCAAAAGGGGGGAGGGGAATACATCAATTACATGAATGAATGTCCTGAAGAGTAAATACAGTTTCATTTTGTAAACATTTTAGAGTTGTTTATATTTCAACTAAGCTTTACCATTTACAGGAATGAAAGACTTCTGACTTTTTCTTACTCCATTGTACATTTTTGGCAGTGTTTCTATTCTTCTATAGTGGGTGAGTCTAAGCCATGATGATGGTGTTTCATTCAGTTTTTATTTAGTTCCTATTGCGGGAGGCTTGTCCTGGGCAATTATGCTACCAAATAAAAATAGACAAGACTCTTGTTTTTCATTGAGTTTATGTTACAGCTGGAGGTGGCTGAATTCACACTTGTCAATAAGTAAACAAAAAGAACAGTGGATGGTGATAAACTATGAACAAAACACAAGAGAATAATATAGCGTACAATTCTGGCAAGAGGCATTGTGAGTGTTCCTTCGGATTAGATAGCTAAAGATGGACTGTGTTAATAAGCATCATGTAAGTAGAGATCTGATGAAAAGGAGCCGTTCTGATCCAGGAGAAAGTCCTTATATGCAGAGAGAACATCTATGACAAAGTCCCCAAAGCAGGACAAGTTAGTTTGCTGAGAACAGCAGGAATGCAGGGATGCAGGGAGTGTAGTTTAAGGGCTAGATAGAGGCCAGATTGTGTAGGAACTTGCAGGGCTTGGTAAGAAGCTTGGGTTTTACTAAGTGTAATGGAAAGCCAATAGACGGTCTTATGAACTTAAATGACATAAAATTTATTCTGCCAGAAGACTAGAGTCCCTGTTGTGCAAAGGATGTTACTGCAAAGAGAAGACTCACTGGAAACTAGGTGGAAATTGGTGGTACCATGCCTTGGGCCAAGGGAGGAGGGTGGAAATAGAAAGAAACATACAAGTAAGGGGTGCTTTAGAGGAAGAGACAATAGGACTAGCTGAAAATAAGACATGTTGGGAGGGAATGATTGAAAGAGAAAAATGAAATATGGATTCATTCTAAATTTTCTTCCTAGTTTCCCCATGAAGTAATCATGGATTCTAACCTCTAGTCTAGCAGTTACTAGCATTTGCATACTATTTAGCAATTTGCCTGTTATTTTTTCCATCATGCTTGGATTGTAAAAATGTCAAGTCTGGATGATGCCATAACATTCTTCCTTCCACCTGACAAATTCTAACTCATCTTTTAAGTCTTATCTGTTCTTTCACCTTTTCTTTAATGCATACATTGACTCGACCCTCACACAAGAGTCAGGAAAACTGTTCTACATTATTTGTTGTATACATTTCTATGAGAACAATGAATTTTTTAAAAGTTCTTGATTAAATTCTTATCATCATCACCAATATACTGACCCCCCACAGAGCAGAGACCCCCCACCTTTTTTTTTTTTTTTTTACTGTTTGTAACTCTTATAACATAGTATTTTCAGAATGAGTAATGAGCACATAAAAGAAAAAAAAAACTTTGGTGATTTTCTTTTACTTAAACTATGGAAACTGGTCACTGTATCACTTAAGAATCTTCAGTAGTCACCTTAACACTTAAAAAGATAGCCTAATCCATTCATACAGGTCTAAATATTGGAAATTTCTTATAGTGAATTAAAATCTTTTTCAAGTTTTCAACTTGATTTTAGTGCTATCCACACATTAAATGGATAAGGTATGCCAAATTCAGAACTACTTTTATCACATTGTAGTGATAAATGAGCTACAGGAACTTAATATAGAATATCCTTGCACTGTACAGGAGTAGGTCTAATATAAAACTCATTAACTTCTAGAACTCAACATTATATTTATAGGACATTGAACATTCAATTTGCAGTAAAGAGTATTATGAAGCAAATATTAAAGTCCCCAAAGGAATAATTAATAACCAGCATGACCTAGAAGTGGGCTGAGAACAGGGAAAAATATACATCACCCATCAATCTTCTCATTATATAAAGGTTATTTAATTTTCTTTAAATATCAAACATATGCATGTTTATACATATATATATACACACACATAAATATGTATTTTAAATTTATTCTACTTAAAAGCGGTAAAGTATTTTCCATTATAAATGAATTCTGATGAAGAGATCTGCAAATCTGCTATTGACATTTTCCCAGCCAGAATTTCCCTAGTAACAGTATCCCCTATTTCTACATGTACAGAAAGAACTGCTAAGCAAAGGAGAGCACGCTACAGATTCAGGCATATATGGGTTCAAAGGCAAACTCCTGCTAGCCCTGTGACTTTAAGGGATTATCATTATTCTGCCTTGAAATTGCTGCTTCTTCATCCCTGTAAAATGCTATTATATCCCTTTTTCATGGGTTTATGACACAGTTTAAATGAAAAAAAAATGAATAAAAATTTTGTAATAGAGACTTGCATTACATAAGCACTCGACAAACACTATTATAAAATAGTACATTATTTTTATCAAATGATTAGCAACATTAGGAAAGTCTGTCAGGGATCTTCCAAGAAAAATTTGTAAACGGTGTCAGAGTAGTCAGAGTTGAAAAGACATTGGGGTCACAAAAGCCGTATGATGTGACTCTACAACTTTCACTGACTGTTAAGAAGCTTGAAAACTGACTAAGATGATTTATATTATCATTAATAAATTATTCTGAATTTATAAAACACTTCAAGCAACCTTTGCCTCATATGTAGACTATGATGTGACATTTCTGATTAAGTGGTTTTATTTGTTTTCAATTATTGGAAATAAAACACAGAATTAATGACATTTATAAGCAATTTATTCTGAATCTGGCTCTGTACTTAAGTCTTTACACAAGATTGTCCTAATTTAATCTTTAAAACAGAATATGGTAGATATTCGACCATACTTTACAGTTTATATAGGTTAGAAACTGAAGTCTGGGGAAGGTCATTTACAATGTGGTAGATACTGTTACTAGCCCTGTATAAGTATCAACTCATTTAACCTTCAAATTGCCTTATGAGGAAGCTTCTATTATTACTACCTCCATTTTACAGATTATAAAAAATGAGGTCCAGAGTCTTTAAATGTATTACACATAGTCATATGACTAACAAGTGATGTCATCAAGATTTCAACCCAGGGAACCAGGCTCTTGGGGCCACTGTCTCAACAATACAAGGTGCTATTTCTGAACCATGGTGGAACACACAGACTTGACAGCCCGCAATCCTAGCTACTTGGCTATATTACCTCACGTTTGTGGCTTCATATTAAAGAGTGCAAACAGAAGCTGAAAGAGGCTGGAGAATTTGGCCAAGTCACACAGCTGATTCACACTTTAACCTCTAAACTATGCTGCTTCCTCTCCTAAATAGCAAAGGCTATACTTTCAAATGGAAATCACTAAATCTGTACCCACTGGATATGTTATTGCAAACAACCCAAAACATCTGCTGCTACTTACAAAAAGAAGCTTGCTAAATTGGTGGGTATGTCCTTTCTGCTTGGATTTATACTTTCCTGTGAAATTCATCTGTGGTGATTTGAAATGAGGGACGTTTTTACGGAATATATTTGAGAGCCACAAGAGTTCTGAGTGTGACGTATTTCAAACTTGATAATTTCTTCTTATATCATTGAAATGTGGATTCCAACATCTTAAATTTTTTTTGTCAGGTAGGGTCTCTGGAGTTAAAAGGCTCTGCTGACTCCCGCTGTAATGGGGGTGAGGCAGGGATGCCCTCGAGCAGTCCCACTCAGCCGCTGGTCTGCAGCCCAGCATGCCCCTCCCCCAAGCGAGCGGCCGTTAGAGCAACTGTCAGGGAGCAACCGTTACCGATCCCGCTCACACATTGGCTGGCGCTGCAGGGGGCCCCGCCCCCCGCCTTGTATAAAGACAGTCTGGATTCAGACTGAGGGAAGATGGGTTTTGAGACACTAGTCTGCCATCTTCTTGGTCTGCTAGCTTTCTGATTAAGGTCATTATTCCTTGACCCAGCAACTCGTCTCTGGATGTACTGCCCTGCCTTGCAGCGAGCAGAGTGAGTTTGGACACCATGTGATTTTAATACAACAGTTTTAAATGGATCATTGCTATTAGTCAGAAGAGCAGACTTAAATAAGGTAACCTAAGATCTGAAATTCGGTAACTAAACATTTGTTTGAATGAGTACATAAAGCGGAGCGGGGGGGAGGTGGGGGAGAATGGGGGGAAATCACTGAAAGCACTTAGGTTTTTCAGGGAGGGAAAACAAAGCATTATAATTATTTTATTTTCTTAAAAGACTCATATATTCAATACATTTAATAAAATTTGAAACAATATAATCTTGAGCATTTCCTATTTGTAGTAAATGCTTCATCCTATTTTTCCTGTAGATAAACTATACAACTGCCAAAATTATAGGCATTATTCCTCTCCAGTAACCTCTTTACTGAAAAGACAGGGAATGAAAATGGTGACACAACAGTACTGACATTTCTGACTGATTAAAACATACCACAAAACAATAGGCACAATGTATCCTTTTTAGAGCTATATAGTAGGATATATATTTGAAAATATAGCATGTGCTATATATTTTAATACATGAAAACTAAAATATAAATAAAACAAAAAGTTAATAAAGTATAAATATAATAATTACATAGGTCATTATTTGTGCCTAGAAACACAGGCCTAGCTGTGGAAAGTTAATATACATTTTATGTTGGGAAAACAATGCCTTATAAACAACATATAACAAACATGTACAAGGTGCCGGAATATATAATAAGCATCTTATATGCATTATGCCTGTTATTCTTCCCAACTCAGCAAGTTAGATACTATTCCTCTTTGACACTTGAAAATAATGAGATTAAGGATGTTAAATTTATTGTCCAAAAGCATATATAGCTGATAAGTGGCATACCTGAATATCAAGTCTACATATGTCTGATTCTAGAACCTGCACCCTTAACCATTAGGGTCTACTTTCTCCCATGGGTGAAATATCTCTAAACTCCATAAAAACAAGAATTATTTTAAATGACTAATAAAATTATTTTGAATGACTAATAGTAAGAGGCCCAAGAGAAAAATCATGGCACCTGGGTTCTCTTTTGCCTTGGACAATGAGTGGGTTCACTTTCAAAGGCCTCCATTTCCTGAGTAGAGAGGGGAATAAAAGCGGGAGAGGGGGAGGACAAGAGGACTACCAGACTGGATACAGGAGCTTTTCTCTTAAAATTTTTCATTCTGGGCCTCTAACTTCAGAGTGAACCATTGTTACACAACGACTATGTGAAACAGGACTCTGCAACCTTCCTCATGACACTCTGGGTACGCGTCCTGTCATTGTTTAAAGCTGTGGAGAAGAGAGGCCACCTTACCTATAGATGAACGGAGCCACAGTGGCGGTATTTGGGTGGCTGTGTTGCTGCTGCTGAGGGAGGTGGACAGCACCATTTCCCATGCTCTGCCCACTGCCTTGCACCACTAAACCAACAGAGGAACCTGCCAGAGAAGCGTGGCTGCTTTCCCTTCCTTCCAAGGGAGCGGGGCAACTCGATGTGCTTGCTTTCTCAGTGGTTACGGGCTTAGGGAAGGACTGGGAAGGGCTTCCCTTGGTAGTCCTGAACTTTTCAGACTCTTTGCTTGCTGAGTTGCCAGGTGAAACAGTCTGCTTTGCTGTTGGCACTTTTGAGCCCGGCTTTGGAATTCCACTGGAAGAGGGGATTAAGCTTTCCTTCTTGGCTGCTGTCGTCTTGCTACCCTTTGGGATTAAGCTTGCAATTTTAGAGGTCTTTTTTGGAGCCGTCTCCATCATCTGATCTTTCTCGTCCTTGACCAGCTTTTCAGTACAAACTTTACTTTTGTCCCTGTTCTTTTCCTCTTTTTCCTTTGGCTGTAGCAAAGACTTTTTATTGCTGAGATTTTTGCTTCCAGCTTTCGGAGGGGCTAATTTCGGTGACACTTTGGGGCTGCTGTTTGTTGAACCACCGCTGTTGAGACCACTGTTCAAACCTTCCATTTCACCAGATTCAGAAAAGGCATCGTCTTCCTTCACGCCATCACTGGGTCCTGAACTGGCAGACTGCGGGGGGCGTAAAGCGGTCCGGGCATTGACCAGCTTGAATTTCTCAAGCATGGATTTCTGTCCTGAGGGAGCTGTTTTGGCCCCTTCTGAGGCAGGGGGCTTCAGTCTGTCTGCAGACGGTGTGGGAGAGGCGGCTGGGCTGGCCTGCTTCACGGTGAGCATGGTGGAGGTGGCGCTGTGCTTGGCATTCATGGACTTGCTGCGCCAAGGCTTGCTGGTGCTCGGAGAAGGGATGGCGGAGGCCGGGGGCTGCCCCACCGTTCCGGGAGGCTGGATGTTACCATTTACCCCTGAAGATGGCTGAGGTCCTTTGGAGGAATCTGGACATGGTTAAGAACAAACATTGTTAAAAGGCTGATTAGTTTTTGATCATTTATATCAAGCTACTTTTTTGAAGGCTATAAGAAAATAAGGCTTATTGTCATATAAGTACTTACAGTGCACGAGTGTTAACTTACTTTCCCCTCGGCAATCTCATTATGATATGAATTTTTATATGACTATTACAACACTGATGAATGCTTGATTAAAAGTCTTAAAAAACTAAATAAAAAAAAAGTTTATAATATCATACAGAAGAAAAAAATGAGTTTGGAGTTAAGAGATCTCAGCATCAATTTGAGAACTATATAGCATTTGAGAACCATATAATTCTGTCATGTCATTTGCCTGAAGTTTCATCTACCATAAATACCTCCCTCTTCCATCCTCTTTTTCTGAGAAATGGAGTGATAAACAATTAAATTAGCTATTTATGTAAAAGAGACAACAATGATGCTGTTAACATACTAGATATTGTCAAATTAATGCAAAGTCGTTTTCATGAAATGTCCAAAGGAAATTGTTTACTAAAGAATCTTTTAATATTATTCCAGAATTGGAGTCCATTAAACCAATTAAATATTAATAAATATAAAACTACAATGCTTTCACTTTTAAATGTTTTCTTCAATGGTATCAAAATGCATGATAAAAAACATGTAATTAAGTCAACTGGTATAGAATACTTGTCTTAGCTATTTTTCAGAAGAAAATTTTACATAAAAAGTTAATAAAGAAGTTAAAGAAATGAAAAGAGGTTAAATTGTTTATTGAATTTTTGTATGAGTTAGGTTTTCTTTTTTAATAAATGTGCCTAAAATAATAGAGTAGCTTTGTGACATTTCTATTAATATAAACAACTGTATAGAAAAATGTGGGCTTCACTGGTAGCTCAGCAGTAAAGAATCCACCTGCAATATAGGAGATGTGGCAGGAGCCGTAGGTTTGATCCCTGGGTTGGGAAGATCCCCTGGAGAAGAAATTGGTAACCCCTCCAGTATCTTTGCCTGGAAAATCCCATGGACACAGGAGCCTGGCAGGCTATAGTCCATGGGGTCGCAGGAGTCAGATATGATTTAGTGACTAAAACAACAATAACAAATAGACAACTATTTTATATTGTTGATACACCAACATTGACTTGTAATTCTATGTTTCCTACAATTCCTCATTTTAACTAATAAAAATTGGTGTAATTCTGGATTTATATATGCTTCACTAAAATGTAGTAGTTCACTGATAACTCAATACGCTTACATGGTATATTTAAATTTGAAAGCAAAAAAAAAATTGAAAGCATAGGATAATACATTTATTTTTTACAGTATTTAAAGTCTGTAATGTATCCATTTCTAGAATATCTGTAAGGCTCCATTTGGTTCATACACAAACAGTAAGATATTCTTATAAACAGTAGAAGTATCTGACTAATTCCAGACAAATCCAACGAGATTCAAATGCCCAGTGTCTCAAATACCTTCAGTATCTGTGAATGGATTTCAATCCTTTACTTGTATCTGTTTTAAGTATAGGTTATTCCAGATTTACTTCACTTACAGATTCCTTTCAGAATCTGTTAACATTTTATTGTAATCTGAATCACTCTCAGGAGCAGATAGAGTACACTGATTACCTACAGTTAGAAATGCCTATCAAACATTTCTTCAGAACAGCTCCTACTTATTGGTCAGGTCTCACTTTCACCTCACTTCCTCTGTAAAAACAAAACAAAAACATCATTTCCACCGTCACCTCTGCTCTCACTAGCATCAAGTCTGGGTTAGGTGACGATTCTGTGTGCTCACTCAATCGTATCCAACTCTTTGTGACCCCATGGACTGTAGCCCGCCAGGCTCCTTCATCCATGGAATTTTCCAGGCAAGAATGGAGTGGGTTGCCATTCCTACACCAGGGGATCTTCCCGACCCAGGTATTGAACCTGCACCTCTTGTCTCCTGCTTTGGCAGGTGTTTTCTTTATTATTTCTCTTATTATAGCCGTTATAACTTCACTCTAATTGTCTGTTTCTTCTTCTACATCTATAAATATCTGGTCCATGAAAGCAAAGACCATATATTATGGTCTATATTATGCATAGTTCTATACTATGTACACAGCACCTTCTATGTATAGGACACTAAGTATCTGACATTCATTAATTCAATCTTTCCAACAACTGCATGAAATTTTCATTATTACCCTCATTTTGCATGTGAAGAAACTGAAGCACAATGATATTAAATAACTTGGCCAACATTACAAAATTTGTAAGTGACAAGTTTGAGAACTGAATTTAGCTTGGGGTTCTAAGTTAATTCTCTCAACGACTATGTCATAATATTTTCAAATGTATATAGTGCTAAATACAATTTTACAGTTTCTGAAAGTGATAAGGAATAATACTATTCCTGGACTCTGGAAACACAGAAGAGAGTCAATGTCAAACTAATGCCTTGAATAGAATTGCCAAATGAACTTTACTTCTTGATTACGTGGGTTGAACTGGAAACTAAGAACACCCCCAAGCAAGATGAATCTTCTCAAGTTCAGTGACTTGTGTACATGCCTGTGCATTTCACAGAATGAACTTACTATTTCAGTGATTTTTGTCAACATCTATGGCTCTATATTGATTATCTACAGAAATATTAATCAGTGCTATTTAGTTCCTATGATCTCTAGGACATGAATCTAGGCACAACATCTGTTAAAGCTTACTGAGTAGCTATTTTGTGCAAAATCCTTAGGCTCCCCAAGACACAATCTGGTCAGAGGAAAGAAACTGGACTCACAAAAGATGAATGGCATATACTAAATGCTAAGTAGGAGGTGGGAAAGAAAATGGAAGAGATCAGAAGTGCACAAAGGGCTGTACAATATTAAATAAGATCAAGACAAATGAGCTAAGGGAGATACACAGACATTCATGGCAGGAGGAATATAGGAGTTTTCCAGGAAACTATGTGAAAATTTATTCTACTTATTTATTTTAAATAATATGTACATATGCATATTGGGATTCAGAGTTGGAGAGAAACAAGGTACCCCCAAAATGAAAGCATAGTCTGCTGTATTATTGCTTATAGGAACATAATGGCCTCACAAACATAATAATGCCTACTAGCTACTAACATTTTATTGAAGGTTCTTTATATATTTCTCATATCATTCACAACATGATGAGATGAGAAGGGTTCCTATCTGTTTTCTGGCTTTTTTTTTTTTTTAAATTTTATAATTACTTTGCCTATCTTTTTTTGGGGGGGAAGGGCTTCTATTTATAATACTCACTTGTGGAAGCCAAGGGTTTGAGGGTCTAAACAATTCATTCAGTGGTACACAACTAGTTAGGAATTGTTGTGTGGCTAGAATTGACACCACATGTGTGATTCTAGTTCCCAGGTAGTGGTCGCGGTAAAGAACCCACCTGCCAATGCAGGAGATATAAGAGACACAGGTTTGATCCCTATGTTAGCAAGACCTCCTCCCCACCCCCCAGGAGAAGAGAATGGCAACCCACTCCAGTATTCTTGCCTGGAGAATCTGATGGACAGAGGAGCCTGGCAGGCTACAGTCCATGGCATCAAAGAGTCGGACACCACAGAAGCAACTTAGTACGTGTGATTCTAGAGCCCAGGCTCTGTCGTTGCCGTACAGTGTGACATTCTAAGAGTGGAATGTAAGGGTCTCAGACGTCAGTGTGTGCTTCAGCCACTGGGGATCCTACTGAATGCCCATCACTTGTTCTTTAGCAGATCTGCAGGAGGCCCTGAGATCCTGCATTTCTAACCAGCTGCCACGTGATGCCAATGCTGCTGGTCACGGACCTTGTTTTGAATAACAGAGTATGAAAAGATTGGGAAATCATGGTAACTGCTGAAATTATTGGCTTTAAAGAATTATTTCTTATGATATTATCCAAATTAGCTAAATTCATTAAAGTTTCCACAACTATGCAGCATTAATATTCTTTACTCTGAACTTCTGGAACTTTGGCCAGTTCAATCTTTCCCTAGATGCTTGGCAATTTGTGGTGAGGGATCACTAAAAACAAAAGAAGCCTATCAGGTTTTCCTAATGTCTTTTATTTCATCATTTTAGCCACATACTTAGTATGTTATCTTCTGTTTCTACAACCAGGTTAAGAAGTCAGGGGGTTCCTCTGCTGCCTGCCTGGGAGCTTTGGTGAAGATGAGAGGAGAGGGTCAAAAAGGACCAGTCAGGATGCTCTTTAAGCGTGCTGCTAGTGGCCAGACAGACTGCTATCACCGTTCAAGTAGAGGGGAAATTCAACATCATGACACTCAAAAAAGAGGCAGGAGGGACTCCAGATTATGACATCTGTATCCAGCCCACAGTGTCAGTCATACGACAGCTGCACAACTGTCCTCAGAGGAATGCGCACAGAGAAGACACTTTTCTGAGCTCAGCTCTCAGTCTGCCCCCATCGCGACACAGTCGCAACGCGGTGCTTCAGGTTTCATGAAGAGCACGATTCACAGGTCACTGTGCATCCAGGGAACAGAACAATGAGTGTCTCTGGACTCCTCACAAGAAAGGCCGCAGAACAACAGCCACTGAAATGGCAGCCTTTCAGCTCTGACGGAGTAGGGGCTGCCACGCATTCTGTTCTCTGCGCCATTTACATCTTCAGTAGTAAGCAGCCTGGTCTCACAGCTCCATTTCTGAGTGCTGTTAACTCAGCTTCTCTGAATGGTTAGCTGGGCACGGGGGAAAGCACAGCTATGTACAGCACACATCTAAAGGCATTGCTGCAACAAACTTGCAGCCTGTGTTTGCAGGGGCCCCTCTCTGCCTATAACTGTTTCTTGTCTCTGATCTCCAAAGAGAAAGGTGCTTGCACTCCTGTTCTTTTCCTCCCCCTTCTCCACCACCATCAACTCCATTACAAACAATAACCAATTATTTACTAACGGCTTACTTTTCCTAGCTACTTTGATATATGGTATCACCCCAAGAGCTCTAATGACATGCCTTGTTTAAATTAATAATAACCTACAATATAATTGTGATTTCTACTATTATATATGAGGAAACTGAAGCTCAGAGAAAGCAACTTGCTCCAAGTCATACATACAGTAAAATTTAGAAAAGAGTCTCAAAATTGAAACCAGGCTTATGTGACTCCAAAATTTGGAAGATTTGGATACTCTCTTCTTTCCATATGTCCGTGGCCCACCCAGAAATTCTGCCAGTACGGTTCTCCAGAAAGTCACATTTGTCACAACAGTGAAGGCAATTGGATAACTCCCTGAAGTGTGGGTTCCTTCTTCCTGAACAAATAGAGGAGAATATACATGCGGAGGATATCATAGAAGATACTATTCAGCTAACCATATACTATCTCCTGGGACATCCTACTGACACCATCCTTCTGAGCTGATGTTAAAGAAGATTTTAATTCTTGCTCAGAAAACAGCTAAATTCAGAGAGTTAATTTTTAGTTATTTCATATGGCAAAAAGATAACTTTGATGACCTGGGAAAAATGCCAATCTGTTCTAAAATTACTACACGGAGGTAAATGTGGCAGTCACAACAGGCATATGGGAAGTTTAGATAAAGACGATTCTCTGGGGAAATTTGGCAGGTTAGCTTCAGAGCTTAGAGACACGCTGCCAACAGTGCTACTAGCCTGAGGAAAGGACCAGGGAACACCCTCAGCTATTTATCTCTTCTTCCTCACTGAGTAGTGTGCTGTTCAGATGGAAACAAGCCAGCCTTCAATTTACAAAGTAATGACAAAGGGCATGTGTTCTCAGTCACTCAGTCCTGTCGGACTCTTTGCGACCCCATGGGCTAGCCCCGCCAGGCTCCTCTGTCCATGGGATTTTTCAGGCAAGAATACTGAAGTGGGTTGCCATATCTTCCTCCAGGAGATCTTCCCAACCCAGGGATCAAACCCACATATCCTGCATTGGCAGGTGGGTTATTTACCACTGAGTCACCTTGGAAGTCCAATGACAAAGAAAAACACTACCAAAAATAACAACAGCACCTCTCTTTTCCAAGTATTCACTGTCTAGCAGGTATTGTGGTTAGTGACATGTACGGTCCCTACTAAATATTCAGCATCACAGATCATTATGGAAGGGAGGAAATGATTGATCAATGTAGTCATGGTAATTCCTTTAGTAAATAATTAGATTCTCATTTTATAATAACATACCAAAATACTTTGAACATTTTCAAAGTTAAAAAAGGAGCATTCAGATTTAAATATGGCTTGTTATCAACTGGCCCTGGTTTACCTGACCACACTGTCTCCCATAAATGATAGTTTTCAAAATGCTTCAATCATCAGTTTTATGATGACTCAACAGAAACATGGAATGCTGTTACAGGGATTGAAGAGGCACTGTCCATTCTGCACGTGTATATATTATAGCATATGTAAGGTGAGAGTGCGGCTTTGTGGGCTACTGCAAGATTTAGGGAGGCTTCAGTTCACCAGCCAGATTCTTGAAACATACCTAATTTATGTATAAGCATGTATCATATGTGTACACCTCAATATGTGAGCATGTATACATAGAAAACAACATATTTAATTGTCTATTTAATCGTATCACTTGATCTATGTACTTAATTACTTTACCTCATAAAAATCCCCAAGATTAACCTGAAGTTATCTTGTCATTATAGGTTTAAATAATCATTAAGGAAATAAAGCAAAAAGTCCTGGCAGAATACATAAAGACATCACCAGTAATGGGACATAACAAGTAATATTTGCATTGTATTGGAAAGAAAATGAAAGAGTTCATTTTTTGTCTTATAGTAATTTCAGAATAATTTTTAAAAATACTTAAGAACTAGATAACTGTATTTAAAAAAAAAACATGAGTAATGCAACAGTTACATTAAACCTATAGTTTTAAAAAAATCAATTTTGCTAAATTCTCTATGTCAAGTCTACTAAATC
The DNA here is from genome assembly GCF_019320065.1 of Cervus canadensis. NCBI lineage: Eukaryota > Metazoa > Chordata > Mammalia > Artiodactyla > Cervidae > Cervus > Cervus canadensis. The sequence continues at coordinate 46,943,723 of NC_057410.1, forward strand.
TATACTGAATGTAAGTGAAAGAAAACACCTCCACACCAGAAGCTGCTTCATTAGAATCTAGGAAAACAGAAAACAAACCTCTTTCGGAGGTGTGCAGGTACCATGTGAGAATCACATGGGAGAAACAAGAGAGACAGGAGCCTGCCCTGTGCTGCTGTGGCACGTTCCTTAGCGACACAGGAAAACATCTCTCTGCTAAGAAACTCTGCCAAGTAATACGCGTTCACGGATCATAGTTCAGAAAGTGAATTCCAAATAGAGCCAGGAATATTTACATTCATGATAACACTGGACTGTTAAGCTGTTTTCATATTTATCATGTCAATTTTATAAAACAAGAATTATTAAGATAATTTACTTCAGTCATAAAAAATGTTATGTCCAAATGAACCACGGCATTTTTTTCCCACAGGATCCCTGATTTTCACTGAATAGGTATTTGATTTTTCTTTAAAGCATATATTTGTCTAGAGTAACTTTATAGGGTTCACAAGCAAACTGCTAAATGCTAGTGTCAGAATATGTTAGTCACTGTCAGTTTCTGAATGGCACGTCATCAAGGGAAGAAACTTGGACTCCCCAAAGAAATGCTTCTCTACAAACAATGCTGTCTTCATTTCACTGTTTGTTCTGTGAAATTCGTCCCTACTACATTCCATTTCAACAGAATGGTGGATGGCATTGTTTTCTATTTTAATATTTCTATTTAGCCTTCTCTGCAAGTGATAATTAATGTATAGCCATTTTCACTGATATTTTAATCCAGTTGGTGAAAGGAGCACATTATTTTTGGTTTGTATTATTATTAAGATGATATTAGATGTATCATTTGAAGTGCGGTTTGTGATTCGCTACTGATTTCCCTTTATTAGATAAGTCACAAAATTCCAAATAAGGGCTTTATCCCAGGAATGCAAGGATTCTTTAATATCCGCAAATCAATCAATGTAATACATCACATTAACAAATTGAAAGATAAAAATCATATGATTATCTCAATAGATGCAGAGAAAGCCTTTGACAAAATTCAACACTGATTTATGATTAAAACTCTCCAAAAAGCAGGAATAGAAGGAACATACCTCAACATAATAAAAGCTATATATGAGAAACCCACAGCAAGCATCACCCTCAATGGTGAAAAATTGAAAGCATTTCCCCTGAAATCAGGAACAAGACAAGGGTGCCCACTCTCACCACTACTATTCAACATAGTGTTGGAAGTTTTGGCCACAGCAATCAGAGCAGAAAAAGAAGTAAAAGGAATCCAGATAGGAAAAGAAGAAGTGAAACTCTCACTGTTTGCAGATGACATGATCCTCTACATAGAAAACCCTAAAGCCTCTTCCAGAAAATTACTAGAGCTAATCAATGAATATAGTAAAGTTGCAGGATATAAAATTAACACACAGAAATCCCTTGCATTCCTATATACTAACAATGAAAAAACAAAGAGAAATTAAAGAAACAATACCATTCACCATTGCAACAAAAAGAATAAAATACTTAGGAGTATATCTACCTAAAGAAACAAATAAGCTATTTTTATCATCCCAAACGTGTGAGAAGCTACTGTGCTTTCAAAATTTTGTTTTTAAATAAGAAGTGAAACTGTTTTAATTGTGAATAAGTCTTTACTATCTATTACAAATTCTAGAGATTCCCAAATTGATTCAAATAACTCATCATTTAAGACTTAAGGAAAGTAGAAAATACATTTTTCTTTTAGAAGCATTCAGGGAGCACATTACAGATAGTGTGATTATTTTTTTCTAGCAAAATATTTATTAAACATAAATATTATACTTTCTAATAACTAAAAAGAAATGGCAATTAGAATACTCAAGTCAGTACTTTCTGAATTCTGTCATTGTAATGCTGTAATCTTTGAAAATCTTGTTTAACTTTCACCTTACGTGGACATGCCCAGGATATGTATGCAAACTAGTTGGTCACAAAGATCAACTTAATATCTGATAGACTATTTTTAGATGTTATCCTACCACAAAACGTCTCCATGTCAAAAAGGTTTAATACATTCTTATCCAAAAAGATGTACCACAGGAACAGTCTAAAGGATAAATTATGAACTGTTTCATACGTGATGTTTATATTTGCTTTGTTTGCTCTATAGTTTAAGATAATATTTTGGCAATATGGCTTCCCAGGTAGCACTAGTGGAAAAGAACCTGCCTGCTAACGCAGCAGGCCTAAGAGACACAGGTTCAATCCCTGGATTAGCGAGATTCCCTGGACAAAGGCATGGCAACCCACTCCAGTATTCTTGCCTGGAGAATCCCATCTCTTGCCTGGAGAAACTCCTGGTGGGCTACAGTCTATAGGGTTGCACAGAGTTGAGCACAACTGATGATAGCACGCACACACATTTGGCAATAGAAAATAGCATGATACAATGATTAATTTAAAAATGAGATTGTAAGTACTGACATGAAGTTGCATCTCCATGTTAATAGAAAATGCCACATAATGTATAAAACAAATTCTCCAGGCCAGAATACTGGAGTGGGTATCCTTTCCCTTCTCCAGGGGATCTTCCCAACCTAGGGATCAAACCCAGGTCTCCCACATTGCAGGTGGATTCTTTACCAGCTGAGCCACTAGGGAAGCCCAAGAATACTGGAGTGGATAGCATATCCCTTCTCCAGTGGATCTTTCCAACCCAGGAATCGAACCAGGGTCTCCTGCATTGCAGGTGGATTCTTTACCAACTGAGCTATGAGGAAAGCCCTGTTTTATATAATACAATTTAAGCTTTATTATTGACCATTTAATGCCTACATTTAATATAAGTATTTGTGAGTGTGATATCATCTACTTTAAAGGTTTTGGAATTTTACTTTGTTGGAATTAAAAGTAATGGATATAATTCACCAGGAAAACTTTTGCTCTTGAGACCGACCTGAGGAAATCTGCTTATGGTCAAAAACCACATAATGTATGTCATCTGTCTCCATCTTGTGGTTATTGTAAATACTGCTACTTTTTAGAGAGGCTGAATGGCTATGGAAAAATAGGAGTATTTGGCTATCTTTGGATTTTTACTTTTAGATACCAGAAATTTAAGAAGTATTTCACTTTTAAATGACAGAAAAAATACATTGTTATATCAAAGTGTTAGGTCATCTAAAGCATTTCCATGTTTCTTTGCCAATGTTACTAGTCATTTCTTACAAAAATATTATGTAACTGTAGTATCATGTAGCTAAATTGGACACCTGAGCATTCCACTTGGCATATATGGTCTAAGCCTGTTTACTTTCCCTTTGAATTTCACAGCACATAAAGGCCTTTGACACTTTTTAGAAAAGTCACAAAACGAGGGGGAGATATTTTTGTGATAAGAAATTATTGTCCAGGAGAAGTATAATTCTTCAGAAATACTTCTTAGGTTCTCAAATCAAAGATCTTATTGTTTAAAGACAAAAGCCTAACTTCCAAATGCATACTATTTTCTTCTTTTTCCATTTAAACTCAAGAACTAGGGATATTACACTGCTTTGTTTATAGGGGTTTAGAGTCTGCCCGGTTGTGTTTTAATGGGTAAGAAATTTTCAATAAAGTGTATAATTCATAGATCACCCCTGTCAATTCTGAGTAAAAGAAGTCTCATCAGATCATCCATATGAAACAATCGGAAATGTTCTAATCAGAGTCAAAAAACTTTTGACCTGGTTGAATTAGTCAAACTAAACTTGTCAGCTGTTCTACCACTAAGCATACTAGTCACGTCACTATTGAATTTCCTGTTGCATGGAGAGTTAAATACTACAAAGAGAAGTTTTATTGATTAGAAAACACTATCTCAAAATCTTGCAACATGCCTAGTCTCTCCAGGGTCACAGTGCTTCCAACAGCAGAGGTTCTTGGTTTTCTTATGGTTTAGATGTAAATTGCACATCTTCCCACTTGGATGCATGCTCCCCAGGGATATGCATCAAGCCAGGGCCTCTTTAAACACACGCTGAGCACACTACAGAGAACTGTGTATCATATGGTTAATATATAATCTGCCTTTAACACACTTCTGTGTCCTTTCTTCCTGATTAGTATGTGGTTGAATATTTCTATTACATACCCTTTCAAGAAAGTAAAACAAACCTGAATAATTTGTCTCTTAAAGGAAAAATTAAGGTCATAATATTCATCTGTCCTGCTGCTTCCAAAGACTAAATATCCTTCATAATTATGTCTTAAATTCTGATTGCTTCAAACTCAATTTCCTCAAACACTTAGGGCACTTAATTAATTTAGTTAACTAAAACTAAGGATTCAAAGACATTTTATACAGGTTCATGACTTCAGAATAAACGTTCACAAAACATGAGAAGACAAAAGAAAATGGTATTTACATGCATCCAGGAGGAAATCTTTGAGAAACAGATTTTAAACATGGGGATATCACTAACTGCTTTAATATAAATGACTACATTTCCTTAAAATATTCTCCAGATAAGAAAGGTCCTGAAGAAAGCTGGAATGCAAGAGGATGCACTTAGAAAACATAAGAAATTCCACTGATAACATTTCCACTCCAAATGCTGTAACACCGCTTACACGCTAGATTTAGCATGTAATTTACGAGGCTCATAGGTTACACTTGTGCCTTTATGATGTAAGGGGAGAACACTTACCTTTTTCATTCCCATTTGCATAATTTGGAGGCTTGTTTTTATCAATGCTGTTAAAGCTCTGACTTCTCCTATTTAAATTGGAGGCTCCCTGGACCTTGCTGCTGTTGCCTGCAGCTGGCACCCTAGAGGGACCTGGAAGCCTGAAATAGTACAAGAAAAATTACATCATTATTGTACATTACAAAAAGAGAAGAGGAGGTTCTGGGTAGGGAAGGGTTAATGGGAAAATCATAATTTATGGAGTTCAGCAAAAATTGTTGGTTTAAGTGACAAATTGCTAAATACAACATTTGAGAATCACCAGAAAAGTCTTGTTTCATATGATGTAATCTGCCTCCAAGGTATATTAAAAATGTAGGACAATTAGAAATAAAGTAATTCTAACTAAAAACTCATGCTTATCACATGCGTGATGAATACAACTTTGCTTAAAGGAGCTGTAACAATTATATGAAAAGCAAGGGAAACAATAATATTATGTTCTCAGGATATTAAGCAGCTGCCTGCAATTATTGTTAAGATTTTTCAATGTATGGGACATTTGTTTTTATCTTAGGTGGCGGTATTTTAAATGAACTTGTATGTTAATAACAAGAAGAATAAAGTTACATAATAAACTGCACAGAGCAAACACTTACTGAATATCTGAGCTAGTTAATTACTCTAAAACATGGTGTGGAAACCAGGGTCATGAGTTTGTTCATATTGGACCCACCTGTCTCACATAAAAACTTTCACTTGCTTGCCAAAAGTAAAGACCTGGACTTTACTTGGTTACCCCACAAGTGTGGCTAATAATTACACAGGCCATGTGACAAAAAAGATGCAAGTCTCATAAAAAAAAAATCTGTTAGTAGAATGACAATTCAAAATACATGCATAGGGATAGTTGCTTCAGCTCTTCTTATATGAAGGACAAGACATGAGGAAATAATGTAGACTATCTTAAAATTAGGGAAAGCTTGACAGGAGTTAACGTACTTAAGTTGTTTTACTTGAACTATAATTAAAAGCCAGTTTGGATCATTTATTTCACTGTTTAAACAGTTCCCATATTAAAATTTCAAGTATTCAGTTATTTCAAGGATGGTGCCTAAAATATGCAATTACAATATTTTATTTAGTGTATATTGCATATTTATAATAAACAATCCACATAAAACTAGAAATTAAGAACGGGCATTGGTATTCTAGACACGTTTTGAAACATGACGCTGAGCACTGCCAGCGTCTTTGCTAGTTTTTGCTGCCACCATGAGAATGTCACTGTGTACTGCTCTAAAAACTCTATTTTAAGAGAAAAATAAGAAAAATAATCTAGAACTTATAAAGGTAGCAATTTATTTTTTTTAACTGTTATCCTTTAGAAAAGGTTTAAAGTAAAAGAATGTTTATATCTGTTATACTGGTACCCAACATATTACAAATTCACAATCATGTGCTACCATATTCAAAATTTAACTCACCTTATTACACTACCTGACATACTATCTCCACAGATCATTAGGAAATCAAACTCTTAAATGTATACTATAAATGTTTTAAAATAGTAACAGGTATAGCAAAAAGGAAGTACATCAGGAAAACACACACACCAGCCTGAAAACAGAAATGCTGATATCTTGGAATAGTTAATAGCTTCAAAATGTTGACTGTATTTTGGAGTTTAAATACATATGGCTGTTAATAGTTCCTTCAGCTATTTTGCTAATTAGAGGTTGTGTCATAATAAGATTAGAATCTTTTCCAAATGACTCCAGCATTTAACTTCTGCTCAAATGGATCTGCAGGATGTGTAAGTCTAGCACAATAACCACAGACACCAGGAATTTTGGAGACCAGGGATTGCACTATGTAGAAAGAACTCAATTAATTAATTTGGCTGAATGTCCCAATCACAATAAAAATGAGAACTAGTCCTGTAGACTCAGCCACAGACTTAGAAAGTTCAGTCCAAACTCACATTTATAAACAGATTTTGTTACAAAATTTGCCCTGATTGCAATGAAACTTGATGTGTTTCTAGAAAGCAATTAAATTGCATTTTAATCTTGACTGTGACCCATGGAGCCAAGTGATCTTTAGTTCTCAGAAGAACAAATTAAAACAAATTAAAAAATCCATTTGCTCTTCTCATTACCCTAATTTGACAGTCAGCCAGAGCTCCAGATCATTCATCAAAGTAATAAAAAGAGAAATGAGAATGAAGCCAAAAAAAAAAAAGAGAGAGATGTTCTATTAAATTGAAAAGTACTTAAAATACATTTTACATTCATAAATCTTAGAAGTAGTAATAAAGAATGCTTACTGAACATGGTAGGTCTCTGTTCTTTCCATATCCTAACATATCTCATTTCTTCTGATTTTTCATTAAATACCCTCTCAATTTGCCTATTCAGAATCCATTTAATTACTATGGAAATGAGCATAAGTTAGAAAACCAAGGCAAGGGGAAAATATTTCATGTCAAGGCACCATCAGAGGTCCTTGTGGTCAAACACTGCATAATATGACTCATGATTGAGTAGTGACTGGTTAATCACCAGTGAGACACTCTCCCAGTGAGTGAGGTGGCACAAATAACTACATCTTACTCAGGGGGCAAAACACATTTGCTGTGGCCTCACTTAGCTGTGCCATCATTAACATTAAAAAAAGATCAACTGTCACACATTTTATATACTATTGATTTTCCAAAAAGTATGTAATGCACTGTCATTTATTATACTACACTGACTTTAAAATACGCATTTCATAAAGAAGAAAAAATTTAAAGTGCTAAAGATAAAAGAATGACCCAGGCTGACCTGGTGCTAACTGCCCTCCAAAAATCTTCCAATGTGTCTCAGTGCTGCTTCACAATGTGCAATTATCAATGCAAGGCCATTTCAAAAAGCAATCATAATCTTGTTTTACTTCCAGAAAGAAGTTTTACTTCTAGAAAGAAGAGGGTCTTCAAAGTAATTTTTTCCTTGATTTTCTCTAAGCCTAGAACCTAGATTTTAGCCCAGTCATAGCACTATGTATAACAAAACTAAGTTAGAGGAACTCAAGATCCATTTCATAATTTGACACAACAAGCTCATCCTCAAGAAGTCATGTGGACATCTACTTGGAAAAATTCAGTACTCTAACCTTTTCATCCAGAAGTATGTCATTTTTGGAAAAAAATTTAGAATGATAGGACAAAATATCACTGGGCATTTACTTTATTATCACTAATAAGCAATAAATTAGAGATATTAACTGACCTAGTAGGCTTTTTTTGACTGGTTGCAATTCCACTGTGATTAGACTGAGTTGCATATCTGGCTGCCAGACTGTATGAGGAGAAACAGAGAAATTGAATTAAAGAGATTCCTTGAACATGGAAAGAAAGTACAAACTTACAAGAAAACTATGAGTTAATGAAATGCAATTGGAACATGTATAAACATGCATAAAGAATAAATTAGAAAATTATGATAATGTAACATATACACCATGATCTTTGATTATGAACATATTATGAAATAATTAATGCTGTGTACCCCCTTAGTAAGTGTGTTGTCAATGACTGTAAAATAATGGCTATGTGACAATATTAGTGCCTTCTTAAGTAGTAATATTCCATCTTATAAAGAATTCAACCTTTGTAAATGGCGGTGAAAACTTCAGGAAAGCTAAAATTTGACTTATACCATAGCAAGATCTCTTTCTCAAAAAAAGATTCAAATGACAAAAAGTATGAAATGTGAGTCATTATTTTATGACCTCTAATTAGAAAATTTTAACCTAAATACTATTTTGAATGCCAAAAGTTAAAATATCTGGTTTCTGTCTAATAAGTTATTGCTGATCTCTAGCCCTGGATACAGCATTTAAAGGAAGTGATTAATAAAAGATACCTTTCCGGAGAAAGAGCCATGCAAAAATTGAGATTAAAATGGAGTCAAACTCTTCAAAAACAGACTGAACAACTGTTGAGGACAATTTCTGGGAATTCTTAAATTATAATTCTTAATGATTTTTTAAATCACGATCTTTGGCCAAAAATACACCAAAGAGCATCATGGAAACTGAGTTTTGAAGAGCAGTGATACTTTATAAACAAAATCAACATCTGTGCTTCAGTTTGAACTGATTTCTGAATTACCTAATGGCTCTGAAACTAGAGTTCTGAGGACATAGTAAGACTCAGTGGACCCAAACATTTCCACCTGCGCTGTGATGGTCATGGGTTGACGTGTGAGTAGAGAATCACCGTGTTGGTGAACTGTGATGCCTCTACATGAAGCCAGTTGCACATGCACCGTTTTCAAGGCCTTCAAGGAGACAGGAACAACATGGGGGTGTTGGAATCAGGGTAGAAGGGTTGTGTGGAGCCCTGCTCTTCAGCCAACTGCTTTGCTGCCAAGCAGAGGGCATTTAATCAAAATGGTGATTAATGGTGTCCTTAAAATGGTGACACGTTTCCTAAGTAAACTCTAACTCCACAGAGGCAGGCGGTGTGGGAGCATGTAGGTCCTTAGAATTGCTTGGCTAGAGAGGAATAAATACATCTTCATACTGAGATAGCTTTTCAGGGCACTTGTTTTCAAGAGGATACATGATATATTCTTATTTGCAGAGAGTACATTCTGTATTCCAATGGCACCGGCCACAAAGACAACTGGCCACAATGGCCAAACTACACCTCGACTACCACAACGTCAGAGGACAGCTTAAACACAAAAACAAAATGTTCTAGTGGGATGGGACATTCACTCAAAAGTTAAATGTTAAAGCACCTGCAGTGAAAAAACAATCTTCTGTGGATGTGTCAACTGAGAAAAAGAGAACTACCTAAAGGTTTACCATGATGTCTTCTATCCTGTACCTTCCAAATTAAAGACAAATATTAGCAGGAGAGATGCCCATTAAAAAAAAAATGCACATTCCCTAAGGGAGTTGAGGCCACCTCATTGATACCTTCCTCAATGATTTATAAAGTATCATAATTTCTACTATGGAAGTGGAAACCAACAGCAAAATCTAGAGAAGTTAATTGACTTGGCCAAAATCAATTTGATTTTATTGCCCATGCGTGTTTTCTCATTATCAGAGAATATAGGGTTTCTTAGGTGGCTTAAAAGTAACAAATCCACCTGCCAAAGAAGGAAACACGGGAGACGCAGGTTTGGTCCATGGGTCAGGAAGATCCCATGGAGGAAGAAATGGCAACCCGTTCCCGTATTTTCACCTGGGAAATCCCATGGATAGAGGAGCTGGTGGGTTATAATCCATTGGGCCACAAAGAGTTGGACATGACTGAGCACATGCACATCAGAGAATACTCTACAAGTTGCCTATATTTTTGTACTGAGCCACCCTACTTCCATTCTTTAAAACTTGGTTTCTGCTCTATTCTCTTCTTGCAATTGTGAAACTGTTATTTGAAGAACACAAGAGTCTGATTCAGTTCTTAACATATTCTAATATCTTTGAATTTGACCATATTGTTCCTTCTGCCTTTCTGACTCTCTTTCATAGACTGTCCTACTAGATAAACTCAATTGATCTTCCCACCATCATTCTTGATCATTTTCTCTTTCCTTCACTTCTTCCATTATCCACCTCTTAAAGACATGCTTTTTCATATGCTATCTTTCCTCAAGCACTTGTATGCATTCTTTCATTTGAGTCTTACATAAGATTTCAGGTAAAATAAACCAGAAAGTGAAAGTGTTAGTCACTCAGTCATATCCAACTCTTTGCAACCCCATGGAATGGCACCTCAGTCCATGGAATTCTCCAGGCACGAATACTGGAGTGGGTAGCCATACTCTTGGGCTTTCCTGGTGGCTCAGTGGTAAAGACTCTGCCTACAATGCAGGAGACCCAGGTTCTATCCCTGGGTCGGGAAGACCCCCTGGAGTAGGGCATGGCGATCCACTCTAGTACTCTTGCCTAGAGAATCCCATGGACAGAGGAGCCTGGCAGGCAACAGGGTCGCACAGAGTCAGACATGACTGAAACAGCTAAGCAGCAGCAACCATACCCTTATTCAGGGGATCTTCACCACCCGGGGATTAAACCCTGCTTCCTGCTGGTGTTAATTAATAATTGAAGGCTGGGATTAATATCTGCACCATATTGCCAGTGATCAACATCAAATGAATAAAAGACACCCATTTCCATGACCTTCAAAATCAACTACCACCTCAAAATCACCATTTTCTTTTTTAATTCCCAAGTTCTAATCAGATCCTATCTTTCATTTCATGATTTCTGTTCACAAGATCACCATTTTATTTAACCCTCTGGACTTGAAGCCTCAGGAGTCAACTCTTCCCTTTTTTTCTTCCTTTTAATTATTGTAGATGTACAATCAGTATCCTGCCATGCTGATTCGACCTCTACAAATTTATTTGTATCTATGTTCTCCTTCAATTTTCATGTCTCCTATGCTAACGCAAGCCTCAACACTTCCCACAGCGACTCTAGTTCCCTTCATTTTTCTTGATTATTTTTTAACCTGGCTCTGACTCCCTGTGCAGCAGAAACATATTTTTTCTCACAATGCTTGTAATACCATTTCCCTAGTTTCAGATTTACAAACTGGCTAGTAACAAAGTAGGTGAGTGGACACAGTCAAAACAATTTATTAATGAAACAGACACAAGGGACATGTAGACACAGCTCTGAGGCAAGTGAGGGGAGGTAAAAGAGTTAGAGCATCAGTCAACTAAGGATTTGCAGACATCTGGATGGAAGATTGTGTCTTCTTTTCCAGAAATGTTATCAAAGGAAACTCCTTCTAGTTAATAATTTGGATGGCAAAAGGTATCAGAAACAAAAGAAAAACAAAAAAATACTTAGAACTCACTGTGAGTCCTATACTAAAGAAGCATCTGCTCATCTATATAATAAAGTAGAATATCAAGGGAATGCTTTTTATTTCCTCTAACATGGAAGGGAAGAGGTGGAGTTTCTAGACAGCCAATTAAACAAAGGATGAAATTCATCTGGTATTCAAAACACAGAAGGATCCCAACTGCCAGAACTATCTAAAACAGCTTCAGCACAAATCTCCACACGGAATTGCAATATCCATATATTTATAAAGAAAGAATGCTTCTCAAAGTAAACAGATCCTGAATTTTGATTACCTATTTTTATTAACCACCAGAGTCTCACTACTCAAAGTGTTGTCCACAGAGGAGCAGAACTGGCATGATTTGACCTGCTTTATTGACTACGCCAAAGCCTTCGACTGTGTGGGTCACAACAAACTGTGGAAAATTCTGAAAGAGATGGGAATACCAGACTACCTGACCTGCCTCTTGAGAAACCTGTATGCAGGTCAGGAAGCAACAGTTAGAACTGGACATGGAACAACAGACTGGTTCCAAATAGGAAAAGGAGAACATCAAGGCTGTATATTGTCACCCTGCTTATTTAACTTATATGCGGAGTACATCATGAGAAACGCTGGGCTGGAGGAAGCACAAGCTGGAATCAAGATTGCCGGGAGAAATGTCAATAACCTCAGATATGCAGATGACACCACCCTTATGGCAGAAAGTGAAGAGGAACTAAAAAGCCTCTTGATGGAAGTGAAAGAGGAGAGTGAAAAAGTTGGCTTAAAGCTCAACATTCAGAAAACGAAGATCATGGCATCTGGTCCCATCACCTCATGGGAAACAGATGGGGAAACAGTGGAAACAGTGTCAGACTTTATTTTTTTGGGTTCCAAAATCACTGCAGATGGTGACTGCAGCCATGAAATTAAAAGAGGCTTACTCCTTGGAAGGAAAGTTATGACCAACCTAGATAGCATATTAAAAAGCAGAGACATTACTTTGCCAACAAAGGTCCGTCTAGTCAAGGCTATGGTTTTTCCAGTGGTCATGTATGGATGTGAGAGTTGGACTGTGAAGAAAGCTGAGGGCTGAAGAATTGATGCTTTTGAACTGTGGTGTTGGAGAAGACTCTTGAGAGTCCCTTGGACTGCAAGGACATCCAACCAGTCCATCCTAAAGGAGATCAGTCCTGGGTGTTCATTAGAAGGACTGATGCTGAAGCTGAAACTCCAGTACTTTGGCCACCTCATGCGAAAAGTTGACTCATTGGAAAAGACCCTGATGCTGGGAGGGATTGAGGGCAGGAGGAGAAGGGGATGACAGAGGATGAGATGACTGGATGGCATCACCGACTCGATGGACATGAGTTTGAGTAAGGGAGTTGGTGATGGACAGGGAGGCCTGGGGTGCTGCAGTTCATGGGGTCACAAAGAGTCGGACACGACTAAGCGACTGAACTGAGAGGCTTCCTTGGTGGTTCATCTGGTAATCTGCCTGCAATGCAGGATACCTGGGTTCAAACCCAAGTTGGGAAGATCCCCTGGAGAAGGGAATGGCAGACTCCAGTATTCTGGTCTGGAGAATTCCATAGACTGTATAGTCCATGGAGTCACAAAGAGTCGGATGGACCTTGTTAGAAATACTGGTCTGTTCCCAAATCTACTGACTCTGAATCTTCATTTTAACAGGATTCCTATACATAATTGGACTTTCCAGGTGGCACCAGTGGTAAGGAACCTGCCTGAATGCAGGTTCATCAATGCAGAAGACACAGCCTGTAGCCTACCTCAGTCCATGGGAGATGGGTTCAATCCCTGGGTCAGGAAGATCCCCTGGAGGAGGGCATGGCCACCCACTCCAGTATTCTTGACTGGAGAATCCCATGGACAGAGGATCCTGGTGGGCTACAGCCCACAAGGTCGCAAAGAGTTGGACATGGCTGAAGGACTGAGCATGCATCAGGTCCCTTAGCTTTCTCAACACAACAGCTCTCTCTTGAGCTGCTCCTCCTCTTCCTTCCCAGACTCAGGTTCACTCACCACACTCATCTTCTAAATTTAGTACTATGACCATGAATATTTTCAAAATCATAATCCTAGGCATCAGCTAGTCTACCCCTCCATTATTTATATTAAATCTCTATTTTATAATCCAATCTCAATTCTACAGTCAGCCTTTTTTCTAAAATATCTCATTATCTCCTAGATAATCTACCTGGATCTAGCAGCTATTAATAGATTTCTCCCAGATATTCCCCATATGTTCCAACCTCAACTCACTCTTCTTCCAAATCGTCCTCTTTCTCTTTGCTGTTACTGTTTAAATTTAGTGTCAAATACTTTTTTCCATTGAACAAAGAGCTTCCTCCTGATCATGACCCACTCCATTCTTCCCCCTGTGCCATCCCGCTCATGGATTCTAATGATGACTCGGGTGACTAGTCACTTTGTTATCAGTCTTTTTTTTCACAGCTAGTCTAATTCATTCTTCTCAGAGTCAACAGAACCAACATTCCCAAGAAAGAATAGATGTCAGTATTTTTCTTTGAACTTGCTGTTGACTCCCCACTGTCTGCAGGACAGAGTCCAAATTCTGTGGTCTGGTTTACAGAGTGCTTCTGTGTGTCTCCTCAGACTTTCCTACAGCTTCCTCTCCTTGGCACATCCTCCACCCCACGTTCTCCCCTGTCACCAGACCTCAGCCATGGCCTGGGGCTTCTTCTCCCAGCTCCCTGCATTTCCTCATGAGGCTTCCTTCAAGCTAGAACACCATTATTTCTTGTCCCCACATTATGCTATCTTGCTTCTACTTTAAGATCCTACTCAAATGTCACCTCCTTGTTGAGGCATTTCTCAAGTACTGTAGAGTTACTTTTGTCCTCCACGAGTCCCCAGGTCTTTACTCATCTCTAAGTGTTTGCTTAATATGGAAATTTATCATGGTAAATGTCTGCCTCCTGAGTAGATGGCATTGTTCACCAGGACAAGGCTAATGGTATGTTCATTTCTGCATTCCCAGTTCCTATCATGGGTTTGAAGTGAAGTGAGGTCACTCATTGGTGTCCGACTCTTTGCAACCTGGTGGACTAGAGCCCACCAGGCTCCTCCGTCCATGGGATTCTCCAGGCAAGAATACTGGAGTAGTATTATTCAAACAATGGGCTTCCCAGGTGGCCCTAGTGGTAGAGAACATGCCTGCCAAATGTGGGAGAATAAGAGACGTGTGTTCGATCCCTGGGTCAGGAAGATCCCTTGGAGGAGGGCATGGCAACTCACTCCAGTATCCAACAATGGTAATGATATAACCATTTTATAACCAAGTGAAATTGTTATAAGAATGGAATTATCAAAATTACGCTAAAGGAGGGAAAACAACACGTCTTCATTGTGTCCTTATTAAGTGACGTTAGCCACAATAGTCCTGCAAAGTTAATGCTCTATTCCTCACTGAAACATGTGAAATTGATGGCTTTAAACATTAACTCACTTGTACAAGTTATGCATCTTATAAATGATAGTACTGAAATTTAAATGTTTGTTGAATTCTATAAACTATGCTGTGTTCTACTATGACATATTATTTATTTACATATTACAACTGGCAATATTTTAATGCTTATTTTTCTATGAATTCATTGCCCTTTGGATTTGTGAATATCTCCTTCAGGGTATCATCTTTTCCAGTGTCAAATACATCTACTTCCAATAGATGCTTTTCAGCATTCAGAGAAAGAATATTAGATAATTTCATTCAACAGATTACTTTATGTAGAAAGATGAAGTAGGCAGTAAAAGAAACTTATATTGTAAGGTATTTTTAGTATCCAGACAGCTCTCCTCAAAAATCCCCCAAGTAAACACTATATTTAAAATTTTTAAGTCACCTTTTAGTAAGAACTAGAAAATAAGTCATACTATTTATAACTTGCCACTTGTTCATTACACACATAACTAAGCAATCAATCACAGAACTTTTGAACTTTTTCTGCTGAGCACTATGGTAACCTCAAAACCTCTGGCCAGGATTCCAGCAGCTTATATTAATTAAAAGGCTTAGAATGAGTGTAAAAACTTCCTTGATTCCCTCTTTTATGCTCTCATCAAAATATAAAGAAGATTTTGAGTGGTTCGGTGCAGGACTTTTGTAGAAGAATCTACTTCTGTTGTAATTATACTAACAGTGAACTTCCATGCAGTAGTAAAAATTACGTAATCTTACTAGTTAGCTTTCATCTTCAAAAATCAAAATGGACCCAGATATAAAGGATATGTGCATCTTTTAAAAATCACCAAGGTGTACCATCTGAACATCACACATCTATTACTCTTTATCTCCATTGGCTACTATCAAGCTTCTGAATATCTCATTTGTTGTGTTCAGTCACTCGGTCATGTCCAACTCTGTGACCCCATTTACTGCAGCATGCCAGGCTTCCTCATCCTTCACTATCTCCTGGAGTTTGGTCAAATTCATGTCCATTGAGTTGATGATGCCATCCAATCATCTTATCCTCTGTCATCCCGTCCTCCTCCTGCCCTCTATCTTTCCCAGCATCAGGGTTTTTTCCAAAGAGTCAGCTTTTTGCATCAGTTGGCTAAAGTACTGGAACTTCAGCTTCAGCATCAGTCTTTCCAGTGAATAGTCAGGGTTGATTTCCTTTTTAGGATGGACTGGTTGGATCTCCTTGCTCTCCTAGGGACTCTCAGGAGTCTTCTCCAGCACCACAATCTGAGAGCATCAATTCTCTGGCGCTCAGTCCAATATTATGGCCCAAATTTCACATCCATACATGACTACTGGAAAAACCATATCTTTGACTATACGGACCTTTGTTGGCAAAGGAATGTCTCTGCTTTTTAATACGTTGTCTAGGTTTGTCTTAGCTTTTCTTCCAAGGAGCAAATATCTTTTAATTTCATGGCTGCAGTCACCATCTGCAGTGATTTTGGAGACAAACAAAATTAGGTCTGTCACTCTTTCCATTTTTCCCCATCTATTTGCCATGAAATAATGGGAACAGATGTCATGATATTCCTTATTTGAATGCTGAGTTTTAAGCCAGCTTTTTCACTCTCCTCTTTCACCTTCATCAAGAGGCTCTTTAGTTCCTCTTTCCTTTCTGCCATTAGGGTGGTATCATCTGCATATCTGAGGTTATTGATATTTCTTCTGGCAATCTTAATTCTAGCTTGTGATTCATCCAGCCTGGCATTTCTCATGATGTACTTTACATGGGAGTTGAATAAGTAGGGTGACAATATATAGCTGTGACATACACTTTTGTCAATCTGGAACAAGTCTGTTGTTTCATGTCTGATTCTACCTATTGCTTCTTGACACGCATACAGGTTTCTCAGGAAGTAGGTAAGATGGTCTGGTATTCCCATCTCCTTAAGAACTTTCCACAGTTGTTGTGATCCACACAGTCAAAGGCTTGAGCATAGACAATGAAGCAAAAGCAGATGTTTTTCTGGAATTCTGTTGCTTTTTCTATGATAGAACAGATATTGGTAATTTGATTTCTGGTTCCTCTGCCTTGTATAAATCTCATTTGAGACAGTTAATATTTGAATTGTCTTAATTGGTGCTTAATTAGTGTGATAATTAAATATTCAGACAGGAACCTGGAGAGGAACAGCAACTTACTAACAAATTGAGACTCTGTCCTGAATATAGCATCGCATACCAAAAAGTTTAAATTGTAGAATAAATAATAAACTTCCACATTAGTGAGATCCTTTTCTTCAATATGTAATGAAGAAATTGGGGGACAAAAGAGGTTGGGGTATTTAGTAAGCTTGGAACCAGACAGCATGAGAAATCACTGCTACTGCTCAGGAAAGATTTGATGAGCGCCTAAATGGAGGCAGAGGCACAGGTAGTGAGAAAAAATGATGACTGAGATAAGTTATAATCATAGACACAGGAACTGAAGGAAAAAATCTAAGATGGCTCCTGGATCATGGCTGTGTCATACAGTTATATAAGAGCTGTGTCATACAGTTACATAAGAGCAGACAGAAGAGATTTAACATCCTTGATACAGTTAAAAAGAGAGGAAAAAAAAAAAGAAGACTCTACTTGTAACTTATGTCATTAGTCAAAGGGTGAATAAATAACAGGAAATACTAGAAAGATGGATATTCACAGGTGGGTAAATCCACTTTCACAGCAGAGAGAAAGATCGCTTCATGATCCTATTATAATAGCTCTTTTATAAAGCACACAAGACTTTTGGATATTGAGTGAATCAATAAATAAAGAAGACATTGACTTCATACCCCTACAGTATTTAAAGTGGGAGATGCACATAGATATTGAGAAATTTAATTTTGTTTTGTGTTCCGCTTATTCTAATAAGCATATATTGATTGATATTATCCACCAATTAATAAACCATTAAAAACACTTTTATTGGCCACTGACAAAGCATCAGCATTGTTCTGACCACAAAGTTTCAATATGGAAAATTAGGTTTAGGCATGCGGGGATGACAACTTCACTCAGAGAAGCATAACCCTTAAGGCCAGGTATTTTAATTCAAATCCCTCCCTAAAAACATAACTTGATATTTAATGGAAACTGAATTGACTTCAAGCTTGGAAGGAGAAACCCAAAAGTACTAGGCAAGTGTGCAAAAAGTGACACATTCAAGTATTTACTCTCTGTGAATTACTAAAATGAAATGCCAGTAGTAAAGACCTATTATAATGTATCAGTTAATAGCACAGTCTCTAGAAGGCTCTACCTGAATCTCAGCTCAGCTGTTCTCTGTGCCTGTGTCCCCGTGGGTTCAATAAGGGTGACAATGTTACCTACCTCATGGCTTTTATAAGGATTAAACTGTAAATCACTCAGAAAGGTGGCTGGTAGAAATAAGTGCTGCAACAGTTGAAAAGACAATTCAGTGGAATTCAGACGAATGTTTGGAAGTCCCTGGACTCACCAAGCCCCCATGTGAGGCTCTATAAATAGTCTGGTGAATTCAGTACAATATAACTTCCTATGTTCTTATAATTACCCTGCCCTCCTGTGCTTGGTATTAGTCTCAACACCACATTCTTTGGTCCCACCTATCACTTTCAATGTTACTACATTCTTACTCTAAGACCAATGAGCATGGACTACCCAGGCCAGTGCATGAGCTTTAACTCTGGCTCTCAGTCTCCAGGTTTATAATTACTTTGAGACCATGGTTTCTTGTAAGCAAATACAGTTGTCTTAATCCCCTTCAAACCTCCCTGGATACCACTCACTCTTTTTGTTTCCTAAACTCAACAATAGCCAGCGCTATAGGTCCTAATATTATAAAGAATCATCAGAAACTATCCCAATAGGGCATCCAAGAACCACCATTCCCATCACAACATGCAGAGGGTAAGCCTTCCAGAATCTATAATTCTCAGCACTGTATTTAATCCTCAAAGTATCTCAAATACATAAATTTCATAAATGTTTTATTTTGTGATATGTCATTAGATGAAAATATAGTTTTGCTATGTTTAATGCTACAATACATTTGCTTTAACATTCAACCACAGTTTTGTGTTAGATTTGTACTCAAAATTCCACAACTAATTAGAAAGACAAAGATAACATGCCTAAGAAACAACAACAAAAATGATTTGCCTTTAAGAAGGTAGCTAATGGGCTCTCACAATTCTAAATACATTGCAAAACAAACAAAAGAAACATTCTCTTGTTTGCTTACTTGACCAATAAACCTTTGCTGTCTCCAGATTTTGTTCTGAGACCTCATTTTCTTTACAGCAATGGAAGAGCATGATACTCTCTTTCTAAGTAATCTCTTCCGTTTTTATTGTTTCAACCAACAAACCATTGCTAAATCAATGTTCCGAGGTCCGTATATCTGGCCCTGACCTTTCTCCTGGGCTCCAGAGCCTCATATTAGATATCACCATCTACAAGTCCCAGTGACATATCAAACTCATAAAGGCCAAAGCTAAACTTCCTTCTCTGCATCTCCTTCTCATGTGTTTCTACCACAGCATTATTATCTTTTTTCCTTATTAAAACACATCATCAGCAATGAGCCAGCAAAACTAGAAACATGATGACTTTTTTGGCCCTTATCTCCAAACAGCCCAAATACATTTTCTGCATCCTGCTCTCACGCCTACTAGCATTAAACTGTTCAAACTCGTGTCCCTCTGACTCCTCTCCTCTCTTTTCTCTACGTTGTCATCAAGGTCAAGTTCCCAATTGATAAATAGCATCATCTTTCCTCTGTTATAAGATTCCCAAAGCGACTCCCTACACCTTGAAGAAAGAACAGTCAGCTCCCAGACAGAGCATCCAGAGACCCATAAATTGACCTCTGCCTCGTTCTCTATCCTATCATCAAACCTTGTGACAATTTAAACCCAGAGCTATAATCAATTGCTTGGTACTCCTGTCATTAAGAAGTGGGATCTTGGGCTCCTCAGGATTCACCGTGCGGGGTGGAAGCATCTGCTGGGTTGCAGTTTTGGGAGCCCTCATTCACATTTGGAGGCCAGAAATCACTGAGGGATGTCATTTCCTGTTTGTTGGTATGGCAGGAGATGGTTTCATTTCACACAGCGACCATACCTACCAACCACATTTACTGCAGGCAGCCTTAAAAGCCTTGTCTCTCCTGACCTCACTCTTCACCCAGGGAGGTGAAACATCAGAAAATTGGAAAAGCCAAGCTCTGAGGTCCTGATACTGGCTGTTGGCCCCACTGCCTCTGATAAAGTTTGAGACACTGGTTGTCATCCAAACAACAACAACAAAAAAACAGAAATACAAGCCCAGTTATCAGCAGACAGGATACCACCTCACTCAGCTTTGCCCATGAGAAGGGGGAAAAAAAAAAACTCAGCACAAATCTCATCATATATATAGCTTACACCAACCACTGGACAAACCTTAGGAGGGCAGAAACCAAAAGGAAGAAAGAATTCAACCTTGAAGCCTGGGAAAAAAGGAGAACTCAAACACAGTAAGTTAAAAAAAATAACGAAAAGGCAGAGAAATACCACACAAACGAAGGAACAAACTAGAAACACAGAAGTCCAAATAAATGAAGAGGAAACAGGCAAACTGCCTGAAAAAAATTCAGAATAATGATAGTAAAGGTGATCAAAAACCTTGGAACCAAAATGGAGAAAATGCAAGAAACAATTAACAAAGACCTAGAAGAGTTAAAGAATAAACATACAGAGACAACACAATTCCTGAAATTAAAAATGCTCTAAAAGGAATCAATAGCAGAATATCTGAAGCAGAAGAACAAATCAGTGAGCTGGAAGATAAAATGATGGAAATAACTTCTGAAGAGCAGAATAAAGTAAAAAGAATGAAAAGAACTGAGGACAGTCTCAGAGACCTCTGGGACAATACCAAACGCACCAACATTTGAATTATAGGGGCCCCAGAAGAAGAAGAGAAAAAGAAAGGGTATGAGAAAATTTTTGAAGAGATTATAATTGAAACTTTCCCCAACAAGGAAAAGGAAATAGTCAACCAAGTTCACAAAGAGACACACAGTCACAAGAGGCACAGAGAGTCCCATACAGGATAAGCCCAAGGAGAAACAGGCCAAGGCACATGCTGATCAAACTAACAAAGATGAAACACAAAGAAAGAATAGTAAAAGCAGCAAGGGAGAAGCAACAAGCAACATACCAGGGAAAACCCATACACTTAACAGCTCATCTTTCAGCAGAAACTCTGCAGGCCAGAAGGGAATGGCAGGACATATTTAAAGTACTGAAAGGGAAAAATCTACAATCAAGATTACTGTACCTGGCAAGGATCTCATTCAAAATTGATGGAGAAATCAAAAGCTTTTCAGACAAGCTAAAGTTTACAGAATTCAGTACCACCAACTAGCTATACAACAAATGTTAAAGAGACTATATAGTCAAGAAATACAAGAGAAGAAAAAAGATCTACAAATTCACTCCCAAACAATTAAGAAAATGGCAAGAGGAACATATATATCAACAATTACTTTAAATGTAAATGGATTAAATGCTCCAACCAAAAGTCACAGACTGGCTGAATGGATACAAAAGCAAGACCCATATATATGCTGTCTACAAGAAACCCACTTCAGTCCTAAAGACACATATAGACAGAAAGTGAGAGGATGGAAAAATATATTTTGTACAAATGGGAAGCAAAAGAAAGTTGGAGTAGCAATCATCATATCAGACAAAATAGACCTTAAAATAAAGAAGATTACAAGAGATAAGGAAGGACACTACATAATGATCAAGGGATCAATCAAAGAGGAAGATATAACAATTGTAAATAT
Organism: Cervus canadensis; assembly: GCF_019320065.1. Lineage (NCBI taxonomy): Eukaryota > Metazoa > Chordata > Mammalia > Artiodactyla > Cervidae > Cervus > Cervus canadensis. Next base: position 46,965,505 of record NC_057410.1, read on the forward strand.
CTGTGCATCCAACATAGAAGCACCTCAATGCATAAGACAAACACTAACAGACATAAAAGGAGAAATTGATAGTAACACAATAATAGTAGGAGACTTTAACATCCCACTCACACCAATGGACAGATCATCAAAACAGAAAATTAATAAGGAAACACAAGTCTTAAATGATACATTAGATGAGATGAATCTCATTCATATCTTCAGGACATTCCATCCAAATGCAGAAGAATACACCTTCTTCTCAAGTGCACATGGAACATTCTCCAGGATAGACCACATCTTGGGTCACAGATCAAACATCAGTAAATTTAGGAAAACTTAAATCATATCAAGAATCTTTTCTGACCACAGCGCTTTGAGACTAGATATCAATTTCCAAAAAAAAAAAAAAAAAAAAAACAACCTGTAAAAAACACAAACACATAAAAAAAAAAAAAAAACACAAACACATGGAGATTAAACAATACATTTCTAAATAACCAACAGGTTACTGAAGAAATCAAAAGGGAAATCAAAAAATTTCTAGAAACAAATGACAATGAAACCCTGACAACTCAAAACCTATGGGATGCAGCAAAAGCAATTCCAAGAAGGAAGTTTATAGCAATACAATCCCACCTCAAGAAACAAGAAAAGTCAAACAGACAACTTAACTTTACACCTAAAACAATTGGAAAAAGAACAACCCCCCAAAAAAATTAGTAGAAGGAAAGGAATCATAAAGATCCAAGCAGAAATAAATGAAAAGGAAATGAAACAAATAAGAGTAAAGATTAATAAAACTGAAAGCTGGTTCTTTGAGAAGATAAACAAAATTGACAAACCTTTAGCCTGATTCATCAAGAAAAAGAGAGAGATGAATCAAATCAACCAAATTAGAAATGAAAAAGGAGAGGTTACAACAGACAATGCAGAAATACAAAGGAGTATAAGAGACTATTATGAATAACTAAATGGCAATAAAATGGATAACCTGGAAGAAATGGACAGATTCTTAGAAAAGTTCAATCTTCTGAGACTGAACCAGGAAGAAACAGAAATTATGAACAACCCAATTACAAGTACTGAAATTGAAGCTGTAATCAAAAAACTCTACAAAAACAAAAGCCCAGGACCAGACGGCTTCACAGGAGAATTCTATCAAACATCTTGGGAAGAGCTAATGCCTATCCTTCTAAAACTCTTACAAGAAATTTCAGAGGAAGGAACACTTCCAAACTCATTCTATGAGGCCACCATCACCCTGATACCAAAACCAGAAAAAAGATAACACAAAAAAAGAAAACTACAGGCCAATATCACTGATGAACAAAAATGAATAATCCTCAACAAAATTTTAATGAACAGAATTCAGCAACACATCAAAAAGCTCATACACCATGATCAAGTTGGGTCTATTCTAGGGATGCCAGGATTCTTCGATATACACAAATCAATCAATGTGATACACCATATTAACAAATTGAAAGATGAAAACCATGTGATAATCTCAATAGATGCAGAAAAAGCCTTTGAAAAATTTGGCATCCTTTTATGATGAAAAATCTGCAAAAAGTAGGCATAGAAGGAACCTTCCTACATAGTAAAGGCCCTACATAGTAAAGGAGCCTACATAGTAAAGGCCGTATATGATAAGCCTACAGCAAGCATTATTCTCAATGGTGAAAAACTGAAAGCATTTTCCCTCAGGTCAGGAACAAGGTGTCCACTTTCACCACTATTATAGTTCTGGAAGTCCTAGCTATAGCAAACAGAGAAGAAAAAGAAATAAAAGGAATCCTGACTGGAAAAGAAGAAGTAAAGCTCTCACTGTTTGCAGATGACATGATACAGCACATATAAAACCCTAAAGATAGTGTCAGGAAATGACTAGAACTAATCAGTGACATTAGCAAAGTTGCAGGATAAAAAATCAATACTCAGAAATCACTTGCATATATATATATACACACACATATTTTATATATATATATCACCTGCATATAAATATATACACATATATATACACACACATATATACATATATATACACATATATATGTGTGTGTATATATACACATATACACATATATATACACATATACATATATATACACATATATATATCACTTGCATATATATATGCATATATATATACTAAAAATGAAAAATCAGTAACAGAAATTAAGGCATCAATCTCATTTACCATTGAAACAAAAATAATTAAATATCTAGGAATATTTTTACCTAAAGAGACAAAAGAACTGTACACAGAAAATTATAAGACACTGATGAAAGAAATCAAAGATGACATAAACAGATGGAGAGATATTCCATGCTCCTGGGTAGTAAGAATCAATATTGTGAAAATGACTATACTACCAAATGCAATCTACAGATTCAGTGCAATCCCTATCAAATTACCAGTGGCATTTTTCACAGAACTAGAGCAAAAATTTCCAATTCATATGGAAAAACAAAAGACCTCGAATATCCAAAGCAGTCCTGAGAAAGAAGAATGGAGCTGGAGGAATCAAGCTTCCTGACTTCAGATTATACTACAAAGCTACAGTCATCAGGACACTATGGTACTGGCACAAAAGCAGAAACATAGACCAATGGAACGAGATAGAAAGCCCAGAAAAAACCCCATGCCCCTATGGGCACCTTATTTTTGACAAAGGAGGCAAGAATATACAATGCGGCAAAGACAGCGTCTTCAATAAATGGTGTTGGGAAAACTGAACAGCTATATGTAAAAGAATGAAATTAGAACACTTCCTAACACCATATGCAATGATAAACTCAAGATGGGTTAAAGACATAAATGTAAGACCAGAAATTATAAAACTCTTAGAGGAAAGCATAGGCAGGACACTCGATCACATAAATCAAAACAAGATCCTCTATGACCCACCTCCAAGAGTAATGAAAATAAAAACAAAAGTAAACAAGTGGGACCTGATTAAACTTAAAAGCTTTTGCACAGCAAAGGAAACTATAAGTAAGGTGAATAGACAACCCTCAGGATGGGAGAAAATAATAGCAAATAAAACAACTGACAAAGGATTAATTTCAAAAATATACAAGCGGCTCATACAACTCAATATCAGAAAAACAAACAATCCAATCAAAAAATGGGTAAAGACCTAAATAGACATTTTTCCAAAGAAGACATACAGATGGCTAACAAACACATGAAAAGATGCTCAACATCACTCATTATTAGAGAAATGCAAATCAAAACTACAATGAGATATCACCTCACACCAGTCAGAATGGCCATTATCAAAAAGTCTGCAAACAATAAATGCTGGAGAGGGTGTGGAGAAAAGGGAACACTCTTGCACTGTTGGTGGCAATGTAGACTGATACAGCCAGTGTGGAAGATGGTATGGACATTCCTTAAAAAACCTGGAATAAAACCACCATATGACCCAGTAATCCCACTTCTAGGCACATACCCCAAGGAAGCCAAAATCGAAAAAGACACATGTATCCCATTGTTCACTGCAGCACTATTTACAATAGTTAGACCATGGAAGCAACCTAGATGTCCATCGACAGATGAATGGATAAAGAAGTTGTGGTACATATACACAATGGAATATTTTCAGCCATAAAATGGAATGTCTTTGAGTCAGCTCTAATGACATGGAAGAACCAAGAGCCTATTATACAGAGTGAATTAAGTCAGAAAGAGAAAGATAAATATCATATTCTAACACATATATACAGAATCTAGAAAAATGGTACTGAAGTACTTATTTACAGGACAGCAATGGAGAAAGAAACATAGAAGCTTACGGACATGGGGAGAGGGGAGGAGAGGGTAAGATGTGTGGAGAGAGTAACATGGAAACTTACATTACCATGTGTAAAATAGAGAGCCAACGGGAATTTGCTGTGTGGCTCAGGAAACTCAAACAGGGGCTCTGTCTCAACCTAGAGGGGTGGGGTGGGGAGGGAGATGGGAGGGAGGTTCAACAGGGATGGGAATATGTATACCTATACTGGTTCATGTTGAGCTTTGACAGAAAACAACAAAATTCTGTAAAGCAATTATCCTTCAATTAAAAAATAAGTTTTAAAAAATAAAAGTAATGATCCAAAAAAAAAAAAAAAAGAAGTGTGGTCTTGTCCCACCCACTCTCCTTTTGAAGATGGGTGGTCTTGTCACTCCCTTTGATCAGTAGGTCATCATGTTTGAGGTACGATGTCCCTGAGACGTCCATGCTGGTGAGGATCTATGTTGTCACTATTGCAATTGAGCTGCTGGACAAGTGAGTGAAAAAGTCACCTTGGACATGATTCTCCAAAGACGTTTTGCCTCCTACCGGTCTGTGACACCCCAGCCATTCCACCCTTCCCCGTGAAAGTCCCAGACACAGTGGAGTAGAGAGGAGCTTTTCCTGCTGTGCCCTGTCTGACTCCTAAGCTTATATTGTCCATGAGTATAAGAAAATCATTATCACTTGGGCCAAAATATTTTATATAGCAAGAGATACCTAGAACACATTTCTACTTTCACTTCTTCCTCAGCTGAAAAAGTGGCAGCTTCCTGAATGTGAAATGGCATCCTTCACCAGTTCCTTTGTTTGGACTCCTGTCCTCTGCTGGAGGAGTCTCCACACCTCACAGAACCGTCTGTTTAAACATCCAGGTTCTCTATTAGTTTGTGGGTGATTTGAAAGATTAAAGCATCACCGGATCTCAGCTGCACATCTAGCATAATTCTTGGCACATAGAGGGGGCTGAATCTTTATTTGCCGAAAGGTCACATGTGAGCTTTCAAATCACCAATAAAGAAGAACATTGTGCTCTAAGGTAATATACGAAAGATCATTAGAACAATATTGTTTTCCATTAAGCCATATGGTATTCTTGGACTATGCCCAACTGCATAGTGACTAGCTCACCAAAACATAAAAATAAGACACAAAAACAGTAATTTTTAAAATAGATGTACTTAATATAAATATAACTGAATAGACTGTGTTAACCAGAGCAATTTTCATATCATGTAGGTTTTTACAACTCATCTATATTAAGAAAACTATACAAAACTATCTTAGAATCAATCATCTTTCCTTCCTTTAGTCTACATAACTTTAGACTTGGAGTCACACAAATATTATAAGAATGGAAATCCCTATACAAAATCCTTCTCAGTCAGACCTTTAGTACTCTATTCCCAAATAAAGGGAAATGATGCTTAATCATAACATCACATTGTTCTCTTAACAACACTATTCCCAAAAAGCCAAAGAGGAATACAAAGAAACACATTTTATAACAGGAGGTAAGACATTTCTGGGGCATAAATTTTGGTGGAATTTTTTACCTCCAAATTTTACCTTTCTTTTATGACAGTATCATGTGAAGACTACAGGACTTATTTCCTTTCAAATTTACTAAATAAGGCTTGAGAGAAATCAGGGATAAATTACCCAAGATGTATTATAATTAACACATTGCAAGAAAGTTTTAAACTAGGATTTTTATATAAAATAACAAACACTGAAGACAATAGGGCACATTCCCTAAAATTTTTAAGACTGAGATAGATTGAAATATATTTCCTTATATATCCTATGATTGCTAAGGGTAGAAATGAAACCAGATCTTCAGAATAAATATTATTTAAACCAAATTCTTCCTTTAGTAGGTATAGTTTCCCTTCTGTAGGATCCTTATGCAATGTTATAAAATGATAACTGACAAGATAATAGCTCTAAAAAGGAGGAAAGTGTTCAGACACTTCTGCAAAATATCTTTTGTACCTTATTCAAAAATATTTAAGACATTTTGTAACAACTACTCACTTCAGAGCATTTTTTAAAATATATTGTCCCTACACATAAATTTTACTGAGACTTCACTAAAAACAGTTATTGCCTAATCCATAAATGAGTCAGAAACTTAGCCTTCATCCACATGTGTTTCTTTTTAGCAGCTGGGTGGCTGAAATATCATCCTGATTACACATGAGACAGGTTACTGTGTTAACTTATCCCATTAGTGAAATATGGTATGTAAATATCTTACAACCTCTGTCTAATCTTAAATTTCAGCTGACAGTTAATAAGGCCACCTGCATGGTCTGCTTTTGTGGGGTCTCAAAACAGTAACTACAGAGAGAGATGCCTGGATAAGATATTACTGCATCAAAGTCTCATGCTCTTTTAGGAATGCAGAACTTCAAGATAAAGGAGAACTCAGGAAACCAGGCTCATATTTCTCTCACAATGTTACCATAAATTAGATTTTCCACACTGCTTTTACTTACATGTAGCTCAAAACACTATGCTGCTGCATGGATCTTTTCCATTTACAAATTTTAGTGTGGAGGAAAATTACATCCCAGTGCATTCAGGGCTCCATTCCAAAGGTCCATTTTAATGCCACTACCTCAAAAAAACAAAAACAACTGGACCCTCAATTCTGCTAGATAAAACTATTTTTAAAAATTTAATTATTGTTTTAGAGTATAGTGGATTTCATGTTGTGCTAGCTTTAGGGGTACAGCAAAGTGATTCAGCTGTATACTAATATGTATAAATGTGTGCTAGTCATTCAGTCATGTCTGACTGTTGTGACCCCATGGGCTATAGCCTGTCAGTCTCCTCTTTTCATGGAATTCTCCAGGCCAGAATACTAGAGTGGGTAGCCATTCCCTTCTCTAGGGGATCTTTCCGACCCCGGGATCGAACCTGGGTCTCCCACATGGCAGGCAGATTCCTTACTGTCTGAGTCATCAAGGAAGCCCATTTTATATATATAAAGGAATCTGAAAAGTAATGTATATATATAGAAAAGAATCTGCAAAGTAAATTTCATATTATTTTCTATATATATTGGTTGTTACTATTTAAGCAAAAAAAATAAATAAATGACAAATGTTGGCAAAGACTACCCTAAGGAGTGAAAAATCTGGATTATTTAATACTTCTGAACACTTAATTGTAGTAAGCACAAAATATGTTAACAAATTATTTCTCAGTATACTCGTTCATGAAAATGACATATAAAATAATTACATAAGTGTTTGAAGGTCTATGAGAAAGTAGATTTCAAGGAGTCCTTGCAACTGAGCTCCTCTCAATTTACTGCAAAGCAAATGTAATCATCAGTACAGTAAGTCTCACATTGTTAAGGGGTGACTGGGGTCTCAAAACACTTCTGATGGTGGACTCTGATCTGCAGTCTTCCCTGCAGGGTTGTGTTTATACATCTTTTGAGACTGAGAGGTCAACCAGAAAGCTGTGGGTGCAGGGGGGTGGTGTGGTGTGGGCAGTGAGGGTGGTCAGAAGCACAGGGCATGGAATACGAAAAGGAAAACGTCAACAGTGCGCTTTGCAATGAAGAAAGACTCTTGACCCATGGCAAGACTACCTCAGCTGCAGAAACATGCAAGTCCCCCAAATTCAGTTCTTTGCTTATTCTGTCATCCTCTGATTATAATTTGCCTTTCTCTGTATACCTTATGACAGGAAAATATTCGGTGGTTGTACTGAAATGATTGTGACAGTTGGGTTTTTCCACTGTAAGACAGTAAGTTGAATCTCTGATACACAGATGTCAGTGCAAAACAGATTAATACATAATCATTGCATATGGCATAAAATTGCAGATATAATTATCAACCCTACATTTGTTCAGTTGCTAAGTCATATCTGACTCTTTGCAACTCTATGGACTATAGCACACCAGGCTCCTATACCCACACAAGAATACTGGAACAGGTTGTTGTTTCCTTCTTCAACTCTACATTACCAATGCTCTGTTTGAGAAGAGAATGTCCCAGAAATAGTAAAGATTGAATAGAACCAAAAATTTCTAGTGTTTGGGAGACAAAGTTCATACAATACATAAACAGGATATCAAAATGTCCTGGAGTAAAATATTCAAGAAATAAATCACAAGTTAATTATTATGAGTCATGGCACTGTGATGATACATGAATGTGTTTGGCAGTCATAACACCAAATTATGAAACATTGGTTTACATTGTTTTCATCTCATGTCACAAAGACATTTATGTCAGAAAGAACACAAGTCTTAAATTCTCTAAATTAGGAGTAAGTCTAACAATTTAAAAGATATATTCTCACAGTTCCCTTGGGAAGGTAGAGCATAATTGTGATGTTTTCATTTTCTCCCTGGATAAGTTCAGCAAATTGATTTTCATGTATTTAAAGAAAATAATAAAGTGATTGGAATGAAGAATCAATCTGTCAAAGGATGTGATGCCATAACATGTTGATAAAAAATAATTAAGGTTTAAGTTCATGTGAGTGAGGGAGGCTGTCAGTCCATAAGAGAGAGGGAGGCTGGACTAGGAAACTGCAGAGATGAAGGAGGTATAAAAAGAGGGAGATTAATCAAAGACTTATGTCAATTACTATTGCTGCTCACTCTATGACCAGACATAAACAAACCAATTCACTGACCATCCAAAGAAACAAGAAACAAGTTTAACTATAACAACTAAATAATTCCAGAGAAAAGACGCTGGCAAAGAGGGGTCCCTCAATTTATAATATCCCTCTAGAGCAACATTAAATGAGCCATGGCCTGTTCTTTTCTGTTTCCTTTTTTATTGAAATGTATTACTCAGCCATTAAGAATAAAATAATGCCATTTCCACCAACATGGCATAATATAGTTTCCCATCTCTCCTGGAATAAAATCCACAATTCTTATCATGGCAACGGGGTCATACTACCTGATCTTTCTCTGAAATATATCCTACTCTTCTTCTACGTTCTTCTTTCTGATACAGCCAAATTGGGTTATTTCCTCTTCTTGAAAAAAAAAAAAAAAGAGAACAGGTAGACTCCTAACTCAAGGTCTTAGCTCTAGTTCTTCTGTCTGCCTGACACTCTCTTCTATAGGATAACTACACAGCTAGTTCTGTTTCCCCCTTTGCTCAGTATCATCTGAGTGAGGACTTTCCCAGAAACCTGTTGAAATGCAGAAAAACATTTATTTCTCCTGTTCTGATTTACGCTTCTCTACCAACAGCTGCCCAATTACTAGTACATATTTATTTATTTTTTTATGGTTTGTCTATAACTAAATATAAGCTCCAAAAGGGCAAGGATTCTTCAATTTATTTTATCCTCTGTTGTATCTCCAATGTTTAAAAGAGTGCCAGGAACACCTAAGTGCTAATAAACAGTTGTTGAATATATTAATACGGGATTGGAGAGATGGGAGAGTGCATACATCAGGGGTTGCAGATTTGATCACTGGTCAAGGAACTAAGGGGCCCCCCTGGTGACTCAGATGGTAAGGAATCTGCTTGCAATGCTGGAGACCTGGGTTCCATCCCTGGGTTGGGAAGATCCCCTGGAGAACGCATGGCTTACCCACTCCAGTGGGCTTCTCTGATAGTTCAGGTGGTAAAGAATCTGCCTGCAATGCAGGAGACCCCAGTTCGATTTCTGGTTTGGGAATATCCGCTAGAAAAGGGATAGGCTACCCACTCCAGTATTCTTGGACTTCCCTTGTGGCTCAGCTGGTAAAGAATCTGCCTGAAATGTGGGAGACCTGGGTTTGACCCTGGGTTGGGAAGAGTGCCTGGAGAAGAGAACTCCAGTATTCTGCCCTGGAGAACTGCATGGACTGTATAGTCCATTGGAGAAGGAAATGGCAACCCACTCCAGTACTCTTGCCTGGAAAATCCCATGGACGGAGGAGCGTGGTTGCAAAGAGTGGGACAAGAATGGGTGACTTTCACTTTCACCCTCTCCAGTATTCTTGCCTGGAGAATATATCTTGGAGTATATTTGCCTGTCAAAGGCAGAAGAAGATGGTGACAGAGGATGAGATGGTTGGATGGCATCACAAATTTAATGGACATGAACTTGGGCAAACTCCAGGACATGGTGAAGGACAGAGAGGCCTGGTGAACTGCAGTTCACGGGGTCACAGAGTTGGACACGACTTGGTGACTGAACAGCAGCAACAATATGGAACTAAGATTCCACATGCCACATAGTGACGAAGCTCATGTGCCACAACTGGAAGTCTGTGCTGCAAGGAAAGATGCAGCTGGGACCCCATGCAGCCAAATAAACAAATAATTTAAAAAACAATGATCAAATGAATGAATAAAAGTTAGTGGCAGTAGTATTTTATTTATCTATAGGGGAATAATTACTAAAGGAAATACCTAAAATAATGAATGGGGTTACCTCTGTTTAGCTAGATCAGGCCTGGGAGGTTCTGAGCATTGGGTCATTATTTTTAAATCATGATGTTATACTTTGAACTACTTTTATGTAATGCATAAAAGAAGTTAGAAGTGTAATGGACAGAACTGATCAGAGAAAGGAAGAAAGAAAGGAAGAGTGACGCGGTTGACCTGAGGTATTAATTTTGATCTATAATTTTATTATACATTGATATGACCTTAAAGTGAGAGGAGGGAAGATGAAAACGGCTGGTTTGAGTGTTTATCACACTAAGGGTTGTGTTAAGGAGGCACTTTAAACACAAATTATGTCCCGTGGTCTTCTCAATACCCTTTGAGAAAGGTATCACCATTCCAATATTAGAGGTAGGAACACTGGTATTTGAGCAGGTTAAAATAACTTGTCTCATGCCACATCACTGGGAACTGGTAGGCAGAAGTGAAACCCATGTTTGCCTGATTCTAAAATAACCAAAACTATAGAGATGATACCCCATCATAACAGCAGAACTATGAAGAGCTGTCAAGCTTTAAAAACACTGACTAAAAGCACAGAACATAAGCACTGTGTATACACACACTCTTAGTATTACACCCTTTCTTGGTTTCCTCACTCAATCAATTAAAGAATAATTTCTTTCCCTCCAATTATTTCTCTTTAGGAATAAAAAGATCCTGATATTAAAAAGGAGATTCATAAATGTCTCTGTTGTTTGTTTCATTTTCTTGAAAGTTTAACTGATTCGCTGTCGTTTTTGAAGAGCACACTGTAGTCCGCAACACAGATCTGAATTAAGCAACTAATTGAAGCCAGGCTCACGAGGGCTTAAATTACCAGAGCTTTCCTGTCATCTTAAGTTAAACTTCTTCTATACTTCTCAAGATTTATAACCCCAGGCTGAAAAGCTGCAAACTGTCCCAGTTTCACAGTGAATCTCCCAGAAGGAAATGATGTTTCCTGGAAAAGGGGAAGGCAAATGTCTTTCATGGAAGAGGGTTCCAAAAGCAATGTGTGTGGCAGGGGTCACGGGAACCTTGGCAAGGGGCTGCAAAGGGAACAGGCAAGTCACTCAAAAAGCATGTGCCCAGAGATTTTGCAATTTGACTTGTGGGTCCTGTAGGAAGGAGCAAGTTCATCTAAACAGCAAGTGGACACATTCTTGACTTTCTCCTACAAAATGAAAAGCAGAAGGACAAATGATCCTCTGTGGGGGTCATAATCTCCCAAATTCCCAAAATAGCTCTCAGTTTAGTTCAGAAAGATTTGTTATCACTGCCTCTAATACTCTATCATCTATGCAATTTCTTACCTACATTTTCACATGCATTTTGTTTCTTTCTCAGATGTTTCATGAAAGACCAAAAAGGAATATAGTCAGGGATCAGTGAGGATGAGGCAAATAATTTCATGCGTCCAGATAAGGTCTGATGGTTCCACTACATACCACTCTGAAACTAACTATAGTTCAATATCATGACCACCTAAGAATCCAGAATACATTTATCTTTAATATAATATTTTTATAAATATACACAATTTTCATTTTAAATGACCTATCATTTGCAACTTTAAATGTTAGAGAGTCTTCCTACTTAAAATTAGAAGCAGCTATAATCGATTCATTCATTTTTACCTTAACTCACTTCAGAAATCATTACTAAGCACCTACTGTGTATAATGTTCTTGTTTAATCCCTCAAAACGTATTAAAACATAAAAACACTACTCTCCTCTCAGGGCCTACAATCTGGAGGGGAGGAAGTAGTAATAATAAACAATGACCATAATAAATATGTTTTAGGTTAGAGAGTGATTAGGGCTATGGAAAGGAAGGGAAAGTACAGCAACCACGAGGGATGGGCAGCCTGGAGTGTTAAAAGAGTAGTCACGGTCACCATCAGTGAGAAGGTGATGCGTGGGCAGTGAACTTGAGACATTTAGCCAAGTGCCCCTCGAGGAAGCACACGCTAGGCAAAGGAATCAGACACAGCATGTTTCCTAAGGGGGGGCAGGCCGAGGCTATTTGACAGCATCTCAAGGCTTTGAGCAGAAGAGTGACATCTGCCAGGTATGTTCAGTGAGTTTTAGATTCTTACCCAGTGAACCCCCAGAATGACCTCATGATATTGGTGCCATTGCCCTTTTAGCAAACGAGAACCTGAGCACAGAGAGGCTTGGTAAGTTGCCGACAGTCACACAACTAGAAAGAGGTGGAACTGGGATCCAGGTACAGGCAGTCTGATTCTAGAGGTAAGCTCTCAACAAGAAGATGTGTCCTTGAGCAGGACACTCACAGGCACCTGTGCTCACATCTGCGTGCACAGCCACACACACACAAACACACACTCAAGAGTCCAGAGGAAGCTGCAAAGTCGGAGGAGGAGAGTTTGCACCCCACTCTGTTTCTCTTGGTTCACATTTTATTTTCTCTCTTGTATATTTTACTTGCTAACCTTTAGATTAAAATGTATATTTGAATGAAAAATGTTCAAATTGAAACATTTGGTGTTATTCTCAAAAGAGTGAAACAAATTAGCAATTCTTAGTGTATAAAATAAATATTGTGGAAATCTAGGCCTTTATGCCAGTTTATTTAATAAGCAAAGTGAACAAAACAAAAACATTTTCATGAAACAAGGTGCACTAAAATCATTTCAGGTCTACCAAGAAAAATAGAAGAACATTTTTTGGCTAAATATCTAGAATAATATAGGAACCAGTCATTTAAACCATTCACTTGGAAAGGCCTTTGAAATCAATAGAAAATCTTCATAAATCATGATTTATGACACACATCTCAAGCAAACGAACAGAAATGTGTCACTGGGCTATTTTCCACATTTATCATCTTGGTTCTATAGTATGGACACTTAAACCTTTCCTATGTATACTGTCAATATAGGTTTTGAAAATACTTAAATATGTTATTACATTTCAGTTCACATAAACTATAATCATATACTATTTCACTATATCAACCTTTAGCAACATTTAAGTAATATTTTAGCAATCTTTAAGCAATATTTCTGTCTCTGTACAACATTGTAAACTCTAATTCCTTTGGCAAATTTTATTCATTAGTGAATGATTAATAAAGAAAAATTACAATTTCACACACACAAAAAATGAATTACAAAAAGGCCAGGGAATGATAAGGGATATTTGTTTTTACTCAATAATGCAAATATGCTCCTGTTCTTTAAGCTTGTCTTGGCATTTTGTGATGTTGTGTGAAACTGTGTAGGAATCAAAGTGAAAAGTATAATCTACAGTGTAAGTTCTTTGAATTTCCTTAAGAATGGAGAAGGAGAAAAAATAAAACATACACTTTATTATTAACTTTTGAGGGGTGGTTGAAGAAATAGATCTAGATTGCTTATCAAACCTATACAAATGTAAATAAGTATTAATCTCTGAAATAGAGCATTCTCCAAAACATATAATAAAATCTGTTGAAATAAAGACTTTGAGCTCCTCTTTATCATGACCCTAACGAAGCACTACATTTAGTACAATAAGTACTCTGATTTATTAAATTACTAATCCAAAATGTAATTAAATCCAATTTATCAAAAGAAAAAAATTTAGTCTGGGTTCCTAGGTGGCGCTCGTGGTAAAGAACTCCCCTGCTATCCCAGAATTAAAGGACACTAGTGAAAAGAAAGGGCTTTTTAATGCTTTTTATAAACGTTCACTGAAAAAAAAAATAAGATAGCTCTCCCCAAGATGCTGTAAAATGGCCATGCCTATTCTATATATAGTTCTATATTTTAAAATATTATACAGCTTCATAATATCCATGTATATCTAGCAAGAAGAGAAATAAATCTCCCCCAAAGGGTCATAACCACTGAGAAGTCTGGGGCAAGAAACTCCAACGACAGATACAGAAGTAGAATGAGGAAAAAAAAGTGACAAATGATAGCTCATCTCATTTCCAGAGTCAACATTCTTTGCACAATACCATTTCACTTCCTGTATTTTTCTAGCTACTATTCTTGCTTCTTGTCTATTCAAATGGCTTAAACCAAACTCCTAAGAAATATTATTTCTGGCAGGTCTCAAAATCTAGATCTGCTTCTATTAACCAACACCCCCCAAATTAATGTCATATGTTTTATTTTTCTCCTCTATCCTTAAGGAAATACAAAGAACTTATACTATAGATCTTTTTTTTTTTTCACTTTGATTCCTGAACAGTTTCACACAACATCACAAAATGCCAAGACAAGTTCAAAGAGCAGAAGCGCATTTGCATTATTGAGTAAAAACAAATATTCCACAGCCTTTGTAGGACATCCCAAATTTTTTGGTGAAACTATAATTTTTCTTTATTAATAATTCACTAATGAGTAAAATTTGCCAAAAGAAGTAGAGTTTACATGGTTGTACAGAGACAGAAATATTATTTAATATGAAGCAAGGGGTGGTTGACAGATGAAAGAGAAGGAGATTTCTGAACTGTTGACTATTTGACAATAAGTGGGAAGTGGTTTGTGAATGTATTTTGGAAATTTGTATTAGTTTCTTCAGTCAGTATTAATTGCCAAAAACAAACTCAAGGCAAACTGTATCATTAGGTTTTAGGTTTGGCATCTAAGATGGAAAAAGTAAATATTTGATACATGTGTATATTTTAGAAGATGATAAAGAGTATTTTTGTATTGGACATTCTCTCTCCTTAAGAAAAACAATCACAGCTATGTATGTGATAGAGTTAATGAGCTGATAACCCAAACACTGATCAGAAACAAATAAACAATTTGCATGAAACCTGTTAATCTTGTTCAGTGATTATTTTTTGACGTGCCAACCTAGCTAGGTTTATTTAGTCCCACTCAGCACCAATCTGGGTCTTTCTGTGAAAGCGTTTTGTGGAGTGGTCTAAATCCATAGCATTTGACTTTAAGTAAAGGAGATTATCCTAGATTATCACTATGATATTAGGCCCAATTCACTCCTTGAACAGTCTTAAAAGCAGGAGTGCGGCCTCCTTGAGAGATGAAACTCCACCTGTTTATAGCAGTTTTGGCTCACGCTCACAGTCTCAGCCTATCCTTTCTTTTGGGCTGCCGTTTGGCTTCAGATTTGCCTTGCCAGCCACACAATCATGTGAATCAATTCTTTACAATGAATCTGTTAACACTATTTTTTACTGATTCTGCTTCTCTGGCTGAATCATGACTGATGTAATTCCAAACTGAAAAAAACAGTAATGAAAGAGTAAAGAAATGTTGTAATGGTTTGTCAGCACTCGATCCTGGCTATGTCTACATGTACGCACAGACTCAAGTAAGACAAACATAACCTGTGTATATAAACACACACATACACGTATACACATGTGTGCACACATACAGTCTCACATCAAAACAGCATGCTCCCAAACACTCAAACCCTATGTTTAACAGACCTAAACTTTTTGCCAGATTTAATGGTTTAATCAATCAGAAGCACTGACAAAAGAAAACTACACAACTGGAGACCAGGACTCCAAAAGTGCATTCTAAATAATAGTTTTTAGAAGAAAGTAACTGTGACACACAGCTTACAAGAAAGACACTTCACACATTTCGATACAAACCACAATCACCTTTAGAAAACAAGCACAAATATTTCACCTAAAGAGTGGACAAATGTTGGTCATCCAAGCAGAAGAGGTTTTAGATTCTATAACATTAGTCAAATAATCACATCACATTGATACAACTACATAAATACGGTGGCCAAATTCACAAACAAAAACATTAAAAACAAGTTGCCAGCATCCCACCCTGGCTGTGTCTACATGCTCCCACAGACTCCCATCGATGTCAATTCATTTTAAACACATCCCCCACTTCCCTCCCTTACCTGGACTGCATATCTTGCTGGGTTTTGGCCTGGCTGGCTTCTGCTTGAGGGGAGGCGTGGGTGACCCGCTGTTGCAGCTCCACCAAGGACTGGTAATACTGTTGCTGGTGGTGCTGCTGCTGCTTGTAGCGAGACAAACTGAAAAACAGCCCTAGAATGGCTTTTAAGTTTCCATTTCTTATTTCTGTATCAAGCGGAAAATATAAAAACAGGATCACATAAAATGATTTCTTTTAACAAAAGAAATTCTAGAAGCAGTACTGTTAATTGCTTCCAATAGACTCTAAATAGACTAAATCTTTGAAGATAGAAATAAGACTTGGTTTTCTCAGTCACACATTTAAGTCTGATTTTCTAAAACATGCTAACATTTTTTACATAGCTTGGAAATTTCAGAGAGAGAACAACGCTTACTCAAGGGATGCTCTTTGTTGACCCTGAACTACAGTTTTTCTCGAGTTAGCTTCTTCATGCAGATGGACAGGTGCTCTGTCTTGCGTTCATCATTTGATTTATCATTCTGTCTCTCTCAAAAATGGGCGTCCCAGGTGGGACAGTGGTAAAGAATCTGCCTGCCAATGCAAGAGATTCAGGAGACACAGGTTCGATCCCTGGGTCAGGAAGAACTCCTGGAGCAGGAAATGGCAATCCACTCCAGTATTCTTATTTGGGACATCCCTTCGACAGAGGAGCCTGGTGGTCTACAGTTCACTGGGGTCTCAAAAGAGTCTGACATGACTGAGCTCATGCATACACACATATTTTCCCTCACAATCAGCGGAGGGATGCCTATGAGCTAGAGAAAGAAAGCCACTCAAATGCTCAGTGTCCTGCATTACAAATACTGATGCAATATGCTGCTGCTGCTGCTAAGTCACTTCAGTCGTGTCCGACTCTGTGCGACCCCATAGACGGAAGTCCACCAGGCTCCCCCATCCTTGGGATTCTCCAGGCAAAAACACTGGAGTGGGTTGCCATTTCCTTCTCCAATGCATGAGAGTGAAAAGTGAAAGCGAAGTCGCTCAGTCGTGTCCGACTCTGCAACCCCATGGGCTGCAGCCTGCCAGGCTCCTCCGTCCATGGGATTTTCCAGGCAAGAGGACTGGAGTGGGGTGCCATTGCCTTCTCCACTGATGCTTTATGGGTGTACCTCATAACTGTCAGCAGTATTCTAAATCACCCACCAACCAATTTATTAAAAAACTATGTATGTGTCCTCCAAAGAGCAGATGGCACCATAGTTATCCACTTTAATGCTACAATTCTTTTATTTTTAATTCATATTATATATTAAGAAATAATTAAGATTACTTTGTGCATGACTTTAGATGCATGCTTATTATGCATGCATAATAGTATAAGTAGAATAAGCATAATAGAATAAGTAGAATTTCTAGTTCTAAAACATGAGGCTCCTGTGAAAGTTTTTCTAACACTGAAGAAGAGATTAAATGTACAAAGTAGGCCACAACATGAGCTAGTTTTTTCTTCTGGAGTTACAATTTTAGAATCAGAAAAAGAGAGGCCAGTAAAGCTGGATATAATGCTATGCAACCTATAATCATACTTTAAATGAAACTTGCCATTGGCAATAAAATATATCCTCTTGTGAGGTCAAGGTTTTATGCCTCTTTTTTGGAATTTAGAAACATTAATAAACTACTTAAATTTCTTGCTCTCTGATGGTTTATAATGTCACACACACACTATGCAGTGGAATTATTCATATAAAATAAGGCTGAGTTATTATAACCCCTAACCTTCCTCACAGGGGCCATAAGTATAGGCTTGATCAATATAAAGCTACAGTGAGAAAGTATAAATTTTCTTGTATGAACCTGAAAGTATTAATTTTCTCCTGTGAAACCTATTGAAAGATATTCTTTAAACTTCTTATTTTATTACTATTCATGCTTAATAAATACAGAAAATCATTTTGACTACCCAAATATTTTTAGGAGATAAATAAAAAGCAACAGGCTTATGTTAATAAAAGATGTCATGTTAAAAGGAAGAGACATAAAACCAACAAATAGTAACAGTTTTCACCTACTTTTAACCTCTTAGAAAGTAAAGTATCATCCTGGAGAATTTTATCAAATATTATTCTAAGTAACAGAACCATGAGTTAGGTTTGAACCTAAGTTTTGGCCATTAAATATATAATTTAATATTAAACATCATGACATAAACATATAAAGAATAGAAGAAATTCAAAATAAAATTTAAACAGTGCAGAAAAATTAAGAAAAGTAAATAATCCTAGTTCATGTTCATAATATTTCAGATATCACACAATTCATACTTTTCCAATCGCAGTAAAACTTGTAAAACTTAGATCTAACATGTCTACTATCTGTGGGGGTGGGGAAGGCTTTGCAGAGTAAACTGACTGTAGTAGAAACATTAAGTAACATAAATTGCCAAAAGTGATTAATGTAATATAATTAAAATTCTAACTTAAAAAATGCTTGTTGCTGATATCGATCTCAAAGGAATTGATGGATCATAACTTTAGCAATTGTTTTTGTTACTACTACTACTTGACAATTTTGAAAAGGTTTCCTAAAATTATATGTTGAAGAAAAAGAATGCAGGGAAAAAAAGTGACAGATTTAGTTGTCTTTTTCCTGTTTTCTTTATTTCAACGTCAGTGGTGATCTTTTAAACTTTTAAAAATGTTAACGCCTTTACAAAGAACAATTATTAATACTAATCATTGAAGAACTCCCAAGGACTGACTTCATTAAACTTACCAAATATTTAGACTTGGATTACTAACTTGATCAAATTATAGAATTGTTATTGATAAAACAATATTTAAGCATTAATTACACCATTTAACTGTATTTATGTCCATCTATTACCCAGCATTATCTATCCATCCGTCTACTTAATATTCTAAAAATACTACTTACTCGTTATAACATAAAGATATTTTGTTAATATGCCCCCCTTTCATATACTCAGTAATGTAAAGAACAACTTTGACAAAACCTGGAACATAGCTATATAATGAAAGCATACATTAATAACCACAGAACTTATGTTTCTATTATTTTGGAAACTTTACTAATTTCCTTTTCTATATTAAGGGCCTATATACTGTCACTTGACATTTCTAGTGTTATAAAAAGTCTTTCAAACACAGATGCCATTTGTGATAATTGTGCTTTTTCTTACCTTCAGCAGATAGGCCTTGAACATTTACTCCTCTGGCTGCTAGAAAACTAAGGCAGACATCAACATTTTCAATCTGCAACATGAAAAGCAGTGAAAAAGTAACTTAGAAGATTATTTTTAAATACATAAATGAGCTAGAATGAAGCCAGAGAGAAATATAAAGAAAGAATGAATACTTAACATTCATTTCATACTAGAGATCTTTAACTGGACTATAACTAGAATAATTTTGGCTAATTGCAGGATGAATATAAAGACTGCATTGTCTGATTTGGTACTTACAAACAATTCATAGAGGCCTGATCAAGAACGGCATTCTTACGGATTAGCAACCCACCTACTTAACATAAAACCAAACTGGTTTTGTGCTTCACAAGTAAGTCTCAACTAAAGCATCCAAACAGGAGACTCAGAATGCTAGGATGTGGGTAATTGAGATTCAAATAGTAATAGTCAGTAAGTATGCCAAAAGACAGATAAGATGGAAAAGGGGTTGATATACAGGAAATAAATGAAGTATATTTTCATTCTAAACCATAGAATTATTTCTTTTAAAAACTGTATTTGCTACGTTGTTTAAAATAAAAAACAAAACAGGAAATTAACGTGTGATATGGTGTTATTAACTAAAGTACAAATTTTGTTCAAATTTACCAAAATGCTATGCTAGTGTTCATTCTTTGTTTTTATACATTATTCAAGATTCCACATTGTATTCAGTTGTGTAATGAGCCAGCTTCCGCTGCATGCAACAAATTCTGGTAAATTCTCTTTTCATTGGTATTTCATTACAAATATTTTCTAATTTTCCTTGCTATGTCTTCTTAGATACACCCATCATTTAAAAGTGGACATTTAATTTCCAAATACATGAAGTTTTTAAAGGATCTTTGGTATTAATTTTTCATCTTGATAGCAATTTCTTTTTTAGTTGGAA
The DNA here is from genome assembly GCF_019320065.1 of Cervus canadensis. NCBI lineage: Eukaryota > Metazoa > Chordata > Mammalia > Artiodactyla > Cervidae > Cervus > Cervus canadensis. Next base: position 46,985,658 of record NC_057410.1, read on the forward strand.
GCTAATTACTTTACAATATTGTAGTGGTTTTTGTCATACATTGACATGAATCAGCCATAGATTTACATGTATTCCCTATCCCGATCCCCCCTCCCACCTCCCTCCCCACCCGATCCCTCTGGGTCTTCCCAGTGCACCAGCCCGAGCACTTGTCTCATGCATCCAACCTGGGCTGGTGTCATCTCAGCAATCACCCTCTGTGTTTTTTCAGGCTTCTAACTTTACTGAGGCTCTCAATGGCTAAGTCAAAGATCTCTCCTGGTAAATGTCACATTGCACTTGAAAATATGTGGATTATTTTAAAATATCTTTTGATATTGATTTTTAACATAATTCCACAGTGATAAGAGAACAGACTCTATGATTTCAATACCTTTAGACCATTAACTTTTAATACCTTGTTTTATGTCCCTGGTGTGTTCCAGTGTCTCCTAGTCTACAGTCTATGGGAACTTGAGTAGCATTTGCATCCTACTGTTGTGTGAAAATTGTATAAATCTTAATTGTATTAAACTGGTTCATGGTGCTTTTCAGGTCTACCATATCCTTCTACTTTTCTGTATATTCATTCTATTAAGTTTTGAGAGCTTGATATTGAAACTCCAACAAAAATCTTAATTTATCTACTTAAAAATAACTGTATTATATAATGGAACTCTATGAAACTTTGTTCTGTATTTTCTAAGTCTCCTGTAAATATGTTATCTTATTTTCATAATTTAAAAATACAAAGAGAAAAACTATATTTGCGTTCCCATAGTTGAGTAATTCTCTGATTAAATACAGATATCATGTTTGTAATTTAAAAGAGCAATGCCACTGCTTTTAAATAGTCCATTTCCACATGATAACCAGCGAATGATTAACCATTTGGGGTGAGAAGCCAAAAGAAACAGATTAATTTATGTTAATTCATGGGTTGATCTCAGTATCAGTCATGGCAGTATGTAGCAAAGTTAAATAACTAAGACTTTGAAAGAGTGTAGGAAACTAGAAGGTTCCAGTTCTTTGTGAGTCATCTCCCTGGGTTTTTTGGTATTCCATAAATCTTGAAATTCTAAAGTAAATAAGATTTAAAGTTAATACTTGGCAAGGTTCTATTTTCTGTCTTATTAAATTCTCATCAAAAGCTATGTATGAGGACATACAAAGTTTTGCCAATGTCTTCTCTAGCTGAGCTTCATAGGAAGGTCAAAATGTCTTTTAAAGAAAATAAAAAGAAAAAAATACATTCCAGACTTTGTCTTTATAAAATGGACAACTGTTTACATTTCTTTTTAAATGCAATTTTGTGCAAAATTAAAGCAATAATACCCAATGAGAGGTTTTTTTGCTTTAAAATGATTCCAGCCAAGGTATACACACTTGCTTTGAGAAAAAAAAATGCTTTATATTAATTCATTTCAAAATAAGTTTTACTGAAAGAATTATAGAGTTGAAGATGCTAAATATTAAATGATCAAGTGGACCTTCTTGTTCTACCTGTTTACATTGAAATATGCAAAAACCCTATAGTTCTGGAACCTACTTTGAATTCTTTCCTTTCTTCACATTTCATTTTGTTATTAGAAAATGAGATAACATAAAGAAGGAAAGAATATTTTTGCCTTTGTGAGCTTTGTGAGTTTGTAATACAGCTGAAAAGACGAAAAAAGATGCGTAAATCAGCGTAACACAAGGCATAATATTCCAAAAGAGAATTATAAAGAACACTGGGTGGCAGTGAAGAGAATGGATTTACCAGCTTTCACTATGGAAGAAGTATCATTTAACACACAGGATAAGTCTGATTTTGATAAGCTTGGACAAGCTTCAGAAGGAGGAGCAGGCATGCCCATCAGAGCCACCCAGAGCAATACAATTGCTCACAAGGACATCTGAAAACAGACCGTGCCAGCCTTTCTTCTTTGCAGTCATGCTTACAGAGTAAACTTGGCCTGGAACTGAAAAGGTTCCAATACCCACTGGGATCCTAAAACCACTGCAATATAAAAAGTTAAATAACTATAAACCAGATAGCAGGCTTAATACTTCACAGACGAGTCTTCTCTGCAGCACAGTGCAGCCTGGTTAGGGCATGTCTGTAGGTATTGCCGTTATGAATCACACACAGAAAATATGTAGAAGAATATAAACCAAATGTAGCTTTTATCCTCTCTGGATGTAAATTCTTTTGTGACTTGTGCTATTTTAAATTAATGATTCTTCCCATTTTTCATGATAAACAAATATTGCTAATATCATTGTATACATTAACTAAACTTTATTTCAACCAAAAAAATAAATATGATAGCTCGGTTTGAGCAAACTCCTATCATATGGCAAAATTCAAATGATTATATAGATTTTAGCCAAAGATTTTATTATAACTCTTTTAAATATAAACACTTAGAGAATTAAAATAAAATGCAATAATGTTTTTGCATTGGTTAAAACTGTTAAGATGTTTGTTTTCATTCATTCACATAGTGATTATTTATTCTTTGAGACATTTCTAAGACCTTAAATACATATACAATCTCAAGGAGAGATGATTCCAGTGTAACGCAATGAATGTTATAGAGAAACAGACTGCTAAACAGTCTATTCATTATCAGAAGTAAAGAGACTAGGAAATTGATTAGTAACTAAGATAGCATATTAAAAAGCAGAGATATTACTTTGCCAACAAAGGTCCGTCTGGTCAAGGCTATGGTTTTTCGAGTGGTCATGTATGGATGTGAGAGTTGGACTGTGGAAAAAGCTGAGCGCCAAAAAATTGATGCTTTTGAACTGTGGTGTTGGAGAAGACTCTTGAGAGTCCCTTGGACTGCAAGGAGATCCAGCCAGTCCATCCTAAAGGAGATTAGTCCTGGGTGTTCATTGGAAGGACTGATGCTGAAGCTGAAACTCCAATACTTTGGCCACCTGATGTGAAGAGCTGACTCATTGGAAAAGACCCTGATGCTGGGAGGGATTGGGGGCAGGAGGAGAAGGGAACGACGGAGGATGAGATGGCTGGATGGCATCACCGACTTGATGGGCATGAGTTTGAGTAAACTCTGGAGTTGGTGATGGACAGGGAGGCCTGGTGTGCTGCGATTCATGGGGTCACAAAGAATCGGACACAACTGAACAACTGAACTGAACTGAACTGAAGATTATCTATCATGGTTACAAAGATCTCTTCTTCTAAAGCTGCCATAAGTATAACATTTTTTCCAGGGGTAAGTGTTGATCAGCTAATTAAATTGAGATGCTCAAGGTTACACAGAGAGAATATGTCAGAGTCTGTGTCATTAACTTCACACACACACACACACACACACACACATTTCTGCTTCAAGGGAAGCCTGAGCTAGTCCTGGAAAGGTTAGGAAGGGTTAACCAAAGAACAGGAGGTGAGGTGAAGTGAACCCAAGGAAGGTGCAATACGGGAACTGTTGAGGGCTGAAAAACACCTGAAGTTAAAGAACTTGCAAGGAATTTAGAATAGCTAGGAATATTAAGAGTTGAACGCTACTTAAAACTTTTTCCACAACTTCTTTGTTATCAGTGTGAAAATAGGCCTCTCTGGTGGCCTTCAAAATGTTTCAAGAAATTGTGTCGGAGGAGAGATCAGGAAGAAGGGACTCTAAGAACAAGAATCTTGAGATCTGGCAAATCTAATGGCAGAAGATGAATCCATAGAGATAAATAGGCGCTGGATGTGTAACATCTTCCATGTCTTGCTAGTGGCTGGACTTGATCTTAAAGCTCAGGATGGTAATAGTGTATTTGAAGAAATAAATTGTCAGTGTTGCACTGAAGATATTTTTTTTTTATGATCACACAGCATATACACAGGTTTATAGATAGAAATTAATAAACATTTCACAAATCAATTTCTACCCATACTATCTGCCATGCACTTTAGTTTTTAAAAGTCTATTTTAGTGGGTTTCATTTTAATATGCCATTTGTAAAATATTAACTTCACAACAGGCTGCACTGTGAGGAACCTGATACTACATGTCAAGCACAGAAGCAGGGAACATGGTTTAGAAGCCACTTCTTTCTCCATCACTCAAAATCCCAGCACAGGAAGGGAATTCATATATATTAAGCATGTATATTATTTACTCTAAATGCAAAATCCTTATCATTTTCACCATAGATGCTGGAAAATTTGATATTTTGATCATTCACTAGAGGCTTAGAAATGACATACCTTTTTATAAGTTTACACAATTGAGTACAGAGCAGAACCAGAATTCAAACTCATCCCCATCAGTCTTCAATGAAATAACAATTATTGCCACACTATGCTTCCTACCACTGTAACTGAGGCATTCTGAGTCAGTTCCAGCTTTCGACTCAAGCTCTCTACATGATTAACAGACAGCTAGGAAGGACACAGGTCTGGCACAAGGTAGGTGCTGCAGAACAATGTGGTTGAATGTAAGGATGAAATTGTTCAGTGAGAGAGTATGGGCTTCCAGAGTGACTCAGACTGTAAAGAATATGCCTGCAATGCAGGAGACCTAGGTTTGATCCCTGGGTCGGGAAGATCCCCTGGAGAAGGAAATGACAACCCACTCCCACTCCAGTATTCTTGCCTGGAGAATCCCATGGACAGAGGAGCCTGGCAGGCTATGATCCACAGGGTCTCAAAGAATCAGACACGAATGAGTGACTGATGGGGATGAGTTCCAGCTGGAATCAAGATTGCCTGGAGACATATCAATAACCTCAGATACGCAGATGACACCACCCTTATGGCAGAAAGCAAAGAAGAACTAAAGAGCCTCTTGATGAAAGTGAAAGAGGAGAGTGAAAAAGTTGGCTTAAAACTCAACATTCAGAAAACTAAGATCATGGCATCCGGTCCCATCACTTCATGGCAAATAGATGGGGAAACAATGGAAACAGTGACAGACTTTTTTTTTGGGGTTCCAAAATCACTGTAGATGGTGACTGCAGCCATGAAATTAAAAGATGCTCCTTGGAAGAGAAGCTATGACTAAACTATACAGCATATTAAAAAGCGCAGACATTACCTTACCAAAAAAGATCCATCTAGTCAAAGACTACTCCAGTAGTCATGTATGGATGTGAGAGTTGGACTATAAAGAAAGCTGAGCGCCAAAGAATTGATACTTTTGAACTGTGGTGTTGGAGAAGACTCTTGAGAGTCCATTGGACAACAAGGAGATCCAACCAGTTCATACTAGAGGAAATCAGTCCTGAATATTCATTGAAAGAACTGATGCTAAAGCTGAAACTCCAATACTTGGGCCACCTGATGCGAAGAACTGACTCATTGGAAAAGACCCTGATGCTGGGAAAGATTGAAGGAGGGAAGGGACGGGGACAACAGAGAATGAGATGGCTGGATGGCATCACCAACTCAATGGACATGAGTTTGCATAAACTCCGGGAGTTGGTGATGGACAGGGAAGCCTGGTGTGCTGCACTCCATGGGGTCGCAAAGAGTCAGACACGACTGAGTGACTGAACTGAACTGACTGACTACTGATTTCAGATTTCTGGCATCCAGACAAGTGAGAGATTAAAGTTCTACTGTTTGAAGCTACATTTGTGATAATTTGTTATAGTAAGCACAAGAAACTAACACAATCATCTACTTAGAAGAGCAGCAGGGCAATGGTGAGTCTTTAGCACATCTGAGGGTGAGCTGGGGCCTGTGAGCATGCAGATCTCTGGGCCTTGTCCTCTGAGGATTGATTTGTTAATCTGTGGGGAGTGTAGATGAAAGATGAAGTTTCACTAGGTACCTCCTGCCACTGTGCACTATACCCCATGCTTTGCTTTTCTCTTTCAAGCTAGTTTGTGCCGTGGGGTAGGGAGAGGTAGGAAATAGTACTTCTGTCTAGCTCTTCAGTTTGTTTTTGTGTTAAGTTGGTCTGGGGTTAGACACAAGATTAAGCACTACATAATAATAGTTTAAAGTTTTGCACTCAAATCTGGGTTTGAATCCTCGTTATGACATTTACACCTTGTAAGAAATCAGCAAAATAAATTGATACTGTTTTTACTCTCCTGAAGCCTCAGCTAACCTATCTGTGAAATGAGATGGAAAGCAGCTCCCACATAGTATATTATGTGGGGAATACAGATGTTTATGAAGAGCTTAGCTCTATACTAGGCATATGTGTATCTATGTCTGTGTGTATACATGTGTATGTATATATTTTCATACTAGAAATGTCCCATATAAACACACATATTACAGAATGAGTTTACATGACCAATTAGATAGATATATAAGGGTACTCATATGGAAAATTTATTAGGACTTTATCAGATAAAAATTGTTTTTTGTTCAAAATTCTATATTCTACCTCAACTGACTTGGTATTAGAGAATAATGAACATCATTTAACATTAGTTGCCTATTAAAGATGATATTAAATCTTTATTATAGGCTATAATTGCCAATATAAAGTGTTATAAAATTATAAAATATTGCATCAGTACCTATTAACCTGAAAATATATACTCTGGGTTTTCAGTAAGTTCTTGCTTCTCCATTTGTTATAGAGAACAAAACAGAACAAGAAATTTTTGTTTTTTATTATGAAGTTATAAAACTGTTCTAAACTTACATAATATCTATCTATATATACTATATATCAGGGTAAAGTTACATATAATAATGTTTTCCAAATGTATAATTTCACCATAAAATCTATAAATCATTATCCCATATGCCTGTATGCTCTCCCAAACTAACCAAAGCTTTTATTCCTGCTGTAGATGGAAGAAGCAAGTATTGTATTAAAGAAAAACACTCATTTATGTTGCAAGTTTGGAGGGAGGAGGGAGAGGAGAAGGATCCAAACACTAAAGAAGAAGGAGGGAGAGGTGGAAGAGGAAGAGGTTAAAATCTAAAGACTTGAATTTCAGACCTTATTTTGTTAAGTGCATTTATTAATAAGTTTAAAAGCAATCTGGCCTAGACTCAAAGAGCTGTTGTTTTTTTAGTCTTAAATAGACATGAGAATAAACACTGATTCTTCTACTTCCTGAAAAGGGACACAGGCAGCCTCAATGAGGCAAGTTCTTTCGTAGGTTTGCTCTGATGGCGCAATGAAAATGCAAGCAAAGCATCTCATACATCACTGGATAAAGACGGCTGGCATTTAATCTACGAGTGAGTCAATAAGTGATGCTGATACTGCCACACTCTCAGGTCCATCTCTAAGGCTCGATGTGTCTATGATGCAGTTTCATAATGGGCTTCCCAGGTGGCACTAGTGGTAAAGAACCACCGGTAGTGCAGGACATATAAGAGACCTGGGTTTGATCCCTGGGTCAGGAAGATCCCCTGGAGGAGGACATGGGAACCCACTCCAGTATTCTTGCCTGGAGAATCCCTTGCACAGAGGAGCCTTGTGGGCTACAGTCCACAGGACCATAAAAAGTAGGACATGACTAAAGTGACTTAGGATACATGCATGTGATGCAATTTCATAATATTTTTTATGTTTGAAACATGACTCATACAAATTAAAGGGCAATAAAATGTTTTAAAGTGTAACCCGATATGTCATGAATTTTTGTCTATGGCTATCCACACAGGTCAGTTTAATTTAACTCATATTAAATCATTTAATAAAGGAGACTGGATACATCTGCTGATTTTCAAGTAATTTGTCTTATCAAAGATATAGTTCTCAAATGAACATACTGAGGTCAAGTGAACAAGTTTCCCCTATTTCATTTTGTTTTTCTGTCCACTTTTAGTTACAGGTTTTTAAGCTAAGAATATCACAAGTCATACTTAAAATGATCTCATATCTTAGTATATTGTTTTCCAAGCTAAGATTTTAAAATTTTCTCTTCTTTCATGTTTTTTTTACTATTGAGTATTGAAAGTGGTAATTTGCTATTAATTTGAAGAAGGGAATTGAAAAAGATGGAGAGGTAGGTTCTTTTTAAAAACTAGGCCATTTAAGGTAATAAAAGCTAAATTTATGAAAGGATTGCTATAAAATATGTTTTCTAATATTAGGTATGACTGTATTTCATGTTTACTGGGATAGTGGCTTATCAGTGGGAAACAACTTACAGCATTTTATGTCAAACTATTAGGGATAAGAACATTCTAAATATTTAAGAAAGTTGTTGATATTCAAATATACAGCAGAAATACAAAGTACATTTGCAATTGTTTTTTCCACACAGGTATAAAACTTAATAACTACCTGAAAAAACAGAAATAAGTTACATCCTGTCTTCAAATAGAAAGAAAAAAATGTATGTGGAAATCCAGTATTCAATGTAAAATTAGCTACTTTAATTTCTATTTGAACTACTAATGACATAAACCATTAAAATATTGACACTTATAAGAAAAACATTTACACTATTTACTCCATATTATAAAGTTAATGTAGAAAAGCATTCTTATATTTTCAGCATTTACTTAAATTCTGGAGGGCAGACTAGATAGCATTCATAAAAGTATTGTTTTTCATTGTAAATTAGACTTAACACATGTTAGGAAATATCTTTTTTACCTTACTATGGATGCTGTTTTAAAGTTATAAAGACTGAAAACCCAAGTACATCTTAAGATGAAACATTGAACAGAAAGCATGGTCTTTGCTGTTTGTTAAATCAGTATAGCAAGTCAGCATTCCAACGGATCTCGGAGTTCATCAGTCTGATTTCCTCACTACAGAAATAAGCGAAGACTTTGAATATTTATGGAGTTTTTTCCTGAATCATCTAATCAGAATTAGAACTCCAGTGATCACTGTCCTTTAAACATGACACAGTTACTCTCAACGTCCCCATTTATTTCCATTTCTTCATTCACACTTTACATTATGAGTATACTGAGCAACTTCTAGAGACAAACGCAGTTTTAAAAATCATCAGGGTGATTTATATTAATAATATAAATAAATTATATCAATAATTTAATATAAATTTCCTAACACTTATAGTTTATGCTTATTTTTCTGAAGTGTGAGTCTAAATAAAAAATAATGAAACTGTTAAGTAAACTAACAAAGTAGATTTTTAGTTAGTGGTTCTTTAGAGATCAGAGCTCTATTTGTAGGAAAACATTTGTCTTCATTAAGCTATCTTTTTCTAGACATTCCAGAAGATGAACAGTTTCAAAATGGCAGGGGATCATGTGAATGGACTAACTTAGCAATATTCCACTCCTCTGAGTCATAGTGCTAGAATCCTGCAGTGTGCCATTTATAAGATTTTATTAAATCTTTAGAGCATTCCAATATTTTATCTTTTCCCTATTTGGTTAGAAACCTCATCTTATCTTACCTAAATAGATCCTTTAAAAGGGCAGCAAAAACAAGTTGTGGCTGGAAGAATTAAAACTTGAAAGGGCAACATACAGATAAAACAACAGAATAATTTTTCTATCAAGAATAGCTTCCCTGTCTGGATTCCTGTAAACTATAGAAATGGAACAAAGATGCCTGTGAAGTACAGTAATTACTGTGGCAGCCACAACTCTGTAGAACATGGATTCAGAGAATTAAGGGAAGACTAAAACCTATTATTTCATCTAGGAACAGAAAAGGGTAGAGGCACAGACATTCCAAAAATCTTCATATCAGCAAGTTTCAAACAATATGATACGATAGGAAAGAAGGTAGAAGGTTGTGGCTGAGAAAACAATTGAGTTACTAGAGTGAGGTGAAGGGATGAGCCAGCAAAGAAGAAGGACAAGCTGTGAACTGCATTTTCCAGATTCTCAGTTCTGCCCCATAATCTAATTCTTGGTTTGCAGCTATTGTACATAATCAAATTCCCTAATCCCTCCATGCATTTATGAAGACTGTTAAATACCATGGTCTATTTTATTAGTGTTCTACTCTAACCAATGGAGCTAACTGGCCAAGTGCTCTAATGGGCTATTTTAAAATAAAAAAAATGTTGTTTTCCAAACGACTTTTCCCCTACGTGTCTTTCATTTTTGTCTTGCACTTGTGCCTCTGCATTTCAAATACATATTGGGCATTTTTTTTCTGCTATTTTTAATCTGCTGGGCATTCTGGACATTCCTGGTATTTATAGTTGGCTAATTTATTTCCTCATATAATCTCACCAAAGTTGTGGTATGCAGCATATATTTTGAATCCTGAAACCACCCACCTAGAAATTACTTAACAGGTGCCATCCATATTAGTAACTTCATCTTTGGATGAGGTTAAATATAGTATTGAATAAGCTCCTACAAATTTAGCTCTGTTTTTTTTTTTCCAGGATGAATTTAGTCTTAAGCTTATTAAAGAAAGATAGCAATAGATAACAGTTGAAACAATAAATACGAATTGGAAGCTCTCAATAATCATGCTAATAAACTGCTGTAAAGACAAGTTCATATTGTCTTAAATATCTGCTCTTTAGTCAATGATATTTGAAAGAAATATTGTTGAATTTTATGTTATAAAATACTATATCAATTTTTCTTTATATTGTAAGGTAACCATTACAGAATGACATGGAAAGGAGCACATTGATATTATCCAATAATCTAAAATCATTATCATGTTTATTTGAATTTCTTTAATTTCTATGTAATCCACTAACAAATACCGCTTCATGCAATCATATTCCCTTATGACATGACATAAAGGAGAATGTATTCCCATTGTTTTCCAACATTAAATCTTCCACCCAGACTTCAAATTTCCTCCTCCGCCACTTCCCTGAGGATCTGGCATTTCCCTGGAATCTCCCTCCTCTCTCCTTACCGCTTCCTCCTCTCCTACTTCCCCCTTGCAAAAACTCCCCTCACCCTGCCTTCCTCTCAAACCACGTTTTCCCTTCAACAGGAAAATCCTAGGAAAATATTAAAGACTCAGTGGCTATCTGCCCCTCTCAGCCACCCCTGAATACGTGATCACTCTTACAGAAGATGTTTACTTAAAGGTCATTAATGCCTGTCTAATCACTAGAACTAATTTCTCACCTTGGTATACCAACCTATTTTTCATGTAGCCCTGGACAGCATCCATCACATTCCCTCATTTTACTTTTCCCTTTCCCGCTAGGCTAACCCAAGTATGCACTATAGCTTAAGCTACCATAGCGACCCTAAGGATTAACAATCCACATCTGTTGAGTGACCCTCTCAATGATGGGCTCACTTTCTGACCACTCTTTTCACCTGTTTCTGACTCCTACGCCTCTCCTCGTCACATACATGCTGGCATACCCCAAAGTAAGCACCTCAGCTTTCTTCCTGTCTGACTTCACACAGATCTCCTAGAGATCTCACCCTTGTCCACTTCAATCGGTGCCTACACACGAGGTATATTCTAACCAATACCTTACCTCTCACCTTTAGGAAACACATGCCTAATTGCCTCCAATCACCTCCACTTGAAGTTCCAATGGATACATCAAATTATATTAGTGAAAATCTGAATTTGTCATCTCCCCCCATTCGCCTTTTAACCTGTTTTCTCCCTCCATAATCACCATCTTATTTAATGGTAACTATTTACTCATTCAGGCCAAAAAATCGGGGAGTATTGCATACTCCCTACATTTTTCATCTCCCACAGTCAACTAAAAGTCAACACTTAAGGATTCTACAATTCTCAGAAAGCACCTGGGGTGATCTTTTTAAATATTTACATCAGATCATAACATGGTCCAGCTTTAAAAGTCTTTCAAAGTCTCCTCAATCAACAGAGTAACACAGTGAAACTTACTTTGGTTCCACACAATTAGGCTTCCATCTTCCCCTCTGAACACCTCTCACTGGGCTCAAACCACATGGTCTTCTGTTTCTGAAACACACCAAGCTCACTCCCTCCACATTCCTTTGGTTCTTCCCTATGTAACACTGTCGTTATTACTTATTTGAATATTTGTTTCTGATTCTCAAGTGTCCCTATACCTGGGACCTTATGTGCTCAGTTAGCCTTACCCAAATATGAACATCTGGCTGTTATTCATCAGTTTCCTGTAGATTCATACAAGAGAATGTCTATTCTTAAAGGCTTAAAATAATCCAGTAAAGGTCTCCCTTGTGGTTCAGCTGGTAAAGAATCTGCCTGCAATGTGGGGGACCTGGATTCAATCCCTGGGTTGGGAAGATCTCCTGGAGAAGGGAAAGGCTACCCATTTCAGTATTCTGGCCTGGAGAATTCCATGGACTGTATAGTCCATGGGGTTGCAAAGAATCAGACATGACTGAGCAACTAACTGCTAAAAAAAAGGTTATCAAGTTTAAAATTAAAAAACAAACAAACACTTTGTAACTAGAAATAGTAGCAGACCTAGTTGTACCTTACCTTTTGTTATCAAACATGAATGCCAACCCAAAGGCCATGAACAATCCTTTATACATATATATAAAGAATTGGACAAGTAGTTCTATGAGTAAGGACAGTGCTGTTACTAATGCAGCATTGCTTGGCTATTACACAAAAAAAGAAGCAGGCCACATCCTGTTTGGGATAGATATATGAACTTTATAAACTTAGTCATGCTATCATAATTCTATTTCCTCTACTTTCTTATCTCAGATTAAAATCTGGAATTTTATTCATTAATAACATGTTACCAATGCCAGTTTTCAAGAACAGAGGCAAAAATGATTCAACCAAAAAAGTTACATTTGTGTCACATGTATTCATGTGAATCACCACAGGGAAGCCATGACAATTTCAGGTTAAAAATTCAACCACAAAAAAAACCCAAAAAACAAAAGTGAGGTTACAAGTCACTGTTACTCATAATTCAGTGTAATTCTGACTAAGACTTTTGGCTGGAAAAAAACACCTATTTTATAACATATGCATTTCTCAGGTTTTGATTTTTCTGTTTTTTTTTTCCATCAGAAGCAGAAATATCAATATAACATGTATACTAGATGTTATATGACATTTGAGGGCTAAATGAGCAGGAAGCAAAACAATTAAGAGAATCTTATGAGATATTTTCATATTTTTAGAATCTCAGGCACAGATGTTTCAGATGAATATCCAAGGACTGCAGCGTCTCTGTCTATAGTTATGAGCTTTGGAGGTTTGTTTATTATCTATCATGAAGCAATAGCTTGGCTATTCATTGAATTGTTATCAGAATCAAGTTGGAATGACAGTGGTGAAGATAAGAATTTTAGTATCCAACATCTCTTGATGATTGAAATAAGGGAAGTAAAACCAATAGTGTTGGGTTTGAGAAACATAACATGTGATATTCAGGGACTATAGTGCTTTTAAATAAGAAACCTTAAAAATTTTTTAACAGGTATTAATTAGTGAATGTGCCCTTTATAAAGTTTGTAGCAGTAATGTTCTGCATTTCCATAACAGTTTAGGTAGTAAAGAATGTCCATAGTTATATGTTATTATCATATTGTAATTAGGGCTCATTTTACAGATGAGAAAGCAGAGGCTCCGAGAAGTTACATGTCTTTACCAACATCAAGGAGCTTTCACTGCAGCAGGGCCCGAAGGTATTATAATTGCGTCCAGGAAAACTTCAGGAAACAACCATAACTAATTCTTATAGAGTCATCTCTGTGCCCAGAGTGATTAGATCAGGAACCTTCCCTAAAACTAAAGTGTTTTACAGAGAATCTTTCTTTACAGTGATTTTTTTCACAACAGCGACAGAGAGTTCATGACACTGTAATAGGTCCTTAGAGGGCTTAAACACACACACACACACCAGACATGCTAGTTAATCGCTCTTTAAAACTAAATTATTTTTTATTATTTTGGATTTCAGTTTTCCAACATTACCTATATCAGGTCAGCAGGTCAAAAAGTTTATCATTTCTTTTCATTCTCCCTATTGCTGTCAATCAGCTACTCATTACTTTTATTTTAAATGTCTATTCTACACTAGAAAGAGTTTTGGAAAAACCTCATCTTCTGAATTTTGGCTGTCACTCCTAATTATATCTACTGACATAACTTCAGCTAAGGCATTTTGGGGTCAGTTTGTCCTATAAAATTAAGTTGTGGTTATTTAATTAATAAAGGGGTGGGCTTCTATCTCAGCAGTTTATCAATCTATTGTTTTATTACGAAATTCTACCCTTTACCAACTGGTAAAGATAAGAGAGGGCTGGGGGAGATAGAGACCTAGATCGGCGACTTTCTGGAAAAGGCTATGAATCATATCCCCTAGTTAGTCCCTGCTCAGCAAAACCAGCAGCCTGCCTTTAGAGAGTCATTTCCAAAAGTGCTGAAGAGTCCATACGTTTATACCGGACTTTGTTATGAGCAAAGAAAATACTCTTTATATATTTTTAAAATGCACATGACAAACTTTTGTTCTTCAAATCAGTTGTTCACACAAAAAGGCTCCACTTAAAACTGGAAATGGGATTTCCTACCACCAGTGAAATTATTCAGACATCAGAACACAAAAAATGTCAAGGATCTGATAAAACACCTGGAGACTTTTTTCAAAAGTCATACATATTCAAACATATTGATGCTATCACTTTTTCCTAAATTGCACCCAAAGAAAATATACATACATGATAGAATACAGTCAAATGGTTTCTTGAATAAGCAGGAACATATGCAAAAGAAATTCCTAGTCCATTTATAAATGCAGTTAACTCTGGAAGTGAAGACAGGCATTATATTTAGAATAAAGATGATTCTTACCATCTGAGATTGACTCCTAGGACATCCATTGATATCTTCAACTTTTTCATTTGCTAAAGCCAAGAAATAAAATAAAAGAGAGAAAAAAAGAACAACATGCTTAAGCCATGAAGTGAAACACACACACAGGAGACTAAGGGAAAAAAAAGGAAAAAAACAAGTAAAACGCTGCTGCTACATTCACTGTGGCTCCTAAGCTGTGTACAGGAGGACATACTTGTTAGCAGCCGCCAAGTCCATATGCAGAAATCAGGCAAATAAAAAAAAAAAAAAAAAGTGACTGAGAAGGAAGTTGCTGCTAATTCCTCAGCTTGTGCCAAATGACTGCTGACATGAAACCTTTCACAATTGTCCCTGCTGGATCAGGATACAGTTTCAAGGAATCTCAGAGTGTATGAGTTGCTCCAGCTAACGGCAAGCACACATGGGAGACATATGGTTTAATGAAGCGTTCATTTCTGACAATTCAGTGAATGCAAAGATACAGCTCTAGCCGTGTACAAGTATGGCCAAGCTGCCTTCTTCAAACATTCTCACATAAACATTTTAATTAAATCACAGGGAGAGCTACATTAATCTCCCAGACACATGGACCAAGTTTCTAAGCATTCGACTTAAATTGTATTTTACCCAAAGTAGGTGGGGGCAGAGACTTTCAAGTTTTGTTTTGTTTTGTTTTCCAGAGGGTAGGTCTTACCAATGATCTGGATGATTTCTGCTAGCAGTACTCCATCTGCAATGTCTTGTTGCAAATCCTTGATCAGCCGCTTGTGGCCCGATTTTGCAAGGTAGTGGTTGGCCCAGTCTGTGTAAATCTGTTGAACAGAGGGAGGGAAGAAGTGAGATGAGATGAGGGAAAAGAGAGGCAATAAAAATGCTTCAGGCAAATGTTGGATACAAAGGGATGTTATTCTGGATCACATTCCAGCTTAAGAAGTCATAGCTCAAAAGGAAATAGTTGTAAAATAATTTTTAAATTCACTCTTTTTCAAAACCAGGGACTAGTCACTTGTGACAGAGCAAAACTCCCTTCCTGGATGACTACTGAGGAAGCTCCTGTTTGCAAATCAGTTTCAATTTTTACTCTCTTGCCTCTGGTTCCCTCATACTGAAAATAATCCTGTCTGTCCTTGTAAAAGGAAGCCACCTGGATTGACTTATATACGAATCTCACTATAAAAATGTGTGTTTCTCTGAGCAGACTTTATTAAATCTGTCATGTGAGATACTGCATGTGATGATATTTTGGCATCATTTTACGAAATAATTGCAGATGCCTAAGTTATTTTATTTGAATTGTCAAATCCCATTTCAGCTTCTCATAATGTGTTTTTATAAGAGAACAGAGGAAGTATATGCACCTATTATATAGATATTATAATTAATATAGAATTGAGGTATATTATGAACTCTAAGCTTGGCTATCTATATAAAGTAGAGGCGTCTCTCCAATAACAGATTATGATAGAGGAAAAAATTGAAACTGTTCAAAAGCTTCACAAAAATAAAATATTACTAATTTTTCAAATGTTACAGGCACTTACTGATGTAATATAATCCAATTATAATGATAAAATTTCAATTCCATGAGAGGCTTACATGGACATATTAGTACACTTATTACAAGGCAGACCATAACATTGATGTGATAGAAGAATGTAAACTTGAAATAAGAATAGAGGAGGACAAATAACTGAGAAATATAAAAATGCATTATAGAAGAAGCACTGGAATTAAAACTGGAAACGTAACAGAACCTGAAGTTAGGAAATGAAGGGAAGGGCTTTCCCCCAGAGGGTACAAGATACAGAGAGGTGAAGGGCACAGTTGAAAATCATGTAATTAAGGCAGGATGCCTGAAATTAGGACAAATCAGACTGGAAAGGTAAGTTGTGCCTTGTGGTCATGAGCACTGAGACCCAAGCAAAATGCAAAAAAAGAAAAAAATTTTTTAACAAAATTAATACATATTTTTTATAAAAATAAAGTAAAAAGGAAGTGTAAAAACTGGACAAATAAAAGTTTCCCACAACTTGCAACCCCACCCACTTTTGAATAACTTGATATAAATAGTTCTAGAACTTTTCCTACACCTACACACTTCACCACATGACATCATATTACACACCATATACACACATTCATGACAGAATGTGTAACCAAATCTAGCTCAATTTTACCTATCACTCTGCATTTTCAGCTTTTTATGTAACAATATTTTAATACTTCCAAAACCATTTTACAAAAATTTATCACTATTTTTGATGTTATATTATACATAGCATCAATCCCCCCTAATGAAAGATACTTATTTTGTTTAAAAATGTTTCTATCACTTCTAAATTTGTAAGAGACATCTTATATATGTGTCTTGGCACATACCTCTACTAGTATTTTTTACAGGACCAAAATCTAAAAACAGGGCTGCCAAGTGTTTTTTAATGGATCCTAGGTACAAACATTTCAAAATATAACACAAAAGAAAGAGTGTTTCTTTATTTTAGAAAACATAAGGTGGCATCTTAGTGCGTATGTACTGGTAGAGTGTGTTCTGAAAGATATCAGTAATTTGAGGTATAGTCTACTGCATAAGAAAAACATATATGATGGCAACACTACATCTTCTGTCTTCACATTCACTATCTTCTTTATACTAAAGATTATTAAAGTGTAAGAAAAATCACTTGCACAACTGTCTCCTTGATTAGAAAACAAGCACACTTTCTAAATTGACATTTTTATTTGTTGATCATCTTCCTTAATTAAGATTTTATTCTATCTGTGTTATGGCAAAATTTTAATTTTATAATATTTACACTGTTCATAATCTTAAAAAATTGAGCACTTTCCCTTCACCTACACATCAATTGAACGATAGCATTAATCATTTGGTGCCTAGTAGAAAGTTCAATGTGAGCCAGACTTTATTTGTGCCTATCTCCGAGGCAGCGAGTTATTTATAAGGACCAGTTAACTGACTTTAAAGGATCCACAATGATGAAGAATATGAGTTCTGGGTCAAACACACATGGATAGTGTGTGTTTGGAGTCTTGCTTGGAGCCTCTGCTTGGAGGCCCAGCAGACTATTCGCTACCCCCTGGGAGCTTGAACAAATTACTTATATCTTCTAAACCTGATTCCTCATCTGCAAAATAAGGATGATGCAATACTTATAGTATTATGTCAGGACTAATAAGATTGAACTTGTAAAGGGCCTGTCACAAGAGTTAATCCTGAAAAAAAGGCCTATTATTATTATTTTATGGCATCTAAATGTTATTTGCTATGGTGGTTTTCCAACAAATATTTGTTGATGTTATCATTGCTCAAAGGTTAAAAAATGTGGAAGTATTGGCAGCTGAAGACTGGAGAAACTGTATTCCTTGCTTTCTTACACTAGTCACATCTCTGACTCCTGCTATCTAATTCACTGAGGCCACAGATCTGTCCCCCATCCAAACTCTGAGGAATGTGTCCAATTTTGAGGCTGCAATGTTCTCATCCAGGCCTGCAGTGAATGCCTCCATCGTTACACCACCTCCAACAAAGCTCATACTGCATGGATGCTTTTTTTCTTTTAAATGAAGGCATTAAATTGCAGAAATAGTGCTTATTTAATATTTATTTAAATATATACAAAATGGAATGAGTTCAAAGTAAAAACAATTATACTTTTATTCTCCAAATGCAAGCTAACAGTGCCTTATCCTCTATCCAAAGCCCTCTGGGACTTAGGTGAGAAAACAGATGGGAAGCCAGCTGGTTGGCTTCAAGACCTTGTTGAGAAAGCCTCTCACTGAGCTCAAGAAACATTTTTTCACTTGGTCCAGGATTTCTTCTAGGGGAATCCCAAGCCCAAGTGCTTTGACTTGTCCAGCATCTCCAACATGTGAAATTTTGCTCAGACAATAACTCTGACTTAGATGCAATCAGAAAAATATATTCAGATTAAATAAATGAACTTAAAAATTAGTTCCTATGTATTTTACTTAGTCCTTCTAATAGTCCTTCTACTACTGTGTAGAAGATCTGATTAAAATAAATCAGTGTTTTCCAAAAGGTTATAATATAGATGATGAAATATAAAACAATTACCTAGAAACTTTTATACATTTTTAAATTTTAAATATAAGCTTATAGTTTCATATCTTTAATAAATTAAAACTTAAATTTAAAAGAGTGGAAATAGGAAGTGTGTCTTTAAGAAGACAATCTTCAAGTAAAGGACACATGGTACGTAAATGTGTTTAAAAATCATCAATAAAGTTACTGTAATAATCTGATGAGAGCAGATATAAACAACCTTGTCAACCATCATTAAAATCTGTTGTTCAAATAAATACAGAATGAACAGAATGGTGAATTCAGAATGGTGACATCATGACCAGATCTTGGATCCGAGCTCCAAAGTTGCCCTTGGTTAGTTTCCACTAAAATAATCACATCATTTAACCTTTTAACCTCAGCTGAATGAGCAAAATGTACGGTAACATATTTTGTAGAATTGAATTAGAGGGGTTTTTTATGTGTGTGAAGAAACCTATATAATTGAAAATAACATCAAATTACTCATAAATCAATATTTTGTATTTTCTATAGCAGGATCACTGAGTATTTAAGTCATCAAGGTTCTGACCAAAACTTTAAATAGCATTTACCTGTAAGCATCTTAAGCCAACTTTCCTCAATCATTTTAACTGCAATGTTATGAGTATAAATGTTATCTCATGTAGTAATTATATTTCAGTTAATTCAGAAGAATTAATGAGATTACACTTACCAAAGTGCTACTTAGAAACTCTAGCATATTTGTACGTCCAATTTTTCGTTCACAGTAATTTAAAATAATAGAATGAATTGCACCATGGCATATTTTATACTTCATATTTATCAGCATGTGTTTTAGGGCCTGTATGCAACAGCAGGTATTCTTTAAGGAACAATCTACAGGGTTAAAATTTCTGCTCTGCCATTTAATATCCATGTGGATACTGAACGAACATTTATTTCCTCTCAGCATCAGATTTTTCTCACCTATAAGCTGGTAATAATAGTATTATCTACTAATGGAATTATTGTGAGGATTGAATAAATTTATACTCTTGGAACATGGCCTTTCATTTACTAAATATGTGTTAAGTGTCAAATAGTGTTAGTAGTTCATGTTTCAATATAAAATATGTTAATTGTAATTATTTTATTAACATAATTCATCATTATCACTGTCAAATCCTTAAATATTAGCTGTCTACCCAAAGGTAGGTAACCTAACTAATGAAGGAAAATTGCTGCAAGTTATAATGATCTCTTAAGTATTGATCCTATCATTTTTCTTTTACAGTGCTCACTTCAGCAGCACATACACTAAAATATTTCTTTCACAATGCTTGTTTTTAATTTACAAAATAATAGGGTCAGAGAGAAGGCAATATTCCTGATTTCAAGCCATACTATAAAGCTATGGTCATCAAAACAATGTGATAGTGGCATAAAAACCAATAAATAGACCAATGGAACTAAACTGAAAACCTAAAAATAACCCAAGCATATACATGCAAGTAACATTTGACAAAAGGTCTAAGAACACTCAACAAGAAAAGGCAGTTAATTCAGTAAATGGTGCTGAGATAATTAGATATTCACATATGAAAGAATGAAACTGCACCCATGACTTACGCCACTTTACAAAAATTAACTCAAAATGAACTAAGACTTGAAACTACGAAACTACTAGAAATAAACACAGGAATCAATTCTTTGACATAGATCTTGGGAATGAATTTTTGAATATGGCATGTAAAGTTCAAAAAATAAAATTAAAAAAAGAACAAATGGGACTCTACCAAACTAAAAAGCTTTGACACAGCAAAAGAAACTATCAATAAAGCGAAAAGACTACCCATAAAATGGGGAAAATATTTGCAAACTATCATGTGGTGAAGGAATTAATATCTAAAATACATTTTAAAAAATCATATAATGCAATAGGAAAAAAATACAAATAATCCAATTAAAAATAGGCAAAGGATCTGAATAGACATTTCTCTAAAGAAAATATACAGAAGGCCAACAGGTATGAGGAAAGATGTTCAGTATCATCAATCATTAGGGAAATGCAAATTAAAACCACAATGTGATGTTACCTCATGCCTGTTAGAACGGCTGTTATCAAAAAGATGAGATAATAAACGCTGGTGTGAATATGGGGAAAAGACTTCCTCCTCCCTGCTTTTTTCTTTTTACTCTATGTGAGAAGATGGATGTTAATGAACCTACTGTAGTAATAATTTCACAGTATTTGTAAACCAAAGGCTTCCCAGGTAGTGCTAGTGGTGAAGAACTCGCTTGCCAATGCAGGAGACGTAAGAGACATGGGTTCTATCCTTGGATTGGGAAGATACCCTGGAGGAGCAGGAGATGGCAACCCACCCAGTATTCTTGTGTGGAGAATCCCATGGACAGAGGAGCCTGGAAGGCTAGCCCATAGAGTCCCATAGAGTCGGACACGACTGTAGCCACTTAGCACACACACTGGCATATATAACCAAACTATCAGGCTGTATGCCTTAGACTTATAGAGTGATATATATCAATTATTTCTCAATAAAACTGCAAATGGATAAATACGGCAAAACACACAAAACAAACAAAAATAGAAGACAATACACAGACACCACACTGCTTTTGTTCTGTCACAGTAAAACATCATGAGTTCTACTTTGATTCTCCATGGAGTCTTAAACTTTTGCTCATGATAACTTCTTTTTAACTGCTGACAACATAATGTACTGCTGTTGTGTATTACAGCAATCTATTCCTGAATTTTTTAACCATAATTTCAGAATTTGATGAGTGTATTTTAAGTAACCTGACAGTTAAATAAAATAATTATGACTTTTCATTACTGCATATAGTGCTCAGAGGTACACAAATGTGTCAGTGAGAGACAACAATTTATTTATAATGAGTGCTAAATGATCAAAAGAATGTAGAGAAGTAGGTTGGGAAAGACAGACTATTTAGTCAAGAATCTATTTTAATAGAAATACACTAACCTATAACCTATAGTCCTGAATATTCATTGGAAGGACTGATGCTGAAGCTGAAACTCCAATACTATGGTCACCTGATGCGAAGAACTGACTCCCTAGAAAAGACCCTGATGCTGGGAAAGATCAAAGGCAGGAGGAGAAGGGGACGATTGAGGATGAGATGGTTGGATGGCACCACCGACTCAATGGACATGAGTTTGAGCAAGCTCTGGGAGTTGGTGATGGACAGGGAAGCCTGGCGTGCTGCAGTCCATGGGGTCACAAAGAGCTGGTCATGACTGAGTGACTGAACTGACAACCTAATTAGAAAATATTATAAATGAAGTCTGATAATTTTTAAATATCAGTTGAGCCAGTTTTAATCCTGCATTTACTTATACCATTAGTTTCTCCCCAACATTCAAGGAGTAGTGACATTCCCATAAGCTCCACTCTTCAGTTTATTAAAATTACTGACTTTCAGAAGTCAAATAGGCTCTCCTAAATCCACAGCAGACAGGAATCATTCTGAAAGCCAAGAATTTCCATGGCAATAAGAGGCTTCTGCATTATATAAATCAGCAAAGTACTAAGCACATGAAAGATAAGCCATAAGTGGTGGATTAGGGAAGTAGTTTTCCCAGAAAGAGAACTAGTACTGGCAAGAGAACTGGAAGAAAGGAAAGGTGCTAAGGTGTGACCTAACAGGCTGCTAGTCTGGGTAGAATTTCACAGTAACATTTGGACCCAAGAGAGATTCACAAAGCATCACATGTACCAAAAGGTTATGGGACAGCATCTGTCTGTTTGTTTTTGCAATTCCTGAAAACAATATGGAACTATCTAAGGGAAAGCCACTGTCCTAGAGAGTACTTGAAATCAGGACAGGAAGAATGCTGAGAACTGACACGTGAAAGGACAAAAAGTAAGAAAGATGTGATCACAGGTTAT
Source organism: Cervus canadensis (assembly GCF_019320065.1). Taxonomy (NCBI): domain Eukaryota; kingdom Metazoa; phylum Chordata; class Mammalia; order Artiodactyla; family Cervidae; genus Cervus; species Cervus canadensis. The sequence goes on from NC_057410.1 coordinate 47,008,247, forward strand.
GATCAGTACAGTCTGACAGGCCGCCTAAGTTTCAGCACTCACCAGGCAGCAGCAGACGGAACTGGTGACCCAGAAGACGTGGCATCACAGAGCCATGGGAACAAGTAACCCTGTGCACCAACCCCCCCAGACTACCCTTCAGAAAGAAGTGTGCACAGGGAAGATTCCAGAATCGACTGGGCCTTTTCTGGTCACACCGGGCTTTAAACTGGAAGTAACTGAATACTTTGATTTGGGAAAAATCAATTTTCTCCTGCTGAATAGGAATAGAGACTTAAAAACTATAATTTTATACACCTCAGTATATGACTCAAAAATCCCTGAATAATAGGCAAATTTGGACAAAAGGATTAGAAAATTACAAAGGATTTAAGATTTAAAACATGCTATTTTTAGTCAGCTTGAAATCTGATCCCGGACTGGATCTTCAGTTGTTATCACAGAACCGATAAGACCAAAGGTCCATGGAGGTCAATGACATGGCTCTTGCGGACCTTATAGAAATCCCAGTACTGAGGGCTATGAGTGAGTGTACGTGCTCAGTCACGTCCGACTCTTTGCAACCCCAAGGACCCTAGCCTACCATGCTTCTCTGTCCATGGGATTTTTCCAGTCAAGAATACTGGAGTGGGTTGCCATTTCCCTCTCCAGGGACTGAATGCACATTTCTTGCGTCTCCTACATTGGGAGGTGGATTCTTTACCACTGCACCATCTCGGAAGTCCCAAAGAGGTACTATTATAAAATGGACACATTAAAAGCTTTTGATAATATCAGTATCATCACAATGTATGTAATAGATTCACCGACTATATGATTATCTCAGCTACTAGGAACATACCGTTTATGAAGTTTTTCAAACAATTCACGTTTGGACGTTGATTAAAAGTGAACATTAATTTTGCTTACAGAATTAGCAAAGACTTAAACATGATAATAATTAGTGCTGGCAAGAGTGTGACTGGGCGTTCCTATAAACTTCCAGATGAATGTAGACTGACCAACTTTTCTGAAAAGCTACCTCCCAGATTCAGAAGTAGTGCTTCTCAGCATTTTTGAGGGAGAACTTCACTGCCACTGTATTTCTTTGATGAGTTAATTGTGTATTTGCCCATTTTTTCCTAGGGTGGTCACTTTTTTAATCACTGATATGTAAGCCCTTGTATGACTGATTATTTAATTAGCTTTCCCTACTAGACTGACTTATTTAGTTTTGTTGACCTTATATCCAAAGTGCCTACTGTATTCCCTGGCATACAGTAGTCACTCAATAAAAACTTGTTGAATAAATGAGCTGAAAAGCAGTTACTTAATAAAAAATTGTTGAAGTTAAAAAATGAATATTAATGAATAAACAACCCAGCAAATCAGAAGAAGGTCTTTGAAAACAGGTAAATTCTAAAGTAAGCATAAAATAAATTCCGATAATTTCCTTTTACTGTTTTTTCTTTCTCACATCCAATCTCTAACCCAGTTCTGTTAACTCTATCTTCGTCATGCCTTCTGACCCTTCAGCTCCATTGCTGATGTAATGGTTCTGGTTCAACTTTTCATCATCTCTCACACAAATTACTTTAAAAGTCCTAGCAACTGTTTCTAAGTTAGGCAGGCTAAGTGCTAAACTATTCCATATACTATAGATAGGAACTGCTTTAAAGTGCAAGATTATTAAATTATTAAGTAATTTACCTTCCTACCTAAAAATTGCAGGATAGCTCCCACTTGACTTGAGAAGAAAAGTTTCCTTCTGAAGCCAATTTACTCCAGTTTTTAAAAGCAACTTTGCTCAAAGAAAAATGGCAAAAAGAAAAAAAAAAGATAAAAAAGAAGCCACAGCTATGAAGGTTCTAGAAGAATGATGGAAGATTGAGGAATGCCATCCACAAGGATGAGCTTTGACAAGCAGAGAGAAGGGAAAAGCACCTCCCATTTCTATGATGAAGGATAATGAAACAGAGGGGGGTGTACTTCATATTCTGAATTCTGAATCCATTTGTTCAGAATAATTCCATTTGTTCAGAGCATGGGGAAGAGGCACATTGAAAAGCTAGAGAAAAGATAACAGGAATCAGGTAAGGGTCCTGTGCAAAGAAGGATATGTCAACAGTTTAGGTGAAAGCTTACTCTTATGTAGGAGACATAAAGCTGACAGATACGACTGTATTTCTAAACTGTAGCTCTGGTACAGCTATGGAGGATAGTTTGGAACAGAGTAAAACAATAAAGGGAGATTACGTAAGTGGATTTCACATGCTAGCAAGGTAATGCTCAAAATCCTTCAAGCTAGGTTTCAACAGTACGTGAACTGAGAACCTCCAGATATACAAATTGTATTTAGAAAAGGCAGAGGAACCAGAGATCAAATTGCCAACATCCATTTGATCACAGAAAAAGCAAGGGAATTCCAGAAAAAGAACATTCTGCTTCATTGACTATGCTAAATCCTTTGATTGTGGCGATCACAACAAACTGTGTAAATTACACAGAGACGGGAATACAAGACCACTTTACCTACCTCCTGAGAAAGATGTATGCAGGTCAAGAAGCAACAGAACTGAACATGGAACAATGGACTGGTTCCGAATTGGGAAAGGAGTACATCAAGGCTGTATATTGTTACCATGCCTATTTAACTTATATGCAGAGGACATTATGAGAAATGCAGGGCTGGATGAAGCACAAGCTGGAATCAAGATTGCTGGGAGAAATATCAACAACCTCAGATATGCAGATGATACCACTCTAATGGCAGAAAAGGAAGAGAAACTAAAAAGCCTCTTATTGAGAGTAAAAGAGGAGAGTGAAAAAGCTGGCTTAAAACTCAACATTCATAAAACTAAAACCATGGCTTCCAGTCCCATAACTTCATGGCAAATAGACGGGGAAACAATGGAAACAGTGACAGACTTTATTTTCTTGGGCTCTAAAAGCACTACGGACAGTGACTGCAGCCATGAAATTAAAAGACATTCACTCCTTGGAAGAAAAGCTATGACAAACCTGGATAGCATATTAAAAAGCAGAGACATCACTTTGCTGACAAAGGTCCATTCAGTCAAAGCTATGGTTTTTCCAGTAGTCATGTACAGATGTAGAGTTGGATCATAAAGAAAGCTGAGCACCTAAGAACTGATGCTTTCAAACTGTGGGGCTGAAGAAGACTCTTGATAGTTCCTTGGACAGCAAAGAGATCAGACCAGTCAATCCTAAAAGAAATCAACCTTGAATATTCATTAGAAGGACTGATGCTGAAGCTGAAACGCCAATACTCTGGGCACCTGATGCGAAGAACTGACTCCTTGGAAAAGACTGTGATGCTGGAAAGATTGAGTGCAAGACAAGAAGGAGGTGACAGAGGATGAGATGGTTGGATGACATCACCGACTCAACACACATGAGTTTGAGCAAACTCAGAGAGACAGTAAAGGACAAGAGAAGCCTGGTGTGTACAGTCTAATGGGTCACAGAGAACTGGACATGACTTAGCAACTGAACAGTAAGTTAAGATGTAAGACTTTTCTTTCTCATAGTGAAATAAATACTTCACCACCCTGGTATTTTCCAGAAACTCTCCCTTAAAAGAGCAAGAGCAAAAACCAAAAACTCTAACTCCATGACTATAATACATGAACTTGGAAAGCAGATGAAAGAGTGATACATGACTTAGCAAAGAGAAGTAATGAAACATCAAACCCACAGGATCTGCAGAGGGAGATACCAGAGCAATGCAAGGAAGTTTTCCCATAGAACCCCAGAACAGCTCAGAAAGTGTGGGCAACAGACCAAATGGAGGAACCAGAGACAAGAGCTATAGAATTCCTTGTCTCCCACTCACACCATCAAAAGCCTGGAAATACAGACCAGGGAAATTCCAGACTGAGAGTTGCCAGTCAGGCAGGAGGGTGGAAGCATAAGAGTGAAAATGAGAAATTAAATATTATGCATCATGCAGTTGAGACTCCAGCAACTGTCTTCCTCTATTGGCACTCTTTCTCCTTCAGAAATGCAGGAGTATATTTCCCCCATCCTCATTCCAGCCTCATTCCAGAACTGGAAAGTCTTTCTCTGACAACAGTAGTTATCTCTAAGACCAAAGACAGCAAAATTTAAGGTACCCAGTGAATCAAGCAGCTGGCCAGTGGGGGACCTATAATTAATCCCAGAAGACATTAAGAAATGTGTGGACATGTGAACATAGCTTTATAGTGTGCACACAGAGTTGAAGCTTACAATACATTTGATAAAATACTCTAAAATAAAATACAGACACCAGATGGGCAGATAAAAGAGTCAGATAATAAAATACTGTAAAAGGCAGGAGTAGACTAAAACTTCAAGGAAGTTATAATATTGGTGTCTACCACTTAGTAGCCACCCAAAAGAGTCTGGCTTTCAGTCTTTCGAGTCATCTGTATGCAATCCATATAGATGATATATACATGATACTTTGATTTTTATATTTTAATAAAACATTATTATTTCTTTTTTTTTTATTAGTTGGAGGCTAATTACTTCACAACATTTCAGTGGGTTTTGTCATACATTGATATGAATCAGCCATAGATTTATTATTTCTTAATTGTTTAAAATATCTGATTTATGGCTGCAAAGAAGAAAACACCTTAATGATGACATGTACACTTCAGGTACATGTCACAAATATTACTAATAATACATTCCATGTGAAGGGATTGCCAGTCTTAAACATGATTAAAATTCATATACATGCAAAAATACCACTTTCCATTACTACTGCACTTAGTGTTTCAAGTTCTTTGAGAGTTATTTCCTATATGAGACTACAATACACCTAGACCACCTACTGCATTTATTTTGAGCATAAGCCGGATGGACCAAATTATCATCAATATTCTCAAATCTCATGCTTGCAACCCTATGGATCCTAGTGACATGTTTTTGGTATGAAGCTGTCAAATGCACCCCTTGACTTTTCTTAGTCAAGGGGTGCATTTTACTGAATTTACTGAAACAAATTAAATTGACATTTTCATTTACAACTGCATTTATCTGCTTAAATTTATACCACAAATTATTAGCTTGGAATCTAATGACCTCTCCCTATATACCTCCCTATCTACCTCAGAGATATTGTGGGTTCCATTCTAGAATACCTTAGTAAAGCAAGTGTCTCAACAAAGCAGGTCAGAGGAATTTTGTTATCCAGTGCATATAAAAGCTACGTTTACACTATGCTGTAGTTTATTAAGTGCAATAGCCATTAAGTTGAAAAAATTTACATACCTTAAATTAAAAATACTTTATTGCTAAAAATTCTATCATCTGAGCCTTCAGATGATAGTCATAATCTTTTTCAACAGTAACATCAAAAAAAAATCACTGATCACAGATTATCATAACAAATATAGTAATAATGAAAAAGCCTGAAATATTGTGAGAAATACCAAAATGTGACACAGAAACATGAAGTGAAAAAATACTACTGGGAAAGCTCGATGCAGGGTTGTAACACATCTACAATTTATAAAAAAACCTATTATCGGTGAAGTGCAATAAAGTGAAACAACAAAATGAGATCTGCCTCATTGCTATTGGAAATAAGAAAATCTTAGATGAGCAGGAACAGACATAATGTAATGCAAAGGGAAAACCTGGTGCTATTCTAGCCACCTGGCTCCTTTATCCAAATAATCATTTCCCACAATCCTGTGAAGGCTCCCTGGCATCTGTTTGCAGTCATGAGTCACTGATCCATTTCAGCACTGCAAATGGACTGACTGCTTTGGCTTTCAAGTCCTATTTTCTCCTCCACTTAAGATTTTAAGTGTGACCATCATCCTGGGGAGTTTCCTCATGAGTGGGTAATCCATTAAACACTGCCAGAAATAAAATATATAAATAAGAAGCATCTACCTGGTACAGAACTATATAAAAAAGATCTTCATGACCTAGATACCCAAGATGGTGTGATCACTCACCTAGAGACAGACATCCTGGAATGAGAAGAGACAGACATCCTGGAATGAGAATTCAAGTGGGCCTTAGGAAGTATCACTATGAACAAAGTTAGTGGAGGTGATGGAATTCCAGTTGAGCTATTTCACATCCTAAAAGATGATGCTGTTAAAGTGCTGCACTCAATACACCAACAAATTTGGAAAACTCAGCAGAGGCTACCAGATGGGAAAATGTCAGTTTTCATTCCAATCCCAAAGAAAGGCAATGCCAAAGAATGCTCAAACTACCGTACAATTGCACTCATCTCACACACTAGCAAAGTAATGCTCAAAATTCTTCAAGCCAGGCTTCAACAGTATTTGAACTGTGAACTTCCAGATGTCCAAGCTGGAATTAGAAAAGGCAGAGGAACCAGAGCTCAAATTGCCAACATCCTTTGGATCATCAAAAATGCAAGAGAGTTCTAGAAAAACATCTCCTTCTGCGTTATTGACTACACCAAAGCCTTTGACCATGGATCACAACAAACTGTGGAAAATTCTTCGAGATGGGAATACCAGACCACCTGACCTGCCTCCTGAGAAATCTGTATACAGGTCAGGAAGCAACAGTTAGAACTGGACATGGAACAGACTGGTTCCAAATAGGAAAAGGAGCACGTCAAGGCTGTATATTGTCACCCTGCTTATTTAGCTTATATGCAGAGTACATCATGAGAAATGCTGGGCTGGATGAAGCACAAGCTGGAATCAAGATTGCCAGGAGAATTATCAATAACCTCAGATATGCAGGTGACCCACCCTTAAGGCAGAAAGTGAAGAGGAACTAAAATGCCTCTTGATGAAAGTGAAAGAGGAGAATGAAAAAGTTGGCTTAAGACTCAACATTCAGAAAACTAAGATCATGGCATTCGGTCCCATGACTTCATGGCAAATAGATGGGGTAACAATGGAAAGAGTGAGAGACTTTATTTTTGGGGCTTCAAAATCACTGCAGATGGTGACTGCAGCCATGAAATTAAAAGATACTTGCTCCTTGGAAGAAAACCTATGACCAACCTAGACAGCATATTAAAAAGCAGAGACATTACTTTACTGACAAAGGTCCATCTAGTCAAAGCTATGTTTTTTTTCCAGTAATCATGTATGGATGTGAGAGTTGGACTATTAAGAAGGCTGAGCATCAAAGAATCGATGCTTTTGAACTGTGGTGTTGGAGAAGACTCTTGAGAGTCCCTTGGACAGCAAGGAGATCCAACCAGTCAATCCAAAAGGAAATCAGTCCTGAATATTCATTGGAAGGACTGATGCTGAAGCTGAAACGTCAATACTTTGGCCACCTGATGTGAAGAACTGACTCACTGGAAAGGACCCTGATGCTGGGAAAGATGGAAGGTGGGAGGAGAAGGGGACGACAGAGGATGAGATGGTTGGATGGCATCACTGACTCACTGGACATGAGTTTGAGTAAGCTCTGGGAGTTGGTGATGGACAGGGAGGCCATGCGTGCTTCAGTCCGTGGGGTCGCAAAGAGTTGGATACGACTGAGCGACTGAACTGAACCAAACTGATCCTGTTTTAAATTCACAGTGCTTTTCTTTTTAATGATCTTTTCTTCCATAGAGAATATGACATCTTGCAAGTTTTTTTAAAAAAGGAGTTGGATAGTATAATCATACAGTGCAATTCTGGTACTAATTTATTTAATTTTTTTCACTTAACTTCAATCTTATCTCCACTGCCACCAGCAACGTGACTGAAAAAAAAAAGGGGGGGGGTCTTTATAGTATTCTTTCTCCAAGATGTAGCATCTACTAATAATTTGTTGAGAGTAAGGTACTGTTTGTACATGTTAAATGGTTTCACTAATCAATCCTCAAAGTTCCCTAACAGGAAGACACTATCATTCCATTTCAAACATGAGGTTCTTGAAACATAGAGGTGAAGTATTTTCCCCAGGTCTCAACAGTAAGGGTGCCAAATAATCCAGATATTCTGTCTCAGAATCTGTACTCTTAGCCCACACAAAAGGAAATATCTCACGAGCTTTCCTAATTCCGGCCTCCTATAGTTATTTCCATTGCATGTGACATGCATCTCAAAATATGAGAAAAAATCTCCTTTATTTGACTGCTACAACATCTGGCATTTATAGAATGCTCTATGGGGAATCCCAACAGCTTGCAAAATTCTAATAACCCAGGTGGCAACATGAGCTAAAATCTGCATATTAGAACCGGTTAAGAGAACTTTTAGTTCCCATAGTTTTCTAGGGGAAAAAAAGCATGATACTTGAAATTCTCTTACCTTCTTTTTATCTCAGTCTGATAACTGATGCAATTTAAATTCAAGGTAAGTTTTAGCAACCAGCCTTCAAAGACCAAATAATATGGCAGAAAAATATGTGTAAGAAAATCATATTAATGAAACACAAAATTAAAAGAGCATAAATCTCTATTAGTCTTAGCAATTCACGGTTTCTAGGCTTCTGACCCGGATATTTCTCTTTATGTACCTATAATTATCAGTGAAGAATTGACTGATAGAAATACTAAACATAGCCCAGTAATTCTCGAAGTACTATGGTCCCTATGCCAACATTCTCAGAGTCATCTAGGAACTTGCTAGAAGTGAAAATTATCAGTTGTCATTGGAGAGCCACTAACTCAGAACTCTGAAGGTGGAGCCTGTAATCTGAGTTTTAACAAACCCCTCAAGTGATTTTGATGTATGCTAACGTTTGAGAACTACCGGCATAGACAATGATGTACACACATAAAATGGTTTTATTTCTAATACTTTAAACTGTGTTTTAATGTGAAGAGAATGTCATTTCTAAGTACATTAAAAACCTCACAATAAGCCCAGAAAATACTGACTGTAAATGCTCTTTGCAAACCATTCAATTCTATGTTAAAATCTTTACATTTTTAGTAATAAAAGTAGGCATCTATTTCAAAGTTTTTTCAAGGTTAAAAATAACTATTTATAAGAAGGTGAACAAGAGTTGGTTTGTATTTACTTAGACTAAAAACATAAACTTGGAAGCTGAGAGAGACACTTTCTGCTGTGCTAAAAACCTGCAATGAAAAGTAATGGAAATAAAAGTGCATCACCCCAGGGTCCCTAATACATCTGTTCAGTCACTGCTAGTCCATAAGAGTGAAATTCCTGGGGGAAAAAAAGAGACTTTTGAAAATATTCTTGTTTTGTGCCTTTTTTGTTGTTGTTGTTATTATCACATTAATTCTAAACCAACACAACACTACTTGGAAGATTTGGGGGCATATGCTATTTTCATAAATATTTGACAATTTTGAAACTATCATCAATTACAATAGCATACACATATATGTGACACATGGTGAGATCTCTCATGTAGACTGCTGTTTGCTAAGGCCACTGTGATGGATCCAGCTTATATTCCAATCAGACAGTATTACTTATCGGCTTCCTGCAGATGGTTTCTGTCTGGTGACATGCTATAGCTCCAAATCACCACGGGTAGGGGCTAGAGCCACATAATCCAAGACCATCAGCCAGGGTACAGCCACCGTACAACTCTGTCACACTGCAGAGTAACCTGCTGAGACAACCACACTAGTGGTCTGCTGACCCCTAAGAGAACCTCAACATTTTAGAAGCTATCACATTAACACTCACCACTCCAAATTTCATTATGAAATCCGTTCATTTTCCATGTACCCAACAGCTAGGTTGCTAAGGATTCAATTTAAATCCCTTCCAAATTATTACAAAAGTAAAATGGAAAAAGAACACCACATAGGCAGACTGCTCATTATATGAATTCACACTGTATTTATATATGAATGCAAGGTAGCAAATAGAAATCAAAGATTCTAATTTGGCCAATATTTCAAGTTCAAGCCTCCAAATCAAATTTTACAATCTGTTTCCTTATGAAACCATTCCAGTGACTGAAGCTGCTCCCCACAAGGTATGTGAAAGATGGTCTAGGTCATTCACTCCACATGATGGACTCAGGAAGCAAAACTTCTCGCTAAGCAGAGAAGCTGATCTCAGTTGATGTTGTTTTCTAACTCCCAACCCCTCTGAGAAAAATAAAATAACATAAAATAAAATTTTTGAAGGGTTTCAGAAGTGGAGCCTGGAGTCAGAAATTCTGGGCTTCTTTCCCAGTCCCACCACTTACTACTGGATCTTGAGTTTCCTCCTCTTTAATTCGGGGATCATATCCTTATCTACCCTGCCTATCTCAGAGGATTATTGTGAGGATTAACTGTAATAGAAAACATTTGCAAAAGCAAAAATATTATACAAAATAAGGCATCATTATTATAAGCCATGAAACATGTTACCCATGAATTACATTTAAAAACATATTCCCCCAAAACAAGCATACAACCATTTCAAAGAACTATTGTGCATGTCTATTGAGGTCAACTATGTTTTAGTTTTTAACTGCATTAATGAGACACAGAACCTAATTTATTTCCACAAAATACCCTTAACTCAAATTTTGTCTTTGTCCATATCCGATGTATTTCCTAGTCTCTTCCAAAAAAGGTCATACATCAGCTGTGTGTGCTGACAATGGATGATTTTTATGTGGAGCTGACCCAACCAAGGATGCCCTTCCAGCTGCTTCCTGATTAGAAGTGGCCCCACTCCCACCCCATGTCAGGGAATCTATTATCCTTTAGCTACTGTTCACCAAAAATTGGTTTTCCAGCTTCCATGGATAAGATCTCTTCTAGCAAGCAGCTTCTCACACAGAAACCCCACTTCCAACTCTCCTCTCCTTGGATTTAGGTAGGAAAATGTGGACTAGTTCTTACCAAGGGGATGTGAACTGAAGTAATATTCATCTCTTCCAAGCCTGGCATATAAAAACATCCCATATCCTGTTCTCTATCCCTTTTTATTTTTTTGACCTCAAGGCAGCTAGAAGTTCATATCTAGGTGGAACATGGAAGCCGCATGATGAAAATGGCAAAGCTACCATTAGTATTAGTTTTTGAGAGTCCAAAACAGAATATCCTGGGTCCACATCCAACAAGCAGAAAATGTCTTGAATAGCTGGATAGCTTGGATAGCTGGAGTGAGAAAGAACTACATACCATGCTAAATTACTGGAATTAGGTGTTTGCTAGAGACTGGTGTTAATTTAAATTAAATCTCCTTGCAGTGAAAGATTCATCACAGAATAGCTCCTGTGTGTCCCAGAATTTGATGATGAGGCCAACAGAGGGAAACAGGAAATATCCCTCTTCTATTTTCCCTTCCAGAGACCATTGCCCTGTATCCACAGTCCTTATCAAGGACTTTCTCCTCTTGATAATCTTTTCATTAATTCATGTCATATGTATCATCTGAACACTTACCACTCCATCACTAGGAATACTTATCTCTTCCTTATGAAGCTCTGTGCTTGGACCCTCAGCAATGCCATTCAACTTGTTGCTACTGGTCCTGGGGTGGGAATGTGGGCATAGATTGGTCAAACTTCCATTCCTGATATCCTTAGAAGTTGTTATAACAATTTTTTGTGCAAGTGTTGCTTTTTTTTTTTCCTTAATAAACGGGCTTCCCGGGTGGTTCATTGATAAAGAAACCACCTGCAATGCAAGAGACTCAGGCTCAATCCCTGCTTCAGGAAGATCCCCTGGAGAAAGAAATGGTGACCCACTCCAGCATTCTTGTTTGGGAAATCCCATGGACAGAGGAGCCTGTTAGGCTATATATAGTCCATGGGGTCACAAAAGCTGGACATGACTTAGTGACTCAACAACAACAAAAAAATTGAAAATTGAACTATTAAATACATGCAAAATCCTTATTTTGCTTTACAATTTACAAATGGTTCATCCCATTTGTTCCTCATAATACTCTTCTGAGTTGAACAGAGTAGCTGTTATGGAATTCCCAGGTGGCTCTAGTGGTAAAGAATCTGCCTGCCAAGGCAGGAGACTTCCTTGGGTCGGGAAGATCCCCTGGAGAAAGGGATGGCAACCCACTCCAGTATTCTTGCCTGGAGCATTCCACGGACAGAGGAGCCTGGTGGGCTACGGTTCATAGGGTCGCAAAGAATGGGACACGACTGAAGTGTTTTAACAGCAGCATCTGCAGCGGGTATTATAATCATGGTCCTACTTTACAGGCCTATGGAAGGGGTAATACAGTTTTAGGAGCACTGTTTGGAAAAATTGCCCATCATTTATAACACTGTTTCTATGGCAATGCTGGTTCCAAATGTCAATAAAATGTGCTTTTAAAAACATGAAAGATGATCAGTTTCTAAATTTATCACTGCTTCCTGTCTATTTAGTATTGATATGTGTGTGCCTGGGACATTAAATTCAGTGGCTTATAAACTATATTTAAAAAATAAGCATTGGTTTTTAAAATTCAGAATTCTTTACTGTCACAATTAGGTGGTAGAATGCTGGAGCACTAGAAAGTTTTTTTGTTTTTTTAAAAAATATTTCTCAAATTGGCTTTAGGTTTGCCATACACCCCTGTAACATTCTGTACTCTCTTTTAATATGCATTGTGTGACAAGAAAATGTCACATATATTGTGAAAAGGGAGAAGAATCAAATCAACAGAAGTAGAAATGAAAAATCACAACAAAAAACACAGAAATACAAAGGATCATAAGAGACTACTATCAGCAACTATATGCCAATAAAATGGACAACTTGGAAGAAATGGACAAATTCTTAGAAAAGTATAACCTTCCAAAACTGAACCAGGAAGAAATAGAAAATCTTAACAGACCCATCACAAGCATGGAAATCAAAACTGTAATCAGAAATCTTCCAACAAACAAAAGCCCAGGACCAGATGGCTTCACAGGTGAATTCTACCAAAAATTTAGGGAAGAGCTAACACCTATCCTACTCAAACTCTTCCAGAAAATTGCAGAGGAAAGTAAACTGCCAAACTCATTCTGTGAGGCCACCATCACCCTAATATCAAAACCAGGTAAAGATGTCACAAAAAAAGAAAACTACAAGGCCAATATCACTGATGAACATAGAGGCAAAAATCCTTAACAAATTTCTAGCAAATAGAATCCGACAACATATTAAAAAGATCAAACATCATGACCAAGTGGGCTTTAGCCCAGCGATGCAAGGATTCTTCAACATTTGCAAATTAATCAGTGTGATACACCACATTAACAAATTAAAAGATAAAAACCATATGATTATCTCAATAGATGCAGAGAAAGCCTTTGACAAAATTCAACATCCATTAATGATAAAAACCCTCCAGAAAGCAGGAATAGAAGGAACATACCTTAACATAATAAATACCATATATGATAAACCCACAGCAAATATTATCCTCAATGGTGAAAAATTGAAAGCATTTCCCCTAAAGTCAGGAACAAGACAAGGGTGCCCACTCTCACCACTTCAACATAGTTTTAGATGTTTTAGCCACAGCAATCAGAGAAGAAAAAGGAATAAAAGGAATTCAGATTGGAAAAGAAGAAGTAAAACTCTCACTGTTTATAGGTGACATTATCCTCTACATAGAAAACCCAAAAGACTCCACCAGAAATATAGAGCTAATCAATGAACATAGTAAAATTGCAGGGTATAAAATTAACACACATAAATCCCTTGCATTCCTATACACTAACAATGAGAAAACAGAAAGAGAAATGAAGGAAACAATACCATTCACCATTGCAACAAAAAGAATAAAATACTTAGAAGTAAATCTACCTAAATAAACAAAAGACCTATATATAGAAAAATATAAAACACTGATGAAAGAGAGAGGACACAAACAGATGGAGAAATATATCATGTTCATGGATCAGAAGAATCAATATTGTGAAAATGACTATACTACCCAAAGAAATCTATAGATTCAATGCAATCCCTATCAAGCTACCAAAGGTATTTTTCAGAGAACTAGAACAAATAATTTCACAATTTGTATGGAAATACAAAAATCCTCAAATAGCCAAAGCAATCTTGAGAAAGAAGAATGGAACTGGAGGAATCAACCAGCCTAACTTCAGACCATACTACAAAGCTACAATCATCCAGACAGTATGGTAATGGCACAAAGACAGAAATATAGATCAATGGAACAAAATAGAAAGCCCAGAGATAAATCCACGCACCTATGGACACCTTATCTTTGACAAAGGAGGCAAGAACATACAATGGAAAAAAGACAACCTCTTTAACAAGTGGTGCTGGGAAAACTGGTCAACCACTTGTAAAAGAATGAAACTAGAACACTTTCTAACACCATACACAAAAATAAACTCAAAATGGATTAAAGATCTAAATGTAAGACCAGAAACTATAAAACTCCTAGAGGAGAACATAGGCAAAACACTCTCCGACATAAATCACAGCAGGATCCTCTTTGACCCACATCCCAGAGTAACGGAAATAAAAGCAAAAATAAACAAATGGGACCTAATTAAACTTAAAAGTTTTTGCACAATGAAGAAACTATAAGCAAGGTGAAAAGACAGCCTTCAGAATGGGAGAAAATAATAGCAAATGAAGCAACTGACAAAGAATTAATCTCAAAAATATATAAGCAGCTCATGCAGCTCAATTCCAGAAAAATAAATGACCCAATCAAAAAATGGGCCAAAGATCTAAACAGACATTTCTCCAAAGAAGACATACAGATGGCTAACAAACACATGAAAAGATGCTCAACATCACTCATTATCAGAGAAATGCAGATCAAAACCACAATGAGGTACCATTACACGCCAGTCAGGATGGCTGCTATCCAAAAGTCTACAAGCAATAAATGCTGGAGAGGGTGTGGAGAAAAGGGAACCCTCTTACACTGTTGGTGGGAATGCAAACTAGTACAGCCACTATGGAGAACAGTGCGGAGATTCCTTAAAAAACTGGAAATAGAATTGCCATATGACCCAGCAATCCCACTGCTAGGCATACACACCAAGGAAACCAGAAGTGAAAGAGACATGTGTACCCTAATGTTCATCACAGCTCCGTTTATAATAGCCAGGACATGGAAGCAACCTAGATGTCCATCAGCAGATGAATGGATAAGAAAGCTGTGGTACGTACACACAATGGAATATTACTCAGCTATTAAAAAGGATGCATTTGAATCAGTTCCAATGAGGTGGATGAAACTGGAGCCTATCATACAGAGTGAAATAAGTTAGAGAGAAAAACACCAATACAGTGTAATAATGCATATATATGGAATTCAGAAAGATGGTAACGATGACCCTATATGTGAGACAGCAAAAGAGACACAGATGTAAAGAACAGACTTTTGGACTCTGTGGGAGAAAGCGAGGGTGGGATGATTTGAGAGAATAGCATTGAAACATGTTTATTACCATGTGAAACAGATGGCCTGTGCAGGTTGGATGCATGAGACAGGGTGCTCAGGGCTGGTGCACTGGGATGACCCAGAGGGATGGGATGGGGAGGGAGGGGGGAGGATGGTTCAGGATGGGGAACACATGTAAATCCATGGCTGATTCATGTCAATGTATGGCAAAAACCACTACAATATTGTAAAGTAACTAGGCTCTAATTAAAATAAATAAATTAATTTAAAAATTATTTCTCAAATTGGCTTTAGTTTTGGCATACACCCCTATAACATTCTGTACTCTTTTTTTAATGTGTCTTGTGTGCCAAGAAAATGTCACATATATTATGAAATAGAGTACTTAAAAATAAGTATTAAAATAAATACCCAAGAGGTAAATTATTATTCCTAAATAAGATTCACTCACCCTAGGAAATATTAAGTAGCCATGAAAAATAGAAATTATGATGCTTGTGTATCAAAATATGAAAGCATAATGTAAAAAAAGTAGAATATAAGGCAGTCTTTAGATATGCATGTAGAAAACACTGTGAGCAAATGCAAAGTATAACAGTAGTTGTAATGAGGGTGATCAGACTTACAGAGTTTTCTCTATATTTAACAAGACTCTATAATATTATATTTCTTATATAATCAAAACTGATTTCAGAGCATCACCTCGAAGGTGATACTGACCTATATGAAGGTCAGTAAGAGTTCTTTACGAGCACTCTTTGGTCATTTGGAAAAAACTTTGGTCTTCTGGAAAAAAGATGCAGTGAGACTTTGAAATCAAAACAGTTAAATGAACACACATTATGACTTATCACTTCTATAGAGAGAACCACAGGTAACCAGAGGGGTTTAGGACCACATACAGACCGAGCAACACATGCCAAAGGGACAGGAGTGGGGACAAATCTGGACAAAGGTATGAGCAAAAGTCGGCACGTGGTCTGAAAGGGCGTAGCACTTTGGGGTGGTCCATTTATGTCCAGAAGGTAAGACCAACAGTGTGCAGGATGAAAACAGAAGGCGGGCACAGGGTAACTGGAAAACTCAGAAGGAACACTGATGAGGAAATCTTCCCGGAAGTAGAGGAGTGTAGAAAAGTGAAGAACTAACACATCAAGTGCTCAGACAAGAACCAGGATGTTCATAAAAACCCAGTGGCCAGAAAAGCAATTAGGAGACTGAATTTAAATCACTAGCCCACCAAAGGGGAGAAGTCATAAAAACAAAATCCTCTCCCGTTCTCAGCTCAGAGATTTTAAAACATGTGCTAAGTAGCTTTAGTCGCATAAGACTATTCACGACGCTATGGACCATAGCCAGCCAGGCTCCTCTGTCCATGGGATTTCCCAGGCAAGAATATTGGTGTGGGTTGCCATACCCTTCTCCAGGGGATCTTCCCGACCAAGGGGTTGAACCCGAGTCTCTTGCATCTCCTGAACTGGGAAGCAGGTTCTTTACCTATAGCGTAACCAGAGAAGCCCTTTTTAAAATACATAGACAGGCGATCATCCAAAGATAACTATTCTGGCACTTTCAGGCAAGGGAGGTAATTGGAACTGACGGCTGAATTACAGAATGTCTTCAAGGCTGACAGAGGTGGGTGCTTTCTTTAAGCAAATGACCAGAAGCTCTTGGCCTTGAAGTTGACGGACACACAGATTCAGAGAGCGCGCTAATCTCACCGCCACAGTTCCCACTAAGTCACGAAGGACACCTGCTCCAGCACAACATTCACTCCCACAAGCTGGGCACTTCACAAGGGTTATTTCCCATACCTTCCAAAGGATCCCATGAGACGAGCATTGTTATACTCTTGGCCCTTGGCATTTGCGGATGTGGAATCTGTAGAAGTACGGGGGCTGAATATGCTATGCCAATTTATACAAGGGTTTGGTGTTCGCGGAGGGTCCTGGAACCAATCCATCATGGACACCAAAGTGGTGTTGTTCAGCCGCTAAGTCATGTCCGACTCTTTGTGACCTCCATGGACTGTGGTACACCAGGCTTCCTTGTCCTTCACTATCTCCTGGGGTTTACTCATATTCATGTCCATTCAATCAGTGATGCCATCCAACCATCTTATCCTCTGCCGCCTGCTTTTCCTCTTGCCCTCTACAGGACAACTATATTAATTTTACAGAGGAGACAAGCGAGGATCAGACCAGTTTACCAGCCTGCCCAAAGTCAATAGCAAGTCACAGAGCCAGACTTGTTTCTCTCTATCCTATACCCATAGGCCTTCACTGACACCATACCATCCTCTCTGTTGGCATAAACAAAGAAAAAGGGTAATATTAAAAATGTTCAAAATGTTTGTCTTGGTACTAGCTTTATATGACCATAAAACAGCCATTTTCCTTAAGAAAATATCACTTTAACCCTATGCTTTCCAAAAAAATTTTTCATCTTTTCATATTAGAAGGCTCATGCTAACTCCATGGCAAAGAGACTTAGCTATGAGAAAGAACTTACTGTTAGACAATCTTTTCCCAAATCAGTTCCAAGCTGCAGCTATTAAGGGCACTGTTTTTTTTTTCCTCTAATATATTTTATATTTGCATTAACAACGCTTACAATTTGTTGATTGCTCCAAACCGCTAATTTCTCTGATGGGGTATATATGGCTAATTCTGGAGTGTAGGATTATAAGTGTATTGTTTCCACATAGCTATAATTTTTCAATAGTTCTATCAATAGTAAAAGTGAAATTTTATTTTCATCTATGTGTCTCCAACAAATATTTGCAGTTGATATGAACTTAGCAGGACATTTATTAGTCTCTAAGATTTCAAATTAAAATCTGAATAAAAATTAACATTTATAGAATTCTATATCTAGAGGATACATGACCTCAGTTATTAGATTCACAGTGACAAAAAATAAGTAATTCATTAAAAAATAATCACTTTTTTCAAGCTAGGTTAAATTTAAAGTTTAGCATTTGTAAAAAAATCTGCTGAATATTTCATATAACTCTACTCATAAATTTCAACTTCTTCACTGGCAGTTCAGTGTCCTTTTCATGTCCTTATGATGGAATAATTAGAAGTGCTTTTTCTAACCAAAATTCTCTGCTCAGAAATGCCTACAGCCTTTCCATTCTCTTTTTTGACAAAGACATAGGCAGAAAACCCAAAGAACCCTAAAAATGACCTTTGAAATTTTAATACTCTCCATAATTGCAAGGTAAAACAATTATCAATGTCACCTGATTCTTTGATAATGTCTGTATCAAGACAAGGATTCTGCTGCTGCTAGGTCACTTCAGTCATGTCCGACTCTATGCGACCCCATAGACTGCAGCCCATCAGGCTCCCCCGTCCCTGGGATTCTCCAGGCAAGAACATTGGAGTGGGTTGCCATTTCCTTCTCCAATGCTTGCAAGGGAAAAGTGAAAGTGAAGTTGCTCAGTCATGTCTGACTCTTAGCGACCCCGTGGACTGCAGCCCACCAGGCTCCTCCATTCATGGGATTTTCCAGGCAAAAGTACTGGAGTGGGGTGCCATTGCCTTCTCCACAAGACAAGGATAATCTCCTGCATTGTCTAATACAAGTTTTTATGACAAATATTGTTGTTAATATTTGAATTTATACTAGCAAATCAAGTAGAAAAAAAGTCAAATATTTGGTTACATGAGTGAGAAGGTGTTTAAGCATTGGTACACAAAAGTCATGTCAATGTATGACAAAACCCACTGCAATGTTGTGAAGTAATTAGCCTCCAACTAATAAAAATAAACGAAAAAGAAAAAAAAAAGAAAAAAAAAGTAAGTTCACATATTTGTACTTGTCTTTCAGATAATTCTAATTTTCACAATGTATATTTCTCAAAACTTTTATTTTCCACAATACAAAATTAACTGTTTCCAGGAAAATGCTAAGAAGGAGTTATCTGTCCTATGAAATTTCTAAATAAAAAGTCATTTAAGACATTTCATTTTATAGTTTGGGGGCTTTTTTATTGTGTTTTTTAAATTTATCTTTTCCATTTTCTTTACGTAAAATGTTAGATCATTCTCAAGACAAATTCCAATGCTTTTGAAGAAAACTGAATTGGATAAAGTAACAGAAAAATTACATATAACATGAAAGTGAAAATGAAATCGTTCAGTTGTGTCCAACTCTTTGGAACCCCATGGATTATAGCCTACCAGGCTCCTCTGTCCATGGGATTTTCAAGGCAAGAGTCCTGGAGTGGGTTGCCATTGATAGAGCAAAGTATTTTCTATTCAAATTTGAATTATGAATTATAGAATGCATAGTAACAGTAATGATAACAGTAAGATGTATGAATCTTTACCACGCACTAGGCACTGTGCTATGTGTTACATAGCACATAGGTACACTTAATGTAACTATCAAGACAATACATTAAAGAAATTATTATGACTATCATTTTACAGATGAGGAAACTAAGGTTTAGAGATGTTAAGCCATTTGCCAAAGTTCATGCAGGTAGTAAGTGACTGAACAGACTCTTGGGCAAGCCAAAATAAGCCTCAGAAACTTTTAACATTATGTTATATTTTAATGTTATATTTTAAATGCATGTGATAAATAGTGCCTAAAATGGTAGTAAGTTCTAAACTTGCTATATTTATAGTATGATTTCCAGAACTGAAATACAAATGATTGTTCAGTCCCCTCTAGAAAAACATTGCTCATTCTCTTCAAATTCTAATCACACAGCCCCAACAATGACAAAAGGTAACCAGACAATCAAGGCTCAATTAGGTTTCCATGAAGTTGAATAAACAGTGGCCCTTTGAGAGTCAGAATTTTGTTGATCTGCTCAAACAAAAAGCAAACAATATATAAATGCCACTGAGAACACTGCCACGCAGTTAGGCTGAACCACAGAAGCTGAGTGAACTCTGAGCTGCCACGTGAACAAGTCTGGACTATTCCACTGGATGAGGAAGAAACACGTAGAGAGAGGTTCCAGTCATCCCAGTTTTATCAGATAAGGAAACTGTGGGCCAGCTTGAGAAGAGCTATCCGACTCTCAAAAACAATCATCTGTCTGGTAGCTGACCACAAACATGAGTGACCCATGAAATACAGTTAAACTGCCTGGATGAACCCAAGCCAAATTGTTGACTCACAAAGTTATGAACTAAATAGTTGTTGTCTTAAGATATGGAGTTTGTGTGGATTTTGCAACAAAAGCTACCAGATATATTTTCCAATAACTCAAATTAGGTTTGGATGTGTTAAAAGAATCAGTAGCTAACAACTCTGGACTAGTTGATGTAAAAGGTCCCCATAATATAGACCATAAACACTCTCAGCCAAACAGTTTCTATTTGTGGATCACGTCTAACAGAATGTAGATGTCATATGCAAGATGATAGAGTTACTAAAAGAAAGCCTTCCTGACCATGAAAACTTGTCCAAAGGAAAGGTAACAAAGTTGTGCTAACATATCTCATTTAAGAAGAGCTCTAATAATTAAAGCAAGAGAAATCCCTAGGATTGAGAAAGAAGAGAAAAAATACCACAGTTGACCATTCCATACAGAAAGCCAGAATATTGTTCTTTAGGTATAAGTTCAAGTGCTAATGGTTAATTTTTATTACTTCAATCTGGACTTTATATAGTTTGTTGGCCCTTGTGCTAGGGAAAAAAATGCTGCTGACAATGTACAGGTGAATGAAAGTTTTTCAAAACGTCATCACATGCTTTCCATGTTTAAGAAGAGATACTACAGATTAACAGGATCCATTTGGTCACTGCCTTTGGATGCAAGATTCACAGTATGAGTCAGGATCTAGTCATGAAAATAGCAATCACTCTAGAGAAATTGAAGCTTCTCTGGTAGCTCAGACTGTAAAGAATCTGCTGCAATGCAGGAGACGTGGGCTCCATTCCTGGGTCAGGAAGATTCCCTGGAGAAGGAAATGACAACCCACTCCAGTATTCTTCCCTGAAAATCCCATGGACAGAGGAACTTGGTGGGATACAGTCCATGGGGTCACAAAGAATCAGACACAACTGAGCATGCATACATGCACTAGAGTAGCAGAACTGAAGAACTGAATTTACCGCCACTGAATAGCCATAAAGACAAATAGTGAAAGTGAAGTCACTCAGTCGTGTCCGACTCTTTGCGACCCCAAGGACTGTAGCCTACCAGGCTCCTCCATCCATGGGATTTTCCAGGCAAGAGTCCTGGAGTGGGGTGCCATTTCCTTCTCCAGGAGATCTTCCCAACCCAGGGATTGAACCCGGGTCTCCCGCATTGCAGGCAGACGCTTTACCATCTGAGCCACCAGGGAAATAAGAAAGCTTGTTGGAGAAGACTCTTGAGAGTCCCTTGGACTGCAAGGAGATGCAACCAGTCCATCCTAAAGATCAATCCTGGGTGTTCATTGGAAGGACTGATGCTGAAGCTGAAACTCCAATACTTTGGCCATCTCATGCGAAGAGTTGACTCACTGGAAAAGACCCTGATGCTGGGAGGGATTGGGGGCAGGAGGAGAAGGGGACGACAGAGGATGAGATGGCTGGATGGCATCACCAACTCGATGGGCATGAGTTTGAGTAAACTCCAGGAGTTGATGATGGACAGGGAGGCCTGGCGTGCTGCAGTCTATGGGGTCACAAAGAATTGGACAGGACTGAGCTGAACTGAACTGAATCCTGATTTTAAAAGAGCAGGAAGTCATTATCATCTCTACAGCAGAGGGGAAATAGTGTGGTACTGCTGATCCTAGAACCTGACTGCTAATAAAAGCTACAATTGGAGAGAGATGAGACCACAGAAGAGAAGACACACTCAATGTAAAAAATGCCAATGTACTACCCATGGGTGTTAAAAGATTAAAATACATTGAATACAACAGACAAAAAGATATTAGGTAGATTTTGTATTTTAGACTTTTTTAAAAACGCTGACTCAAATCTATGGAAAACCTGCCTCCGTCCTATTTCAACAAATGCCTAATAGCCTTTCTCTGTTACTAATACAATCTTTATACCTTTGGTCCCTTTCCTGCTATGATTAACCAGTCCTTCCTCTTTGCTTTGGTACCTTTTAGTTGAAGGAACTGAACTCCCACAAAGTACAACCAGAAAGAAGCCTTAGTGTTTCCCTTCAAAACATTTTTCTGGATTTATTCTTTCCTCTTCCTTGAACTAAGTATTGGACCAGTAATACATAATTTCCAATGATTCCCAAATAATAAACAGTCCTTTAGGTGTGTGATTAAATAAAGTGAAAGTGTTAGTCACTCAGTTGTGTCCAGTTCTTTGCAAACCCATGTAGCTCACCAGGCTCTTTTGTCTATGGGATTTCCCAGGCAAGAATACTGGAGTGGGTAGCCATTCCCTTTTCTAGAGGATCTTCCTGACCCAAGGATCGAATCCAGGTCTCCTGTATTGCATGCAGATTCTTTACCACTGACTCACCAAGGAAGCTGCCTTGTTAAATAAAAAATTGGTGCATTTTAAGTATCCCATAAGTCCTATCCAGCTTCAGGACATTGCATCCACTGCTTTTTTGCTTTATATCAATTAATCATTCACCTAACCAGTCATGTGTTCACTTAACAGTTTCATTCATGTCTATGTTCAAATCATCATCTCAGAGAGACCTTCCTTAAATTTCTTGATAAAATACTCTGGCCAATGCAACTCTGTCATAGCCTAATTCCATTATTTTTTTCTCCAAGTACTTAACATAACCTGATACCCTATAGATTTGGCTGTCAATTACCTCCACGCTCTCATAAGAAAGTAAGTTTCATGTCATTTAGCATTGCCTTGTTCACTGATATATCTCCTGTGGCTTAGACCAAGTCTAGCCTATAAGAAGTCCTTGATAAATACTGATAGGGTAAAATGAATGAATGAGGAATGAATGTGGCCACAGAGTATACATAGCAAACATCTTACCAATATTACAACTTCTTTGTCTTTTTATAGGTCTACAGAGAAGATAATGATGCAGTCAATTTACTTATTTCTCAAAGATAAAGTGATAATCTTAAAAGATCAGAGAAAATTTACCCTCCTGGTCTTGAGCAAATGTTATAGATATAAAATGGCAAAAAAAAAAAAACAAAAAAAAAACGTAAAAAGAAGACACTACTCAGTTGAATTACTTGATTCTGGCTGGAAGAACTTTTCTTCCTTTTAACATGAAGAGACCCAGTGGGAAATCCCTGGCTTGCAAATTTTGTAGATATAAAATAGCAAAAAAAAAAAAAAAGGCATAAAAAGAAGACACTATTCAGTTGAATTACTTGATTCTGGTTGGAAGACCTTTTCTTCCTTTTAACATGAAGAGACCCAGTGGGAAATCCCTGGCTTGCGTGTCTGTTTTTGTCAAACATTCAACAGTAACTGATAATCTCTACATCTGTTATTTATTTGACAAATCTCCAGAGGGCCATACAAGTGGAAATTTCAGAAAAGCCCTAAAGAAACTCCACAGCACTATGCAATGCCAGGAAGAATTTTTAGCCATTCTATAAATGTTAGGTTTAATTTAATGTATACACAGATGACTACTTACCTATGCATTCTTTTGCATAAGGCATATAATGTGAAATTCTGTGATATGCCCACTATTGTATTTAAAAATAAAAGTTAATTACACATTGAAATTAAGCCTCTTGACTCAGGGAGGAGGCAAAAGTCAAAGAAAATTTGCAGCTGGTCGGGAAGTGAATCCAGGGTGGAGAAATTTTTGCAGAGCTCAGGAAGAGAGGATTGTAAGGCATGAAGGATGATGTTTAGATTTTATTATGGTGTTTTTGAGATTCTGACAGCTGGAATAAAAAAGATGCAAGATATCCCTTAAACACACATTGCATAACTAAACTAAATGATCTTCAGAAATTAATAAGTTGCATTTGGCTTGGATTTTTAAAAGCCATTTAAATGACTTACATTGTAAAATAATACGCATGCTGCAACATACACACTAGGCATAAAATGGAAAAACACTAGATCCTGAAACAAAGACTAAGCACCTACACATTTCTTAACTTGGTAACAGGTTTAAGTTTATTGTTTTGAATTTTAAGTATCTGTTTTCTGAATAAGAACAGATATCTGAAAATTTCTTTTTAAAACTATTCAACATCTGTTTCAGTCTACAACAGACTAGGCAAGACTCCATGGATTGTCACTCCATATTTGTGCAAGGACAAGACAACAAAAGCAAGATATACAGGCTTTCCCACAGGGCACGAGCTAGCCCGTTGATGGAATTTAATCTGTGCCTATGCCATAATTTATTTTAATGGTATCCCCCAAACGAGAAGTTATCTTTCAAGTATGACTTTTAGATAAAACAAAATCATTTACTTTACAATTTCATGACACAGAAACATTTGTAGCAAAACACTAGAGAGCACCCCTCACTAAGATATCAAAGTAGCTGCTAAACTCAGAGGCCAGCTGAAGTACAGGCAGTAGAAATCATCTGGTACCTCCTCAAACATCTTACACCTTCCCATATGATTGAGTGAATCAAGGATCAAAGCTTCTAATAGTGAACCAAAGGCATGCTCTCTTCACATGCCAGTGAGACCAATAAGGATTCATCTGCAGAAGAGATCGTTACATGATTCTCTCCTGAAGCAGCTTAAAAAGTTGGCATAGCTACAAAATGTGAAAATTATGGGACACATGAACCAGCTAAACATCTG
Source organism: Cervus canadensis (assembly GCF_019320065.1). Taxonomy (NCBI): domain Eukaryota; kingdom Metazoa; phylum Chordata; class Mammalia; order Artiodactyla; family Cervidae; genus Cervus; species Cervus canadensis. Next base: position 47,033,184 of record NC_057410.1, read on the forward strand.
TTGTAATTTTCATTCAATTAACAGCAGAACATCTTAAAATCTTGACTTGGCTTCCTTAAAATGTCATGGCTTAGAGGTAAAGAGTGACCTCTGCACTGGAAATGATTAAGGCCCACAAAGGATTAGGAGAAAAATTAACATTCAATAAATCTGTATTGAATTCTAGGCACAGTGCTAAAAAAAGCTGCCTGAGAAATATAAGATCCACATCAGACTTAAAAAGAGTATGTACAACAGACAGAAAAAAGAGGCACGGAACTAAGAAAATACTTTAAAAATCATCTGTAAAAATGTCTGAAGGCCAGCACAAGATGAGAACTGTGCAAACATTTTAAGTAGTTATATTTAAAGATAGAACTTAAGTGAGAGAAGATACAAAACACGCAAATCCCAATTTGCTTTCCTGAACTGAGAGTCTAATCTGCCAATAAACTACAACCTAAGTCAAATTATCATAACTAAAAAAACAGAGCTAATATTGTAATATAAAACTCTTTGAATTAAGCCTAGAACATGGGTAAATACTAGCTAAATGTTAGCTATGATAATTCTCTTAATCTTCCCTCTTACTCAAATATGTTAGTCTTCCAGTGGTTTACTGAATGGGACATACAAGTTGCAGGGGCTGTTTAGAGTTTTCTACCCATAACCCAGTCACCACGGGGACTTGAGCTCCATTGGACACAGAGGGGCATGTGGACTTCCCTTCCATCCCTTCCTTCAGTGTGCTTAAGTGGTTCGAAGTAAAAGTATATATGTACATATGCTAAATAGTTGGGCTTCCCTGGTGGTTTAGTTGGTAAAGATTCCGCCTGCAATGCGGGAGACCAGAGTTCAATCCCTAGGTTGGGAAGATCCCCTGCAGAAGGAAATGGCAACCCATTCCAGTATTCTTGCCAGGAAAATCCCATGGACAGAGGAGCCCAGCAGGCTACAGTCCACGGGGTCCCAAAGAGTCAGACACGACTTAGCGATTAAACCACCACCATGACATGCTAAATAATCATGTATACCATGTATCAGGGCCAAATTATTTTAAGATTTTTTTATTCCACTAGGCACATTTTTTCACATCATAATGGACTTTGAAGTTACATTAAATAAAAGAGTGATTCAAATATAACTGGTAATCTGGAAAAGGAAAACATGATTAAGGGTTACAGAAATAACTGAAGATAAAGGAAAATACAGTGAATAAAATTATCTAGGCACTTTAAAGATACTAAAGTCTTTAAGTACAAACTATTTCCTCATGTTCTTGAAAAAAAATACATCTTTTAAGAACTACAGGGATAATAACAATGATAATTGTGATTGTGATCATCTTTTAAGAAAGAGATTGATCCAGTTTCCAAAATTGGGGAAAATATGTCTTTGCAGGTCATTTGATGCTGATTCATGAAAAAATTCTAGTGTCAATTTCTGAGCAACTGATAACTGAGCATTTACATACTAAAAGATGTTTCCAGCAATCAGACTATTTACTAGGAACAAATCAATTCAAATTAACACTGTATCACTTGTAATAAGGTTACCAGCATTCTTTGGCTTGTAGGCCCATCACACCCCATGGTCACAGGTTTTTCCTATGAATCTGTGTCCAGATTTCCCCCTTCTCATAAAGACACCAGTGAGCAGAGTTAGGCCCACCCTAATCAGGTATGTGCTTATCTTAGCTCGATTATATCAGTAAAGATCCCATTTCCAAATAAAGTCACATTCACGGGTACAGGAGGTTAAGACTTTTGCATACACTTTGGGAGGACACAATTCAATCCCCAAGAGTACATTATTCCAGGCAACACATATTATGCTGCCTCAGTGAATGGTTGCCATTAAGTCAGTAGAGGGCAACATTCCCTTTTAACTGATGAAAAGAAAGCTCACCAAGGTTAATTTAGTTATGAGGAAGGACACAGCAAGCCAGAGGCAGAGTCTCAAACATGGAACTGACTGATAAGCCTGTGTTTCTGAAACAGGGGTAAGAACATCCTAGAGATACAAAATGTGTGACTAGTGGTATAAGAATTTTTCTGATTAACATGGTCCATCTTCCATGGAAATCAAATTTATCTGATGATGAGTGACTTAAAACATAAATTTTATTTTAAAATCAACATATTTTATAATGGAATGTCATCACATAGGCTGTTATAAATAATTTTACTTTCAAAACAAGTCGGGAGAACGGATTTTTGGCAAACCCTTATAAGTAAACATTCACTACATTAGTCTGTAGATGCTTTATTTTTTGAGTTAAAAATAATTAAAGAAGTATTGCTAGTGTGATAGTTTTTTTTTTTAATACATAAGATGGATCATCATCTGCCAGGATGTTCCAGAAAGTCTTGGATAGGATTTGATTCTTTGAATTGACATGGATAATAAACTAAAACATCATTTAATCTGTTCTTATTAATATTTTAACAGAAACAAAGATACAAGTTGAGTAAAAAATGTAAAACAATTCTGGTATGATAAATCAAGAGTAATAAATTTTTGGTAGCAAAGCTGTATCCTCTCACTACTCAGAAAATTGGTTACGTTTTACGAAAATGCCAGATTCTAATTCCATTCCCTCAAGGAAATTCTAGAATGTCCAAAGGTTAGTATAAATTCCATTTCTGATCTTCTTAAAACTTGAGGCACCTAATCAGTTTTTTCATCAAGATGCTCTTTGGTTTCTCCCCAGAAACTAAAGTAAGTAGCAGTGTTATTAGTTATTCTATTAATTGCTCCTTAGTTGCTCTACCGCTAATGTTTGGTTAAAATGACACAATACTGCCCTAAGGTTATTCTCTTTCTGTCCCCTCAGCCTTTTCTTTCTTTCCTTCTGAATCTCTAAACACTGCTACAGGCTAACAGAAGTATAAAGAGGTGGCCATTCAATTCAATCCCAAATACAGATGTCTGGGGCGTTGTCCCTTGGCTCTTCTGTTGAAGAGTGACTTTCTGGAACTGCAGTTTCTCAAATATGAAGTTTTAATGCTTCTTGTGACTAAATGCTAGCAAATTGCTGAAATTCAGAGCAAACAGACTTAGACAAGAACAAGAGAGAATTTTTAGATTTCTATACCTTATTAGAAGAAATGAAGCAGCCCTCATAATCAACAAAAGAGTTCGAAAAAAAGTACTTGAATGCAGTCTCAAAAACAACAGAATGATCTCTGTTCATTTCCAAGCCAAACCATTCAATATCAGAGTAGTCCAAGTTTATGTCCCAACCACTAATGCCAAAGAAACTGAAGTTGAAAGCTTCTTACAAGAGGACTTACAAGAGGACTGAAATGCAAAAGTAGGAAGTCAAGAGTTACCTGGAGTAACAGGCAAGTTTGGCTTTGGAATAAAAAATGAAGCAGGCCAGAGGCTAATAGAGTTTTGCCAAGAGAATGCACTGGTCATAGCAAACACTGTGAAAGCTATTACAACAGATGACTCTACACATGGACATCACCAAATGTCAACACCGAAATCAGACGGATTGTATTCCTTGCAGCCAAAGATGGAGAAACTCTACACAGTCAGAAAACACAAGACCAGGAATTTACTGTGGCTAAGATCATGAATGCCTTATGTCAAAATACAGACTTAAAATTGAAGAACGTGGGGAAAACAACTAGGCCATTCAGGTATGATCTAAATCAAATCCCTTATGATTATACGGTGGAAGTGATCAATAGATTCAAGAGATTAGATTTGATAGACAGAGTGCCTGAATAACTACAGATGAAGGTTCATAACACTGTACAGGAGGCCGTGATCAAAACCATCCCCAAGAAAAAGAAATGAAAAAAGGCGAAATGGCTGTCTGAGGAGGCCTTACAAATAGCCCAGAAAATAAGAGAACTGAAAGGCAAAGGGGAAAAGAAAAGATATACCCATCTGAATGCAGAGTTCCAAAGAACAGCAAGGAGAGATAAAAAAAAAAGCCTTCCTCAGTGATAAGTGCAAAGAAATAGAGGAAAACAATAGAGGGAAAGACAGACATCTCTTCAAGAAAAATAGAGATACCAAGGGAAATTTTCATGCAAAGATGAGCTCAATAAAGGACAGAAATGGTATGAACCTAACAGAGGCAGAAGAGATTAAGAAGAGGTGGCAAGAATACACAGAAACACTGTACAAAAAAAGATGTTAATGACCCGGATAACCACAACAATGTGATCACTCACCTATAGCCAGACATCCTGGAGAGTGAATTCGAGTGAGTCTTAGGAAGCTTTACTATAAACAAAGCTAGTGGAGGTGACAGAATTCCAGCTGAGCTATTTCAAATCCTAAAGATGATGTTATGAATGTTCTGCACTCAATATGCCAGCAAATTTGGAAAACTCAGCAGTGGCCAGAGGACTGGAGAAGATCAATTTTCACTCCAATACCAAAGAAAGGAAATACCAAATAATATTCAACCTACCACACAATTGCACTCATTTCACATGCTAGCAAGGTAATGCTCAAAATCTTTCAAACAATGCTTCTTCAACAGTACGAAAACTGAGAACTTTCAGATGTTCAAGGTGGATATGCAAAAGGTAAAGGAATCTGAGATCAAATTGCCAACATCTGCTGGATCATAGATAAAGTAAGGGGATTCCAGAAAAACATCTACTTTTGCTTCATTGACTACACCAAAGCCTTTGACTGTGTGGATCACAACAAACTGTGGACAATTCCTAAAGAGATGAGAATACCAGACCATCTTACCTGTCTCCTGAGAAACCTGCATGCAGGTCAACAAGCAATAGGTAGAACCAGACATGGAACAACTGACTGGTTCCAAATTGGGAAAAGAGTACATCAAGGCTATATACTGTCCCCTACTTATTCAACTTATATGCAGAGAAAATCATGCGAACTGCCAGACTGAATGAAGCTCAAGTTGAAATCAAGATTGCCAGGAGAAATATCAATAACCTCAGATATGCAGATGACACCACCCTAAAGGCAGAAAATGAAGAGGAACTCAAGAGCCTCTTGATGAAGGTGAAAAAGGAGAGTGAAAAAGCTGGCTTAAAACTGAACATTCAAAAAATGAAGATCATGGCATCCAGTCCAATCACTTCTTGGCAAATAGATGGGGGGAAATGGAAAGAGTGACAGACTTTACTTTCTTGGGCTCTTATATCCCTGCAGATGGTGACTGCAGCTATGAAATTAAAAGACACCTGCTCCTTGGAAGTAAAGCTATGATAAACCTAGACACCTTATTAAAAAGCAGAGACATCACTTTGCTGACAAAGGTTCCTAGAGTCAAAGATACAGTTTTTCCAGTAGTCACATATGGATGTGAGGGTTGGACCATAAAGAAAGCTGAGTGTCAAAGAATTGATAAGTTTATATTGCGGTGCTGGAGAAGACTCCTGAGAGTCCCTTGGACTGCAAGGAGATCAAACCAGTCAATCCTAAAGGAGATCAGTCCTGAATAGTCACTGGAAGGACTGATGCTGACGCTGAAGCTCCAATACTTTTGCCACATGATGTGAAGAGCTGATCATTGAAAAAGATCCTGATACTGGGAAAGACTGAAGACAGTAGGAGATGACAGAGGATGAGATGTCTGAATGGCATCACTGATTCAATGGACATGAATTTGAGCAAACTCCAGGAGACAGTGAAGCATAGGGAAGCCTGGTGTGCTGCAGTCCATGGGGTCACCAAGAGTCAGATAAGGCTGAGTAATTTAATAGGAACAACAAGAACAACCTTATTAACAATGTATCAAACTTAAGAATACTCCAATTCTATTTATTATGAGTATAACCAAACACGGTTATATGTTTTATTATTAGTCATCCTTTGTTATAAAATATATAACCATGTTTGGTTATACTCAAGCTAAATAGAATTGCAGCATTCTTAACTTTGATACATTGGTAATAAGGCCTTCTGTGGTAGTTCAGCTGATAAAGAATCTGTCTGCAATCCTGGAGACTCTGATTCGATCCCTGGGTCGGGAATATCCCCTGGGTAAGGTATAGGCTCTGCATATAAGTTAAATAAGCTGGGTGACAATATACAGCCTTGACGTACTCCTTTTCCTATTTGGAAACAGTCTGTTGTTCCACGTCCAGTTCTAACTGTTGCTTCCTGACCTGCATATAGGTTTCTCAAGAGGCAGGTCAGGTGATCTGGTATTCCCATCTCTTTCAGAAATTTCCACAGTTTATTGTGATCCACACAGTCAAAGGCTTTCACATAGTCAACAAAGCAGAAACAGATGTTTTCCTGGAACTCTCTTGCTTTTTCGAAGATCCAGTGGATGTTGGCAATACGCTGGGCTGGAGGAAGCACAAGCTGGAATCAAGATTGCCAGGAGAAATGTCAATAACCTCAGATATGAAAATGACACCACCCTTATGGCAGAGAGTGAAGAGGAACTAAAAAGCCTCTTGATGAAAGTGAAAGAAGAGAGTGAAAAAGTTGGCTTAAAGCTCAACATTTAGAAAACTAAGATCATGGCATCCAGTCCCATCACTTCATGGGAAATAGATGGGGAAACAGTGGAAACAGTGTCAGACTTTATTTTTTTGGGCTCCAAAATCACTGCAGATGGTGACTGCAGCCATGAAATTAAGAAATGCTTACTCCTTGGAAGGAAAGTTATGACCAACCCAGATAGCATATTAAAAAGCAGAGACATTACTTTGCCAGCAAAGGTCCATCTGGTCAAGGCTGTGGTTTTTCCAGTAGTCATGTATGGATGTGAGAGTTGGACTGTGAAGAAAGCTGAGCACTGAAGAATTGATGCTTTTGAACTGTGGTGTTGGAGAAGACTCTTGAGAGTCCCTTGGACTGCAAGGAGATCCAACCAGTCCATCCTAAAGGAGATAAGTCCTGGGTGTTCACTGGAAGGACTGATGCTGAAGCTGAAACGTCAATACTTTGGCCACCTGATGTGAAGAGTTGACTCACTGGAAAAGACCCTGATGCTGGGAGGGACTGGGGGCAGGAGGAGAAGGGGATGACAGAGGATGAGATGGCTGGATGGCATCACCGACTTGATGGGCATGAGTTTGAGTAAACTCCGGGAGTTGGTGATGGATAGGGAGGCCTGGCATGCTGCAGTCTATGGGGTCGCAAAGAGTTGGACACGACTGAGCAACTGAACTGAACTGAAGGTATAGGCTACCACTCCAGTATTCTTGGGTTCCCTAGCGGCTCAGATGGTAAAGAATGCGCCTGGCACTGTGGGAGACCTGGGTTTGATTCCTGGGTTGGGAAGTCCCCTGGAGAGGGGCATGGCAGCACTCCAGTATTCTTACCTGGAGAATTCCTATGAAAAGAGGAGCCTGGCAGGCTACAGTCCATGGGGTCGCAGAGTCAGACACGACTGAGTGACTAAGCACATAACCAAAGATAAGACATCCTCTTGAATTGAACTCCCTGAGGGGTATAGTTTAAGAATGCCTTAATAATCAGTTAGTGTTATTCTGAAGAAAATTTTAAATTAAAAATAGTAGGAACACTGTACAGATGGCTCAAGAATGGAAATAGTGAAAATATTCAAATGATAGCTTAATTATAATGATTCATCTTAGTTTCTAAAGGTATTTATACCACCAGGGCAACTGTATACTATAGGCACTTGTAGATATTCAATTTTGTGTTTAAAGTAAATTGTGATACCTTTTAAAAATGTACCTTGTAACTGTAATTCTGATGCCAATTTAATAATTTCCATAGAATCTGACAGTTATAAAGACTGAAGAGATCATTCTACAATATATAAACATTTATGAAGATTATTTGTATAAAAAAATCATAAAATAAAGCCTCCATCTGCATTGAGTCATATTAGATTATGGGCGACAACTTCTTTTTAGTAGCTGATTTTAAAAGGCAAAAGTATTTTGTTTCACATATGTTCCATTGAAGAACTATTTCTATTCAAAAGAGAATAGACAAGTTGGTTTGCCTTTCCTTCTGTGATGGCAAGCACTGGTATGTAGTGCCACAGTCTCTTCATAACATTTTTTCTAACAGACTTTGAGTTGGCATCTCTTACGTTCATTCTTCTTATCTCTGAATTAGCTTAGATCCGAGTGGAATGCAGTCTTTATCTGGCTGGAAATGGGCCTAAGTTGCACCACTGTTTCAAGCAATATAAAGAAGAAAAATTCCAAAAAATTTCTCAACTATATAACAGATACTCATTTGTATTTCCAGTTTTAAAGTTTCTGTTATCTTTAAAGATCAGATAGTTGTAAAATCCTATCCCTACAAATATAATTCTGATAACAGAAGAGTGTATAGAAGAAGATAATAGCTTCTGAATGTAGAAGTTACATTCTGTGTACCATCTACAGGCTAGGACCTATATTAGGGGCTTTATATCCAGAATCTAATCCTCAAACTATAAGGCAGATAACACTAATCTTATTTTTCAGATAAGGAAATTGAGGCTGAGAGAACATAAATAGCTTGAGCAGCATCAGCCATCAAATGGAAGGGTCATGATCTGCATGACCAGTCTGCATATTTCGACATCTGGGGTCTATGTTCTTTTCCCTGAACTATGTATGGTTTGTTTTGATTCCAAGTTCTTTAAATAAAAACTATTCAATCTATTTTCACAGGAAAGGATAAAGTGCTGTTATCACACAGAAGGAGCAATCGGATCTATAAATTACACAAAGAAGAAAAAATATCTGAGGGTGGTATGCCAAATGCTTTTCTGAAATATTGTGAATAGTAAAGCAGTGGGAAAATCCAACTATTACTCAAGGTATTTTAACTGTATCGAAGCCACTTACCCTGCTTATTGGACCTTTGCCAACAAAGGTCTGTCTAGTCAAAGCTATGGTTTTTCCAGTAGTCATGTATGGATGTGAGAGTTGGACCATGTAAGAAAGCTGAGCACTGAAGAATTGATGCTTTTGAACTGTTGTGTTGGAGAAGACTCTTGAGAGTCCCTTGGACTGCAAGGAGATCCAACCAGTCCATCCTAAAGGAGATCAGTCCTAGGTGTTCATTGGAAGAACTGATGTTGAAGCTTAGACTCCAATACTTTGGCCACTTGATGCGAAAAGCTGACTCATCTGAGAAGACACTGATGCTGGGAAAGATTGAGGGCAGGAGGAGAAGGGGATGACAGAGGATGAGATGGTTGGATGGCATCACTGACTCAACGGACATGAGTTTGAGTAAGCTCCAGGATTTGGCGACGGACATGGAAGCCTGGCGTGCTGCAGTCCAAGTGGTTGCAAAGAGTCGGACACAACTGAGTGAGTGAACTGAATTGAAACCACTTACAAAACCAAAGTATGCATTTCATTTTTGATGAATATTATTTTCATAAAAATAGTTTAAAAAGTCTATATATTATTATAAAATAGAATTTATATGATCATCAAAAATTGTTTACACATCAGAAACTAGAGAGATTAACAAGGATATATTCTTTTGAAGGGCTTCCCAGGTGGCGCTAGTGGTAAAGAATCTGTCTGCCTGCCAATGCAGGAGATGTAAGAGACATGGGTTCAATCCCTGGGTCAGGAAGATCCCCTGGAGAAGGCATGGCAACCCACTCCAGTATTCTTGCCTGGAGAATCCCCATACAGAGGAGCCTGGTGGGCTAAAGTTCATAGGGTCACAAAGAGCCAGACACGACTGAAGTGACTTAGCACTCACATTCTTTATAAATTGTATTTTCTCCCATTTAAAAATACTGGTATCATTGTTTCTTTTTCTTCTAACAAATACATTTGTGGACACTTTGCTAAGTGATGACCACTTGGAAACCATTTTATAGTTCTAAAATAAATAAAAGACATCCAAACTTTTCAGTGAAGTATGATATATTTAGCCCATATGAAGTGACTAACTACGTCAGCTTCAATACTTTCTAGAAGCATATGTTGTTGGTTTTATACTATATTTACAATATGGCGATTTTAATATTTATGTATATTTTCCAATATGTTATTAGTAGTCTACAAGGAAATAAGCAATTCTGCATACATATTTGGAATAGCCTGCTGACAAATATATATATAATTTGTGATTACTCCTTACAATCAAGATCTCATTATGTTTTAAAATAAGAAAACAAGCTAAAAACCACTGCTAACTCTAATTCTATAGTTTCTGTGTGAGAGTGGTTTGTTTCCAGCTTTCCAGAATATTATGGAAGAAAATGTGTGGTAATCACCATGGATACTGAATAAAGGCCAGTAACTTTATTCAGCCACTCACACAGTGAAAGAAAAGTTCCTAAAAATCCACACTTATTTACAAGGATGTGGCACATCCAATGTTATTCAGATGTGAAATCTTGTTGTCAGTTACTGTTTGCTGAGCTGGTTCCCTTGCCCAGCATCATGCCTGCATCCAATACATAGAACGTGTTAGCTCCCTTTTAGGTCAGCACCATTTTAGGTGCTGAAGTTTTAGCTATGTTAACTGAAGAATAAGGTATGATAACACCTATTGAATTGTGAGGACTCGTATGTATATAGCATGAATAAGATTAATGATACCTTATAAAAGTGTGTGGAGTAAGTCAGAAAGACAAATATTATATACTAACACATGCATATGGAGTCTAAAACTGTGGTACTCACGAAACTATCTGCAGGGCAGCCGCGGAGACACAGACGTAGAGACGGACTTGTGGACACGGGCAAGAAGAGGGTGGGATGACTTGAGAGGATGGTGTGGCAATATACACATTACCATGTGTAAGAGAGAGAGCTCTGGGGACTTTGCTGTGTGACAGAGCGCGCTCAACCCAGGGCTCTGTGACAACATGGAGGAGGGGGATGGGGGGAGGATGGGATGGAGGTTCAAGAGGGAGGAGACGTGTGTATGCCTGTGGCTGATTCATGCTGATATATGGCAGGAACCAGCACAATATTGTAAAGCAATTGTCCTCCAATTAAAAAAAAGTATATGAGAGTGATAACTGTTGACTTGCATTACTATCCATCACAAAGGCAGAACCAGAAGAGGTCTGGAGCATGTGAGAAACGTCACAAAGAAGAGATGGGATTGCGTAAAATCTCTCGAGATAAAAAGAGTTACCAACAGCTCTCCACTGGTCGCTTCTAGAAACCACGTCAACCAAAGCACTGCCTGCAAGGCTCTCCACAGAAACAAAATTCGCAAAGACTCAGGCTGGGAAAAATTACATGTGACAAGATGGATGAACTCTCAGCGCTTCTGAACCCAGGCTTTCATGCATTCTGCTCCTTCTGACTCGAAGGCGCTCCCTCCTCTTTTTTTTTTCCCCCTGGGGCGGTGGGGTGCTTTTCAGTTCATTCTTTAAGTCACATCTTCTCACAGAAGATTCTCACGTCTACTGAACTACCTTCTCCACCCCTTCTCCCCTCTCCTCTCCGATCAGTTATCTTGACTGTCACTCATCCTCCTAAGAATCTAAAATCTGAATTCAATCTGCAGCTCTCTATCCAGCTTTTAGGATCTTTTGCAATCTGGTTTTCCATCCTCTTGTCTTATATCCTGGAGCTGTGGAGTGCTGGAGGAAGCATGGGGACTAGGGTTTCCTGGCATGTCTACAGACAAGCTATCAAACGGATGCTGGAAACAGGACACCGCATTTGGGGGACTCCCCTCCATCCTCTCCTCTCCCCTTAATGTCGTTTATCTTTCTGGGGGCCAGCTGAGTTTCTCTGTTCTATAGGTCCATGGCAAAAGCAGATCTGATGTTTTTGAACTAATAAAGCCAGTGTCAAAAGCCACTTATAGTCTTGGTCCACAATTTTGAGAAAGCAGATACAGAATTGATATAGCATGGATCAAAAACCCACCCTTTATCCAATCAAAAGTGACCACAAGGAACCAGGTCCCAAGTCATGTTGCCTGCTCAGTAGATTGTGTGAAAAGTACTCAGCAAAATGCAGGAAGCCCCAGGTCCCCATGACCCATGTACTCCAGTATTCGACATCAATCCAAAATGTTCTAGTTAGCTCAGAACATTTACATACTTTTCATTACACAAAAGTTAATTACTGTGGCAATTTTTGTTCTAATATTTTTATGGATCTGGCCAATCGCTATTAATATAGCATTCATTAAACAAAACAAGTACTATTGTTATAGAAGATAAACATATTACTTCTATATTGAGTTTCACTGTTATTAATTCAAAAAGCTTCCAAGAATGAGAAATGCATAAAATTTGGAGATAAAATCCAGTGGGGTGTAAATATTTAATTGAAAACTGAAAACATAAATGTAAACCAAAAACATAAACTTAATATATTTGAAACTAAATGTGGAAAAGGGGTCTTCCCTGGTGACTGAGTGGTTACGAGCCCACCTGCCAATGCAGGAGACTCAGGTTCGATCCCTGGGTCAGGAAGATGCCCTGGAGAAGGAAATGGCAACCCACTCCAATATTCTTGCCTGAGAAATCCCATGAGCCGAGGCGCCTGGCATGTGCAGTCCACAGAGTCACAGAGAGTTGAACAGGACTTAGAGACTAAACAACGACAAGAGAGAATGTGCAGCGTGGCCAAGGATTTCCATTTCGTACCTTAGGCAGCTTCATAGCAAGAGGTTTGAGAAGAGATAAAAAAATAATGTGATCAAAAATAGAGTATCATTTAAAAAAGGAAAAAGAATACACAGAGTTACGGCACCCAACTTCTATAACCTTGGACAAATCACTCAAGTTCTCTACATCCTTGCCATCCTGTTATTTGACTTATGCAATTTGTAGGCCTCCTACTCTACAAACTAATGATGCTTTTCCCTCCATGCATATAGTATTTTAGGTAATGATACAAAATCTAGAGAATTTCATTCAAACAAAATACTTCATGATGACATAAGAAATCCATGTCAAAGAAAATCCTTTTTCCCCACTTGCAGACAATCATTAATGAATGCAAGTAGATATATTTTTCTCCATAAAATATTTTTTATAGCTCATAATATATTCAGTTCAGTTGCTCAGTTGTGTCCGACTCTTTGCAACCCCATGAATCACAGAATGCCAGGCCGCCCTGTCCATCACCAACTCCCGGAGTTTACTCAAACTCATGTCCATCGAGTTGGTGATGCCATCCAGCCATCTCATCCTCTGTCGTCCCTCTTCTCCTCCTGCCCCCAGTCCCTCCCAGCATCAGAGTCTTTTCCAATGAGCCAACTCTTCATATCAGGTGGCCAAAGTATTGGAGTTTCAGCTTCAGCATCAGTCCTTCCAGTGAACACCCAGGACTGATCTCCTTTAGGGTGGACTGGTTGGATTTCCTTGCAGTCCAAGGGACTCTCAAGAGTCTTCTCCAACACCACAGTTCAAAAGCATCAATTTTTCAGTGTTCAGCTTTCTTCACAGTCCATCTATTCTAAATCTGAATACTGAGATTCCAGTTGATACTAAAAATCACGAAATCCCTGAAGACATAGATTACATTTTGTTATGCTGAAAGGTGAGCTTTTAATGAAATAATTGCAGATACGTTCAAAGGCATAGAGACTAGGGAGATGACATATTGACTTTGCTACTACTGAGCAGTCAGTATAAGGATAACTTATTATACCTTCATTTATGGGCTTCCCAGGTGGCGCTGGTGGTAAAGAACATGTTTGCCAATGCATAAGACATACGAGACATGGTTCAATCCCTGTGTCAGGAAGATCTCCTGGAGGAGAGCATGGCAATCCACTCCAGTATTCTTACCTTGAGAATCCCATGGACAGAGGAGCCTGGCGGGCTACAGTCCATAGGGTCGCAAACAAACATGACTAAAGCAGCTTAGCATGCACACACATTCATTTATGCATTGGCACCATTCAACCATGCTTATTTCCAGTTTCCTTCTTAGTAATTTTTAAAAAATAAAATATCTGTATAAATGAAAGCTATATGTAAAAAAAGCATAGTGGTTCATTCAATCAAATGGTTCGTTACCAGTCAGGCAAACTACAGGTTTAGTGGGATTGACCACTCATAGAGTAAGCATGATCTGTCCAGAAACCAATTTCGGGTACAGAAGCATACTAATTAAAGACAATTAAGTAAGGGAGGCAATTCAGGGCAATTCCACCATCAATAAAATATCTAGTCAAAGTGTCAGGAGATAATTTTGGAAAACAACATCTAACAACTAAAACGAAGTGCCAGAAATAAAAAAATTAAGAATATATATCACTTGTTTCAGAGGGAGAAATAAGAGTGAAGGTAATTATAATGAAATCATTTACTATAGGACCATCTCTTCTTCCACAAGCACCCTACATACATTCCTATGGTGGACAACTATTGCTAAGTTCAGGAGGTTCCTCTATATGCAGCCCAGAAAGACACTACTGGATAAGTCTAGAGCTGCAGAGTCAACCAAACCCAGAGACCCCAGACAGAAAGGAAAGAAGAGAATCATCCTCTTTAAGAAGGCAGGGTATTTTCTGCCTCTATTGAGATAATCATATGGTTTTTATCTTTCAATTTGTTAATGTGGTGTAGTACATTGATTGATTTGTGGTTATTAAAGAATCCTTGCAAATAGATGCAGAAAAAGCCTTCGACAAAATTCAACACCCACTTATGATAAAAACTCTCCAGAAAGCAGGAATAGAAGGAACATACCTCAACATAATTAAAGCTATATATGACAAACCCATAGCAAACATTATTCTCAATGGTGAAAAATTGAAAGCATTTCCCTTAAAGTCAGGAACAAGACAAGGGTGCCCACTCTCACCACTACTATTCAACATAGTTTTGGAAGTGTTGGCCACAGCAATCAGAGCAGAAAAAGAAATAAAAGGAATCCAGATAGGAAAAGAAGAAGCAAAACTCTCGCTGTTCATAGGTGACATTATCCTCTACATAGAAAATCCAAGACTCCACCAGAAAATTATTAGAGCTAATCAATGAATACAGTAATGTTGCAGGATATAAAATTAACACACATAAATCCCTTGCATTCCTATACACTAACAATGAGAAAACAGAAAGAGAAATTAAGGAAACAATACCATTCACCATTGCTACAAAAAGAATAGAATATTTAGTAGTATATCTACCTAAAGAAATGAAAGACCTATATATAGAAAACTATAAAACACTGATGAAAGAAATCAAAGAGGACACAAATAGATGGAGAAATATACCACGTTCATGGATTGGAAGAATCAATATTGTCAAAATGACTACACTACCCAAAGAAATCTATAGATTCAATGCAATCCCTATCAAGCTACCAATGGTATTTTTCACAGAATTAGAACAAATAATTTCATAATTTGTATGGAAATACAAAAAACCTCGAATAGCCAAAGCAATCTTGAGAAAGAAGAATGGAATTGGAGGAATCAACCTGCCTGACTTCAGGCTCTACTACAAAGCCACAGTCATCAAGAGAGTATGGTACTGGCACAAAGACAGAAATATAGATCAATGGAACAGAATAGAAAGCCCAGAGATAAATCCATGTACCTATGGGCACCTTATCTTCGACAAAGGAGGCAAGGATATACAATGGAGAAAAGACAACCTCGTTAACAAGTGGTGCTGGGAAAACTGGTCAACCACTTGTAAAAGAATGAAACTAGAACACTTTCTAACACCATACACAAAAATAAACTCAAAATGGATGAAAGATCTGAATGTAAGACCAGAAACTATAAAACTCCTAGAGGAGAACATAGGCAAAACACTCTCCGATATGAATCACAGCAGGATCCTCTATGACCCACCTCCCAGAATATTGGAAATAAAAGCAAAAATAAACAAATGGGGCCTAATTAAATTTAAAAGCTTTTGCACAACAAAGGAAACTATAAGCAAGGTGAAAACACAGCCTTCAGAATGGGAGAAAATAATAGCAAACGAAGCAACAGACAAAGGACTAATCTCAAAAATATACAAGCAACTCCTGCAGCTCAATTCCAGAAAAATAAATGACCCAATCAAAAAATGGGCCAAAGAACTAAACAGACATTTCTCCAAAGACATACAGATGGCTAAAAAACACATGAAAAGATGCTCAATGTCACTCATTATCAGAGAAATGCAAATCAAAACCACAACGAGGTACCATTACACGCCAGTCAGGATGGCTGCTATCCAAAAGTCTACAAGCAATAAATGCTGGAGAGGGTGTGGAGAAAAGGGAACCCTCTTACACTGTTGGTGGGAATGCAAACTAGTACAGCCGCTATGGAGAACAGTGTGGAGATTTCTTAAAAAACTGGAAATAGAACTGCCATATGACCCAGCAATCCCACTTCTGGGCATACACACTGAGGAAACCAGATCTGAAAGAGACACGTGCACCCCAATGTTCATCGCAGCACTGTTTATAATAGCCAGGACATGGAAGCAACCTAGATGCCCATCAGCAGACAATGGATAAGGAAGCTACGGTACATATATACATGAATATTACTCAGCCATTAAAAAGAATTCATTTGAATCAGTTCTAATGAGATGGATGAAACTGGAGCCCATTATACAGAGTGAAGTAAGCCAGAAAGATAAAGACCAATACAGTATACTAACACATATATATGGAATTTAGAAAGATGGTAATGATAACCCTATATGCAAAACAGAAAAAGAGACACAGATGTACAGAACAGACTTTTGGACTCTGTGGGAGAAGGCGAGGGTGGGATGTTTCGAGAGAACAGCATTGAAACATGTATATTATCTAAGGGTGAAACAGATCACCAGCCAGGTTGGATGCATGAGACAAGTGCTCGGGCCTGGTGCACTGGGAAGACCCAGAGGGATGATGGGGAGGGAGGTGGGAGGGGGATTGGGATGGGGAACACATGTAAATCCATGGCTGATTCGTGTCAATGTATGGCAAAGCCACTACAATATTGTAAAGTATTATCCTCCAACTTATAAATAAATGAAAAAAAAAAAAAAAAAAGAAAGCAGGGTAGCTCAGCTGAGATTGAAAGCAAGGCTGCAACAGCTCAGTCTGAATATGAAGCACAGAAGAGGGATAGAGCTGCAAGAAAAACAGGTGGGTTGATTCAGAGAACCAGAGAAGGCAAAATCTATGACAAGGATAATCCAGATATGGGGAGGTGTACAGAGTGAACAATCTCCAGGTAAGCTTCACATTCCACATTCAACTGGGGAAAGTGGAATGAAAGTTGCTCAGTCATGTCTGAGTCTTTGTGACCCCGAGTCCATGGAATTCTCCAGGCCAGAATATTGGAGTGGGTAGCCTTTCCCTTCTCCAGGGGAACTTCCCAACCCAGGAATTGAACCCAGGTCTCCCACATTGCAGGCAGATCCTTTACCAGCTGAGCCACCAGGGAAGCCCAAGAATACTGCAGTGAGTAGCCTATCCCTTCTCCAGGGGATCTTCCCAGCCCAGGAATGGAACCAGGATCTCCTGCATTGCAGGCAGATTCTTTACCAACTGAGCTATCAGGGAATCCCTTTCAACTGGGGAAGACTTTATAACCACTGACATTATTCTATGCTAAATTGCCTTCATGTTCAGAATCTGTGCCTTCTCTTGCCCTCAGGATGACTGCATTGTGAGAGCAGAGTTAAGGAAAGCATATTGAGAAAAAAGATCAAATAAATAAAAGAATAAAAAGGCCAAGTTCTCCCTCCATAAAGAAACAAAGAGGCAGACACCAGGCCTAACCTGCATGGAAGCTTTAATGTGATTCTAGCATACAAGACGGAGAAGGCAATGGCACCCCACTCCAGTACTCTTGCCTGGAAAATCCCATGGACAGAGAAGCCTGGTAGGCTGCGGTCCATGGGGTCGTGAAGAGTTGGACACGACTGAGTGACTTCACTTTCACTTTTCACTTTTATGCATTGGAGAAGGAAATGGCAACCCACTCCAGTGTTCTTGCCTGGAGAATCCCAGGGATGGGGTTGCACAGAGTCGGACACAACTGAAGTGATTTAGCAGTAGCAGCAGCAGCATACAAGAAAGTTGACGAGAATAAAACTGCTCCTTCTGTTGAGAAGTCTATTTAACAAATTTGGAGGTGAAAGGAACAAAAGGGTCACAATTTCAAGGAGGCAGCCAGAGAAAAGAAGGAAGTCAGTACACGGCAGAGAAAACATAACAGAAGAAAAAGAGATATAAGGAACAGAAATTAAGCTGACTATAGTACGGATCTTTTGTAGTTAGTGGATGAACAACTTATTTTGAAAAAGATATAAAACTTAAAAAATGTGAACACATAAAATATGCCTCATTTTATGATCCAGATATCATTGAAATTTTAAACCCTTTACCCTTCTCTGCTCTAAAATTCGCACCATATCTTCAGGTATGACCAGTTTTTCTCCTCAAGAAGCCTTGGACAGACCATCCTGCATCCCCTAGCATCTAGTCCAGATAAAACCCTGTCCACTGCATTTTATGATTCCACCTTGCATTCCATCTCTACACGGGCTTTGTCAAGGTCAGTAATGACTTCCAAGTGTTAAATTCATGGGCCCGTTTTTCATACTATCATTATAACGCAGTATAAGTTATACTAACTTCCAATCCACTATCTCTACTTGGCGATCCAAAAAGCATCATGTGCTGGTTAACTCTATGTGCCAACCTGACGTGGCCACAAGATGCCCAGACATCTGGTAAAACATTATTTCATTATCTCTGGGGTGTCCGTGAGAGTGTCACTGCAGAGATTAGCATTTAAACTGATGGACTGAATGAACCAGGTGGCCCTTCCCAATATGGATGCACATCCGCCAATCCACTGAGGTCCTGACGGAACCAAAAGGCAGAGGAAGACTGAATTTGGTCCCTGCCTAACTGATTAAGGTGAGACACAGGTCTGCCCCTCTTTGCACTCCTGGCTCTCAGGTCTTCAGACCTGGGCCGGAATCTACCCCATCAGCTCTCTGGCTCTTATGCCTTTGAACTGCACCAGATTTCCTGGGTCTCCAGGTTTCAGAGATCAGGTAGTCAGATTTTTCAGCCTCCATAATATTGCAAGCCAATACCTTACAATAAATAGTAAATCTCTTCATATACATATATATATGTGTGTGTGTGTGTGTGTGTATATATATATAAAACTCTATTTCTCTGGAGAACCCTGATACATATCTCAAACCTAATATCTACAAAATTTAGCCACTGATCCCAACTTCACCCAAAATGGCTCCTCTTCCATTCTTCCCCATTTTTTATCCCAGCAATTTTATCCTTCCAACTGGTCATTCTAAAACCTTGGTGTCATCCTTGACTATCTTCTTTCTTTCATATCCTGTGCACCATCTGTCAGCAAGTTCCGATAGCTTTATGCTTTCTAATATTTAACTATGTATATGACAAGAAGAAAACATATTCATTCAGTTTGACTAGTTTGATGATAATTGAAA
Organism: Cervus canadensis; assembly: GCF_019320065.1. Classification (NCBI taxonomy): domain Eukaryota; kingdom Metazoa; phylum Chordata; class Mammalia; order Artiodactyla; family Cervidae; genus Cervus; species Cervus canadensis. The sequence goes on from NC_057410.1 coordinate 47,052,475, forward strand.
TGAGATAAAATGCAAATGGACTATAAGGATATCATGCTTTCCAGAGAATATGGGATATGACATGATTCCAGAAAAGTACCAAAAGCCAGAGATTCAGTGTCAGTTCAAGTGTGTATGGCTTTAGTTAATTAGCTAATTTCCATAATCATCATATTCTATAAAATGGGAATATAGGAGACACCTAACCTGTAACAGCTACTATAAGAAACAAATAGAGTATAATTTTCAAAAGCAAAGGAAAGTCAAATAAAAATAGGTACTTATAATAGAAATTATCGATAAGATGTTCCTATATAAGGTCAGCTGAACTGTTAACTACTTGGACACAGAGCTATAAAGAAAAAAAGGGTTATGCGATTGGACATTGAGCTCAGTGGGTATAGAATTCACAATAAAATATGTACATAGATTTTCTCTCTTGAGATATTTTTAGAATTACACAATTCCCAGACCATGTTTAATCTCATGAATAACAAAGAACACAGACACATCTTACATACAGACATCTCCACACACATGCCTATTAGCGACTGGAACATACAGTATGCCAATACAAAAGAAAAACAAGGCAAAATAGGAGCTCAGAATTGGCTAGTGGAGACCACATGAACCATTCATGATGAAAGAAAGCAGAAGAAAGAACCACAGAAGCCAGACCAGTAGGAAGCCCAGGAGGACATACAGGCTTGCAATTCAAATTGCAGTTACAAAGTAACTAGAGATTGAAGTTCACAGAGGTGTAACCAAGGTGTAGCTAGGGAAAGACCACATACTTTTGAGTAAAATAAATATGAGAAAGTAGATATAAAGCAAAATAGCAAGAAAGGGCAATAAAGATTGATGTCAGAGCTCCAGGGTGACAGACAGAATGCCCGTAAATACTCAAATATCCCATTAAGTTAAAGCATGATGTGATGTGACGGTATGTACTAGTCATTTACTGAAACACCATGTAATCATTTCAGAAGATTTATTTCCATGCAAGTTACAGTGAGCTGCTCTCTAGGAGAGGCCAAGAATCAATGAAAATAGCCAGTGGGCATAGGAATAGGAAGTAAAAGGAAAGGACCCTAAATTCAAAGTCGTGACTGAGAGAAAAATCAATTTTTTTTTTTTGATGCCTTTCTAGGCCAGAACTGGTCAAATGCTTATAAGCCTAAAAATTACATAAAAGTGTGGAAAGTGAAAGTGTTGGTCATTCAGTTGTGTCCAGTTCTTTGTGGACCCATGGGCTGCAGCCCACCAGGCTCCTCTGTCCATGGAATTCTCCAGGCAAGAATACCGGAGTGGAGAGCCACTCCCTTCCCCAGGGGATCTTTCTGAGACAAGGATAGAACCGAGGTCTCCTGCATTATAGCCAGATTCTTTACCCCCGGAGCACAGTCACTTGAGACTTACTTAAATACAGATTCCTTTCCAGGAGATCTAGAGCAGAGTCTGAGATCCTGCATTTCTAGCAAGTTCATAGGCAACACCGGTGATGAGCCCACGGCTGCACTCTTCAATCAGGGAGGCGTTGATACACAAGCGGCTTGAGAGCCTCACACAGGTCTTCTGTGGCTGTCCACGGGCCTCCTGCCGGCCACGACGCACAGCTTCACTCTGTCTGGCCCACACGATTTTCAAGCCCACAGTGAAAAAACAGGAGATTATATGCAAAGATTGGGTTTCTCAGTTCTCTTGGAATCCTAAGACAGCTGGCATCACCGCACCTGTCCACCACCAGTTGGCATTAGAGCAGAGGGAAAGTTACCCCTCAGGAGAGGTATTTCCCTTCCAATCCTTAACAGCCTCATTCACTACCAAGTAGCTCCCTGACAGAGGCAGAGACCATTTTTCTACTCATCATGCAAATTTTATGTTGAATTTGTTTGGGGGAGAGAGGCTTTTCTATCCCATGTCTGTTAAAACGGAAACCAGGTTGTATCACACTATATGCTTTATCTATATCAATCATTTATATTATATGCCAAGCCCCTTCACGTGTTTAAGTTTGTTCACCTATTTCTAGAACCTAAGACAGAGCCCAGCAAAAAATACTATGACATGAACTGCTAATAGAAAACAGAGACTTGGAATCAAGAGCCTTCTTTTGAAATCCTTTAGCAGTACCCTGTTTTGTTACATGAGTGTTTCCACTGGTTTCCGTGCCCAGGCAGATCCATGAGCTATAAATGTACCTACCTACAGTCAACCCACAGGTTCATTCAATCTTTTAGATGAATTTTATGTTCTAACAAAATTAGAGAATGGGGCTACACTTATCCTGAAAAAGATCTTGCTGACTGGAATCAAGTCATACAACTTGATTAAACATACAACTTGAAATTAAACATACAACATTATTACAAAGTGCCTTACTTCATTCATTGTTCGATATTAGCACTACTTTCTCAGTAGTGTGACAGATTTTCATTGTCCTAAAAATGGCAGTAAAAGAATCTCTTGTTTTGTTTTTACTGGAAATTGAGATCAAAAGACAAAATAAATGGCTGTAACAGTTCAGAATAAAATAAAATCTCAGTTTCAGTGGTTATAAATCATAATGTATACTTTTATATGAGCTCTTTGCAAAAGAGTGGGAAATATAACTCCTCTTATCAGATATGAGTATTTTGTTTAAAAGGGAATATTTGCATAAATGTTTACAGACAGAATTTTTTAAAACGTGTATGTATGTATATATGTTGGTATAGGGTGGAGTGGCATGGAAAGAAGGCAGATGTGAAAAAGAATCATTATTCTTACTTAAAGTAGACACTTTAAATATTTAAGAAAACATAAAACTGAATATATTTTATACAAAGCTCAGGAGTGCAATTTTGCACTGTGAAGAGCAATGTTGAGAAGATTAACAACATAAAGTCAAAGCCAAATAATAGAAAGGCGGGCTCTAATCACAGTACCTGCCTTGTATTTGGACAGCATAATCTAAGTTTTCTATTCATCAGCATGTCCAAGACTCAAAAAAAGTTCCCTTTACCGTTTATCACTAAAGGTTTGAGCAGCAAGGTTTGAACATTATACCACCCACATCCTACTATTCCCTTCTTTCTCCTTCCCACAAAACGCACACACACACACACACACCCCTGCTTTTCAAAATATGTTTTTAAAATCAGGTCAGTCCCAGATGAACCAGCATATCTCTGCTGACTTTCTGTTCCTACTACACTGGTTGCTAGTATTTGACATCCTCAGCTCCCTTCATCCTACCCCAGCATGAGAGGCCCAGCCATGCAAGGCAGCCATTGGAGGAATCCCGGAAAATAACATAGGTTTCAGAAAACACTGCTGTCCTTTTCTTATTCCTCTTTCTACGATAAGACCCTGTCATCTCATGTCTCTTTCAAACATGCCAAGAAAATAAGAATACATGATGGTACCTGTGAGGGCAGAAGTAGTCAACAGGATCAAGCCTCCCAAAGGTGATTTGTTTGGCAAACACCATGTTTTAAAAAAAGATTTTAGATTCCACGTATAAGCAATATCGAAGACATTACTGTGTGTGGAATCTAAAGGACTGGTGCACATGAACTTATTTACGAAACAGAAATAGAGTCACAGATGTGGAAAGCAGCCTGATGGTGACCGGGGGAAGCAGGGCAGGGACAGGCTGGAATACCGGGATGGACATGTGTGTGCACACGCACCACTGTGTGTGAGATGGGTAAGAACTCAGTATACAGCAGAGGGAACTCTCCTCAGTACTGTCTGATGGCCGACATGTAGAACTAGAAAGAGTGCATATATGGATACGTCTAACTGACTCACTCCGCTCTGCAGCGGAAACTAACGCAGCATCGTAAATTAACTACGTATGCTCGGTCGCTCGGTCATGTCTGACTCCTTCGACCCCATAAACTGCAGTCCACCAGGCACCTCTGTCCGTGGGATTTTCTAGGCAAGAATACTACAGTGGCTTGCTATTTCCTCCTCCAGGGGATCTTCCCAAGCCAGGGACTGAACCTGCATTTTTCTGTGTCTCCTGCATCGACAGGCAGATTCTTTACCAAACTGAGCCACCTGGGAATACTCTAACAACAAAAATAATAATAATTTTAATAAGATTTTAGCTAGTTTTAAAAACTCAGAATATTTGAGAGGTCTGGCTTCTTCTGAGAAGTGGGAAGATCTGGCAGGACCAGGTCCACATTCTGGCAAGTCAGTAGTGAGCTCGCCCTTTAAGATGAAACCTGCACTTTTCAGCTAACCGATACTCTTCACCACGACCTGCAGGATTGTGTCAGCACTTTCCACACACTTACTCTTCTTGTCTGGTCCCCAGAGACATTTCTTTAACTTTGCAATTCCTGTACTAGACATCCGCTGGTCCTTTCTCATTCTGCTGGCTACAGTTGGTAGAGGTGGATAAAAATAAAGCAATCCCAAGGATTTTTTTTCTGATAATCAACCCTGTTTCACTGTCAGTAGATTATTGTTTTCCAAACCCAAATTACTGAAATTTTTATATTAACATGAAATTGTTGGATGGCATCGACTCAATGGACATGAGTTTGAACAAATTCCAGGAGATGGTGAAGGACAGGCAAGCCTGGCGTGTTGCAGTCCATGGGTTCACAAAAAGTCAGACACAACTAAGCAACTGAACAACAAGAACGACAATCACTTAGAACAAGATTTAAAGACCTATATCATGTATTTTCTCTAGCTTTTATGTTGGCTTAGAAACTAGCCTGAGTCTTATTTTAAAAATAGAAATCTTTCTAGGTTACATTCATAATTGTCATGCTGAGAGGGCGGTGACAACACCATGGTGTTAGTCAACTGGAAAAATATCTAGGAAAGTGCCGGGCAAAATTCCAGAATCAGCAAACCAAAGTAAAGCTGGTATAGTTTCAGGAAGTCAGGAGGTGAGAGGGAAGACAAAGTTCTAGGACCCAGGATATCAAATTATGCTTTTGAAAGGGGAAACAGATAACTGCCAAAAATTACACAGAAGCAACAGCACTGATGGGCAAAAACCAGTTGTCTATGACATCCTAGAGTTTTCTGCAGAAAATAGGTAGCTGTTCATCTACTTTTCAGAATACATTAGTGTAACTAGTAGGCAACTAGGAAGGCAATATTATAATCATGATTGGAATTTTCATTTTCGTATCAACAGCTAAAAGGAAGTTTATTTGCACATGCATGTGCGCGCACACACACACACACACACAATGGAATGTTACTCAGCCACAAAATGAATGAAATGATGTCATTTGCAACAACATGGATGCACCTGGAGATTATCAGAATAAGTAGGGTAAATCAGGCAGAGAAAGAGAAATACCATGTGATATCACTTATATGTGCAATCTGAAAAAAATCTACAAATGAACCTATTGAGAAATAGACCCACAGACACAGAAAGCAAATTTATGGTTACCAAGGGAAAGGGGAGTTAGGGATATTTATCCCTATTTGCTGGGAGCCGTTATGGGGGGTCCCGCCCATGACGAGGTCATGAAGAAAATACCGGGCAGGCAAGGCCGTCCGGGACCCCATCCATGACGAGGTCATGAGGAAAAAACCTGACAGGCAAGGCCGTCTAGGATAAGGGACCCTCCAGGTTGGCCTCGGCCTCTACCCCACCCTGTATCCTCCCCCCTTTTTCTGCTGTTGTTCTTGTTTGCCCTGCTGCAGATTCTTGTGTTACCTGCCGAGAGCTCTCCTGCTCCTCTTTCACTGAATGAGGACCAACTTAAAATCCTAATTAATAAATCTTCTGGATGCTGGAACCCTATGAAGGGGCCAAAGATGAAGGAAATGCTTCCATTCAAACATTTTGCAGGCATTCTGGCTTGTTTGATAAATGTGTAATCTCATTGCACAAAATGCTCTTGATTGTTCTAAACATCCTAAACACAGTACGTTAACAAAAGAAACTATTAAGCAGAGGCCCCTTTACAGGGTGAGAAAAGCTCCACAAATATGATAGCCACAAATGTGCCTAATAGAAAATACTTTAGATAGAGATTAGCTGGCGACTTCTTGCAGGTGGTTAACTTTTAGACTAAGAGCCTGTTTTGTGCCACATCTGCTGTTTTTGCAGTCCTTCGCATTTCTGTTCTGTAAAAAATGTAGTCCTATCTAGTTCCCATAGAGATGATGCTTATTAGAAAGAAAATAGATTAATTATAAGAAAAACAGGGTCGGCTACTGAAGTTGCTTAAGTCACACCATAAAATGTTAGCAGGCCTGAAGGCCAAATGATAAGAAAGACTCTTGTGAACGAAAAAGTATGTGGGTGACATCCAGTTTCTGTTGAAGGTCAAGTTGCTGTAATGTTTTGAGATGCCCTGTGTGTAAGCAATATGCACTTCCCCCAAAGATGTTGTTAAGGGTATAAAGGAGCCGTGCAAAAATAAACTTCAGACTTAGCCCTGAGCTTTGTCTCACTCTCTCTCTCATTCGCCGACGCCGTTCATCCTGAGGGTTCCCCTGGATCCTGCTGGGGCTGGACCCCGGCACCTATTATACTCCTATATTTATAGGAGTTTAGTATCAACATATACACACTACTATATAAAAAATAGGAGATTCACTGATGGCTCAGGGGTAAAGAATTCATCTGTAATGCAGGAGACACGGGTTCAATCCCTGCGTTGGGAAGATCCCCTGGAGAAGGAAATGGCAACCCACTCCAGTATCCTTGCCGGGAGAATTCTATGGACAGAGAGGCCCAGTGGGCTACAGGCTATGGGGTCGCAGAAGAGTCAGACATGATTTGGTGACTAAACACACACACACATATATATAAAATAGATAACAAGGATCTACTGTATAGCACAGAGAATTATACTCAATATTTTGAAGTAACCTATAAAGGAAAAAAAAAAATCTTAAAACTGAATCACTGTGCTGTCCACCAGAAACTTGTAAATCAACTATTCCTCAATAAAAATAAATATATAAATAAATAACAATTTAAACCATCTTAATTACTGAGTTTTATGCTTGAGGGAAAACTTCATACTGAACAGCAGGGAAGTTTGACTTCACAGTAAACGCCTAAGAAAATGTTTTAATTTGGTAGAAAGTAACCTCTATAAACTTTGACACTGTAAGATTTGTAGCATGATGTAAGTTGTAGTTGGTTATTTAGCTCCTTCCTGAGATTCTTAAAGATAACAAATTTCTTTCCTTACTTTATGTTCCTTTGAATCCTATTTTATATTGATAGAGATCTTTTATACACCATGAAAGGGAAAATGCTACAGTTAGACAAAAAGTTCTTATAACTATGTAATATTTCTAAGCATTGTTCTTCAGAAAACTAACATCCATTGAGATATTAATAGTTATTACTCAATGGCACTGAATGGTTTTCATGAAACTCATCACTAAGCTACCTACCAAATAATTATCAAAGTTAGATATCTACCAAATAATCATCACCCCTCCCTTCTTTCCTTTATAATGAAAGTGAAGTCGCTCAGTCCTGTCCGACTCTTTGCGACCCCATGGACTGTAGTCTATCAGGCTCCTCTGTCCATGGGATTTTCCAGGCAATAGTACTGGAGTGGGTGGCCATTTCCTTCTCCAGGGTATCTATCTTTCCGACCCAGGGATCGAACCCGGGTCTCCCTCATTGTAGACAGACGCTTTACCGTCTGAGCCACCAGGGAAGTCCTTTATAATAGCTAACATATATTTATTACTTTGTACCAACTGCTGCATTCCTATTTTCTCATTATTATTCTCATTTTGAAATAAAGAAAATTAGGCTTATCAGGTTTAAATAATTTTCTCAAAATCATGTAGTTGGCCAGTGACAAAGCTTAAACTAAATTCAGAGGGTCTGATTCCACAACTTGCCTCCTCGATGAATTTGGGGGAACCTTCGGTGATCATCTGATGAAAAAAGAACTAATTTTCCCTGAGCAAGAAGATACAAGCAGCATTCATCAACCAACCTTTGCATTAAATGTTTCTAGTCAGTGAGTACAGGCTATGCCATGGACTTACAAATTCAGTAGCCTTATTGTGTATTAAATATGTCATGTTTTGATAATTTATTAAGCAATTTATGAGACCATTTTTGCCTTTTACTTTAATGTTAGTTTGAATTATTCCTCTCTGCTACCATGGGTACCTTGCTAATACAGTAATCTAAAAAAAAAAAATTATAATTATAAAAGTGTTCCATGATCAAAAACATCTGAGAAATATTTGTGTAGGTCAATTCCTCTAAATACCATGAGAATGACAGAGTGGATGAATAGACTCCCAGAGGCTTCTTCTAGACCAGTTCAGTACAGTCACTCAGTCGTGTCCTACTCTGTATGACCCCATGGACTGCAGCACGTCAGGCCTCCCTGTCCATCACCAACTCCCGCAGTTTACTCAAACTCACATCCATAGAGTCAGTGATGCCATCCAAATACCTCATCCTCTGTTGTCCCCTTCTCCTGCCTTCAATCTTTACCAGCATCAGGGTCTTTTCTAAGTGAGTCAGTTCTTCACATCAGGTGGCTGAAGTATTGGAGTTTCAGATTCAACATCAGTCCTTCCAATGAATATTCAGGACTGATCTTCTTTAGGGTGGACTGGTTGGATCTCCTTGCAGTCCAACAGACTCTCAAGAGTCTTCTCCAACACCACAGTTCAAAAGCATCAATTCTTCAGCGCCCAGCTTTCTTTATAGTCCAACTCTCACACCCATACATGATTACGGAAAAACCATAGCTTTGGACAGACCTTTGTTGGCAAAGTAATGTCTTTGCTTTTTAATATGCTGTCTAGGTTGATCACAGCTTTTCTTCCAAGGAGCAAGCATCTTTTAATTTCATGGCTGCAGACTAGTAGATGGGGAATTAGACCTGCAAGGCTATCGGTCACAGAGAGGAGAGAAACTGATGGAATCAATAACACAGTTCCTGTGAAAGAAAATAGACAAGGGAACAGCAGGACTTAGAACGAATGGTTTGTCTCTGGAAGGCGGCATAGTGTTACAGAAGTATATTAGACTGAAATGCATTAGTCCAGTGACATTTCTATTGCTACTGGCTTTTGGAGTTGTGTATAAGTCCTACGACTCCAACTGTTTCAGTGAACAGTTCAGTTCAGTTCAGTTCAGTCACTCAGTCGTGTCCAACTCTTTGCGACCCCATGAATCGCAACACGCCAGGCCTCCCTGTCCATCACCAACTCCCGGAGTTTACTCAAATTCATGCCCATCGAGTTGGTGATGCCATCCAGCCATCTCATCCTCTGTCGTCCCCTTCTACTCCAGCCCCCAATCCCTCCCAGCATCAGGGTCTTTTCCAATGAGTCAACTCTTTGTATGAGGTGGCCAAAGTACTGGAGTTTCAGCTTCAGCATCAGTCCTTCCAATGAACACCCAGGACTGATCTCCTTTAGGATGGACTGGTTGGATGTCCTTGCGGTCCAAGGGACTCTCAAGCATCTTCTCCAACACCACAGTTCAAAAGCATCAATTTTTCGGCACTCAGCTTTCTTCAAAGTTCAACTCTCACATCCATACATGACCACTGGAAAAATCATAGCATTGACCAGACGGACCTTTGTTGGCAAAGTAATGTCTCTGCTTTTTAATATGCTATCTAGGTTGGTCATCACTTTCCTTCCAAGGAGTAAGCATCTTTTAATTTCACAGCTTCAGTGAACAAGGGTTTGTTAAATTGCCAGATGTTTGTGATTTGCATGATACAGTGCATCATATATTAAGTCACTGAACTTAGGTAGTTCCTGTTTCAAACAATGTTATGAGGCACAAATAATACAACCGGAAATTTGTTAAAGAATTCTGGAGATAAACATAGGCATATCACAGTTTATTGTGCTTTTGTTTTGTGATGCTTCACAGATACTGTATTTTTAACAATATGAAGATGTCTGATGACCCTGTGTTGAGGAAACCTCTGGGTGTCATTTTCCACGAGCATTTATTGGCTCACTTTGTGTCTCTAAGTCACATTTTCATAACTCTCACAAAATTTCAAACATCTTCACTGTTATCGTATCTGTTATGGTAATCTGTGATTGGTGATCTGTGATGTTACTATTGTAAAAAGATTATGACTCACTGAAAGCTCAGATGATGGTTACAGTTTTTAGCAATAAAATATTTTTTAATTGAGGTAGATAATTTTTTGTCATAACACTTCACTATGACATAGTGTAAACACAACTTTTATACGTACTGGGAAACCAAAAACTTTGTGACTTGCATTGTCACAATATTTGCTCTATTGCGATGGTCTATAGCTGAACCTACTATATCTCAAGTATGATTGAAATATTTCCTGCCTGTATCTAGATTTGAGAGTACAAGAAATGAGATTGCATTTCCCCCAAAAGACAACATATTTACATATGTCTGCCAAGAACATAAACAAAGAGATGAGAGACAAAAGTGCTATATGGAATATTTTGAGTTCAACATATTATAAAAACAATGCTTACCACATAAACATTTACTGAATTATCATGAAAATAATATTTGGAAGTACATTTATCATGAATCACAACATAGATACAGAATAGCCTATCTAAATGACTGGAGAAATATACTTGATTAGGTTATTTTGTTATTTCACTTTGTTTCACTTACCAATTTTTAAAGCAGAAATACCAAGAAAAAGTTCTAATATTTCATTAGGAACACTAAATTTACAAGGAGTCTTTGTTATAAAACAGGATACTCTTGCTTAAGAGAAGAAAGGGAGGAAAATATTTGGCTAACCACAGGCTGCTCTGGAGAACTATCCTGTGTCTAAATTATTACATCATTTATCATATTAGAATATTGGGCATGATTCCCTCCTTTTGAACCATTTTCTGAAACATTATAGGCATTTCAGATGTTGATGTGTCTGACTTGAAGCTACTTTCAAAAGAACTTGAAACTTTTCCGTAGAGTTGACAGATAGCTCTTTAAGACACTTTGGGATCTATTCACGTCATAGAGTACCTACTTTGTGCATAAAGTCATCTTCATACTTTAAATTCTAAAAATATAGTTGTTATATTGAGATTTAGGGATATTTTCCTAAGTCAAAATAGAGCAGGCTATTTACCCTGAGTTGTTTTTTGTTAAAATAAACATCAAAGCATAACAGATGTTATCTAAATTAAAAAGGAGAGGTAAAAAATAGACATGTTTTTCTAATTCCAACCATGGATAACCACATAAGAATTAGATATGAGCTAGGGCTTAAAGTTAAATTTATTATATTTCTTTACTTCATAATTTCTTTAAAATTAAAGAAATCATAGTATGTTGTAAACAGCAAAGTTCTCAGGAAGGTTATTCATCAAAAAATTTTACCAACAGCTAAACTTTTATTGACTATGGATTACGATTTGCATAGAACAAGAATTTATAAAATGAAGGTTTATGAGACTAACATAAGACAAAATTCAAAGGTTAAGTTCATTAGAACATTAGTTCTTAGTTTTTTCTCTTATTCTACCCACCCACTAAGCTTGGTTTGAGTTGTGAATACCTAGCCAGGCTTAACACAGCTACAGGATAGGAGTGGCAGCTACCGCATTCCATAAATTGGAGTTCAAATTTATACTCTTTGTGTATCCAGAGAAGTTTCACAACGCAGATAAATGGTATAACTATAGGACTTTTTTTGCATGCTTATGTAAGAACTAGAATGTTCTTCTGCTCTAAAAACATGAATTGTATTTAGGCATGATATTAAGAAGAACCCAAAGTTATTGATTCATGTACATCTCTAATAACAACTGGATTTCAACAGTTCAACAGCCATTAACCCTAAACTGTAACTAATGGTGATAAACATGAATGATAAGGTTCGTTAAGTTTGATATAAACATGATTTGTTGAGTTCAGTATAACAATAATTATTACAGTGTAAAAGAGTATTTACTGAGTTACCATTGCAATAATTTATGGTAGTTAAAATAGCTGCGTTTACCATGGATTGTCCAGCACTTAAATTTTAACCTTAGATAAATCCACCTGTATTAGTCAGGGTTCTCTAGGGAAACAGAAGGTATACATCTAATGAGATTTATTAAAAGGAAGTGGCTCACGTGACACATAGTCTAAGAATCTCAAGGTGTGCAGTTGGCAAGCTGGAGGCTCACAAGAGAGGGCTGTGTAGTTCCAACCTGAATCCAAAGGCCTGAGAAGTAGGGGAACCAAAAGGGTGAGTTCGAGCACAATGGCAGGAAAATACTGATTTCCTGGCTCAAGCCGTCTTGTTCTATTCAGGTCTTCAGTTGATTGGACAAAGCACATCCACATTAGGGAGGGTATCTTCACTCAGTCTACCAAATCAAATGTCATCTTATCCACAAACACCCTTACAGTCAGGCCCACAGTAACATTTGTCTAAATGTCTGGGTATTCTCCGACCCAATCAAGTTAACACAAAAAATTAATGATCATATGACCCAAAAGGTGAGTGTTCTTTTTAAACTTCATCAAACTTTTAAGATAAAATAGAGATGTTTTATTTCTACTAAAGTTTGTTTATTTTAAAAAATAAATTAAATCATATATGTTAAACTAGAACACTAAAGCAGATAATTTACAAGTTGGAGAAAATAAATTCACAATTAAAGATCACAAAAGCAGCTTAAATATCTAAATAAACCTATTGAAAAGGAAAATCACATTAACCTATGATAACTCCTTTCAATATTTATTGAGTTCCCGTTAAGTTTTGCTAAATGTTAATTAATGGCTTCCCAAGTGGCTTACCAGTAGATGATTCGCCTACAATGCAAGGAACTCAGGAGACGTGGGTTTGGTCCCTGTGTCAAGGAGATCCCCTGGAAGAGGAAATGGCAACCCATTCTTGTATTTTTGTCTAGAAAATCCCATGGACAGGGGAGCCTGGTGGGCTACAGTCCAAAGGGTCACAGAGTCCCAACAGGACAGCCCTGAGCACAAACGCTAATGGTGTAAGGGTAAACATGGTAAATATAGTCCCTGTTATCAGGGAACTTATAACCTAGTGGGGAAAACAGTGTCACATAATCACACAAATAAATACAAGTTTAGATAAAATTTTACTACCTCCCTAAACACAGCATGTCACAGTCTTTCCCTGAATACTGGTTCTGAAGTTACCATATAAGACACACTTTTCTCACTTTCAAATACTCAAGTTTCCTCTAAAGTAGAGGAATCAATCAGTCGTGGAGAAATTTAAACCAAGAAGAGATTCAAGTCCATCTCATGATGGAATGATGGACTAAATTTTCCATGGCGTTTAAATTAATTTCTCTCATTACTCAGTCCCAATCTCTCTCTCTCTTATCAACTCAGATGAATAAAATTGTCTAAATTAAATGCAGCTGTGATAGGACACCACTTAGGAGGCACATCTGTTCCTTGAGAACAGGGTGTTCCTTAAGGCAACACCAAGTTTGTATTCTTAGCATCTAACATTGCGGGCTTCCCTCGTGGCTCAGACAGTAAAGCATCTGCCTGCAATGTGGGAGACCTGGGTTTGATCCCTGGGTCAGGAAGATCCCCTGGAGAAGGGAATGGCAGTCCACTCCAGTATTCTTGCCTGGAGAATTTCACAGACTGAGGAGCCTGGCAGGCTATAGTCCATAGGGTCACAAAGAGTCAGACATTGTAGCTGGAACCTAATAATTGTTTATTTAATTAGCATGGAAATCTTGCCAAAACTCCATAAGCCTAGAAGAGAACTCTTCTTTCTCAAAAAGCTTGGAATACACACTATCCTTCATGAAGACAACTGAAAAATCTTACACAAAGACATTTTAAATTGATTATGGTGACTGAAATCAAAGGGTAGAGTTATATATAAATCATGTCAAAAGGCAACATCAGAACAGAACCACAATTATATAGCTCATTTCAGCCTAGTAATTATTTATGGAGAGCTGGCTTTGTGGTAGCTACTATTGTAGATATTTATTTAAGAAGAAAAGATTATTTTAAAAGTATCTCCAATTCCAGAAATGAAGGAAATGACATTAAATGTATCAAATTTAATGACTTTTATTCAGCAAGCCACAACAGTTAAAAACAAGAATACCAGAAAAAATTGTAGGATGTCACTATATCTTTGAGAAAGAAGAATTCAGCAACGAGTTGTCTAGGGGTGGAAGCAACAAAATGCTTAAACAATATCCAAGTCAGATTTGAGATATTTTCAAATGAGAAACTATACCCATTGAAAAAAACATGAATAAAAAGCATGTTAACTACACTTGAGGGATTAATAATCTGTGTTAGATTCAGAGAAGGATAATATGAATCAATATAATATGTTAAGTCTAAGCGACACATGCTTTGTAGTGATGGTAGGGGAAGATATAAAAGTTCAAAGGAGCTGGGGGAAAAACTAAATCACTGAACAGCAGGCTGTGTGAGCAGAAGCCATTTAGTGTTATTAGAGCAAAGAGAAGAGGCTGTAAATGAATGCAGGGAGCAGATCACAGCTGCCCCGTGTAGTACGCTGGGTGGATGGGCATTCCCCCTGTGGCAACAGGGACCGTTCACATGTATGTGGCATGGTGGAACTGACATTCCTCAGCCAACAGTTTAAAGACTGTTTGGGAGACAGAATAACTGGATTGGGACTATCACCAAGGTGACTTTAGGAACTACACATGAGAGATTGCAATGGTGGGGACTAGGGTAGTGATAAAAGCGATAAATGGGGAAAGGAGGAGGTTGAAGAAATAGTCAAGACATAAAATGAGCAGGATCTGGTGACTGATTTGATACCAGGAATGAAGAACAGATATTTGGCTTAGACAAAGAGATGAACGATGCCACTTTTAACCGGGAGAAATAACTGCCAAAAATAATGTATCATTTGCTTAAACAGAAATATTCTTAAATGGAAAGACTGAGAAGACCAGTTTGATTTAACCTAATGCAGCTCCCACTGTCAAATATGGTGAGAAAGATCACAGAACTACAGCTATGCCTCACTTTGGACTAAAACTAATCTTAAGCAACAGGAGAGCTACAGAATGACTCAAACTGCAAGTATGTTCTTTGCTTCAGCACTGTTTTTTCAGGAATATGACCACTCCTATGTGTTTAAGAGCACATTAATGATTGTCAGCTACTCAACTGAGAAACTAAAGGAAGGAGGCGACCAGAGGCACGGGCATTTGGAATGAATGTCAGAATTCACTTCCAACTTAAGACTGGAGCATATTCTCGAAATTTTTGATTCACAGAAATACTTCTCTGGGGCAGATACACTGGTAAGCAGCAGAGGAACCTTCATACATGAGCAACATCACTTGTATCTCTATGTAGACATTTATTAGACAAGAATCTAAAATGCGTTTATTGAGCACATGTTCTGTACAAGGTATTGTTGTGTATTGCCATCTTTTTTCTCCCCTAAAAATAAGAGGCACCTATACAGTTACAAAACAACAAACAATGGTGACAGCTGAGGCAAACCATGTAGTCTCTTTAGACTTCAGATTGATCATTTATACAAGCAGGTCACTGAATTCTAAGAGCTGTTCAAAATCTGTGACTCTGACATAAATTGAGGAACTGAATCACATTTCACTGTAATAAAACACTCACTCCTAGAAAAAGCCTAACATTTTAATTGTTTTTCCCCCACTGTATATAATGATAATCTCATGTTTTCAGGAATAACGAGTTAATAAAATCATTAGACTTCTTTCCTCATCATTACACTTATGATAAAACATACTTGACATTTCTGAAGATGGAGTACATCTAAATAATAATTTGCCATTGTCAATATTTGTTTCCTTTTTCTAAAGTTTCACTAAACTGATGGTGAACTGAGAATTGCATAAATAAAGAATCAGAGCTACCATTTGGAGCTGCTTCTTGGTACCAAGCTCAAGGGCCACAGTTATAAAACGAACCAACTAGCTTTAGAAGCCAGCTCTGCCTTTTAGCTGAAAGAGCTATAAAGTTTTAAAGTTATGGTAGCCGCTGAGCCTCCCAGAGAGTTTACTTCCGACTTTATTTCAAATTGCAAGAAGATCACATGGAAAAAAAATATTTCAGGTGGCCAAATATAATTTGTATCTTTTGTAAAATGTATCTATCTTTAAAAAAAAATATGGCTTGAATGTATAGCCAATCTTTTCTAGGAAAGACTTCCAGATGGACCTGTGATTTTTTTATTTCCCTGTGGTATACTGAAAGTTAAGAGAAAGAAATATCAAGTAACTACAGCAAAATCCTAATGCAACAGAGAGCATCTTTGAGGAAAAGAGAAAATATGTTTCTTCACCATGAAATATGCTCATCAGTGCACATCCTCTCTCTTGAACTCTCTCTTAGTAAACATGCTAGAAGAAAATAGCTTTTTAACCAAATATTATATCAAATGATTTTGCTGAGCAGCAGGAAGAGCTGTAAAAGACTAGCTGCCATTTTCCATGAATGTTGATGGATGAGGAAATCTGATCCCGACATGCAATTCAAGGAAGATTCCAACCCAGCTACTAACCGCCAGCAAACACGGTAATGACTCGATATTTCCCCTGACAGCACAGCAGAGCCAAGTGTTAGAACAGGGCAGGGAGACAGAGAGAGAGTCATCTTAAAGCCTGTTCCTAAGGTCAAAAACAGCATGACAAAAAGCCCCTTTACAAAATGTTAGGCTGACAGAATAAGTTCACATTTATGTGTGCTCACGTTTGAGATCCACTAAGCTGGCCTGAAGAAAAGCACAGCTATCCAGGCATTCTGCCTCAGAACAACTGTAAAATAGCAGATTATTAATCGGCAGGGAAGGCAGAGGAGGCAGCAACACGCGGCACAGCTCCAGACTGCGTCATTTACACGCTGTCTACGTAGATAATATCTAGCAAAGTTGGAGCGACACAGCGCTAAGGCTCTGGCTGGAGAACTTACAAGAAACACTACTTGGGACTCCGCTGATGGCCCAGTGGTTCTGAACCCACCCTGCAATGCAGGGGATGCAGATTCGACCCCCTGGTTGGGGAACTGGAATCCCACATGCCTCAAGCGTCTAAGCCCAACCGCCACAACCACAGAGCCTGTGCGCCACAACCTAGACTCACTGCGGCCAAATTAATAAATAAGATGTTCTTTAAGAGTACTGCTTGCTTATCCATTCGTCTGCTGATGGGCATCTAGGTTGCTTCCATGTCCTGGCTATTATAAACAGTGCTGTGATGAACACTGGGGTCCACGTGTCTCTTTCAGATCTGGTTTCCTCAGTGTGTATGCCCAGGAGTGGGATTGCTGGGTCATATGGCAGTTCTATTTTCAGTTTTTTAAGAAATCTCCACACTGTTCTCCATAGTGGCTGTACTAGTCTGCATTCCCACCAACAGTGTAAGAGGGTTCCTTTTTCTCCACACCCTCTCCAGCATTTATTGCTTGTAGACTTTTGGATAGCAGCCATCCTGACTGGCGTGTAATGGTACCTCATTGTGGTTTTGATTTGCATTTCTCTGATAATGAGTGATGTTGCAGACGAATGGATAAGGAAGCTGTGGTACATAGACACCATGGAATATTACTCAGCCATTAAAAAGAATTCATTTGAATCAGTTCTAATGAGATGGATGAAACTGGAGCCCATTATACAGAGTGAAGTAAGCCAGAAAGATAAAGAACATTACAGCATACTAACACATATATATGGGATTTAGAAAGATGGTAATGATAACCCTATATGCAAAACAGAAAAAGAGACACAGATGTACAGAACAGACTTTTGGACTCTGTGGGAGAAGGCGAGGGTGGGAAGTTTCGAGAGAAGAGCATGTATATTATCTAAAGTGAAACAGATCACCAGCCCAGGTGGGATGCATGAGACAAGTGCTCGGGCCTGGTGCACTGGGAAGACCCAGAGGAATCAGGTGGAGAGGGAGGTGGGAGGGGGGATCGGGATGGGGAATACATGTAACTCCATGGCTGATTCATATCAATGTATGACAAAACCCACTGCAATATTGTAAACTAATTAGCCTCCAACTAATAAAAATACATGAAAAAAAAATTTTAAAAATAAATAAATAAATAAAAAATAAGTAAATAAAATAAAATAAAGAGGTGACTGGGTCGCAGCATGAGAAAAAAAAAATAAAAAGTACTGCTTGCCTGCAGGGTTTATCCTATTTCTAAATACGTAACCTCTGTAAGGAAAAATTAACTGCATGCTAACAGAATTATCCATTTTCCTGATAATGAAGGGAATCCACATTTTACATGATGTGACTTCAGTATGAGACAAACCATTTGCCAAACAAAGAATCTGTCCCTCAGGTTTTCTTTTCCTAGAATGAGAAATACAATAAGAGAAATAGAATCATGCCACTCACTGTCTTTATTACTTAGAAATGGAGGTTCAGGCATATTTTTTATTTATTTATTTATTTATTTATTTTAGGCATATTTTTATGAAGAGTCATTGGGAGGCTGGAAAGGCTTGGGGCTTCTACTCACTCTTTCTTACCTAATGTAGAATCAAAACAGTCAAATTCATAAAATAATAACTACTACTATTTATTAGGCACTTAGGATACACACACATTTTTACAAATGATATCACATCACCAAGATCGCTGTAAAGTAGAGATTATGGCCATTTATGTATTAATGAGGAAAATGAGAGTAAAGAAGTGAAATCTTTTATCCAAGGTTCTGATTAAGAGGGCCAGCATTTGAACCCACATCTATGGGACTTCATTATTACCTGCTTTGTCCCACAAAAATGATGGAAGAGATGATTGACTTAATGAGACAAAATGCTTTCTAAAAAGCCATAGCCAACCAACAAGGGAAACAAATTGGCTTGTAAGGCAGTGAACTCTGATGATTACACATAACAATTATGTATATCCATATGGAGTACTTTACACGGTAAAATGATTATCATACACATGAACTCATTTAGCTTGTATAGTCCTATGAGTCAAACATTTTAATTCCCATTTAATGGGAATTCTTTGAACACGAATCTTGCATTACAAAGAGACGTGATTTAGACAGATACTAAAGCCTTGCTGTCTTAAAACCCTATGGCTCTCTGAAGGTATGCAGGGGAAATTTTTGAGCCTGGGGACTTTTCAGGGTTACTTGCTTAATATAGACTGTGTTGCAGCTCTCCCTTACTCACTCATAAATAGTTCCTCTGCATCCGCTGTAATTGGTGGCACAGAGTGACCGACCCCCATGCTGCCACATTCTACTGAGAGCGGCTTCCTCCTACAAGAGTCATTAAAAACTAAGAAATGCTTGTCTGAGACAAAGTGTGTGCAGACAAAGTCACAAAGATGCTCAACGGGGAACTGAATATCTACAAATTCAGGTCTCTCTCCCAGAAACGGGCTTCCCAGGGGGCTCACTGCATCAAGAATCTGCCTTCAACGCAAGAGACACAGGAGACACGGGTTCAATCCCTGGGTGGGAAAGATCCCCTGGAGGAAGGAGGGCATGGCAAGCCACTCCAGTATTCTTGCCTGGAGAACCCCATGCACAGAGGGGCCTGGGGGGGGCGGGGTGGGCTACAGTGCATGGGGTCGCAGAGAGTCAGACACCACTGAAGCAACTGAGCACTGAGCAGTCCTGTAAACATCTTACTGAACTTTATGTGACTGACGTGAGCATTAATTTTTCTCACCCATTCTCAGAAAGCAATTCAGGTCTGACTTTGATGGCCAACAACTGCTTATAGAGCAGAGTATATATACTGTGAGAACTCTAACAACCCTTATACAATTAAAACAAATGTAACCAGAATGACTAAGCTCGATTTGCCAGAGACCTCTTCATGAGATCACATTACAGTTTTTTTTTCCTTTTTTTAATGGACAGACTTTTTTAGAACAGTTTTAGGTTTACAGAAAATTGAGAAGACCATATCAAGAGTTATATGGGAACCAGCACCAAATTTCCTCTATTATTAACATCTTATATTACTGTGGAATATTTGTTACAATCAATGAATCAATGTTAATACCTTGTTATTAACTAAACTCCATATTTCATTCTTATTTCCTTAGTTTTTAACTAAGGTCTTTTATCCCTGTTCCAGGATCCCATTCAGTATCTAATACTTTCAGTTGGCATGTCTGCTTAGGCTCCTCTTGGCTCTGCCAGCTTCTCAGACCATGGCTACAAAACAGTAGTAGAAACATTAGCCAACTTCATTTCCAAATATATTATTCCAAATATATATATATACATATATATATAATTTATTTTAGAATTTTGATGGAAGTAAGAACAATAATAGCACACAGAGCTGCTGTCACGCTACCCTATGCCTTGGAAAGAGACTAAGAACCTAAATTGCTAAGTGCTTCTCCAGTATGCTATATTTTTCTCAAAAGATACAAGGACAAAGAGGAAATTATAATGGCTCCCTCTAAGTATTGCCTTTTGATAGAGGAACATGCAAATGGAGACAAAGAATACTATGCAATATACATACAGCCTAAATACATATAGTCGATTAAATTCATCACTCATGTGAGCAGGGATATAATCATACTGTCAATTTAAGCAAATTCCACAATCAAATAAGAACTCTTTTTCTCATTATTGTTGTTGTTGTCTAGTCACTCGGTCACATCTGACTCTTTTGTAATCCTATGGACTGTACCCACCAGGCTTCTCTGAGCATGGTATTTTCCAGACAAGATTACTAGAGTAGGTTGTCATCTCCTCCTCTGGGGAGCTTCCCAGTCCAGGGATCAAACTCACGTCTCCATGTCTCCTGCATCACAGGCGGATTCTTTTACCACTGAGCTACCAGGGAACCCTTTCTTATTATTGATTCAATTTACTCATTCATTTAATAAATATGTATTCTGGCTGCTCTGTATGCTGGGTGACGTTTCAGGAAGTGAGAACACAGTAGTGAATACTCCCTATTCCCACAGATCTCACATTCCAATGGGAAGATTAATTGATAACTATAATGTATTGGTACGTGCTATCACTTACCAAGTAGAACAATCAAACAGGATAATAAGGGGCAACAATGGTGTTTTCTTGAGAAGTATAGTCAGAGAAGATCTTTTTGACAAGGTGTAACTGGAGCAGAAAGTTGTGTAAAATATAGAAGTGAGCTTTGGGTAACCTAAGGGTAACAACTACTACAGAGGTCCTGAGGCTCTCACGCATGGAGTGCTTAATAGTGTAAAACAGTAATTTAAATGTTTATAGTCTGTTGGCAGCTTGAAGAAAAAGGGGCTTTCCCAAAAATACTTTTGGAGAAAATATACGTTTAAAGTGTTTCTTCTGTATAAAAAGCAACAAATGACCAAAAACATGTCTCTTTTACCTCTATCAGTGGCAGCTACAGTCTTGCCATGAAAAACTTTTCTCTCGCCAAACAGCTCATTATTTATAAAGTTAAAATAAATATGCAGTCTTCTTATAACAAAATATAAATTTCTTGTTAATTAACTTTGGTTACTTTCCTCTATATTTTTATACATTCATCATACTGTGTGCTGTGCTTAATCGCTCAGTTGTGTCCGACTCTTTGCGACCCCGTGGACTGTAGCCCGCCACGCTGCTCTGCCCATGGGGATTCTCCAAGCAAGAATACTAGAGTGGGTAGCCATTCCCTTCTCCAGGGGATCTTTCCAACCAAGGGACTGAACCCAGATCTTCCCCATCGCAGGTGGATTCTTTAGCATCTGAGCCACCAGCGAAGCCCACATTCATCATGGAAACTGTTAATATCAAACTGAGTAACCAAATTAATAGAGTAAGGAGAATGAAATAATCATTTATTGAGAGAGATGCCCCTCTATGCTCAATTTATTCACTCATTAGAATAACATAGTAAGGTAGGTGTTACTAAACCCATTTTAGAGACCAAAAATCTAAAGTATCACAGGCTTTTGTAACTTGTTCCAGAAGGGCTCCCAAGAGGTAATTATAGTATATAAACCCATTCTGAGAGATCCCAGAGCTTAAAGCTTACACACATGCAAGCATTCACCAGTAACTAACACAATGAATAAGGTTTAGATGTTTTTAAAAGCTACTCAACCTATTTGAGAAGATTAAAAAGAATATCAACAACTAGTATTGACTAAGTTATAGAAAAATGGACAATCTTACAACATTATTGTTGAAAGAACTAACTCACAGGGTATTTAGAAAGAGAAACTTCATATAATCTGATTTAACCTTCTATAATGTGATTTAAAAAAAAAAAAAAGGTCTTAATGACCCGTTAACCATGATGGTGAGATCACTCACCTACAGCCAGCCATCCTGGAGTGTAAAGTCAAGTGGGCCTTAGAAAGCATCACTAGAAACAAAGCCAGTGTGATGAAATTCCAGCTGAGCTATTTCAAATTCTAAAAGACGATGCTGTTAAAGGGCCAGCAAACTTGGGAAACTCAGCAGTGGCTGAGTTCCAGAGGACTGGAAAAGGTCAGTTGTCACTTTAATCCCAAAGAGAGGCAAAACCAAAGAATGTTCAGACTACCGCACAATTGCACTCATTTCACATGCTGGCACGGTAATGCTCAAAATCCTTCAAGTTAGGCTTCAACAGAACTTTTAGATGTACAAGCTGAATTCAGAAGAGGCAGGAGAACCAGAAATCAAATTGCCAACATCCATTGGATTGTAGAAAAAGCAAAGGCATTCCAGAAAAACAACTACTTCTGCTTCATTGACTGTGCTAAATCCTTTGACTGTGTGGATCACAACAAACTGTGGAAAATTCTTAATGAGATGGGAATATGAGACCACCTTACCTGCCTCCTGAGAAACCTGTACGCAGGTCAAGAAGCAACAGTTAGAACTGGACATGGAACAATAGACTAGTTCCAGATTGGGAAAGGAGGGTGTCAAGATGGTATATTGTCACCCTGCTTATTTAACTTATATGCAGAATATATTTTATGTTAAACACTAGAAATATATTGGTGGGCAAAAGAAATCACAGTTTTGCCCCCATAAAGTTTGTGGCCTACTGGGAAATATATTTAATAAATAATTATACTAATACATGCATTATTAAAAATTGAGATAGTGGCTTTGAATGGAAGGAACATGATATTAAGAGAGCATGAAGCAAAGGAAAGTAAGTTTGGATGGTGGAGGCAGGTGGTCATGGAAGCTAGCCCTGAAGAAGTTAAGTCTGAACTAAAATCTGAAAATGAGTAAGAGTTAACCAGGTTAAGAACAAAGGAAGAAAGTTCCAAATAGAAACAATACTTTCAAAAATCCTGAGGAGGGAAGGTCATGCAATGTTAAAACAGCTGACATGGTCAGGACCACATATATTAACACAAATTTTCATTTACTCAACAAATGATCATAGGCATAAATGTCAGTACCTTATGCGATTTGCTTCATAAAAAATTATCATTACCATATTTTTCAATACAATATTGTTTCTACTTGACATTTATTTTCCCAAATAGGGTACTTACTATATGACAAGAAATCTCTAATTTCATGGAATCCTGTACAGCTGGGAAACTGATGCTTAGAATAGCTGATTTGCCCAAGGTCACAAAGCTAATAAAGGGCAAACCTAAGAACTGCATCAGCCCTGCTCAAAGCCCAGCTTCTTTCCACTTGACCTCATTTCCACCATATTAATTAAAACTTGCATTTTCAGCTAGTAGAGCAGAGCATTGTCAGTCTTTTTAAATCATCATTTTAAACAGCTTGGACATATCTGTAAGGGTAGGTTTTTGCATAGTGATGTTTACGGCTCTCATACAATTATTTAAATTAACCAGACTTCATGCACGCGTTAAGTTTCTTAGGAGTACCTATTTTTATTTCATAGGAACATATGCCCTGGCTCTATTTCTCCCCACATTATAATCCAGATATCCCAGCATTCCATTGATTCTTCTCAAGTTCTTCTGAATATTAATAGCTCTTTGAGTTACAGCCAATCACAAAGTTTGAAGATTAGAGGAAAATAACTTTGGTTAATCACAGAACCAGCAAATCTACAAGGCAGATTCTGTGCCTGAAAGGAAGGACAGTGTCTGGGGTGAGCCAGCTCCACTCTCTCGTCTTCCTCAATGCTCTGCCTAAATGCACGCAAACTTCAGTGGCTTCAGCAGCATACAATCTACTAGATCAGTGCAGCCCAGAAATGCAAGCTGGCCACATTTTATACTCTTTGGAGCCTGAAGAGGTGGGGTCACAACAGCACCCTAGGGTTTATTCTATTATCGTGATTTTTTTTAAATTTTGCTATACAACAATTGGTTGTTGCTGTTTAGTCAGTGAATTTTTTTGACTCTTTGCGACCCCATGGACTGTAGCCCACAAGGCTTCTCTGTCCTTGGGATTTCCCATGCAAGAATACTAGATCGGGTTGCCATTTCCTCCTCCAGGAGATCTCCACCAAGGGATCGAACCAGCACCTCCTGCATTGGCAGGTGTATTCTTTATCACTGAACCATCACAGAAGCCCACACGACAATTACTAAAACTAACTAGTGTTTTGCATGTGTTAGTTACTCAGTCATGTCTGACTCTCTGCAACCCATGGACTGTAGAGTAGCCCACCAGGCTCCTCTGTCCATGGAATTCTTCAGGCCAGAATACTGAAGTGAGTTGCCATTTCCTTCTGTAGAATAGTGTTTAAGCTTTTATTTATATCTTTGGTTCTACTCACGGTTAAGTGTCACAGCTCTAGGAATGGCTGTCTGCTATGCTTGGGGATGTTCACATTTTATTCTCATACTCTAGAATTTTCTACATCTCTGATTCTGTTTGAAAGGACATCATGTGTTCCACTCCTTTCCTCACACCCATCTATTCATTATTTTTTCAAAGAGCATTTGATATTCATCTTCCTGTTAGCATCATGCCTAGCTAAATTTTAATTTCACTTACTTTAAATAGTAACCTTCAGGATTTTATATACATATACATATATATATAAATAACATATATAGTAATATATATTAATAACAATGCTTACATATTTTTCAATGTACTTAAGCTCTGTATATACTTTCATCTTAGAAATGCCAAATATTCTTTTAGGAAAAAAGATCAGATAAAAATCAATATGTAAAAAGAACTACAACAGTCAGGAGGAACAAAGAATAATTATGTATCTTGGACTTCATCCACTTTCAACTTGAATAATTGCATTTATCATGTCTAAACACTGACTTCATTTTAAACTGTTACATTTAATGTTTGTTTTGACTGTCACATTACTAAATTTAATCCTTGCCATGTTATTTGTATCTTCTAAAGAACAAATGTATATGTTAATAATTTTATTTGGTTACACTGAAGAAGAGGTTAAATATGAATAAGATCTTTATTGGGAATGTATGTTTGTCATTTTAGCTAAAGATCAAAGCTTGTTTGGATATTACAAGGAATTTTTTTTTACTTTTACAATTATTAAATGAACTATCCAAATTATTTGCTGAGTTATTCAAGAAGAATATAGATAAAATATGTACCTTCTATGCACAAAGTTAGATTTTAAATCTTAATCACACTTTTTATAGCTAGCCAACAGTAAATCTGTCTCTAGGCCTTTCTCAAAAGTTTTCTGTGATTAAAATTAATGTTCGTTATTGGTCTTTATGTGGGATAAAGAGAATGTTTGGTTCTACATCCTATGGTTGCTGGATTTTCTGGCTTCTGTGAATCAAATCAAAGTGCTTCTATAATCCCTTAGACCAAGAGGCCTGTACCACTTGCATGAGCCTGCAGTCACTTAGGCTGACTTGTTCCTGTTTTTAAAAAACTCCCTTCCCTACCAACATCCACTAATAAAATAAATAAATCATGAGCATGTAATGTACCCTATGGGAAATAAAATCAATAATATTATATTAACTTGTGAGTGTGTGAAAGTCACTCTGTCATGTCCGACTGTTTTGGACCCCATGGACTGTAGCCCACCAGGGTCCTCTGTCCATGGAAATCTCCAGGCAAGAACACTGAAGTGGATTGCCATGCTCTCCTCCAGGGGATCTTCCTGACCCAGTGATTAAACTTGGTTCTCCTACACTGCAGGCAGATTCTTTACAGTCCAAGCCACCAGGGAAACCCTGTATTAACTTTGTATGGTGACAAATGGTTACTATTGTGGTGATCATTTCACACTGTATACAAATGTCAAATCACTATGCTGTCCATATGAAATATAATGTATCAAATATACATCAACAGAAAATAATAGAAAAATCAAATTAAAAAAAGAAAAAAAAACTTATTCTGCTATCCAGTAGCACTATAGAAACCCTCAAAGCCATTTTAATTAAACCTTAAGCCTTGCGACCTCCCTTGGGGTTCAGTGGATAAGAATCTGCTTGCCAATACAGGTGGCACAGGTTCGATCCCTCATCTGGGAAGATCCCTCATGCTTTGGGGCAACTAAGCTTGTGCCCCACAGCTACTGAAGCCTGCGTGGCTAGAGTCCATGCTCGGCAACAAAAGACGACCCCTCAGTGAGAACCCCACAGGCGCGACTACAGAGCAGCCCCTACTCGTCAACTAGAGAAAGCCTGTGGGCAGCAGCAAAGACCCAGCACCACCAAAAGTGAGCAAATAAAAATATTTTAAAAACCCCTAAGCCGGGGACTTCCCTGGTGGTTCAGTGGCTAGGACTCTGTGCTTCCAATGCAGGGGGCCCGGGTTCAAACCCTGGTCAGGGAACAAGATCCCATGTGCTGTAACTAAGACCTCATGAAGTCAAATAAATAAAATATATATTAAAAAACAAACAAACAAAAAAAACCCCTAAGCCTTATACATTTATTGCCAGTTCTCCAGGAGAATGTAGAAAGACAATATTCTAATATCCCTGTAACTCCTATACCACTATTCATATTTTATCCAAGTTGACCAGTTATTCAAGATCAATATAACTGCGTCAAGAATCATATTTTTTGTTTTACATTTAGATTTTACCTTATTTAATGTTAAAATCTGGTTTCAAACTATAAGCTTAAAATTTGATTAATTACTCTTCATAAAATGTCTTTGTTTAAAAAAAAAATACTGGAAAAACGTTGTCACACATTGTTTTGGTGGCAAGCTGACACACTCTTACAGTGTGAAGGCGATGGGAGCACCCCTAGGAGCAGTGGATTGCCTTTTGATGCATTTTAAAAAAGAAGTGTATACTGAGCATTACCTAGTAGGGGATCCCAAAGGTTTGAGAAAAAGGGGGAAATGGGAAAGTTTGTTTTACAGTGGTCACTAAGCGAACATATCAGGCTGACAAAAACATGCAAGCAGGATAAGAGAACAATGGGTTGTTTTATATTGTAGAAACAGTTGAGCTTTTGTCCATTTGTTTGTTATTAAATTCATTGTCTTAAAATTTATAAATGTGTCTAAATATTACTTATAATTTCCTTAAATTATAATACATAGACTATTTAGGAAACTAATTTTTTTTAATCACTACTATCAAGAGAAATGATTAAATACATATTAAGGTATGAGACATTAACTAATGAGTATTTTTCCTATATCTAACAGATATCCATGGTTCCAAAGAACCTCAAAATATGTCTTGGAAAAAGTATTTCTGACAACAGAAGATTGGAAAACAAAAACAAGGTCTACAATGTTTGAAAAAGGATTTGAAATATTCAGTATCCTTATGGGAATTATGAAAGAAAAGGGAAGCCTTAATCCTTTCTTGTTCAAGAGAAACGTCTCATATCAGTTTTCCCTCCCATTTCAAAGTAAAATAAAATAAAATAGGAAAACATATAGACTCATCTACGTGAACTACAAAGGAGCTTTGAACTGTAGAATATACTTCAGTTCAGCCATCAGTTTTTTCAAAAGGAGCTAATGTAAATAAGCATATCTTACATTTCCTCACCAACTATTCATATTTCATTTAAAGTCATCATCTATTGACAATATAAACATCTTTCTCACAGATTTTATAATAATACATGCAATGGCCCTAAATCATCAAAATAAATCACAAATGTGCCTGACGCCAACAAGCTAATCCTGGAGAAGAGTAAACACTCTGAACCTTTGAAGGGTTTCTTTCAGTTTAGCTCACTCATTCATTCCTTTATTTATTACTTGAATAGATATTTCCTGAGCACCAACTTTGTATAAGACTGCTCAAGACACAGAGGGATTTGGGATTAAAAAAAAAATATGCTGCACAAGGATGACACGCAAGTTCGTGATGCATTCCATATTTTTAAGAAAAACAAACAAACAAAAAAAAAAATATGACAGGCAAGAGCTCTCCCCTCAAGGTACATAATTCTTAAACAAATAAAAGGAAAGAGAAATACAGACTGAGATACATATTAAGAGAGAAATTTTTAAAACATGGTAACATAACACCCAGTGGTTGGGTAGAGGGAATTTTAGACAGGAAAAAGGCTGCTTAGGAGGTGAGCAGACCCCACTGGAACATAGCTCTAGGGGACATCTACTTCTAATCAATTAATATTAAGAATATAAAAACCTTTGCTGTCTAAACCATCTCAGAAATCATAACCAACTGCATCAAAACTTTGTAAACGCTACTACAGAGCGCAGCTTTGGAATAGTAAGTCCCCCACTCTGCTGTGTGCGTGTTTCAGTCACTCAGCCATGCCTGACTCTTTGAGACCCCATGGACTGCAGCTCACCAGGCTCCTCTGTCCATGGGATTTTCCAGGCAAGAATACTGGAGTGGGTTGCCATTCCCTTCTCCAGGGGATCTTCCTGGCCCAGGGATCTAACCCGGGTCTCCTGCACTGCAGGCAGATTCTCTACCCACTGAGATACCAGGGAAGCCCCCATTCTACTGAACCAAGGTAATTCTTGTGGTGAACATACACTAGTGGACATGTGATGCTTTTAAAGGTAGTTAAAATAAAGATGACTTGCTATGAAAAGGACTCAAAGCCATTTCATAATGATGTATGTTTAAACAAATTTCACTATTATTCATAGATACATTGGCAAACCATTGGGCCCTACTTCTGAAAACATGATAGACTGATAAGGAAAAGGGAAGTATAACTTGGTAGAACCCAGTAAAAGACTGAAAATAGAAAAAGGAGATTAAACCAGGGGTCAATGAGGAAAGTATAGCAGGATGGAAGTACAAATCAGAGATGACCTCACTGCAGTGTTTAAATGAATCTTTGTGTTTAGGTATTTTCTAAGATATATCAAAGATGTTCATCAGTCCTGTCCCCACTTTAATATCTGCCACAAGAGGCATTTTTACAGAGAAAGATGAATTGAAATACATATGTTAGAGAATTTGGGGATGTGTTACTATTAACTTCACTTCCTACATGATTGCTTTAAGTGATTTTTGTTTTCTCTTCCTGTCTTCTGATTTAATAGTCCTATTATTTCAAACCAACAAATAAAAGAAGCAAAAAGACACGTAAGACTGAATTGTGAGAAAACTGTCTTTAGGTAAATTTTTAGTCTTAGCTCTCAATTTTCTGACTTTGAAAGTTCAATACTCATTGTAGCCTTAAAACACAACTCCAGTTATAGAAGAATTTTTCTCCCTTTGTAATCAATTCAAACTTTTCCATACAAAGGGAAGATTTAAGACTAGAAATGTTGCTAATTTGTTGACTTCCACACACATTTATGCCAATGGGAAATGCAAAGAATCATGATAAAAAGAAAACTGAAGAGTTAAACATATAATTACATGAATTAATACATTTTTAAAATATCTTGCTAAGATGACCAGTAGAGTAACCTATGCTATTACTTACTTTAAAAAAATAGATAAAACAATTATGAGGACTTAAAAAAGTTGTCTACCAAATAGTGACTATAAATAAGGAAATATGAAGTGATAAAAAATATCTGAGTGATTTGCACAAGTTTAGCCGAGAGTCAGAGCATCTTCTCAACATGTCAACATATGATATGTACTAAAGAGAATTGAGCTTTTATGACTTGAAGTATATATGATTCATTCTAACAAGCTTCAGATAAATAAGTTAAAAGTTAACACTGTCAAACAAGTATGCATGCTGATCTACCTATCTTTAGCAGAATTGTTAGTTGTTTACACTTTGCACTTTGTTTCTCTAGTGTTTGGACAGTTGGCACTCACAGGCCTTACATTTTCAATATAAATCTGTTGTATTTGGTATGAGCAGCTGCAGATAATTTAACAAAGATTTTCAACATGTCAATTTCTTAAGAATATGCATACAGTTCATCCAGTCACTGGCAAAAAGTTTTCATTATCAAAGAAGAAAGGAGATTCAGAATGGTAACATGCAGTGTTTAAAATATGATAGAAACAAAGAAAGCTGATACTGTAGTCCTGTTTTGTTTTCTGTTTTTTTTAAGATGAGAGAAAAAAGACTAAGGTTTCATGACCTTCTAAAATGAGTGTGACAGTATCCTCCTTCATCCTGTCCCCATTCAAGTCCTAAAATAAATAGTTGCTTCATCCAAGAAACTTCTGCCTGATTAATATGGAAACATTAGATAAGCTATCATTTAAACAAATTAATGTTGTTTTTTTTTTTAAAAATCACATATCCCCACCAATGAAACAATACTTCCCCTTTGGGGTTTCATTTCTCCAACAAAAGGAGAATAATGATGCTGTCTTTTTAATAAATTTTTGTTATGATGTGCTTGGTACATTCATTGGACCTTGCTATGAAGGATTACAGGAAGGATTATGAATTTAATACATGTTTTCACTTTTGGTTCCATCTCAAAATAGAACATCAGGCCAAAGGAAACAATCTCAAATTATTCAATAGATTCTAGACAGGCTGGTCATTGCAGATTCAGCATCAGCTTCAGTTGGTCATTCAAATTTCTGTTCACCTATCCCCAAACTCCTTTGGCTTTACAAAACTGGAAATAAATTCATCTTGTTGACAGCAGAATTGACTCGAGGAAGGCAAGATACCACAGTATCTTTGTCATTAAACTTTAGGTAATTAAAATGTCACACCAAATTTTCCAAACACCCTTCAGAGACAACTGATGAACAGCTCTTTTCTATATACTTAACTTGAAAGCATTTGAAAGATGCTATTTTAATGATATACAAAATAAAATTAATAGACTGTTACTTTATTCAGTACTCCTACAAAGACCCATAAATAGAAACATAACTCATTTTAATGTGCATCTCACATCTGCAGAAACTGCTGAAGAGCTGCATTTGCCTGTTATTTAAAATAACAATCATAACAATATTATCCACTGGAAAAATTAGAAAATATGTCAGAAATGAGACAGCAGAAAAGTATCTCTTTGTGTGTATGAAATTTGTTCTTTACCTTTCATTGTATATTTTAAAAGCAATTTTAGATAAACACTATTTATATCAATTGATAAAAATGACCCAAATCCTACCTAATGTTTATTCACATTGATATTAGCCTGGGGAGGGAGTGACTATTTTTTCCAGTGGCTCAAAAAATGAACTTCATTTGCAGAATAAAGGAGTTTAGACATAAAATAGAATCTAGACTAGTAAACATATTGCAGAAAAATTATTTAAGATCTCAGGACATTTTATTGTGTCCTCTAAGATTTCAGGAGCTTTTTCCATAATCTACTTCCTTCTCAATCCCATCAATTTAAAGTCAAATTGGCTTCCATGACATCTGGCCAAAAGGTAACAAAAACTCTTAGACATACTATTGCTTATATAGAAAGACAGAAAGAAAGTGAAGTCACTCAGTCATGTCCGACTCTTTGCAACCCCATGGGCTGTATAGCCTACCAGGCTCCTCTGTTTTTGGAATTTTTCAGGCAAGAGTACTGGAGTGGGTTGCCATTTCCTTCTCCAGGGGATCTTCCCAACCCAGAGATCAAACCTGGGTCTCCCACATTGCAGGCAGGCACTTTACCATCTGAGCCACTAGGGAAGCCCTGGTTTTGCTTATATAGCAGGTTGCAAATGTCCAGGAGGCCATATGTCATGTTATTTAATGTTATTTTGGGCTTCCCTGATAGCTCAGTTGGTAAAGAATCTGCCTGCAATGAAGGAGACTCCGGTTTGATTCCTGGGTCAGGAAGATCAGCTGGAGAAGAGATAGGCTACCCACGCCAGTATTCTTGGGCTTCCCTTGTGGCTCAGCTGGTAAAGAATCCACCTGAAATGCTGGAGACCTGGGGTTTATCCCTGGGTTGGGAAGATCCCCTAGAGAAGGGAAAGGCTATCCACTCCAGTATTCTGGCCTGAAGAATTCCATGACTGTATAGTTCCTGGGGTTGCAGAGTTGGACACATTTCACATTTCATAGTACTTCACATTATTTTATGAGGATATAATATGAAACTGTTAGGGGAAACAACAGCTGAAACTGCCCACCATGGCCAGACACCACTGTAACCATTTGCATGAGTTATTTTATGACAGGAAGTCCTGGTAAGGAAGGAGAAAGTAATAAGCTATAACCAACTGAAAGAGTTTGGTAAAGATCAAAAGGAGTCTCCACGTGTCCTACCACCTCCCAGAATCCTCCTCTCTGGCATCCATCTTGGCTGAGCAGTGTGTGCGCCTCCAGAAAGGACCCTGAGTCAGAATAATTGCCAGAGACGACCGGAAACCAATCCATCACCATAAGCCCAAGACTGCGAGCCACGTGCAGAGCAGTCCTCTGGGTTCCCTCACCTTCTTGCTCTCCACTGGGGCACCCCTTCCCAATTAAGTCTCTTGCTTTGTCAGCATGTGTGTCTCTTCAGGCAATTTATTTCCAAGTGTCAGATGAGACCCCCCTTTCAGGCCTTGCTAGGAGTTCTCTTTCCTGCAACAAAACTGTATAGTCAACATTGAAGCATTTCTTAACGTGCTCTCAAGAGAGACATCCAAGCTGGTTTCATGAGAACACTACTCCAGATTTCTTAGCATTTGATCAGAATGTAAATGCTATTAATTTAACCCATTAAATATTGTCCTGATAATGACTGATGCTATATGATAAAAGAAAACTGGACAAAAAATCGTAAAACTTCTTGCTGGTCTTGGTTAATTAAGAGTGTTTCACGCAGATGACTGCATATAATCATGAATATAAAACAGGAGAGAAAAAAGAAGAAAATGATGTCTTCTTTTTAAGCCAGGAAACATTTTAATCAATTATGAGCCTGTATATGATGTTGCAATCACTTGCTATCTCTACTACCCAGGAGACAACCATGACTATGATATCAAACTGAAGCACGTGAATAGCCACAACAAACGTCTCTATGATCAGGAAAGGAATTAATGGGATTTACCAATGCTCTGCTTTTAAACTGGGGCTTCCCTGGTAGCTCATGACTCTGTCATTTCTTCACAAACACATAGCAAACGAATATTTTATTATACAGTTCAATAACTCAGACTAAAATGAATTATTTTTACCCATTCCGTAAAAACAGCTTTGATCCTTGAGTCCTTTATTTCCCTTTTACAGTCCAATTAAAGCTACTTGACTAAGAATTACTAAAATGTTAAGCTAATTTCCATTTCAAATGGTATGAGACACTGCTACCATATGTTTTCATTCAGTAAGAAACCTATATGGGATTCCATTTAAACTTGTAAACCTGACTTTAGGCATTTACATTTGCACTAATATTTTGATGGCACAAACTAACTTTATTCTATTTAAATGTCAAATGCAGACTTGGGATTGTTGCATTTTATTCAAATAAAATAACGCCAGTTTATTCCAACCCGAAAGAAATAATGCTTCATTTAATACTTGCAATTTGTGCCCTCTACCCAGAAAACATTTAACAAAAGAGAAATGTTTTCTAGCAATTAGAAAAATAATTTTTTGTATACTCATGATTGCTGCTGTGTAATACTACTTTGGAAATGGCTATTTCTAATTCAAGTATAAAAAAGGACTTAACAATTACTTTTTAAACCTCAGCAACATTTTAATATTCTTGGACTTTAAATAATGTGTATAATAAAAGTTTAAACAATACAAAGTGTGTATATACATATATATGTATATGTGTATGTTTACATGCATAACTTTTATATGTAATAAGTGTGTGTATATATATTTGTATAAATATGTGTTGTATGTATATATGAATATAATTATGTGTACTCTTTTGTATATAAATTATATATATGACTTATGAATATATATAACACTATATTGTTATATATAACAGTAAATAAGACCACCACTACCCTTGATCCCTAAACTTCTCAGCTTCCTTCCCCTCCATGGAGGCAATCATTGTTACTATTTTCTTATGTAGTATTTTGGCTTCCCTGGTGGTTCAGTGGTAAAGAACCCTCCTGTCAAGGCATGAGACATGTGTTTGATCCCTGCGTTGGGAAGATCCACTGGAGAAAGAAATGGCAACCAATTCCAGTATTCTTCCCTGGGAAATCACATGGACAGAGGAGCCTGGTGGACTGCAGTCCATGGGGTTGCAAAAGAGTCAGACATGACTTAGTGACTAAACAACCACAATGTGTTATTCCAGAGCTGGTATGTGCATACATAAATACATAAGTACGTATACATGCGAATATATTTTGTGTTTATTTGGAAGTATCCTAGCCACCATGTTATGGACTCTACATTTCCACTTACCGTATCTTCAGTCTAATTCATTACCAGTACATGTAGATCAACCACATTTTTTAAGGAACATGGAAATATTTTAAATGTGCTTTACTTGTTAGCAGGAACTGATTAAACTCACGAGGATATACAATTAAGCATAAAAATAATGAAAATAGTGACAGTGTGAGCAAGAGGAAAAGAATACAAGGATGATGAGGCATGTCACAGTTCAAATTCAAGGTAAAGTCGTCATTTTAAAATATTGTCTTGAATATCAGAAAGATAAAGCAAAAAAGGCTATCAATTTAGTTTTTGCCATCACTCAAAAAACTGTTCTTTCAAAAGTCACATCCAATTTTCCTTAAGCCTGAAAAATTATTAGCTCTGTCACAGAACCTTTGCCTTGAGGGCCAAAAGACATATCTCAAGGGACTATATATTTCTCTTAGACAAAACTGAGAAACTTGAAGATTGGAGTTATATTTTAAATTGTTTCTGAGACACATTTGCAGCAGTTTCCAGGGACTTATAATTTCTAAAGGTTGCAATTTGGGAATATAACTGTATTCGAAGGAATGTGTAAATTATGATAAAATATGCTAAAAGTTTCATGAACTGAAGATAAATCACAGCTCAACTGAAATTTTATTCTCTTCCCTAAGAGAATGAAGAGGTATCTCAAAGAGTTCTTTACACCTACTAGTTTTCATTCTTGGATTGGATGACTGAGTCTCTTTTATTGTGAATGATACACTCTTACTCATTTAAAAATAGAGAAAGGAGCTATACTTTCTACAGTTGTAATGAAAATAAACTAGGAGAAATGCACACCAACTTGTAATGCCAGTCAATGAACACAAAAGGTTTATGATCTTAGGCTGGGGTAAACAAGCTCACATCGCCCTCAGTAGGAACCCATAACAGAATCATCCAGGGTAACTAACTCCTCTGCTAAGCACTGCACATGAGCTTGTATACTTAATGAGATTTTGTAAGATTTTATTTGGATTGGTTTGGGTTTGGGTACAGCAGCTATTGTTATGTGGATAAGCATGCTTATATAGCAGGATTTTCCTGTTAAATATTTTCCTGGGGTTCAGCAGGAACACAATTTTGATTTGTGAGCTTTTTGCTTTCCCTGAAGAAAAGTGGTCAGACTGAAATGAGAGTAGAGAGGCTCCCCTAGTTCTGGAAGCAGAATTCCCACAGTGTGAAAAACCACAACGAGATAGTGGTAATAAAACACAACTGTGAGTTCCCAGTCTGTCCTCAATAGAGCTGCTTTCTCACCATTTCTCCTGGTAAATCAATTGTGTCTGTAAACAGCTGGAGTCTTAGATATTAACTTTTAACATGGTGGCTGTATGCATTATACTTTCTGAGAACCTAAGGTATTGCTGAACCTTTGGAAATCTTAATTAACAACACAGTCCTTCCGAAACATTTCCTGGAACATATGTATTTTGAGTCAAATCCTTCATCCACATGGAACCCAATCCCTCCTAAACTCCTTGTCTCCCATTTTCATTTTCTTTTCATGTTTTCCACCTCCCATGAACAGCACATTTTTCAAGCCCTACTCCAGAGCTTAAAATACTGCAATGTACTTTACAGTGTGAATGACGGATAACTTTTTGAAATATTATAAGCTATTGTGTTTTATTTCAGAAGCCACTGCCAAAAGTAAAAATCACAGGCCAGATTCCTAACTCCCTTGGAACTCTCCCATAGAAGTGACCCCTTGAAATTCTTAAACCCATGAAATAAATATGGATTGTATTTTGTCTCAAATGCAAAATGTCTTTTGGCAAAATGCACAGATAACATTTGGTACCTAATGTGAATTTTTTCACTCACATCCTTACAAAGATACTTAAAAAAAAAGCAAAGAAAACAACAATTTCAAAACTCATCAACTTTGTGTCACAAAAATGTAACCAACTCCATGGCATTGTAAATATAAGTTTGTGGGGTGGATCATTTTCCGTCTACATAATACAGATTTTTATTATCCCCAGTTTTAAGACATGGTTTTACATGTGACCATTTAATTTTTTTTTTGCAAGAACATTTAAATATGATTAATTCCTGTGAGGAAAAGATTATCCAAGGCAGACATTTTCCAAAATCTTATTTTTTTTCTTGCCCTAAAAAAATTCAAGAGATGTCATATTTAACTAAAGATAATGGTTCAAAATTTAGACAAAAGAAACTGTTGGAAACCAAAATGATGATATTTTAAATTCCCCATTACAAGCATTGATGAATATTTAAAGATAACACAATTGGTTATTTTTTTTTTAGTTGCTGAATTAATGAGACTCTTGATTTTTCTTTTTAAATTTTTTGTTGCAGGCATCTTATTCCATGCAATCATCACATGAAGAATAAAACAGAAATCCCACAATTATCATATGATTTCAAAGAAAATTGAAACCAAAATCTTAGAGTATACAACAAGTTATTATTTTTAAAGGCTCAATTTATTCTAGGCACAGATATATAACTCTTACAAACAATTCATGAAGGTCATCTTATAATCTCCATTTTATAGAGAAAGAACATGGAACACAGAGAGGTTAAACGATATATTCAAGGTTACCCCCTTTATAAGTGGAAGGGCTAGTATTTGTATGCAAAATTGTCTTGTTCCAATTTTCATGCTTGAAATCCTCTCCAAATTTATCAGAAACATGTAGGTTCGCGTTTCCCTTAATCAGTATCTCATTGTTCAGTTTATCAAAATAAATGCATTTGTTTCCCAGAGGGATGGGATGGAGAGGGAGGCGGGAGGGGGAATCAGGAAGGGGAACACATGTAAATCCATGGCTGATTCATGTCAATGTATGGCAAAAACCACTACAATATTGTAAAGTAATTAGCCTGCAACTAATAGAAATAAATGGGAAAAGAAAAAATCACCAGAAAACAAAAAGAAAAAAAAGTTTAAGATGTATTCTAAGCAAAGTCAGAAAAAAAAGAGCTTTAACTATTTGATAACGCTAAATGAAGTCTAAACATTTAGAATTTAATCATTGTTAATCTTTCACTGTCCAAAGAAAGTGTAAAAATGTTAAATCACTTTAAGATTTGTAAAAATCTTACTTTCAGAAGCAATCATTTCTTATTTTCAAGTCAAACAATTCAAATTTTTAAATGTTTACTTTCACAATGTCTGGGGAAATTTTTTTTAAAGCCATTTCCTAATATTCAAATATTTAATGTTATTTTAGAAAAGAAAGTAGATAATAAACCTTATTTTCCTGTTTTCACTTTAACATTTTAATGTTTCTGTATTTCCCTAAATTGTAAAGCTATATTATAACAGTAAGACTTTCACTTTTATTATTTATTTATTATATCAATTCAACATTCTGTAATATTCTTTCCACTATAAAATTTTCAGAGAAAGTTTTTCATTTATTTCTAGAGTTATGAACTTTAAACACTGAGTTAAACCAATATAGTCTTAGTTTAAAGAAGTCTAGATTTCCAATGAGTATCTTAATACTTTAGAATAAAAACAACAAATTTGGGGTGAACCTTCTGTGTGAGAACATACCCCTTGAGGCCCAGAAGAACCAAGAGACAACTTTCAAATTTTATGAGCAATTTATCAGTATTTTCTCTCAGTTTCACCCTACCATTATCACTTCATAAACTTGTATTTATTTTGGGGTCTCCAAAATCACCATGGACAGTGAATGCCGCCATGAAATTAAAAGACACTTGTTTCCTGGAAGGAAAGCTATGACAAATCTAGACTTCATATTAAAAAGCAAAGGCATCATTTTGCCAACAAAGGTCCATATAGTCAAAGCTATGGTTTTTCCAGTAGCCATGTACAGATGTGAGAGTTGGACCAAAAAGAAGGCTAATCACCAAAGAATTGATTTTGAATTATGGTGTTGGAGAATACTCTTGAGAGTCTCTTGGACAGCAAGAAGATCAAATCAGTCAATCCTAAAGAAAATCAACCCTGAATATTCACTGGAAGGTCTGACATTGAAGCTGAAGCTCCAATACATTGGCCACCTGATGCTAAGAGCTGACTCACTGGAAAAAGACCCTGATGCTGGGAAAAATTGAAGGCAAAAGAAGAGAACAGCAGAGGATGAGATGGTTAAACAGTTATCACCAACTCAGTGGACATGAGTTTGAGCAAACTCTGGGAAGACAGTGAAGGACTGGCGTGCTGCAGTCCATGGGGTCACAAAGAGCT
The DNA here is from genome assembly GCF_019320065.1 of Cervus canadensis. Taxonomy (NCBI): domain Eukaryota; kingdom Metazoa; phylum Chordata; class Mammalia; order Artiodactyla; family Cervidae; genus Cervus; species Cervus canadensis. The sequence goes on from NC_057410.1 coordinate 47,091,158, forward strand.
GGACATGGCTGAGCAACTGGACAACAACAACAAAACTGGTATTTATACTCAGACTTAAACAGCTAAAGGGAACAAGAAAATAAGAAGAGTGATCTAGTAAACAGAAGCCCAAGATCTACAAGCCCAGTGTTTTTCCTAAAAGAGAAGACACAGAAGGGACTTAAAAGATTTTAATGTACATACACTGGTAAAAAGAATTATAAAAAAATAAAAATAAAAAAGAATTATAAAGCATTCCCTTGCAATTCATGTGCCAGGATGAAATGAATTTCAGAAGAACTACACTGATGTGAATACCATAATATTTCAAAATGTATAGAAAAAAGAAATTCTAATAATAAACTTACATGGAAGTAAACTTTATAACACTATCATGAAAATGTACTACAAATCAATATCGGTTAGCATCTGCTATAAAATACATTACCAAAAATGTAGTAAATCATTTGTTTAGCTCATGATACTGTGGGTTGACAATGTGGGCTGAGCGCAAATGAGCAGTTTTCACTTGATCTTGGCTGGCCTCCCTTAAGTAACTACACTGCACTGGTATCAGTGGCTGGTATCATAGGACATTTGAGTGAGTGTGGCAGTCAGTAGCTGTTGGTGGGGGACCCGAGTCATGTCCCATTCATTATCCAGATGGCCAACCCAGGTTTATTCACCTAAGGTTCCCAAGAGCAGCAAGGGGGAAAATGACTAGGCTCAGAATTCTTACACTGTCTCTTCAGCTATGTTCTATTGCTAGAAACAAATTTCAAAGTCAACTCAGATTCAAAATGGGGATAGAGTCCCGCATCCCACTTTGATGAGAGGAGCTACAATGTCATGGAGAATTTTTATAATAGTGATAAATAACACAGTCATTAAACAAAGACTTTATGAGAAAGTAGAAACATATGTGGCGCCCTTTAACATGCACGTTAAGTCATTTTGGCCATTTCTGATTCTTTGCCTGGGACCCACCAGGCTGCTTTGTCCAGGGGATTCTCCAGGCAAGAATATTGGAGTAGGTTGCCATTCTCTTCTCCAGGGGATCTTCCCAATCCAGGGATCTTCCCTCTCCTGGATTAGCAGGTGGGTTCTTTACAAGTTGTGCAACCTGGGAAGCCCAGGGCTTTTTAGGAATAGGATGAATTCTCTAGGAATAGATTCTATCAAACAACTTTCTTTCATTTTATGGCAGCATTACTTAAGTTGCCAGCCAAGGAAATAACAAAGACATAGATATCTTAGTTTGAGCAGATTTTTTAGATAACGACTTCATTAATTTTTTGCAAAAATATACTGACATTCAGACTATACAACAGAATAGTTTGATAATTTCACATATATTTAGAAAAATACAATTAAAGAATGATGATTAATAGACCACTGTCTACCTGAATATTCTTAGGAACCATAGACAATGATGTGTTAACCAGCATTTCTAATAGACACTTAGATTTAAAAGATTTAGATGGTATTCCTTTAGATGTAAAGATTAAGGAAAGACTGTAGGACTAGCTAGCACGATTGGTAAGAAAATTAGCAGATCTGGATTTAAAATCACGTTATTATCCAAAGATACATATAATACACATATATACACAGAGACACATAACTGGATTAAAATCATCACACAACTTTATATCCCAACCTTTTCACTTACCTTTATGTAAAGCTAAATAAAGCTAAAAAAAAGACAAGCAACTGTGGTTTATTCACAAATTAAAATGTTGAGGAGGACACTTGCATTGACAACGATCATAAGAACAGATCAATGGGGTTTATTAAGATTTATTCAAATTCAAGTTCAGTATGTGCTTATAACATTAGCACTGCCAAAAATTTACTAAAGATGTTTTACCTTCAAACAATAGGCAAAAGCAGCCTTCCATTTGTAAGAGTTACGGAAACCATAGGCTCTTTGTCAGTAATGTTAGGGGAAGCACCCTGACTGAAACCGCCCACCCTGGCCAGGCACCATAGTAACCATGGGCATGAGTTGTTTTATGACAGGAGGTCCTGGTAAGGAACACGGAACTAACAAGCCACCGCCAACCGGAAGAGTTCAGGAAAGGTCAAAAGGAGACACCACATATCCGACCACCTCCCAGAATCCTTCTCTCTGGCTTCCATCTTGGCTGAACAAGGCATGCACCACCAGGAAGGACTCTTAGTCAGAAGGATTAGCTAAAGACAACCTGGAAACTAATCCCATCACCATAAAACCCGAGACTGCCAGCCACGCGGCAGAGCAGTTCTCCTGGGTTCCCTGACCCTCCTGCTCTCTGCCCAGGCGCCCTTTCCCAATGAAATCTCTTGCTTTGTCAGCACATAAGTCTCCTCAGACAATTCATTTCCGAGTGCTTGACAAGAGCCCAGTTTCGGGCCCTGGAAGCGGTCCCCCTTCCTGCAATAGTAATTCACCGTGGGACTATCTCTTGCTATTAATTTTAAATGTAAAGATATCATAACTAACTAGGCCATATATAAAGAAGAATAGTCAAGATGTTAAAGAGTCTAGACTCCATATCATATGTGGAATAGGCCTCTTCTCGGAAAGAAGACAAGAAGAAGGATTTCTACATTAAAATGAGAGGTTTCACCATATTACTTCAGAATGAAGTTGAATCCAGAAATAACGTGACACAAAACAAAATTGACACTAATTTTTTAAAATAGATAAGATTATTTCTCTTCTGCACAATGAGCAATTCTGCACATTTTAGTATATGTTTCTATGTATGTGTATTAAAAAGTAGCTATCAAATATATTATACATATTCAATTTTATATCAAATAATTATTAGTGGTCTTTTATGACATACATAATAGACATTGAGGCCAGAATTAGAAAATGTTCTAAACATTCTAGGAAACAAATACAGTAACTTGTGAATTTCATGATCATAATATATATTCATTACATCTATGTAGAAAGGAGTGTATTTTTGAGTGCATATGTTTGTTCTTATTTATCTCTATTTCTTAGTTGACATTTGGGTCCTGGTTCCTCCATCCACTGAAACAATGATATGTATAACTTCAAGAAGACAGAATTTAGCATAGAACAAGGAACTCACTGCTCAACTGTATTTCAAATATTTTTTAAGTGACAAAGTAGTTTTGAAAGTTAGGATTCAGTGAATGAGAAAGTATTTTCAAGACGGCAAAATTTCCTTTTACCTAGCAAACTGAAAACCTGAGCACAGAGTTCATAAGAAACATAATTCAGAGGATGCAGGAGGTATTTTCAGAGAGACCTATTGTCATGGTGAGAATTTTTAGAAGTTCAAATAGCAGGAAGGAAGCAAGGAGATTCACAAGGGGGTATGACTAAAGTAAGAAACCAGAAGGATCCACATAGAAGTCCATGACTGCAGACCCTGGAGAGCATTCTCAGGATCGACTGTTGGATAAGAACAGTTCCCAGACAGGCTGTAGGTTAGAGTGAAAGCTAAGAGAACTTGCATCCTGCTTCTTCGTGGTAGCTGAAAGGTGGCACTAGCGGTAAAGAGTCCTCCTGCCAATACAGTGACGCAAGAGACTGGGCTTTGATCCCTGCATCCGGAAGATCCCCTGGAAGAGGCCATAACACTCACTCCAGTATTCTTGCCTGGAGAATCCCATAGAGGGAGGAGCCTGGAGGGCTATGGTTCACGGGGTTGCAAAGAGTTGGACACCACTGAAGCAACTCAGCATACACGCACACAGGGCCAAAACGCAGGGTGCCCATGCTCAGCGGCTAAACTGTGCTCGGCTCTTTGTGGGCCCATGACTCCTCTGTCTGTGGGATTTCCCAGGCAAGAAAACTGGAATGGGTTGCCATTTTGTCCTCCAGGGGATCTACCAGACTCAGGGACCAAACCCGTGGTTTTCTGTGTCTCCTGCATTGGCAGGTGGATTCTTTACCACTGAGCCACCTGGGAAACCCTAAACACAGGTGCCTCTTGCCACAATCAATACTGAAAATACAGGGAAAATGGCAACAGGACACAGTTAGCCAGACAGAGTTTGAAACAGCATCCCTGATGTGCACTGAATCCAGACTTTCTCCATCCAGTGAGGGTATGTGAAAGTGATGTGAGGGCCAGGTCCCCAAAGAAAACCGGCATTAGGGTAAGGCGGATGCAGGATCCAGCAATGGTCACTAACAGTGGGTGTCCACACAGAAGGCAAAGCCCAAGTCTCAGCAGGAGTTGGCACAGCAAGCCCAGAGCTGTGTGAGGTCACTGCAGCACAGAGCGGTAAGGATCCACATGCTTGCCAGCAAACCCGAAAGCCTTTCCCACTGTCGCTGCTACAGCTTGAAGACACACAGTTTCCTAAATATACTGTGTTTATCTATCAGACGATGCCATTTAATAAATGAGGAAAGAGGAGAGAAACCTCACAGAGAAAGGAAAGCAGCACTGATAAGAAGCTTGACCTTCCAATTAATAAACATTTACTCTAATGAGGCATTCCTAAACAAACAAAAAAAAGGGGGGATCTAATTTAGATTTCTCCCATCATCATCAATGTCCTTTTCTATCACATCAGCAGGAATTGAGGCTTGAAAGCAAGGAGAGATATGTTACAGAAAATGCAGAATTATATTTTTTTACACATTGGAGAAAGTAATGTATCTTAAAGCCTTGTAAGTCCAACATATAAATTACAATGCACTTGGCTGAATTTACTACACTACAATGGATCTGTGATTACTTACAGGATGATCCAGATCATACATCATCCTAGACAAGGAAAACTGTGTTAATATCCATAAGCCTACCCTGGTGATAGGGCATGGACATTGTTGCTAAATAGAGTGATCTCATCAATTATGTTTTAACTGACAAGGAAGCCAAAGAATGCCAAGATAATGTGAGGTGTTGGAGTTTGCTTGGAACATCTCCCACCTCCCTACTGTTCCTCCAGTGCAAAGCTATGGCTGGCTTCCTATGAAACAATGAGTCTTGGATTTGATGTGAAAGTCTATTCATTTTTCTCAAGCAGGATTCTTAGGGCAACCTAAATAAACACTAACAGCAACTGTGACACTCAGGTCAAAGATTTGTATATTCACTTTTTAAGATGATATGGCTTTAAGATAGGCCATACAATTTGCTGGGTCTTGATTTTATCAATGTGCAAAAGACAGATAACTTGTATTAGAAGACCCTCCACTATCCCTTCCACTATTCACATGATGTATGTGTGTTAGATGCTTAGTCATGTCCGACTCTTTGCGACCCCATGGATTATAGCCCGCCAGGAACCTCTGTCCATGACATTCTCCAGGCAAGAATACTGGAGTGGAATGCCATTCCATCTCTAGCAGATTTTCCTGACTCAGGGATCGAACCCAGGTCTCCTGCACTGTAGGCAGATTCTTTACCATCTGAGCCACCAGGGAAGTCCTATTCATATGATACATATGATGATATAGAGATTTATGAAGCCACCACTGAATTGGGATAGAGTCACTCAAGATGGACTAGAACACTATAATAAAGCCAGAATTAAGAAGATTTTGATCCTCAATTACTAAAATAGCAGAAATATACCAAAACAATAGAGTCAATATTTATATCCAAGCAACCATGAATACTCTACAGTAGCTCTTTTTGAAATAAAACCATCACAAGGCAAATTATAAAAACCATTATTAATTTTTAACTCAAAATATGTTCTAAATCTTACTGCATGCAAGATGTTATATTAGGAATCTCAGGGGATATAAACATGAATCAAATAGGACTCTCCTTAAAGTTAGAGTTTAAATGAGAAATTTCATTTCAATCAGATAAGGGAGAACTTTGAATGAATGCCAAGATTCCCAGATGTGCTACGGAAGATTAATTGGTCAACAGCATCTAGGAAGGACCAGTATCACTTTTATAGTCACAAACATCACAGAAAATACTGCTATTGTACAGTCATTCCTTGGAGAGTAAAAACTTACGATCTATAAACCTCAGCAAACTGGCAAACATAGCATAGTCTCTTTTTTGGAACATATATCTAATCGAATGGCATCACGCTGAAAAGACTGATGGTTCAGTCTTTATTAAAGAAATTTATCTCTATTTACCTGGGTTCTGCCCTCTAAAATAAAGAACAGCAATAAAGTTTAAATCATCTAATGTTCCAGAAACATATGGCAAAAGTAGCACACATTTTGTTCAATAGATGATAGGTACCTTTTTATCCTTTATACCACTGCCAGGATAAACTCTTCCAAGTGTTTAGTAAATTATGTGCTGTATTAAAAATGGTGTGAGCTCATTATTTATTTTTTGTACTGGAGGACAAAGTTCCTATATGTCTCCAACTTGACTATTTCTAGCAGAGAAAATTTTCATTTACTGGAACTAAAATACTTGACATACAATGGGAGGAGGCTAAGGACTTCTCACTGACTTTTCCCATTAAGCATTCTTGGGCAAACCTGAGATATACTCCACAGAATGGATTTTATATTCATTCAGCAGCCCAGCTTTGCAGCTAGTAGCAACATTCATAGGCTTTACTCAGAGCAGTCCTGTTATTTTAACATGGCTGTTTCTATTTATAAAGTTACACAATCCAGTTGGTTCCTTCCTCCTCCCTGTCTGAGACACAGTTTACAGAAAGAAACCACAGTTATTACATAATTGCATTGCCAGGAAATCCAAGTGCTGTTTTCTGGTAGAGAGTATAAGACCTGCACCTTGACTTATGTCTTACTCATCTTAAATCACATCTGTTTGGGGGACTTTCTCCTGGCTCAAGAATGTCCTCTAAAGTTTTATTATATTTATTAGAATGCCATTTTTGCTCTTATGACTAATTCATGTGGTGGTTTTACAGATGTCCTGTAAATGAAAGCCCACTGTACAACAGGAAGTACCAATGGCCAAGTCCTTTGGAGAGTAGCAACACATTCACCAGAGGACCCAGGTGGTAAGACATGTGAACAAAAGTTTTACACAACCACACTTGAAAAGAAGAAAACAAAAGACAAGGCAGTCATTGGGACTCGCTCTAACTCTTTCAACTCAATGGCAGCTGCTCCCACTGAATGTGTTCATACAAGTCACCATTGTGAGGGGGTGGATATAGACAGGAACTATCCTCTGGAAGGCAAGACAAACTATGAATGCCACAGAATGAATACAGGGATATGATGTCTCAGATTTTCTTATAACTCCTCAAAATGTTAAATGTAATTAAAAACTTAATGACTGTCTGATCAAGGCTGCAGAAGAGAAAGGGATGTATCAGGGCTTGTGATAACCCTTACTGCATGCAGCATCTTTTCTCAAACTGCACCCAGAATGAGGTGTAGATAGTTGTCGGCACCTGGCCCACTCTCGGCCTAAAAGGATTTCTTTCCTGCTGAAACCTCTGCAGTCTTATCTTTCAGTTGGATTTTATCTTCTTGCTTTTTAAATTCTCTCAGCTTGCCTCACACACACACACCAGACATAAGAGCTAAACGAACTGTGTTTAGGGCCTGAGGGAATTAATTTTCTGCCTGGGATAACTAGACAGAGTGTGATGCAATTCCTCCCCTGAATTTAAAATGCTGTGTTATCTTGAAGGCAATCTTCCTCATCCAATAAAAACAGAGAGGGAAAACGGGTGACCTTAAAAGACATTTTTCTGAAACCTAAGATTCTCACACACACACACACACAAATGCTTCTGATAATTCTGGGTGTAGACAGATGCTCTCTTCCTGTCTGTACTTCCCCAAGTTTTTGTCAATGGGCTATTGTTAAAAGTGTGGACTTTCTCCCAGACCACATCCTGTCTGTCTTACGGAGAAGGACGCTGCTGAAGTAAACTGAAAAGCCCTGTTTTTCTGAGTGTGGAGAGAAAACAAATTAACTTCAAGATAGTTCCAAATTCAACTCAGAACTATGGAACTTATGTTGGAAATCACCTGATGAATGCAGGGAGCTATGTTTGTTTTACTGACACCCCTAAGTCTTTCACACAAAACCAAACAACAGGGCATTCACTATTGCCAACACTAGTGAAAATGGCAGAGATAAGAAGGAGCAGATGGAAATACCTGAACCTCAAAACAAAAGAGTCCTTCTTTGAACAACTGAAACCTCCACAGAAACTACTTCTAATCTGAATGACTGGCATTCAAGAAAGGACATGGTCTGTCAAAGTTTACTAGGGAACTGAGTCTGACATGAATCCTTAATTAAATAAGGTGATACTTTAAAATCAGTAAGTATAAAATACATTTTCAACTACTACCAAATTAGAATTAATAATGAGATAAAAGTGAAATAAAAGTAAAGAGAAAAATAAGAACATCGGATTCAGAATTAGGGTGACCCACCATCCCAGTGTGCCCTGGACCGAGAGATTCCCCAAACAAAAACTTTCAGAGCTAAAATCAGGACAGTCCTGGGAAAACCACTACAGCTGCTCACCTATGTGGACTGAATTTTTTTCAGGTTAATGGTTCCTTATAGAAGGTAAGGAGAAGGGGAGAAAACAATAAGTAAAATTTGGAATAAAAATGGTAAAAAGAAAATTGTTATTTAAATTATACAGTAAGATCTCCCTATGCCCCTACAAAATATTTCTTGCACACCAAAGAGCAGACAAAGATGTGAATCTCCTAAGGAAATATTAGCTCATGCTTTGGGCATTGATAAAAACATCACTTGCTTTAATCTTCACATATCAGCAGCTCCAAAGCTCATATCTAAATGTGTAGGTGACCTTTAACAACTATACAAAACATCACAGAATAAATTTTATACACCAGTCTTTCCTCTAGCTTGATCTTATTCTATTGTTCTTTCCTTCTTATGATACTATTTTATTCACACATGTTTTGAAGTTATGTTGCATTTAAAAAAAATTCTACTAAAGCATTTTTTAAGAGAGACAGGATTTAAACTGGCAGTACTAAATTGAGGGCAATTTCTCCCCCACCAAGGGGACAGACAATGTCTGGAGACATTTTTTGATTGTTACAACTGAACAGAATAAACCTGTTTGAAATTTAAAAAAAAATACTTCAAATGTATAATAAATATTAAGATTATTGGAAACCTGAATTATCAGTATAATTGTTTCTGATATTTCTAAGTAATACCAAAGAGGAATTTAATGTTGCCCTCAATAATAAATATAAATTCCTAAAGACTCATAGTTGTTGCTAGCATATTTCCCACAAAGCCCATCATGTTAAAATGAGCTTTCAAACACACAAACACACACTTCCTTTTACATAGTAAGTATAAATAGTTGATGATGGACTAATTAACAGATAAAGGAAAAGTCACCTAGGATCTATGACATAGACACAGAAGTAGAACTTGGAGGGATTTACTTTGTGAAATAGCAACCTTGTTTTAGAATACAATAGATTTAGCTTGAATCAGAGGAAAAGAGCAGAGAGAACATATTGTTGGGGATGATAACCATTGTGTTCAATGGAAGAAGGCAACACACAAGTGTGGATATCAAAAAGCCAGCCAAAGGAAGGAAAAAACAGCTATAAAAAGCAGATGGTTTGAAGAGAAAGGAAATGTAAAACAGAATCCAAAAAAGTATATGGGTCAAAATAATAACATAAATGATTCTGGCAAAAATATTGCTCTGGAGAAATGCAACAAATGGCCAAAACCAGAAAGGCACAGCAAGATTAAAAATGTAAGCATTCCGGGGCAATAAAGAGAAATACCTATTACCTGCATATTTTTCAGAGTCTAAAAGCTGAGCAATTTAAATTGATCCATGCTAAAGCTAAACAGTAAACACTGACAAAAAGACGTAGAAACCCAAGTAGATAGTCCCAGATGTACAACTAAATCTAAAGACCAATTAAGTCATCTAGAAATTTATGTTGCATTTGAAAAGAGGTTGTTTTATGCACTGTTCTTTGTATTTGTTCACCAAGGTCTGAAAGGACTGCAATATGAGTTGCTTCTTCCAATACTCGTGGTGGATTTGTCAATGACTCATTCATACATTGCAACTAGGTCCACTTTGGAGCCAATGTGCCTACAGAGCTAGGTGGTGTCTTCAGACCGAGAGAGCAGATATTCCCTCACATAACCATGCAGCCACGCATTTGACACCTAGATGCCACCAAACACCTCCTTCCTGCTGCTGACTCCCTTCCTGACTCCAGCCCAACTCTACATTTCACTTCTCGAATTCAGATCTGACACTCTTGACCCTCTGGCTCCCAGCTTGATGGAGAGTTTCCAAATCCAGCAAGAGGAAAATGCTATCAGCTGAGCAGTAAAGCAAGTAGAAACAAGGGCACAGGATCAAGAGAGAGTTGCCTTCAGGATATAAGTTTGGATCAGCCAGTTTGAACAGGAGAAACTAAAGGTGGGTAGCAAAATCATCAAGCGGGAAGCAGCCTGCAGAGTCACTATACTGCTGTTATTAACACACGGTGAATTTGTGTACATGGGCGTGGTTTACTTTTTAAAAGCGGAATTAAATACAAGGTGTTTTCTTTCTGTACATTTAGTAATTTGAATATAATTATGGTCCTCCACTCATTCAATGGTTTGCACTTAGAAGACACATCCTTATATCAAGAACTTTTGGACAATCTGGAAACCACTTCTGGGCACCTTAGAATATCTAACATGGCAAATTTTGGTTGATTTTGAACATCTGACTAATGAGGCAGTCATGGGCTAACTAAATTCTGACTAATAGTTCACCAAACCATTTCAAGATGCATGGCGAAGCTATATTTCCCGGCCTTTCCAGCAATTAGGTAGCCTGTGATAGGGCTCTGGCCAACAGAAATGGGTGGAAGTGAGTTATATGGAATTTCTAAGGCTCTTACCCAATCCTCTATTTTCTCTCTTTCACTGACGGTTAGCTAAAGGTAGGATAGTACAACCACAAGCTAAAAAAAAAATCTGATTTCCTGAGTTACCATAAACCCATGTCAGCAAACTTTCTATAAAGGACCAGACAGTAAATCCTCAAGGCTGTACTGTCTCTGTTACAACTACTCAACTCTGGTCTCACTGCATAAAAGCAACCATTGACAACACAGAAACAAATGTGATAACTGCATCCCAATAAAACTCTACTTACTAAAATTGGGTGCCAACCCAGATTTGACCTATGTACCACAGTCTGTCAAACTCTAATATTATAGAACAACCAAAAGATTGAAAAATAACCTCCTACTGTGTTAAGCCATTGAGCCCTTGAGTTTATCTGTTAGAGAATTTAGCATTACCTTAACTAACCAAATGACATTTTGATTGTTTACAAAATTTAACACATGTCATGATGGGAAATTGTGAACCTGACACCCCACAGGTTTTCAATTCTACAAGAGTCCTTTAAAACATTGAAATACAGCAGAAAGAGATGACCTGCTGTTTTCGTTTCTTTGTTTGGTTTTTCTACTCGATGGAGACTGCATCATCTTATTTTATGGGGAAACAGGTAAATTTTTGCCACCGTCTTCCCATCTCCAGGCAGACTTGTAACACTTTTTAACAAATCATTCCACTTACTGGGAACAGTGGAGAAATCCTGCCATGCACTCAATTAATGATCTCTCCCACAGATATTGAATTTCTCTACTGGCTCCAATGACCAGGAATCCAAAGTAAAGCATTTCTCAGAGCAAAAATGGAGCAACAGTGGGAGGACGAAGAGTTCAAAGTGAAAACTGTCAAAACTTAATTCAGCCCTCCTGCAAGAATCCACAGTTTTCTATACTTTCCCATTATGTGATTGAAGCAACAAAAAGAAGAAATAACAACATTGATTTTGACTGTGGTTTATAAATTGTTATCAGAGAGAGACAGAGACGGAGATTGAAAAGTAAGGACTTAAGGGTCATATAGGTTGGCATTCCTGCTCTCTTTTGACACTTCTCTGAGCTGTTCCTATATATATTCAATTGTAATAATAATAAATTGGGTATAGCATCCAGCATGTGGTAGGTACTCAGAAAGTATTAACAATTATCATTAGTTTTAACTGCTACTTGCTGCCAAATTCACAAATTATCATTTTCAAATAAACTGTAAATTTTTGTTTGAATTAAAATGTACTTATACTTCAAAACACAGAATTTTGTGTTTTGTTGATAATTAGTACATTAATTCAAAAAGCCATAGCTTATTTCACTAGACTTTTGTCCCTCTTCCATTACTCCTGAGAGGGTTATTTTAGACAAAAGTTTGCTCCACTACACACTCTGAAACTTCTGTACTTCCAAACTCTCTTTTTACTGGACATTTCCATACTTTGTTTTATCCTCATCTTTCTAACAGATAGACTTAATCATGTCTCTTTAATATCCTCCCCCTATCCTCTACAGAATAAGTACAAACTACTTATTGGGCATTCAATGTCACCTTCCCATTGCCTCATCTCAACTACATCTCTCTTATCTACCTTTTAGGATTGCTGAATAATCTATAGTTTTCTAACCACAGCACAGTATCTCCTACCTTGGTAGATGCTATTCTACCTAAAATGTTCTTTACTCTGTATTTATTTGGCTAAACAAATTCAGTCTTCAAAACATGGTTGAAACGTTACTTTACTCATGCATGGAAATTAATTACTATTTCCTTTGTTCTACTAACAACACTTAATATTGCTAAGCTTTATACTAAAGTATTACATATTTTATAGTATTATAATAAGTTGACCATCAACTATGTATGGTGGCACACAGTTTATAGGCAATATCTCATTTATTCTTTACAGCAATTTTATGTAGTTAGTTTATATTATTGTCCCCATTTTACAGATGAAGAAGCTGAGACTTAAGTATTAATTGACTTGCCAGGGTCACTTTGTTAGTGAATACTGGAGTATTCTAAATTGAGACTTGTGGTCAGCAGATGTTAAACAGTACAAACAGGATGAAAATAAGAAGTAAATGTGAGCCAAGAAAAGATGTCTTTTTAAAAGCCATTAGTAACTTCTCAGAAAACAAAAGTCAGAAATCAAGAAAAGTAAAGCAAATGTAAAGCTTGGAATACTGGCAATAAACACAAACTACTCTTTAAAGAAATGTATCTGCAAATAATAATCATTAAATATTAAATGCTAAAATTAATGAATATATTTAACATTTATAAGATTAATAATAGTGGTTATTATTATTACATAGTAAAGACCTGATTATTTTCAGAAGCTGATTCTAAAGCAGTGTTTCTTAACTGAGTTTGACTTCACCTTCCCCACAGGTACATTTCACAACATCTGGAGACATTTCTGGTTGTCACAACTGGAGGATCCTACTAGCATGCAGTAGATAAAGGCCTAAATTATGCTAAATGCCCCATGATGATAAGATGGCTCCCCCACATCACAGAATCATCAGGTCCAAAATTTGATGAGTTTGAAAAATACTGGTTCAAAAAAATCCATTGAAGAGAAAGATTGAATAAAAAGAGAAATGTGATAACTGATAAGACAAAAATCACAAAGAAGAATAAAAGGAGTACATATCAAAAATATTACCCTTAGAAAAACTTTGTCAAGAACTGTTGTCCTCAGTTCTCTTTTATTTTTTAGAGATACAGAGGTTGAAGTTGAGAGAGTTTAAATAACTTGTCCTTTCAAAATCTATCAGAAGTTTAATTCAAATCTTTGAGCTCCCAGTTTGATGTTCTTTTAACTATGCCAACTAGTATTTTAAGTTCAAGATAAAGGGTAATTCCTGGAGACATGATAGCATAAATATCAACTATAGAGCAATTGTTTTATTTACAAATTAATGACATACCTATTGACTATATGTTTCCATAAACAATATATTAAGCACCTTCATTTTTTTTTTCATAAGCACCTTCATTTTTATTACAGGAAAGAGAAAGTGTCTATAGCCCTGGAAAGGAAGAAGCTAAGAAGAATGTACTTAGCACATTGGCATCAAGTATTCACTCAATAGTGACACCTGAAGAAGAACAATTTAAAAGTTGTATGAGATTTTGAATTACATTTAATCACATATAATTTACACCAGAAATTCTGGTAATTTCATAATTTAAAACATTACATGTAATTCTTTGAAGATTTTGTAAGGCACAAATTAAAATAATAAATTATGGTATTACACTGTCACATTTCTATAAATTGTTACTCAAGGGAAAGAAATGTATGCTACTGAAAATCTGAGTCTTCAGCCATCAGAGAAGAAAGTTAAAATTCAGAGATCATTACAATACTCTTTACACTATGCTGTCATAAAGACAAAAACAATTAATGGCTTCACTATAAAACTTGGAGCATGAGCTGTAATGAGAAAAATAAATCATCTTGTTTCTTTAAATACAAGTAATTAAATGTGCAAGCACAGCAGAAGTAGGCAGTGCAGGGGGAATCATCTAGAGAACAGAGGGCTGACCCACGCAGCAAGTGCTACCATGTGAGCGGGCCAACATGGGTCCACAGTCCTCAGCAACCAGGCATCCTTGCCATGAAGGAAACAGCTGGAGGCCAGAGACCGCCCTCGGCTCTACTGACATCTGCTGCTATGTATTTCTATCATGGGGTTTCTTTTATTTATCAATATGTTTGTTTTTCATACAATTTGATGGAGACCATGTGTCAACTTAATTGTCTTCTGATCATTAGAGGTACTTGGGCACACCAGTGTTTTATCTGCAACTCACTAGCAATGCTAATTTGGAGAAGGCAATGGCACCCCACTCCAGTACTCTTGCCTGGAAAATCCCATGGACGGAGGAGCCTGGTAGGCTGAAGTCCATGGGGTTGCTAAGAGTTGGACATGACTGAGCGACTTCCCTTTCACTTTTCACTTTCCTGCACTGGAGAAGGAAATGGCAACCCACTCCAGTGTTCTTGCCTGGAGAATCCCAGGGACGGGGAGCCTGGTGGGCTGCCGTCTATGGGGTCGCACAGAGTCGGACACAACTGAAGCGACTTAGCAGCAGCAATGCTAATTAAACACTTAAACCTTGCTAACACATATAGATATTAAGTCAGCCAATAGCCTTTCTTCTCTTCCCCTGGCACCACAAGGAGTCCTCCTTGTTGCAATGTTGTTTATTGGTAAGAACAGCATCTTCTGGAACCAAGCAGTCTTAGTCTGAATCCATATTCTACCACATTGAGATACTGGTAAGCAATTTAATCTCAGTTTCAGTTTATTCATCTGTAAAATGGGGATAATAACAGTACTTATATCATAAAGCTATTGCGAGGACTGAATGGAATACTCCATGAAGTGTTTGGTCCAATAAATGTCATCTAGCAAGCCTCTACAAGCATTAGTTAATATTAGTTCCTTTCCACTCTGATTTCTCTGAAATGTCATTGATAGTGTAATTCTGTCTCATTTTTACATAAGAGACTCCATTGTCTACCAAATGCCTCCATCTGCCTACATCTATAATCTGATCCCCCAAACAGTTCCTTTTCATTAATAGTCTGCTCAAATTATAATGGCTTTCCCACTTGGTATCCCTCTGTGAAATCCTCTCCTCAAAAGAATGCTTTTTCCCTTCCACACGGGCATCCTATCTGCCCATTAAATTCCAACTACTTGATGATGAAGTCTTTTTTGAATGTTCCAGCCAAATAGGATTTCTATCAGATGTAAAATCTGACAAAATAACTGCCCTCATTAGCAACATTATCCATATATTTTCTTGTCTATGTCACAATTTCTGCTTTTTAAAAAAAAAATATTCAATTTAATGCTTCTGAGTATCTTCTGTTTTCAGAGCATTAGTGTTGTGACTATATGAACAAAATAATAAGAAATGATATCTACCTTGATTGTTCTTACAACTAATAGGGTAAGAATATTAACCAAACCTCCATTCTATCATGCACAAGTACTTTCTTTATATCTTCCCAACTGAATGTAAATGATTCTTCCTTTTAACCAGAATAACGATTTATTTATTCTTTTCTTTGACTCTGGAAGTAAGTCTTTCAAAAAAGGTGAAATTAGGAGGAAAAAGTATAAATAGAACATTGCAAGTAAAATGAAGAAAGAATGTAACGTAAAGGCAAAAAAAAAAAAAAAAGGCATTGTAGAGACAAATCTAGATTCAAACTCTGGATTTTGACACTAGTACTTAACTGTTTGATCCTATCTGGTGTCCCACTCCATCCAGGCCTCAGTTTAATTCTCTGTAAATGTGGATACAATGCCTTCTCTGAAACTCTGTGAGACTAAAATGAGAAATTTCCTACAAAGTACAAGATCAGTTCAGTTCTGTTCAGTCACGCAGCCGTGTCCGACTCTTTGAGATTCCATGGACTGCAGCACACCAGGCCTCCCTGTCCATCACCAACTCCAGGAGTTTACTCAACCTCATGTCCATTGAGTCATGATGCCATCCAACCATCTCATCCTCTGTCACCCTCTTCTCCTCCCACCTTCAATCTTACCGAGTATCAAGGTCTTTTCAAATGAGCCAGTTCTTTGCATCAGGTGGCAAAAGTATTGGAGTTTCAGCTTCAGCATCCGTCCCTCCAATGAATATTCAGGACTGATTTCCTCTAGTATGGACTGGTTGGATCTCCT
Source organism: Cervus canadensis (assembly GCF_019320065.1). NCBI lineage: Eukaryota > Metazoa > Chordata > Mammalia > Artiodactyla > Cervidae > Cervus > Cervus canadensis. The sequence continues at coordinate 47,107,656 of NC_057410.1, forward strand.
TGTTGTCCAAGGGACTCTCAAGAGTCTTCAACACTACAGTTCAAAAGCATCAATTCTTTGGCAGTCAGCTTTCTTTATAGTCGAACTCTCACACCCACACATGACTACTGGAAAAACCATAGCTTTGAATAGATGGACCTCTGTTGGCAAAGCAATGACTTTGCTTTTTAATATGCTGTCTAGGTTGGTCATAACTTTCCTTCCAAGGAGCAAGTGTCTTTTAATTTCATGGCTGCAGTCACCATCTGCAGTGATTTTGGAGCCCCCAAAATAAAGTTTGTCAGTGTGTCCATTGTTTCCCCATCTATTTGCCATGAAGTGATGGGACCAGATGCCATGATCTTAGTTTTCTGAAAGTTGAGTTTTAAGCCAATTTCTTCCCTCCTCTTTCACTTTCATCAAGAGCCTCTTTAGTTCTTCTTCGCTTTCTGCCATAAGGGTGGTGTCATCTGCGTATCTGAGGTTATTGATATTTCTCCCAGCAATCTTGATTCAGCTTGTGCTTCATCCAGCCCAGCATTTCTCATGATGTACTCTGCATATAAGTTAAATAAGCAGGATGACAATACACAGCCTTGATGAACTCCTTTTCCTAATTGGAACCAATCTGTTCTTCCATGTCTGCTTCTAATTGTTCCTTCCTGACCTGCATACAGATTTCTCAGGAGGCAGGTCAGGTGGTCTGGTATTCCCATCTCTTGAAGTTTTCCACAGTTTGTTGTGATCCACACAGTCGAAGGCTTTGGCATAGTCAATAAAGCAGAAGTAGATGTTTTTCTGGAACTCTCGTGCTTTTTCGATGATCCAATGGATGTTGGCAATTTGATCTCTGGTTCTTCTGCCTTTTCTAAATCCAGCTTGAACATCTGGAAGTTCACAGTTCACATACTGTTGAAACCTGGCTTAGAGAATTTTGAGCATTACTTTGCTAGTGTGTGAGATGAGTGCAACTGTGCAGTAGTTTGAGCATTCTTTGGCATTGCCTTTCTTTGGAATTGGAATGAAAAACTGCCCTTTTCCAGTCCCGTGGCAATTGCTGAGTTTTCCAAATTTTCTGGCATATTGAGTGCAGCACTTTCACAGCATCATCTTTTAGGATTTGAAATAGCTCAACTGGAATTCTATCACCTCCACTAGCTTTGTTTGTAGTGATGCTTTCTAAGGTCCACTTGACTTCGTATTCCAGGATGTCTGGCTCTAGGTGAGTGATCACACCATCATGATTACAAAGTACAAGGTAGGTGCTCAAAAAATTGTTTTCTAAAATAATATTAAAAAACTTTAGTTTGCATAGGTAATCCAAGAATAAAGGGGTGAACAAGCCATGTGTGAAGGAAATTAAAAATGAGAACAGAGGTATCATGTAGGTGACAGATCAAGCTGAAAGGAGGCTGGGAATTTATTATTTTTTTTCATTTATTTTTATTAGTTGGAGGCTAATATTACTTTACAATATTGCAGTGGGTTTTGTCATACATTGACATGAATCAGCCATGGATTTACATGTATTCCCCATCCCGATCCCCCCTCCCACCTCCCTCTCCACCCGTTTCCTCTGGGTCTTCCCAGTGCACCAGGCCCGAGCACTTGTCTCATGCATCCAACCTGAGCTGGTGATCTGTTTCACCCTTGATAGTGTACTTGTTTCAATCCTGTTCTCTCTGAACATCCCACCCTCGCCTTCTTCCACAGAGTTCAAAAGTCTGTTCTGTACATCTGTGTCTCTTTTTCTGTTTTGCATATAGGGTTGTCGTTACCATCTTTCTAAATTCCATATATATGTGTTAGTATACTGTATTGGTCTTTATCTTTCTGGCTTACTTCACTCTGTATAATGGGCTCCAGTTTCATCCACCTCATTAGAACTGATTCAAATGAATTCTTTTTAACGGCTGAGTAATATTCCATGGTGTATATGTACCACAGCTTCCTTATCCATTCATCTACTGATGGGCATCTAGGTTGCTTCCATGTCCTGGCTATTATAAACAGTGCTGCGATGAACATTGGGGTGCACGTGTCTCTTTCAGATCTGGCTTCCTCAGTGTGTATGCCCAGAAGTGGGATTGCTGGGTCATATGGCAGTTCTATTTCCAGTTTTTTAAGAAATCTCCACACTGTTCTCCATAGTGGCTGTACTAGTTTGCATTCCCACCAACAGTGTAAGAGGGTTCCCTTTTCTCCACACCCTCTCCGTCATTTGTTAGGAGGCTGGGAATTTAAAAGTGAAGGCCAGTGTTCAGTGGTAGGTCAGCTAAGGAACTTTCACGAACAGGGATGTCTAATGCTTAACCACACGATATTTGCTGAACCGTGACAATTAAAACACTCTTTCTTAACCTTAATCTCCAGATTTTTAAGTATGATCTCCTAACCAAAGTGACTCTCTTTTTCATTTGGGTGAACACCTAAGAAGAAAAGAAAAGCAAATCCATATGAGGAAAGACACTAGAAAATTCAAGAAAAGATAGAAATCAGAGCAAAAGGAAGACATAAAAAAGTATAAATCCTTGAAATATCATGGTGGAATATGAAATTGGGAAATGCAATCTGTAATTAAAGCTATTTATTTTTTAAGAGCACAATGAGCTATCACCTCACACCTGTCAGAATGACAATCGTCAAAATGAACACAAATAACAAACGCTGGCAAGGGTATGAAGAAAAGGGAACCCTTTCACTCTGTTGGTAGGAATGTAAATTGTGGAAATCAGTATTGAGGTTTCTCAAAAAACCGAAAACAAAATTACCATATGTTCCAGCAATTCAACTCTTGGAAAACCTCCCAAGCACAAATTTATAAAGATCCATGCACACCAATGTTCATAGAGCATTATTTACAATAGGCAAGATATGGAAGCAGCCTAAGTGTCCATCAATAGATGAGTGGAGAAAGAAAGTATGGTGTACACACACACACACACACTACTCAGCCATAAAAAGAATGGAAGTTTGCCATCTGCAGCAACATGGATGCACTTGGAGGTCATTATGCTAAGGAAAATAAGTCAGACAAAAACCAATATCCTCTGATATGAATTATATGTAGAATCTAAAAAACACATTGAACCAGTGAATATAACAACAAAAAAAAGCAGACACAGATATAGAGAACAAACTAGTGATTACCAGTAGGGACCGGGAAGGGTAGCTACTAAGTCACTTCAGTCATGTTCGACTCTGTGAGACCCCATAGACAGCAGCCCACCAGGCTCCCCTGTCCCTGGGATTGTCCAGGCAAGAACACTGGAGTGGGTTGCCATTTCCTTCTCCAATGCATGAAAATGAAAAGTGAAAGTGAAGTTGCTCAGTCGTGTCCGACTCTTCGCAACCCCATGGACTGCAGCCCACCAGGCTTCTCCATCCATGAGATTTTCCAAGCTAGAGTACTGGAGTGGGGTGCCATTGCCTTCTCCCAAGGGTAGACAGTACAGTATATTTAGGTAGGTATAGTATAGGTATGGGCTTCCCAGGTGGTACTAGTGGGAAAGAATCTGCCTGTCAATGCAGGAGACATAAGAGACGCAGGTTCGATCCCTGGGTCAGGGAGATCCCCTGGAAAAGGAAATGGAAACCCACTCCAGTATTCTTGCCTAGAGAATCCCATGGACTGAGGAGCCGAGTGGGCTGCAGTCCATGGGGTTGCAAAGACTTGGACATGACTGAACGTGACTTGGTACTTTAGCACACTTAGGACAGGTATAATATAGTAAGAAATACAAACTATTAGGTATAAGATAAGCTATAAGGATATATTGCACAACATGAGAAAAATAGTCAATATCTTACAATAATTATAAATGGAGCATAATCTTTAAAAGTTGTGAATCACCATATTGTACACCTGCAACATATAGTATTGTATAACAACTATACTTCAATTAAAAAAAGAAAAAAAGAACAGGGAGTCTTAGTTGACTGAAAAAGGTTGGGACAAGCAAGCATGAGAAAAAGAGTAGCCCGATGGAGCTAAGATAGAAGTGACACCAATCGGAGGACTGAAATATAAGACAGGAGAAGTAACTAAAGTCTTTGTTGTTTTTTTTTAATCAGAATGGTAAATGTTTTGAATAGATGTGACAGAGAATCCCTGGGGAAGGGACCAATTTGGAATTATTACAATAATTGACAGAAAATTTAACAAGGGTCAAGCCTGTGCATAAAGGAATCAATGAAGATGTGTATAAGGGGATAAACCCAAGCTGCAGTACAGAAGCAAAATCTCCAATTTCTAGCAAATTATGGAATGTGGAATAGCAATGTTTATTATCAGAAGTTAGACTAGGAAATCAAGATTAGATGCCTGGAATGCTGGCATGTACACTAAACCAAAAACAAGAATAGGAGAAGGGAGTACTGCATTGAGGATCCGTTTCTGACACTGTCATATACAGGTTTGTTCTCTCTCACCACTCTGTGAGGCTGTTTGGTGCAAGGACTGGCCAAATACTCCACATAAATGTTTCTTAATGATAGTCATCTATTGTGGGTACTATCCATGGTCTCTTTTCCTTAGAAATAGAACCCATAATTTTTAGTTGGGCAGATGGTTGCTTAGAATAAACTTTACATTTTCCAGTCTCCACTACAACTAGATAAGGCCTTGGAACTACAGAACAGGCCAAATGGATGTGGAAGAATCCTTAATGAAATAGGACATGTCTTGTTAATTGAGTGAAAGTCAGTTATCCACTCAAAACTGAGAGATGGATGCCAAAATGATGATGGTGAACAAAACAGAGAGAGCTTGGATCCCCGACAATTTGGTGAAGTCCCCCTGCCAGTCATGGAGTACTTACTTCCAGACAGCCTTTAAATGAAAAAGAAAGAAACCCCAATTTTAATTCTGCTATTGTTAGGGTGAGTCTTTTTGTAAACAATTTGTAGCCACATCTAATTTTCTCTAATATAGCTACCTTGATCATGTTTGTTATTTTCTTCAGTTCAATTTTTTCAAAGGTTTATGTAAATCTTTATTCTTTTCTAACATTTAGAAATATTGTGGAATGCTGACCAGGCATTCTTTACATTTGATTGAAAATTTTTTAATTTGATAAGTGACATGTTAAAAACGTCCTTATAAATATAGCATTACTTAACCACAGAGTCTTATTGGAATATCATATGTATGACTGATATGTTCACTAACCAGAGACCAACCAAAATTCTCTTGTGAACAGTACTTACGGTGGTCAAGTCTTAGGCCAAGGCCATTTATCAAAGTAGAAGCTGGACTAAACCTGCAGAGATAATAGCCATGGTCAGGAGACAAAAGTGGTTTCTCTTCCATCTAGGTCAGATAAGCCATCATGGGTACATGGAATATTAGAGGAGAATGACATCCATTTGCTTTTAATTATTTTCATAAAGTTAAATACTTTTCAGTCTTTGGTTGGTAGTTTACACTTCCCTACTTTCACCTTGAAATGCTTATTTTGGGCTGAGAACTCTAAGCCTGAAATTAATTACTTTCTTTTAACTGAGTTTTATTGGGTAGAAGATGCTGTCCTAAAACAAAAGGAATAATTGTAGAACTAGAAGTACTTTAAAAATCATTCATTCTAAGCCATATGGTTTACAGGCAGAATGGTCCAAAGAGACTCATGAACATAATTAAATCTTTGTCAGTATAACTGTCTTTTCATTCATTGATTCATTCATTCATGTATTAATCCATTCAATGGCTATTTAATTGTTATGAATAAAGGATTGAGGAGAGGAAACTGTAACAGAGAATAAGGTCCTGGGCTCTATATATTTTCAGTTTAGTGGGGATAGAAATAAATTATCCAGATAATTAAAAATCAATATAAATCAAGATGTTGCAATCATTACTACAAAGAACAACAGAAGACAGAGGGACAGGAAAGGTAACTAGCAGAGACTTTATGAAGAAAGTTGCATTTTGCTGTACCTGAGAGGATGTGAACAAGCGAGGATAGAATGGACATTTCAGACAAAAGGGTGACTTTCTTTTCAACCTTGTACAGTTGATTTCTGTACAAAGACTTTTTCTTAAATTATTTTTAACATACATTTGGGTGGGAGAGTGAAATCAACTCATCCCAAAGGAGTCAGAGATGAGAATGGTAGCTTTGTAAAGCTGGACACCCTAAGTTAATGCTGCATTAAAAAGTGAGGCAAGGTACAAAGGAATTCCTGCGAAGTTTACCAACGAAAGGGTCATGCTACCCTTCAGCATCTGGAGAAAATGAGTGTAGTATGGTTTAAAATCCAAGGGCTACTGTTCACAAATGTCATAAATTAAATGACTGAAAGAGATGTCAGTAATAAGTAAAACCAGGGTTTCAATTTACAAGTGAAAACCCAGATAAATGTGCAGCATCAAGGAAAATCATATTTCATTTTATTCTATACTGTAATGAATTAAGCAGGCTAGGATTCGCATATTCAGTCAGAAAGTGTATAAAATACAAATGATTTGGAGAAAAGTGTTGGTGTCTGTATGACTTTCCACAAATAAATCTTATTTTTACTTTATAATGTATGTGAAAAATAGCTTCCCTTTACCTCATACTTGTGATCAACTATGGTTTTCAGTAAGAGAGATATCTAGGATTTAACAAGGCACTTCATCAATAAGTAGTTATTCTGATAACACAGGCATATTCAGAGAATTCTGTTCATAACTTTTACAACAACTGTACAGAGGCTTTTTGACCATACAAACTGCTTAACTTTCTTACACCCATATTCCTCTACTGTTCCCCAATTCACAACATGCTTTATATTCTACCTAACAGGAAATCTGCATTTCAGCTTTCAAGTCTGCAGGTAACCTTTAGTCACTAACCTTGCTGTCTTCTGTCTCCTTAGCTTTTCCTTGGAGGAGTTTCTTCTCTGCAAATTCACAGTTGGATTTGAAGGCGAGCTGACAAGAAAGCACTGAGCTCTCTAATTCGGTAAGCTCCAGAGGTCTCGAAGAAGAGCGCTGTGACCCAGTCGTGCCAAGATTTGGTATCAGAAGAGCAGTATGAACAGGCTTTGACCCAACAGCTGGCTGCCTTAGTTTTGAGGCAACCCCAACTACAGGCATGGCTTCATATAAAAGTATCTTCTTGCTGCCAAAGAAAATGCTTCTAACCTCAGTCTGGTAGACTCCAACTTTAGTATTTCCAGAATAAATACTTTAAACAAAACTAGCAGTCATCATGATTAAAAAAAAAACAACTAATAATATAACTTTCAGGAAGAGGCAAAATTCCCCTTCATCTTTAGTTAAGTTTCTTTCTTGCTGGCTTGAATTCTCATGTTTTCATTCTCTCATATATTCATTCTCTCTCCTCTGTTCAGTGCGTCACTGCCCATGTAATATTAAATACTCCTTTGGGGAGGAAAACTTTCTTGAAGGTAACTGCTACAGAGCTCTTTCTCTAGGATTAAAGAGCTCCTAGATTTACTCTTTCTTCTCACTAGAGCAGTCTGAGTCTGAGCACTGTGAGTGAAAAAGAACAAAAGGGAAACCCTTCAGTCCAACTGTCAAAGCAGCCAAGAGACCACAATAGCAGAAGGACAGGCATTCTTCCTGACTTCAGAAATCATCAGCCTATATTCTCTTTTTAAAGAAAATTGTATTTCCCCCAGCTTAAAAAAAAAAAGAATGGATGCAATTAATCGCCAAAACAAACAGCTGTTGGAAGAACTTTTAGCCCGGAAACAATCTCAGCAATGAAGCTGTTTGTCTCATTTCCAGCTATTTTTCACTACTGACAGCCATGAACCATGGTGTTCATTCTGTTTCATCCCATGAAATCAGGTTAAATTCATGCAATAGCAGCTAAAACTGCTAAATCACTCAGCAGATCATGACTGCCTCGGTTATGAAAACATAGTAAATACAAAGAGCAAGACACCAGATATACAGTAATCACTTTAAAATTTAATAATGGTGATAATAAAAATATTGAGAGCTAATACATATGGGAAATGTACTGCATAGCAGTTACTGGGCAAGCACTTCACACATTATCACACTTAACCAATGGGATAACTCAAGAATAGGCACATGTATTTTCTCCACTTCAGAGAAAGGCTAACTCAGATTCATTTAAGTAATTTGATGAAAATCATGCAGTTAAAAAGTGAAAGAGCCTGTACTATTTAAAGAGTAAATTTAAAAACTAAGAAACAATTTAAAATAAAACTATTATTCAAGCTCATTAAATCTAACTTAAAATTCTAAACTTCTAAAAGGCGTCCACTGATATATTCAATGGCTATGAACAATAATGCTTCTATCCATAAAATGATTTTATGATTAGCAGATCAAGTTTCATTTTTAGTAAAAGCATATCAGGAACTATAATAAAAGCAAGAGGTATGTTTTTAAGAAAGCATCTGATGTAGCATACGGTCTTTAAAGTAGTTGCATTTAGATAATGGGTCCCCAGAGAAATTCCTCCACCATTTAGCAAAACCATACTTATATGATGGTCTTGAGATTTCAAAAGAAAATTTATCCGTAGTAACAAGAATTTATTTGATTTTATATCCCTTATGTTGGAGAATTCTGTAAGACATTCACAGATTTCCTCCTCTTTTTACAATTTTTATTTATGTTATAATTATCAACTATTTTAAGATTTAGTAATATTCCAAGTAAAGCTCATGGAAAAATGAATGAACATTCAGTAGTCTTTCAAGAACTGGTGGCAAATATGAGAATCATAATCACTATTGTAGAAAATATCTCTCTATAGTGAAGGAATGATTTTATTTGCCTACTATTTCCGGGTCTAAAATTATTATGTACTTTTTATCCAACTTAAACTTGAATTTAATCCAAGAACTAAAGTACTTTTTTTGGTTGTTTTGATATAAGTATAGAAGAAATTCGAATACAAGTTAGAAATCTTGCAAACCTAAAAAGTACCTCAAGTGGGCTTTACACAATGGGATAATAAGAAACAAACATAACACTAGTAGTGATAAAGAAACGTTAGTTACTTTACATTTATAGACCACTTCACACACTGTCTCTTCCAGAGACTATGAGATACTGCAAACCAGGAGATGTTCAAGTTCCTAAAGCAGGTTTTAAATTCTGTGAGAAGATATATGCACCCTGCAATCCTCACACTGCAGACACAATGGCATACCTAAAATAATAGTACTGGTGGGGAAATCACATTCTGGGAAGATCATTCAAAACATAAGCAAACTTTGGGAGCAGATCACTAACAAAAAATAATACTGGTACTCCGGAATATAATTTGGACCACCCAGGCAAGCAATCAAGCTCAGAGTTAAAAACAAAACAAACAAATAAAATATTGAATAGAAGCACTGGGGATATTTTAATTAGAATTGGTAGGAAAAATTCTAGTTGAAAGGCAAAGTTCTGAGTCCAAAGGTTTGCCACTGAAATGGGCATATAGGGCAGTACAATTGGCAAATATTTAAAAGTCACACAAAACAGGAGACCCTGAATACAGGGACTTACTCTTTAAATTTTCTTAGAATTGAGTCAAAAGGGCACCTGTTGAGGGGATAGTATTAAAGCTGAGGATTTCTTTTCCTCCCCAAGTCTATAATTCTACCTTGTGTTATTCTGCCTCCCTTGATCTAGAATGTATGACATACAAAGCTATATAACTTCTACATTATATCAACATAATTCTATTTACCAACTGTAAATAAGCTAACTGGTATTTCAGAAATGTGCCGGAGGGGAACACACTGTGTTTCCTGATACAGTCAAGTTGAAAAACAATGTCCACGTGCAAAAAGGTATCTTCCAATTTGAAGTATCTTTTGCTTATTACATAATATCATTTCACTAGGACAGAAATCTAGAATTGAAAGTAGTCACGGCTGATAGCCTAGGAAATTACATCAATCACTAAGTACAATAAAAACAAGCTAACTTATTTTAGAGAATTTACGGTGTGCCAGGCACCATCATCCATTTCATCCTAAAAGAACACCACCTTTGAATAGGAGACAAAGGTGCTGAGAAGTAATTAACTTAAAGTCACAGAAAATGGGGTTTCTCAAACTGGATTCAACAAATGACCACCTGGAGCGCTCGCTAAAAATACAGATTTCAAATACAGATTCTCAAATTCATCCCAGATCTACTAAATGAGAATCATGAGGCAGAAGTTTATGAATTGAATTTAATAAATTGATTCTCATGTATACACTAGGTGTACACTAAATATACACTAAAATGTAAGATTAAGAATCTTACATTTTATTTGATTTGTAGCTTGACAGTTCAGGGGATGGACTCTAAAAAGCTTGATTGCCTGTGGTCAAATTTTGCTTCTCCACTTACTCGCTGTATGAACCTGGCAGTTGCTATGACTCAGTTTCATCTTCTGTAAAAAGGGGGAAAAATCTGCAGTTCTTTCACAAGTTACTTGTGAGAATTTAAAAAATGAGATAAATTAAGCCATTTTTCTCATCAAATCTGAGGAAAAGCAGCATACATTAAAATAGCACATTATTACATTATTCTAAACTGTCAATTCCTTTTAAAGAAAACCAAAATGAATAAAATGCATTTTATGTTTATCCACATAATTTTATTTCCTGCGGTATGTATTCCTTTGTGTAGATGCAAATTTCCATCTGGTATCATTTCCCTTCTCTCTGAACAACCTCAATAACATTTATTTTATTACAGATTTGCTAGTGATTAACTGTCTCAGCTTGCTTGTCTGAAAAAGGATTTACTTCACATCCATTTTTAAAAGAAATTTTTTTCTGAGTGTAGAATTCTGAGTTAACGATTTTCCTTCTTTGATACTTTAAGGATGCCACTCTATAGTTTTCCATTTGCATAGTTCCAAAGGAGAAGTGTGTTGTAATTCTGATCTTTGTTCCTCCCCATGTACTGCGGCTGGTTTATCCAGCTTTTGTTATGATTTGCTCATTTTACTCATTTTTAACAATTTGATTTTGTTATGTTTCTTCTAGGTTCCTTAGTATTTAGAGTTCTGTCAAAGATGGAAAGTTTAGAATAGTTGTTTCTAAAACTATCTGTTGCCTCTCTTTCCTTCTGGGGCTCCAGGTACACACATGTTGGACCATTTGCTTTTGTACCACAGATTACTAATGCTCTAATTATTCCTTAGGTCTTTTTGTTGTTCAGTCGCTCAGTCATGCCCAGCTCTTTGCAACCCTATGGACTGCAGTATGCCAGGCTTCCCTGTCCTTCACCAACTCCTGGAGCTTGCTCACTCATGTCCATTGAGTCGGTGATTCCATCCAACCATCTCATCCTCTGTCACCCCCTTCTCCTGCCTTCAGTCTTTCTCAGCATCAGGGTCTTATCCAATGAGTTGTCTCTTTGTATCAGGTGGCCAAAGTATTGGAGCTTCAGCTTCAGCATCAGTTCTTCCAATGAATATGGACTGGTTTGATCTCCTTACAGTCCAAGGGACTCTCAAGAGTCTTCTCCAACACCACAGTTCAAAGGCATTAGTGCTTCTGTGCTTATCCTTTTATATCCAGCTTTCACAGCCATACATGACTACTGGAAAAACCATAGACTTGACTATACGAACCTTTTTAGGCAAAGTAATGTTTCTGCTTTTTAATACACTGTCTAGGTTGGTCATAGCTTTTCTTCCAAGGAGCAAACGTCTTTTAATTTCATGGCTGCAGTCACCATCTGCAGTGATTTTGGAGCCCAAGAAAATAAAGTCTCTCAGTATTTCCATTGTTTCCCCATCTATTTGCCATGAAGTAACGGGACCGGATGCCATGATCTTAATTTTCTGAATGTTGAGTTTTAAGCCAGCTTTTTCACTCTCTTCTTTTACCTTAATCAAGATGCTCTTTAGCTCCTCTTCACTTTCTGCCATAAGATCTTTTAACTCTGTTTTTTCTGTTTGTTTTGTTTTTAACAATCAATTAACCTCTATTGCTACATTGTCAAGTTCACCAACCCTTACTTCTATAATATTTAAATATTTTGTATCTAGCATTTCTTTTCTCACCAATCTATGTTCTCTTCTACCTTCTGTGTTTATGAGGAATATTTATAACAGCTGTTTACTATTCTTATACATGAATTTCATCCTTTTTTGTCATTTTAGATTATGTTCGTCTTATGAATTTTTTGTCTTTCCTGGATATGACTCATTTATACTGCTTTTTACATGTCTGGTAATTTTTCCCTGAATGGAAGATGTTTTGAATCATACATTATTGTCTGCTGGGTTTCATGTCATGTATGAGCTTGTAATGGCACAATTAAGTTACTTTTGAGACTTTATCACAAGCTATTTTAAAAAAGGTACAGAGCAGCTTGTTGTCTAGAGTCAATTTAACACTGCTTCTAAAGAAATACAAATACCTCATCTATTAAGTGGCCTCTCCACTCTAGCTGGGGAAAATACCAAGAGTCCCTAGACTTACATGAGCTCTGCGGACTGTTCATCATACTTTATGGTGCGTCTTTTCTAGACCTTTGCTTTCTTCCTTCTCATACAAGCACAGTGCAGTCCTCTACCAAACACTGGACAAAACACTCTGCACATTTCCAGTGCTCCTTCTCATTTTCTCTCTCATTCATTTTTCCCTTCCTTTCTGGTATTCTTAAAAAATTTAGACCTCTAGGTTTTCTGAACTTGGATTTCAGTCTCTACAACTCAGCACAACTGCTGGACTCTACTTGGGTTCTCTAGACCTTCTCTGAATTTGGATATTGCCTCCAGGAAGTAAGGTGGCACAATAATAGAACCGGTTTTTAATTACCCTTATCTTGGGTATCACAGATTCATGCTCCCTTTTGTCTAAAGACTGAACAATGTTGCTTTTTATAACTTTGTCCTATTTCCAGTTGTTTAAGACAGGCAATTAAGTCAGATCCCTATTAATCTGTAATGGTCAGAAGCAGAAATAGAGTCAGATCTTAATTTTTTTTCCCTCCACTCCATCCTGAAAACTGTTGACTGGTAATAGTTTTTCACATACACCTCAAAACCTTCTCTGGTTTGGGAGCCTCTTTCATTTAGCTGAGTACTTCCCTGAAAGCTCAGAGAAGATATAATTTGTACTGACAACTTGCAAAGTGTTTGACTGATTGGGTTAGACTGTCTGCCAGATCTAATGGGAAAATTTAAATAATAAAACTAATATAAGATACAATGAGCATGAAGTTACAACTAGTCTCCAAACTTGGCTTGAAACACTTAAAACACTGAGATCTGTTTTAGAATGTCTGTTTCCAAAATCCCCATTGGCACCGTTTTTTTTTCTCCTGATATCTGGGAAATATCTGATGCAGAAAGAAGTATTACCCATATAGTATATTTGAAGGGGCAGAAAGCCAAAATATGCCTCTACTGTGGCATTAGACAGGGAAAAAGAAAGTAAAGCAGCTGGCTCAAATATAAAGGCAGGTGATGAGTGCAAAGGAGCCAACACTAAAACTTAAAACAAACATTTGGAAATGCACATGATACCCAGTAAAATGAGGAACAATTCAAGAGAGTTGAAACTAATTACATTTGCTCTATGGCATATATTTAGCATCTTACAGGCTTCCTTACAATATACTACTGATATAGTCAATTGAGCAAATAAAATTCACCAAATTCAGAAGTCTCTTAACCACAAGGTATAATGAAAAGCAAATGCAGTAAGCTCTGAAATGGCATTGCATGTTGACATTCTCCCTTTCAGAATATCATCTTCCAGAGTAAAAAATATACACATCCGGAGAAAGGACAGTTATTTTACTCAGACAAAAGTCTCTCTGATAGCTTTGCCAGATAAATTTCAGTGCTCCAATAAGACAGCAGATCTTACTCACAAAGGACATTAGCAACTTTAAAAATAGTTACACTTTAAAAGACTATTTCTATTGACAGATAAGTACATAAACACACTGTGTTATGACGGTAAAGAAAGGGAACCAAATCCAAGTCCTGACAGTTTGGCCCTGGAAACGCAGCCAAATAATTTCAGGCATGCGTGAGCACTAAGTTGCTTCAGTCACGTCCATCTCTGCGATGCTATGGGCTGTAGCCACCAGGCTCTGATCGCAGGACTCTCCAGGCAAGAATGAGTGAGTCGCTAAGCCCTCTTCCAGGGGGTCTTTCTGACCCAGAGACTGAACCCACGCCTCTTACGTCTCCTGTGCTGGCAGGTGGGCTCTTTACCACCAGAGCAACCTGGGAAGCCCAATTTTAGACATGACAATATATAGAGTCTATTTTTATAAAAGTATACAGTGGCTCAGACAGAAAAGGATCTGCCCACAATGTGGGAGACTTGGGTTCAATCCTGAGTCAGGAAGACCCCCACAGAAGAGAATAGCTAACAGAGAATTTCATGGATAGAGGAGCCTGGCAGGCTATAGTCCATTGAGTGAGTGCCTAACACACTTCTTTCACATAATATATTTTTTAGTACTGTTGCCACCGTTCATTATTTTCAACTATATTACATAAATATGAGTTGCTTAAAATAAGAGATAAAGCATAACTGTTTAAAAGGTATCAATAAAATTATTGCTTGCAAAGGTTGTACTCACTTCTTGTGAAGAATTTGTAGGAATATCACTTGAAATATTACACATTCTCACATTCTGAGTACCCTATGGCATTATATATAACCCCTGTTCTTATATCTTTCAGAATGTTGTTAATTCTCCCCTGCTTTATTTCAGATATATTGAGGGTACATCAGAATTCTTTGAGGAATTCAGAAGAAATCTTTTCTAAATATGTCTTTCTAACTTATTTTTATATTTTAACTCAAAAAGTGAGTTAAATTAATTGTTGCCTGTGATCAGGAGGATCTGTTTTAGCAGAGGGAATTTCAGACATAACCAACTTCCATCTCCATTATAGGAGACCACCCAGAAAACCCACCCAAATCAATAGCTTCACAAAGGTGGTCTTTATCAGATCATGTAACATTTTACTAGGAACCCTGGGGATATTTCAAAACAGCTGTTGGGGGGTGGTGGGGGAGGAGTGGAGAAATACTGAGAGATTTAGCAAGTTCACATATTATTCATCCTACTTGAAGACATGAAAATAAGAAATGAGGAATTAGGAAGAGTGAGGATGAAAACATGTGGTCTAAGGATGATTCTCCTACTATCCCAAGTATTTTATTCAGGTGCTTGAACAGCAACATAAAAGTCCACGTACATTAGGAGCACGTGTTTATCCCACTGAACAAAAGTAATGATCCAGGGCTACCACTTGTAGTTTAGTGCCTCTCACACCTGGATTGGTGCAGTGCACAGTCTTCTCAGCTGTTTGCAATGGCCCTATTCACAACAGCCCAGGGATAAAATAAGACTAATAACTGGAAACCCATGGTTTTTGTATCAGGGATATCTAACCCATTGGATTCAAAAATACATAGAAAATATACCATAAAAGATGAAAGCTTCAAATAAGTCTGAGGGAACACTTAAAAGTTTTTCTTTTTTTAATCTACCTTTCACCAAAATGGTTTTCTTTATGTATATCCTTTTACTGACATAATATTCTCCCGATCTTGACATCTGTTTCCTTTGCCAGTTTTCTTACCAACATATTGATATCCAAATATATATTCCCTTCACTTCCACATTATCCACATTTCAAGGATTCCTTTCTTGAAATTTCAAAATGGAAGAATGATTTCTGACAGCAATAGAAACTGCTGCCTAACTCTTTCTTACATATTTTTGGTTATTGCTTTTATGAACAACACATATGTTGCCCTCAAAAATCTTCCTCTTTCCTGTTTTAATTCCTTGGACTTTGAAGATGGCTGAATAGAAGAGCATAATGTTGACAAAGTGCAACAGATTTCTCTAAAGATGACTAATTAATTAATTTAACAGGAAATTCTTTATCATTTTACATTGATATCTTATCAATGTAAGATATATGTGAGGAGCATCTAATTCTCAAAGCTGAAAATTTAGGCTAAGGCTGAGATGTTTTGTTTTCTTCATTTTATTCGGTGTACCTATAGTCTCTTAACTAAATATTTTAACAAAAACATTTTATTATCCTCCCTACAATGCATCCACAAAACCTTTATAAGCTTTATCTGCTAGCCAAGGATGAGAACATGGAAGGAAAAAAAAAAAAAAGGAAAACTAAGTTTGGTATCTAAAATATGAGCCTATTTTTCATTTTTCAACAGTTATATTTTGAAGATTTATAATCCACAAATCTAGAAGAAATGAGACTTTCAAAATTTGCTGATAGCATGCTATTTAGTGGCTGGTGATACAGTATAATTTCATCTAATAGAGCAACTTTGACTCAGTAACCTCAGCTTAAAATCCTAATAGTCAACTCTTGTACTCAGGATGAGTAGCATATTTATACCATGTTTATGTTAATATTCAGTTCAGACAAAAATTAAAAAGAGGGTGAGGGGACAGGGAACTCCCCAAAGATTCTCACTGGTCTCATAAAAAGTTCACAGAAACATCTATTGTTGCCATAAGTCTTGTTTTTGCCAAGTTCTATAACAGTACCAAGAAGGTTTGAAATCAATCAATTCCACTATCACTGACAGATATCGCTGTAGTCACTGAAAATGTCTTCAGTGGACTTTAAGAATACGGAGAAAATCTGCACAGCCAAAATAAAATGGAATTAAGTACCATTAGACTTGCTGAAAATGGGATGGGCTGAAATCTATCAACAATTGGCACAATATATCCTACATGGGAACTTGGAATATAGAACCAGGGATATGAACAGTTTGCTAACTTTTACAATAATCTCACTTTTCATTACTTAAACTCTGCTTATATTAAATGCACTCATTTTCATATTCTTTAACATAAGCAAAACAAAATCTCTCACATACATTTCTGGAATTAATACGAAAACTTTCTTCTCTTAGATGCAGGCAGATGAAAGAGGAAATGTTAAAGATGAAAGGTAATATGTTGTCTCATCTCCTCTAAATCCCATCTGATGGAGACTATCAGATGCTAACCTGAAATCTCACAAATGTACTGATTTTCTCCAGACTTTCCTAACGGAAGGGTTAACTTTTACACGAGGTCACTGAAAAACAGGGTTCACATACTCAGTCTTGGGGACAACACTGCCAACTTTCCACACTTTTCAACTTTCCACACTTTCTGACAAAAAACAGGCAAACAAAACAAGACCAAACACTTTGAACAAATGGAAAGTTTCATAATTCGAACTGGATGGGATAGAGATTTCCCCCAGAAAGCCAATTTCCTTGTTTCTTATGAAACATTAAAATTACTCATTACAAATAGATCATTTTCATAGGATAGTTTTAAAACCCATGCCCCAAAGCATATGCATTCTAGAAGTTTTATTTCTGTAATTCTTTCAGCAACAACGGCATATTTGCATTTTCTATTGTACACATCCCAGACTCATGAAACGAAATACTTGGGATTTCTCTAAGAAAAGCATTATGAGAAATCAGTTCCATTCAATTGTATGGCTTACTCGAACTTAGCTCCATTATTAAAGTCTCATGTTTTTGAAGCTGTGTTTCCTTGTCTTCAGCAGAAGGAAATCCTTACATGTTCCCTTCCCCAAACACAGAAAGCCTTGTTTCTACCTATATTTATTTCATCACACCTCAGCTTCTAATTCATTTGCTTACTGTATCTTATCTAAAAACTGTTATCTCAACATCCCAAAGATACAAAGTGATAAGAGCAGGTTCCATTGTTGTAGGCATCTTCCATCTTGCTAGAGACATTGCTGAAAGATGCTTAGAAACACATTTACCCAGTTGAATTCACCTTTGAGGGTTAAAAGAAGATAAATGAGAGACCAGTGGTATTTTTTTTACCCACCAGCTTGCATCTCTCAGCTGGGTTTTAAAAGCTATTTTACAAAATAAGCGTATGGAGAGCATAACTGCTATAGTGTACATAAAGAAGGAAAACAATGACGATAACATGCCACGAAATCTACACTGAAGGTGAAGGGACCGTTTTAACTGCACATCTGGCAATGCTAAGAGCTGAAAAGGAGAAAATATTCAGGAGAGGTTACAGTTGTCTTTTAGTAAAAAAGTACAGTGTGGTCTTAAGAGAATCACTGGAAGAATTTTGCAAAGCCTTCTAATTAACAGGCATTGCCATCAAGGAAACTACTCTAAAGTAAAAAACAAATAAATAAAAATTCAAACATTTTGTTTTTTTAAGGTAAACTCAGCAGCTTCTCCTCTTGAGTCTTTCTGCAAAGAATCTGACTTAAACAAAGCATTTCTGGCAAAAAAAAAACAACAACAAAAACAAGAATAACAAACAAACAAAAAACAACAGGGCTTATTATCGCTACACAGAATATTTAATAAAGGCATAAAATTATTAGTAAATCTGAAAGAGGATACAGCCATTCCAGGCCCACAATTTCAAAATAGTGAGCTCAATTTAGATAAGCTTTAAAATTTGGTTACCCACTTTCTGTCTGTCCAATTTACATTTTATTGGTATATTTTCTTAGTATCTGAGGCCCTATAAGCATCCTCCCAAAATCTTATCACCAATGTGTACATAGTAAATTGCAATTGTTGTTGTTCAGTTCCTAAGTCCTGTGTGACTCTTTTGCAACCCCATGGACTATAACCCGGCAGGCTCCTCTGTCCATGGGATTTTCCAGGCAAGGAATAGTGGAGTGGGTTGCCATTTTCATCTCCAGTGGATCTTCCATGGATCAAACCCATGCCTTCTGCATTGGCAGGTGGATTCTCTATCACTAAGCCACGAGGGAGGCCCAAATTGGGATTAAAGGTCAATAAAAAACCACCCAGAAGATAGAAAGAGTATAATAAATTGGAAAAGAGAATGAAAAAAAAGTGGAAATTAATAGGAGCAACTGCAGTTTGACAAAAACATCTAAAATGCCAGTTGTGCAGACACACGCCTCAGAATTCAGTTTGTCCATCAGCAAGAATTCACAGAGTTGTTAACAAATAGATGGCACTTTATTATTCTGAAATTTTAGCTTTAAAGGTTCACTGGAAAAGAGCAAACACTCCCTCCATAGGTTACAGATCATAAAGATGTTTAGAAGTGAGCTGAAACATAAAGCCTGAAATCTACATTATTCATTTAAAATATTTGCTTACTGATATAAAATTTATTTTTTCTCCAATTTTGGATAGGGAGGTGAGGAGTGGCAAGTAATGAAATAAACATAAAGCTAGATAGAATAAGATATTGTGTCTATAAGTAATATTCAAAGCCAGCTAGGCACAAGGGCTTCCTTGGTGGCTCAGCTGGTAAAAAATCCGCCTGCAATGTGAGAGACCTGGGTTCCATCCCTGGGTGGGGAAGATCCTGGAGAAGGCAAGGGCTACCCACTCCAGTATTCTGGCCTGGAGAATCCCATAGACTGTATAGTCATGGGGTCACAAAGAGTCAGACAGGACTGAGTGGCTTTCACGTTTACTTTCAGGCACAAGGAGTGTAGGGTCAACATTTGGGCATCATTTGAGAGGAAGGCAGATAAAAGTGCATGTCACATGCTACCTGGAGGCTTCACCTTCCATTTCTTCTAGTTGTTTGTGCTCACATTGGACAAGAACTTCAAGGTAATCCTGGGTGATAAACTCATAGGAAGGGAAGCTAAAGAAAACAAGTGTCATTATCTTAGACTCAATTTGAAAATATTGACCCAGTACCAGTTCTAAACAGAAAGTGAAACGTGGTTTTCCAGTGTATTCACCTTTCAGAAGTCTGTTAAGTTCTGTCTTCCAGTAAAAATGCACCTTCTTTTCTGACAGAGCTAAAATCATTTCTTTACATATTAACCACATTAGAGGGTATTCACTAAGTCCGAAAATATAGATGAATACTTCAAACGATTCATGGATATTATACTCTAAACATTATAAATGATAGCTTTCATTTCCAGACTTTCTGCTTCTAGTATTTCTTAAGTCTTCCTTCTTAACACTTTCCAATGAATGCAGTGCTCATTTCTCCCAAACATACCTTGTGATTATAAACAGATCTCCACTAATTCATTCTTAATAACTGTCCCATCAAGCTTCTTCCTGCCTTTGAAATTCTATCTTATACCTCCTCAATATCCCTGCTCTTATTCCCTGTCCTCTCAAATCATTCAATGTATGAGGCTAGCTTGACACATAATATAATGTATTTCAACTCCCCACTTCCCCTGGTGTATGGTGACATATTAAGAAGTTTCAATATACCATAAAATATCAATAGAAAATGATCCAGTTTTCTTAGACATCAGATGATTATTTTATTGGAATATCTAAAACTGTTAGGTACCACACCCAAGTTCTCATTTTGAGAGCTCATACTTGGCAATCTAAAAATTACAGTGTACAGTTCAGAAAGGATATGGAGATGAAATGTAGGCAAAAATGATTTGATGAACTATGACATCTAAGGAAGCCATGACCACACTTTATGTGAGAACTAAGATGTTCTCATATAAAGTGATAATTTTATGGGACTACAGTGTAATTTTAAAAGCTACAACTTACTGGAGATGATATACATGATAATTTAAAAACCCATTCATCACGGGGTGTATCAGGATTTTTTAAATGAATTATATTTAACCTATCTACTCATAGTAGAAATCCTCAGTCTACTGAAATATTTAAAATGAAAGGGCAATATTTACTATGTGCTCCTGAAAACACATATGCTATAATTCTGGAAATGAGAAAATAGTAGGTTAATAATACAGCAGCATCTTCACAGAACTAGATGTTCAAGTTTCACCACTTGAATTTTTAAAGTAATTGCATCCCTGTCTATTCTAGTATCCTCTGGATCAAGGCTGATCCTCATTTGCTTCAATATAAACAATATAAGTAACTGTCATGCCATAAATAAAAAAAACTCACTGAGGAAGTTATGACTAAAACTTCTATCTACAAATTATTTGCTTTTTGTATTATTTATTTATTCAGCCTAAAAATTTTACTTTGAAATAACAAAGAACATCTGACTGGTAGTGAATACAGCCAGGACTAAAATTCAAGAAACATATGCCCCACCCCCTTCAATGATCAATGCTCTCCACCTTGTCAATTACACTGCCAAGCCCTTTGGTTCCTATCACTTCCCACCCCTGACAGTCTTCAAGGATCCCCTCCATTAATAGCGCCAACATAAGTTCTAGTAAAATCAGCACATCTTGCAGCACATCTTTGGGAACATGAACAAAAAATACATATCTCTTCCTCTCCCCAAACTGGGGATTCACTTTCCAGCCTAACTGATTAATAGCACCAGCAATAGCAACAACCTAATCAACATTGTACAACCACCATCAAGCTGAAGACAGTCTTAACTTGTTTTAAACCTTGCACATCCAGTAGCTTACTGAGTTTTTTTTTTTTTATTTGAAATTGATTTATTATTTAACCAACATTTTATTAGTCTAGCAATCTCCTATCCTGAGATTATGGAATTTATTTAAATTTATACCATTTAAAGAACAAACACCAGTTATCCCACTTTCATAAAGGTCCTTGAGGATTAATATTTCTCTGAGTCTCAATTTATTACAAATTTTCAGAGCAAGTTAAGCCCATACCAACTGTTGGTTTTCATTAGTCATATCCAACTAGTCATACAAAATCTGGGCTCCTTATAGGGTACATTACAGTAAAAAGAATTGTTCTTTTCTCCCTACTTATGCATATTATTACTTGAAAAACTTTGACATTGTACTTTATGTTATTTTCTTTTTTTTTTTTTTTAGTGGAGTGCAGTTTATTACACTGGCGGGCCCAAGGCAGCGTCTCCTCTTAGCCAAGGACCCCGACCAGCATTTGTGAAACTCTTTTTTTTTTTTTTTTTTTTTAAACATTGGAAATTTTTTTTTTTTTTAATTTATTTATTTTTCCAGTGGGTTTTGTCATACATTGACATGAATCAGCAATAGATTTACACGTATTCCCCATCCCGATCCCCCCTCCCACCTCCCTCTCCACCCGATTCTCTGGGTCTTCCCAGTGCACCAGGCCCGAGCACTTGTCTCATGCATCCCACCTGGGCTGGTGATCTGTTTCACCATAGATAGTATACATGCTGTTCTTTTGAAACATCCCACCCTCACCTTCTCCCACAGAGTTCAAAAGTCTGTTCTGTACTTCTGTGTCTCTTTTTCTGTTTTGCATATAGGGTTATCGTTACCATCTTTCTAAATTCCATATATATGTGTTAGTATACTGTATTGGTCTTTATCTTTCTGGCTTACTTCACTCTGTATAATGGGCTCCAGTTTCATCCATCTCATTAGAACTGATTCAAATGAATTCTTTTTAATGGCTGAGTAATATTCCATGGTGTATATGTACCAGCTTCCTTATCCATTCATCTGCTGATGGGCATCTAGGTTGCTTCCATGTCCTGGCTATTACAAACAGTGCTGCGATGAACATTGGGGTGCACGTGTCTCTTTCAGATCTGGTTTCCTCGGTGTGTATGCCCAGAAGTGGGATTGCTGGGTCATATGGCAGTTCTATTTCCAGTTTTTTAAGAAATCTCCACACTGTTCTCCATAGTGGCTGTACTAGTTTGCATTCCCACCAACAGTGTAAGAGGGTTCCCTTTTCTCCACACCCTCTCCAGCATTTATTGCTTGTAGACTTTTCGATAGCAGCCATCCTGACTGGCGTGTAATGGTACCTCATTGTGGTTTTGATTTGCATTTCTCTGATAATGAGTGATGTTGAGCACCTTTTCATGTGTTTGTTAGCCATCTGTATGTCTTCTTTGGAGAAATGTCTGTTTAGTTCTTTGGCCCATTTTTTGATTGGGTCATTTATTTTTCTGGAATTGAGCTTCAGGAGTTGCTTGTATATTTTTGAGATTAATCCTTTGTCTGTTGCTTCATTTGCTATTATTTTCTCCCAATCTGAGGGCTGTCTTTTCACCTTACTTATAGTTTCCTTTGTTGTGCAAAAGCTTTTAAGTTTCATTAGGTGCCATTTGTTTAGTTTTGCTTTTATTTCCAATATTCTGGGAGGTGGGTCATAGAAGACAAAAGCCCAGGACCAGATGGCTTCACAGCTGAATTCTACAAAAATTTAGAGAAGAGCTAACCCTATCTTACTCAAACTCTTCCAGAAAATTGCAGAGGAAGGTAAGCTTCCAAACTCATTCTATGAGGCCACCATCACCCTAATTCCAAAACCAGACAAAGATGCCACAAAAAAAGAAAACTACAGGCCAATATCACTGATGAACATAGATGCAAAAATCCTTAACAAAATTCTAGCAAACAGAATCCAACAACATATTAAAAAAATCATACACCACGACCAAGTGGGCTTTATCCCAGGAATGCAAGGATTCTTTAATATCCGCAAATCAATCAATGTAATACACCACATTAACAAATTGAAAGATAAAAACCATATGATTATCTCAATAGATGCAGAGAAAGCCTTTGACAAAATTCAACACCATTCATGATTAAAACTCTCCAGAAAGCAGGAATAGAAGGAACATACCTCAACATAATAAAAGCTATATATGACAAACCCACAGCAAGTATCACCCTCAATGGTGAAAAATTGAAAGCATTTCCCCTGAAATCAGGAACAAGACAAGGATGCCCACTCTCACCACTGCTATTCAACATAGTGTTGGAAGTTTTGGCCACAGCAATCAGAGCAGAAAAAAGAAGTAAAAGGAATCCAGACAGGAAAAGAAGAAGTGAAACTCTCACTGTTTGCAGATGACATGATCCTCTACATAGAAAACCCTAAAGACTCTACCAGAAAATTACTAGAGCTAATCAATGAATATAGTAAAGTTGCAGGATATAAAATTAACACACAAAAATCCCTTGCATTCCTATACACTAACAATGAGAAAACAGAAAGAGAAATTAAGGAAACAATACCATTCACCATTGCAACAAAAAGAATAAAATACTTAGGAGTATATCTACCTAAAGAAACAAAAGACCTATACATAGAAAACTATAAAACACTGATTAAAGAAATCAAAGAGGACACAAACAGATGGAGAAACATACCATGCTCATGGATTGGAAGAATCAATATTGTCAAAATGGCTATTCTACCCAAAGCAATCTATAGATTCAATGCAATCCCTATCAAGCTACCAACGGTATTTTTCACAGAACTAGAACAAATAATTTCACAATTTGTATGGAAATACAAAAAACCTCGAATAGCCAAAGTAATCTTGAGAAAGAAGAATGGAACTGGAGGAATCAACCTGCTTGACTTCAGGCTCTACTACAAAGCCACAGTCATCAAGACAGTATGGTACTGGCACAAAGACAGAAATATAGATCAATGGAACAAAATAGAAAGCCCAGAGATAAATCCACGAACTTATGGACACCTTATCTTTGACAAAGGAGGCAAGGATATACAATGGAAAAAAGACAACCTCTTTAACAAGTGGTGCTGGGAAAGCTGGTCAACCACTTGTAATAGAATGAAACTAGAACACTTTCTAACACCATACACAAAAATAAACTCAAAATGGATTAAAGATCTGAATGTAAGACCAGAAACTATAAAACTCCTAGAGGAGAACATAGGCAAAACACTCTCCGACATAAACCACAGCTTACTGAGTTTTGCTGGTTTTTAATCACAGGTGAGTCCCTCTAATGGGCAATTCCTGTTGTAACTAGGAGGAAAGCAGGCCTGTGCTATTGAGTGCTCAATTTTTCACTTTACAAACTGCTTCTCCACAGTGCTTTAGTCCTTTCCATAGGATCCTGTGCTTTCCCTCTTTCTATTATTTCCTCTGCTTACCACACATCGGCTGTTTTTATTGGCACCAACCCACTCATTCCCTTTGAACTCAATCTTCCCTTCTTACTGATGTTTTCTTGGTATAACATTTCAAAAAAAGATCTCTATTGCTTTGTGTTGGTTTATTTCTTTTTCGATTTGCATGATGTAGAGTTTGGTGGAAGTAGAGTTCAATGCCAGGCCATGGCACAGAAGGCAGAGTGTCTGATTTGGAGACCGCATCTTCCCAAAGGTTTCTTGATAAACTTATCACAGGACAGAAAATGGTAGGAGACATTGTCATGTTCACCTCAAATCAGTTTTTCCTCAACTGATTGCCATGAAAATCCATGAGTCTTCTTGGGCATTGACATACTGCTTTCTCTGGGAGACTGGACTTGGGAGTGTCCACCAATCTCTAGCATAATATTAGGTCAGTGATCCCTTAATGTACATTAGATAGGCAGATGACACCACCCTTATGGCAGAAAGTGAAGAAGAACTAAAGAGCCTCCTGATGAAGGTGAAAGAGGAGAGTGAGAAAGCTGGCTTAAAACTCATCATTCAAAAAGCTAAGATCATGGTATCTGGTCTCAAGATTTCATGGCAAATAGACGGGGAAAAACTGGAAACAGTGGCAGATTTTATTTTCTTGGGCTCCAAAATCACTGTGACAGTAACTGCAGCCATAAAATTAAAAGATGCTTTCTCCTTGGAAGAAAAGCTATGACAAACCTAGATAGCATATTAAAAAGCAGAGTCATTGCTTTGCCAACAAAGGTCCATCTATTCAAAGCTATGGTTTTTCCAGTAGTCATGTATGGACGTTAGAATTGGACCAGAAAGAAGGCTGAGTGCTGAAGAACTGATGCTTTCAAACTGTGGTGCTGGAGAAGACTCTTGTGAGGCCCTTGGACAGCAAGGAGATCCAACCAGCCCATCCTAAAGGAAATCAGTCCTGAATATTCATTGGAAGGACTGATGTTGAAGCTGGAACTCCAATACTTTGGTCACCTGATGCAAAGAGCTGACTCTTGAAAAGACCCTGATGCTGGGAAAGATTGAGGGCAGGAGGAGAAGGGGACAACAGCGGATGAGATGGTTGGATGGCATCACCGACTCAATGGACATGGGTTTGGGTGGACTCTGGGAGTTGGTGATGGACAGGAAGGCCTGGCGTGCTGTGGTTCATAGGGTCGCAAAGAGTTGGATACGCCTGAGTGACTGAACTGAACTGAAATGCCACCAAACTGTTCACTTCAAAATGGTTAATTGTGTTCCCTCATCTTATTTTACAGCACTTTCAGTGACTGTTTGTCTTCCTTCTTTCCACCTATCTATGTCCTTCTCAGAAAGGCAATTCACATGTCATTTACTTATTAATACCTTCTTTGATAATTCCAACGCCAAGTCAACTTTTATTTCTCTGAGTGTTTATGTTGTATTTCATATTCAGTCATTCAGCCACCAACTATTCACTAAGAACCCACTGTATGTATGGCACTGTGTTCAGTTTTGGAAAGCTTTCACTTGAGACAAATGGGAAGAATTACATAATCAAACTAAAGAAGGTCTAGATCAAATCAGTAAATGTGCTTTGATAAAAAGAAACATTCCTTGAGAATATACAACTAAATAATGTGACTGAGACTTGATGATGGAGGTTGTCAGAAGAGAGAATTAACAATACCTGCTTTATCATATACTCTCTTAATTATTAATTACTATAATTAGTTCCCAAATATCAGAAAACAAGACCACATACTACATAAATTATCATGCTCTTACATGATGCAAAAAGAATGAAAGAATGAATGGATGGTGAGTAGACAGATATTTCTGGACTAGAGGAGTAGATGGTGAAGAACTTGATGGAAACAAATTTGCACTATATCTAAATAATTAATAATTACTGTATTAATTAACACTTTTTTCTTTTACATTTTAAAAATTCACCTGCTATGCATGTTTACTTGCCATTTGAGAGACATCTTTTCAATTGAAAATATTAAATTTTTCCCTTTAGGAAATCTAACTGCCTTGAATATTTATTACTCAGTAGTCATATCAGGGGAATGTGATATAAAGCATTTTGCTTTATTTTTATCATTAAATGCATATTTTAACATGAGCAAGTAATTTTGAATTAAAATAAAAAAGCAATAAAACTGAGTTAACATAAAACTTTTAAGTGGCAATTTTTTTAAGGCTTAATTTGAGTGTTGGACTACCTTTATTCATAATGGCTTGACAGAAATATTTAAGTAGTGAAAAGAATTTAAAAATTTGTAAGAAACATATTTGTTGACATTATATATGAAATGTCTTAATTCTATTTATTTTAATTAACTGCCCCAAAGTATTTAATCCTGGGAAGAAAAATTTGTTTAGCTTTGTTGGTCTGCAACATTACTCTAAGTTTTAAAGTATTTTCTGATTTTAAAATAGTTATCAGTCTATAAATGGAATCATATAATATCACTTTAAAACAATTATTCACTAAGTAATAAACAATTATTGATCGATATGAAAACACATAATGGATCTTACACCAAAAAATGTGTAAAATGACTAAGAAGCTCAGAAAACTGACTAACAGAATTTGGAATTAAACTGAAAAAGAAAAGATCCAGGCAAAACCTGGATCAGTCCTGAGCAGAATGGTTTGTATAGTCAGGCATTTGAGAATCTGGTTTTAATAGATACTTGAGTTAGTATTTTTATAACAGCAAAGGTGACAAGCCAATAAAAATATTAAGCAATTCAATTTTTGCTGCACTGGAGCAACCAGGAACCCAACCAAAGGCAGATCTGATACATGGACCAACTATATATCTGCCAAACATTAAAGCCAAAATGATTTGTAATTCACCGTGGAGAAAGCCACACAACAGTGGTTTTGCTATGAATTGGAAATTAGCAATTTAACCCAATTTAAAGGACAGAGATCAAATATAAAGAATAAACAACCCACATTAGCAAAGTATTTTTCTATTCTGAATTTTTTTCATAACTGAAAAAAAAAGGTTAGTAATTCATTCCTCAGTTCATTGGCTAAAATGTAATAGTATAGCAAGGAAGAAAGCTAGACAATATAACACTGTCATAAAAATATCAAATATACGATGCTGTATAATAAATGTACCCTTTAAATTATCAAAAGGAATTCTCAAAGCTAAACAAGAAGAATGTAATCTTTAAAGTTCTTTTGGGCTTCATTAACAGTTTAATTGAAACTCATTTCCATTACTCTAGTATCCATTTACAGAAAACAATTATTTGAACTCTCAGGAAAAAATTGTTTTCCTTTTGAATACCTGAGAATAATACCAAATCCATTTCTTTTATTTCCATCTTTCGTCTTTAAAAATCAGAGATAAGCTTGACTGAGCTAAAAATGTAAACCACAAAGTTAATATAATATGAAATTCATAACATACCTAACTTCTCAATCGCTTAGGACTGGCTTTCCTAGAGTCACTTATTAGGTGAGGATTAATTGTATTTGCTATAAAAAGTCAATGATGTATTTTTAGCTGATTTCTATCCAGTATTACTTTGGTGGCACAGATGGTAAAGAATCCACCTGCCAAGCAGGAGTTGTGGGTTCAGTCCCTGGGTCTGTAAGATCCCCTGGAGAAGGGAATGGCAACCCAGCCCAGTTTTCTTGCCTGGGAAATTCCATGAACAGAGGAGCTTACAGGTTACAATGGGGCTGCAAAAGAGTTGGACACAACTTAGTAATTAAACAACAACCACAATCCCCTGAATGTCCAGGTTAACTTGGGAAAGGAGAGAATGGGGGTGGGAGTGGGGGTGGGGGAGTGCTATTCTTAAAATATATACCAAGCATCAAAATATACACCAAACATTCTGAACAAGAATCATTTCTCATATTCTTATGTTCATACAAACAGCTTAAGGCCAAAGGTTTCTTTTAAAAGATGGATTATTTTAAACTGTGGTTTACCCACTTTTATATTTATGTGTACAATTCTAGGATGTTCAGCTTGGAGCGCCTGAGAACTAAATGACCATTCATTCATTTATCAAATACTGACTCAGCAGCAACTATGAGCAAAGACGCTATAAAGACTAGAGACCACCTGAAACTCTCATAACACTGTTAACTGGCTATACTGCAATACAAAATAAAAAGTCTAGTCTTACATAGAACATAGGCAAAACACTCTCCGACATAAATCACGGCAGGATCCTCTATGACCCACCTCCCAGAATATTGGAAATAAAAGCAAAACTAAACAAATGGGACCTAATGAAACTTAAAAGCTTTTGCACAACAAAGGAAACTATAAGCAAGGTGAAAAGACAGCCCTCAGATTGGGAGAAAATAATAGCAAATGAAGAAACAGACAAAGGATTAATCTCAAAAATATACAAGCAACTCCTGAAGCTCAATTCCAGAAAAATAAATGACCCAATCAAAAAATGGGCCAAAGAACTAAACAGACATTTCTCCAAAGAAAGACATACAGATGGCTAACAAACACATGAAAAGATGCTCAACATCACTCATTATCAGAGAAATGCAAATCAAAACCACAACGAGGTACCATTACACGCCAGTCAGGATGGCTGCTATCCAAAAGTCTACAAGCAATAAATGCTGGAGAGGGTGTGGAGAAAAGGGAACCCTCTTACACTGTTGGTGGGAATGCAAACTAGTACAGCCACTATGGAGAACAGTGTGGAGATTCCTTAAAAAACTGGAAATAGAACTGCCATATGACCCAGCAATCCCACTTCTGGCATACACACCGAGGAAACCAGATCTGAAAGAGACACGTGCACCCCAATGTTCATCGCAGCACTGTTTATAATAACCAGGACATGGAAGCAACCTAGATGCCCATCAGCAGACGAATGGATAAGGAAGCTGTGGTACATATACACCATGGAATATTACTCAGCCCTTAAAAAGAATTCATTTGAATCAGTTCTAATGAGATGGATGAAACTGGATCCCATTATACAGAGTGAAGTAAGCCAGAAAGATAAAGAACATTACAGCATACTAACACATATATATGGAATTTAGAAAGATGGTAACGACAACCCTATATGCAAAACAGAAAAAGAGACACAGATGTACAGAACAGACTTTTGAACTCTGTGGGAGAAGGCGAGGGTGGGATGTTCAGAGAGAACAGGATTGAAACAAGTACACTATCAAGGGTGAAACAGATCACCAGCCCAGGTTGGATGCATGAGACAAGTGCTTGGGCCTGGTGCACTGGGAAGACCTAGAGGGACTGGGTGTAGAGGGAAGTGGGAGGGGGGATCGGGATGGGGAATACATGTAAATCCATGGCTGATTCATGTCAGTGTATGACAAAAACCACTACAATATTGTAAAGTAATTAGCCCCCAACTAATAAAAAATAAATGGAAAAAAAATTTTTTAAAAAGTCTAATAAAGAACAAAGAGAGAAGAGAGACATTAGGCAAGTCATCTCTCCTCAGTAGTTTAGCTGAAAAGGAAGCGAAGATAAGGATCTTTTCACTAGAAATCATTCAAGAGTCAAGACGAACATCTCTGATGGGCTAACAGAGTTACCCCCAAAGGGCTAAGGAATGAGGAAGGTCAGATGTGAGGGGACGCTTTTAGCTATTCCACACAAGAAACTGAAGTCTTTGGGAGCAAGTCACAACAAGTGTTCCAGATTGTCTTAAGTACAAAACCCAAGAAAGAAAAATTTAAGCTTTATATACTAAGTTTTCCAATTTAGAGGGAGCACACTACTTTTTTTAGAGTTTCAGCAAAATCAAATATCCCAAGGACCATTTTTATTCATCAAATAATGAAATAATGCAAATTAAAAAATATTAATGAACCAGTACTGTAAATACACAGTTTCAAAATAGAAATTCTGAAATCATGGGAAAAATAAATATCCATCTCTTCCTCTGGATGTACATTTGTGTTCAAGAGATACAAATAAATGTTGAGGATATGAATTTTAAAAATAGGAGAAGAAATTACAATCATGTGTTATAATTAAAATTTAAGATCCATTATATCTCTAAAATCACTTTTAGTTAACGTTTAGTTTTTGTTCACAATGATAGTATCTTTAATGTATGTTATGTAATGATGTAAATTGCATACACAGTATTACATATATATATATATATATATATACACACACACACACACACACACACACACACACACACACACACACACATATATATATACACACATGCTCAGTCAGTTCAGTCGTGCCTGACTGTTTGTGACCCTATGGACTATGGCCCATCAGGCCCCTCTGTCCATGGAATTCTCCAGGCAAGAATACCTGAATGGGTTGCCATTTCCTTCTCCAATATACATACATATATACATACATACAGTATACTATATACATACATACAGTATACTATGTAATCATGTAAGTGGGGGAAAGGAACTAATAGCTGCTGAGTAATATCTATGTGACAGCCACTCTGCCAGATTAGCTCACTGAATCCTGAGCATCGCACTTTGAGCGAGATTATCATATCAGTTTTTGTTGTACAGAGCCAAGACTCTGTGTGATTCAATATTGTACCCCTGATCAATCTGGATGGATTAGAATCTGAATTCCAAAATAGATCATTTTTTTCAGATTCTAATGCTCAGGTAGGCAACGCAAAGAAACATATCATCTTTGGTAAGAAAAGACTGTTGTCATGTTTTCTCCTAATTGCTTCTTAAACAAAATCACAGAATCCCCTGGGAATAATAAAAACATTAAAAAAAAAATGAGGAATATCCTGGGTAAATAAAAGGGTTTAAGAATAAAGAAAAGTCTAATGAATACTAACTTCTACCTTCCCTAAAAAGGACATACGAATTTATTAGAGATAAATGAGGATTTCTCTATCATGTGTTTTCTCACAAATTTATGTCCATTAACAAGCAGATCTAAAAAACATTCCTCTGAATTAGTTCTTCACAATTCATTCTGGTATAAAGTGAGATATGTAGGTCACTTATATAGATGCCAAAGTATACTGCTACTGTATTTTAAAAGCAAAGCTACATAATCATGTCTAAATAAAATTTTAGATTGTTCATAGACAATAGTTTTGCCTACTGTACTTAAAAACAACAAAAAGAATGTTTATTTTGTTAGTAAAGTAAATATTAGAATACTAAGGATAATATCAAACTGATGACTTTTACTGGCAAATGCACTAGGTATTTTATGAATATTTAGTAACCATCAAAATATCCACATTCCCTCAAGAAGAATATGAGACCCAAGAACATCAGACCACTGTACCCGATATAGAACCCACTGACTTTATACCATGATAACAAACACTTTTCCTATAAAAACAGTCAGACTAAAGTTCATGTAATTTGTAAATGTGAATACCTCAGTTTATTACCTATGGGAGTTGAGCTCCATGTTCCATTTATGCTTTGGGAAGAGTTTCTTTTTTTTTTTTCATTTAATTTTATTAGTTGGAGGTTAATTACTTTACAATATTGTAGTGGGTTTTGTCATACATTGACATGAATCAGCCATGGAGTTACATGTGTTCCCCATCCCGATACGCCCTCCCACCTCCCTCTCTACCCAATCCCTCTGGGTCTTCCCAGTGCACCAGGCCCGAGCACTTGTCTCATGCATCCAACCTGGGCTGGTCCAGAAAATTACTAGAGCTAATCAACAAATATAGTAAAGTTGTAGGATATAAAATTAACACACAGAAATCCCTTGCATTCCTATACACCAACAATGAGAAAACAAAAAGAGAAATTAAGGAAACAATACCATTCACCACTGCAACAAAAAGAATAAAATACTTAGGAGTATATCTACCTAAAGAAACAAAAGACCTATACAGAGAAAACTATAAAACACTGATGAAAGAAATCAAAGAGGACACAAACAGATGGAGAAACATACCGTGTTCATGGATTGGAAGAATCAATATTGTCAAAATGGCTATTCTACCCAAAGCAATCTATAGATTCAATGCAATCCCTATTAAGCTACCAACGGTATTTTTCACAGAACTAGACCAAAGAATTTCACAATTTGTATGGAAATACAAAAAACCTCGAATAGCCAAAGTAATCTTGAGAAAGAAGAATGGAACTGGAGGAATCAACCTGCCTGACTTCAGACTCTACTACAAAGCCACAGTCAGCAAGACAGTATGGTACTGGCACAAAGACAGAAATATAGATCAATGGAACAGAATAGAAAGCCCAGAGATAAATCCACAAACCTATGGACACCTTATCTTCGACAAAGGAGGCAAGGATATACAATGGAAAAAAGACAACCTCTTTAACAAGTGGTGCTGGGAAAACTTGTCAACCACTTGTAAAAGAATGAAACAAGAGTTTCATTTCTAAAGACCAACCATAAATACAAACCAGTCCCTTCCTTCTTACCATCTTCCCTTTTGGCCTTTACTGATGCTTTTCTGGCCAAATGGAACCTTTGCAGTGGCTGCCAAGTTCAAGGCCTCAAAAGCCATCTCATGACACTCCTGTTGATGTTCCAGGAAAGTCCAACTTTACTATTATTAAACTATTATTCACCCATGGTTTGACATATCTTTACTGTTATATCTCTCAGAAAGCAAGGGCATGTCATGGTGAAAATGATGTCTTTAACACATTATTCTACTCTTGCCGTTGATTTTTTATATCACTGATTCTGAATATTTACTAAGATAACTGTTGAGATTCTGGAAGAATCAAATCATAGCATTATAACTAAGTACAGATAATATAAAACATCATAACTACACATATTCATTTCATATTTAAAATATATATTATAGGGACTTCTCTGGCAGTCCAGTTCACCTTCCAGTGCAGAGGGTGTGAGTTCAATCCCTGGCCTGGAGCCTAAGATCCCACATGCCTGGTGGCCAAAAAACCAAAATATAAATCAGAAGCAATATTGAAATAAATTCAATAAAGGCTTTAATATATACATATACATTATATATACAAATGCATGTACACACAAATAAAATCTGTGACACTGTATAGTATAGTAACCAGAAGTCTGTGTTCTAATATCAGAGCAACAAATGTCAATCACCTCTCCCACTTACTAGCATGTAACTCTGGAAGAGTTCCCTAGCCTCCGAGTATTTCACCTTCCTATTTGATTTTTTAATAAAAAAAAAAATTATCTATGACAAGGCTAAAATAGGAGAATATACATAAATAATAGCATGTGAAATGTACATTAAGATCTCAAAATTAATTTTAAGCATTATCGCCATCGTAATCATCATCATCCCTGGGGGAGGAATAAACCTTCTTAGTATTTCTCACCAGTCATAGCAACTGAACTTTGACTCTATCACATCCTGACTTTAAAATTATAAAGGACCATGTTGACTAAGGTCTTCAAAATCATGTTCCATGGTTTAACTACTTCATTAATTAAGCTATTCAAAGCATTTAATGTAAATTAAAAGTCCAATAAAGCAAGGGAGGCTCAAAAGTTGTATTTGTAGTAGCCTGTTTTAAGAAAGACCTCCAATGAATCATATTCCTTGATATCACAACCCTTGTATTATCTCTCCTCCTCCTCTCTTCCTCCTCTCCTCCCACATGTGCTCTGGCCAATGACAAAAGAGCAAACACTATCCCAACAGAGGCCTGAATGGAAACTGCACACTAGGGTGTGCCCTATCTCTTGCTCCACAGACTCAAGCTAGGCTGCTGAAGATGTGTGGTCCAGCTGCGAGCCAGTGTCAGCTGCCAGATAGGTGAGCATGGGCCATGAGGGAGCAGGCAGCTCACTGCAGACGCTTGAATGCAGCCAAAACACATGGAGCAGAGAAAAGCCATTCCAGCTCGGACACAGAACGATCTGTTAATAAATTATGCAGTAAAAGCTACCTGATAACAGTATTTCTGCTCCAATGAAGTAATTCTAAGTTATTCATCCAGGTAAAAATGTGGTTCATTTCATTTATTCATTTTCATTTATTGATACCTATTTTTGGTACATACACATTGAAAAACAAAGTCAAATCATATGTGAATCTTGCTCCCCCTTGGATCATTTGTACAGACGTGGATGGACCTAGAGACTGCCATACTGAGTGTCACACAGAGAGAAAAACAAGTATTAAGCATGAATGTATAATGTGGAATCTAGAAAAATGGTATAGATGATCTTATTTGCAAAGCACAAACAGAGAGCAAACATGTGGACACCAAGGAGGCAAGAGGCAGTGGGAGGAACAAGAAGACTGGAGTTGACCCTTACACACTATTGACACTGTGTATAAACCAGATAACCAAGGAAAACATATGGTGCGGCACAGGGAACGCTACCTCATGCCCTGTGCGGACCCGAATGAGAAGGAATTCCAAAAGGAAGCAGAAATATACATGTGTATGGCTCATTCATTTCACTGGACAGCAGAGACACTGGAAAGCAGCCACACTCCAATAAAATTAAACAAACAAACAAAACAGAATCTCCTCATCGCAGCAACATGAAATCAAAGGCAAGGAAGTCCCCATCAATGGTAGTCATAGCAAGTATGATATTTTATTATCATTCAAATATCATTAAAAATAAAGATAAAATAAAATTAATATTTACATATATAAGCACACTATCTCATTTAATCATCACACGACTGATAAAAGAAGTTTCACTTCTATTCTTATCCCTTAGGGGAGAAAAGTGAAGTTCAAGACGTTAAATAATTTGTCCATCACACAGCTATTAAATGGACTATTTTCCCATGATTTCTACAGTTTTACAACTATATACTTACAAAAGTTATGCATTTCTCTATGCTTATAATTTTAAAAGAATAGTAAAACTAAATGTATTGAGGTATCACAAAAACAATGAGTTTTAAAAAGGAACGTAAAGAAGAACTAAAGAGCATCTTGATGAAAGTGAAAGAGGAGAGTGAAAAAGTTGGCTTAAAACTCAACATTCAGAAAACTAAGATCATGGCATCTAGTCCCATCACTTCATGGCAAATAAATGGGGAAACAATGGAAACACTGACAGACTTTGTTTTTTTTTGGACTCCAAAATCACTGCAGATGGTGACTGCAGCCATGAAATTAAAAAATGCTTAGACTTTGGAAGAAAAGTTATGACCAACCTAGATAACGTATTAAAAAGCAGAGACATTACTTTGCCAACAAAGGTCCATCTAGTCAAGGCTATGGTTTTTCCAGTAGTCATGAATGGATGTGAGAGTTGGACTGTGAAGAAAGCTGAGCGCCGAAGAATTGATGCTTTTGAACTGTGGTGTTGGAGAAGACTCTTGAGAGTCCCTTGGACTGCAAGGAGATCCAACCAGTCCATCCTAAAGGAGATCAGTCCTGGGTGTTCAGTGGAAGGACTGATGCTGAAGTGGAAACTTCAATACTTTGGACACCTGATGCGAAGAACTGACTCATTTGAAAAGACCCTGATGCTGGGAGGGATTGGGGGCAGGAGGAGAAGGGGACGACTGAGGATGAGATGGCTGGATGGCATCACCGACTCAATGGACGTAAGTTTGAGTAAACTCCGGGAGTTGGTGATGGACAGGGAGGCCTGGCGTGCTGCAGTCCATGGGGTCACAAAGAGTTGGACGCAACTGAGCGACTGAACTGAACTGAAAGCAAATTTATTAAACGTGCAGTGTATGTTATCTGAACTTGGTTACTTCTTCATTTATCAAATGAACGTATTTGAACACATGATCTTTAAACTACTTTCTACTTTATACAAAATCTGTATAATCCTTAGACACAAAAAATTAAATCAGGACACATGTTACTGATTTACTTACTCTGAGTACATAATGAAGTGCAGTCACAAGATAATTTATGAATTAGTTTAACATACACAAACACATATATATTGATAACCCACAAATAGGGCTTTTAAAAGAAGGCCACACATAAATAGTTGATTATAGAAAAAAAAAAGTATGCCCCATGACCTTGATTAATACTCTTATTAGCCCTGATACTGACAATTAATATCCGGGCAAGCTGTGCTCTATGTACCTCAGTTTTCTAATTTGTAACTTGAGGAAAATAATACATCCTCTGAATATTTTATAAATGAAATAAAACCAGAGAAACTGTTCATATGTGCTAGGCATTGTGCACACATAATCTCCATTCTGACATACAACATGAAAAAGTGCTCTTATTTTCATTTTATAGTAAAAAGAAGTTGAAAACTTGAACCAAGATCATACATCTTAGATGAAAACAAACCAGTACTCAAACCCAAGTATCTCAGGACTTGCTGCATGGTGCTCTGAAAAAGGCTGATGTTAAAGGATATATTTTTATTTAGGTAGATAGCTGGCAAGATCAGTCATCTTGACCAAGAGCTAGGTTGTAGACTGATTACATCCTGAGGACCATAAGAAGTGAGGTGATCTTTAAATAACAATAAGAAAATGGAGTACCTGAGTTTTCTTACTCGCCCAAGATTTTACTTGATAGTTTGTAAAGAAGACTTGACTATCAACAGATTCCTGACCTTAAGTTCAGTGTTCTTCTTCATTTTAAGATGGCAGTACAACTTAACTGCTATATCATCATAAATAGAAGGCATTAAGAAATAATTGTCACTTTCCTTTCAATCTTAGACAAAAATACCACCTTCTCAATGAAACCTTCCTGATTTCAGTATAGCATTACTCAGTTCTCTTTATTACACCTTTACTATTTTTTTCCTTCACAAAGTTAACTATCAGATATAATTATTTTACTTATTCACTCACTCATCTCATTTCACTATTGCCTGTGTTTGCTCAGCGAAATTAAGTTCATAGAGGGCAACCTCACTGGGTGTATGGATGGGGTCAGTTTGGCATCAGCAAAGCCTAAGAAAGTGTCCAGCTTCTGAGGGTAAGTCCACACAGAGGACCATAGATAGCCTCTCTGAAGACTCTTGCACTGAAAGTTCGGAATGAACCCAGGAAGGGTCAGCAGACTTGAAGGGGCATGGTCGTATGTCCACAAAGAGACACGCCTCCTGGTAGTAACTGCTGGAAAGTGATGATTTGATGTCCAAATCCTCTACCTGTTAGTAAGGGGTTTTTTTTGTTTGGTTGGTTTTAATATTTTTTATTTAGTTAGTTTTGGCTACACGACATGACATGTGGGATCTCAGTTCCCTGACTAGGGACATGGGCCAGGGCAGTGACAGGACCATATTCTAATCACCTGGCCACCAGAGAACTCCCAGGAAGGGAGTTCATGGAAACAGACATGAAGACAGGATTAAACATGCTAAGGTTTTCCTATAGGAAACAGCTATGAAAGAAAATAGAGAGGGAGACTTAAAAGGCTGTGAATGCCTTCATTCAGACTGTACCAGTCTGACCCCAGTGGAGGAAAGCGGGAAGGGCAGTTGAGAGCGAAAGTACCTCAAGGTGCTGAGTAATCAAAGGACAGTTGAGCAAGGCTGAGGGGAGTCCGTGA
This sequence comes from Cervus canadensis, assembly GCF_019320065.1. Classification (NCBI taxonomy): domain Eukaryota; kingdom Metazoa; phylum Chordata; class Mammalia; order Artiodactyla; family Cervidae; genus Cervus; species Cervus canadensis. The sequence goes on from NC_057410.1 coordinate 47,145,829, forward strand.
ACCAGAGCTGACCATCAGAGGAATCCCATGCCTTTCAGCAATCAACCTACCTTAACATCTCTGCTGTGCTTAGCAGCTGGTTGAGAGCAGCCCCAGGAATCCCGTGTCAGTGGGCTGATGGATTTCAGGGCACATCAGCAGGGGTCTGGGTCCAGTGACACCCCCTCTAGACTGTGGTCGTGACCACCATGACCCACATCCAGTGCCTTAGCCCTACATGATATATGTGCACCATGGTAGGTGGGTATATGAGTGGACCTTAAAAAAGGGTGAAGATTAAATTTTGCCAGCCTGACAAGAGACAGGGTAACTAACAATTGAATTGAGTTATGAAACAAAGACTATTTTATTGCTTGGCACTTGCATTTGTGAACTGAACTTCTCTTTTGCTGCATGTTGGAAGATAAAGAATTCTAAACAGAGAGGAACGCAGATGGTCCAGAGATGAAAACAACAACAACAGAAAGACAATTTGTAGGAGATGAAATAAAGCAAGTCTGGCGGTAAGAATGGTACTAATGTTAGATGATGTTCATGAAAAAATATAAGGTGCTTGGTGCTTGGTGCTTAGGTAGATTTTGGAGGCATACATATAGATGCGGGGTCCTACTCCATGCCTGTGGCTAGCCATGGGCTACTGATAACTTTTTGTGAGTCTTACCTCCTCTTCTCAAAACAAGAATTATGATAGCACCTTTGTCATAAGGGAGTTATGCGGACTAAATGAGACAATATCTTGAAAGCATCCATAGTAAGTTTCTAAGAGCTAAGTCTGTTCCGTCTCATCAGAGAACCTGTTTCATATGCCAGGAAAATGCCCTCTTTATCATTAGTGCCCATCCTGATGACCATCTCATAGGATGAGCCAGCAGGAAGAAATGAGAAAATGAAAGGAAACCTTTCTTACTCTCCTACAGGTACTAAGAAAATGCCAAACTGGGGTCAAGGGTCTTGCCTTTTTCTCTTCCTCATTTTCGCCTCCTTTGAAAGAAGATCCTAAATGGGTATATGGGGAGAAATGGGTGGTGGAGAGAAATACCTTAAAACATAAGGTACATGGAGGAAAGTAGCAAGAAAAGGAGGACTTTGGTTTGCAGAAGGTACCTGAGTGGCGTGGTCAGACACAGAGTCTGTGGTTTTCACTCTTGAATGTTCTTACATCACTGGACAGTGAGTTGAGAGTCACTTAAGCAGTAGTGAATCCTCTGAGTAGTGAATCCCATACGCGGGGATAAATATCCAGATCTCAAACCCTACAGAGGATGCACAGAGAAAGCCTCTAAAACAAGCAACATCTGGTCAACTGGAGGCAAAGGTGGGCCCTGCCCAAGCCACAAAGTCAGACTGCGAATTATACTAGTAGCTGCCCCCACCTGCCAAGCTCAGCACCAGGTGGGCAAGGGTAATCAACCCAGGGGTCAGGGAAAACAGAAGCTCCAGAACCCAAGAATCTCAACTCTTTACCCACAAGATAATGAAAGTCATTTACTCCTCAATACCTTACATGCAGACCAGTCTAGGAAAGAAACCTAAAATGGGGCAGAGGCCTGAACCCAAGATTGAGTATCTTCTCCTACGGATGCTAAGCATCACCTAAAGAGCCAAATGTATATATCTATTTTACAATTGCCAGTTGTCTCATTATTATTATTTTTTTTTTCTGGTGAGTCAGAAGATGTGAGCCTGTGTGAAGGACATCAGCTCAGTTCAGGATATCAGGTGTTCACTGTGCATCTGTTTCAGTGTGAGAAACTTTGCTATCATTTCTTTTATGGGTGTTTATATTAAAAATGACAGTAGGGGTACAAGAGATAGGCTTGTTACTTGTGATGTGAGCTAGTAGGCTAGTAAGGGAAGTTTCATGGAGGTAGAATCTGCAAAACAGATTTGCTGAATCTTGAAAGAATCAATACTTAACCTGGCAGACACAGGACAGATGAAGGAAAAGGTATTCTAGAAAGTGGGAACAGGAGGATAAAGGTAGGTGGTGGGTACCAGAAAACAGACTAAGGAAAATAAAGCAGTTCAATAATAGTTAGAGGGCAGAGGGGCAGGCAAAACAGGGACTAATGACTAATAAGCCAAGTAATAATGTATGCGTGAGGCAGTTGATGAAGAGATGGTAAGAAACTGGAAAAATTTACTGTGGGAGGAATGTGATAATCAGATACACATTTTCATTCCAGGAAATCCCACTTTGGCGGAGAAATGGAAAATTTACCGGAAGGGTTTGATATCCGAATGAGGAAACTAGATGAGCTGGCATAACCCAAGCAAGAAAGGATGAGAGCCTGAAATGAGGCAGTGGCAACGGGAAGGGAGCAGAAGGACTAGGACACACGTGAAATGGAAGAGTCACGACGTGGCTCCTGGATTCCTGTGGACGGGGTGTGCATGCGCGTGCAGACTCAGTCACGTCCGACTAGCCCTCCAGGCTTCTCTGTCCATGGGATTTTCCAGGCAAGAAAACTAGAGTGGGTTGTCATTTCCTGCCCCGTGATCTTCCCGACCCAGTGATCAGAACCCTTTGCCTCTGTGTCTCTTCCATTGGCAGGCAGCTTCTTTACCAGCTGAGCCCCCGAGGAAGCCCATGGTTGGGGCAGGAGATAAGGGTCTGTTTACACGGCTTCCGGTGCTCTGGCTGGGGAAGATGAAGCAGAAAGGGGCACCCTGCGCCAGGTGAGAGATGCAGGGAAGGGACTGAGTTTGAGGAGCCAGGAAATAGAGAAGATGATGGGTTCAGTCAGGAGGCAACATGAGGCTTTGTTTTGTCGTTATTGTTTTAATCCACTGTAAGAGTTTAATCTCAAGAAATCTCAGTTACTGTGTCCTAGGAACGGACATCCTATTACTTACCCATCCTGAAAGCAGCAGTTAGGTCTGGAATATCTACGAATTCTATATAATAAAAGGGAGAAGGAGGAAAAGGGGGGTGGGAAGGAGGAGGAGGAAGAGGAAACACCTGAGAAAGTCTGTTTTTTTTTTTTTTTTAAGGCTAAATGTGTTTAAGAACACGGCATGTGTAAAATTCATTAAGTCCAAGTATACTGAAAGATTCACAGACCTTTAGAGACGAAAGGCATCTTAGAGATCATGTAACCCAAGTTAGCACTTTTCTACATGAGGCAACAGGGGTAAGGAATGGTTAAGAAATTCAGCCAAGATCACCAGGGGCCCATCTCAGGACTGCTCTTCTTGCCAGGCTGCTGCCTCGAGGGATCACATTCAGCACCGACTGAAACTGGAAACACGCCCACAGGCTGAGAACTGCATGCCTGTTGCGTTTCCTTCTAACATTCAGAATTTCTAATTTCACTAGAAACCTCTCAACATCAATCTGAATAACTGTAATAACAGTAAGCAATTCACATATATGCATGTAATACACCTCCATAAAATCCACAGTAAAGACATCCTTTGGGTCTATTGATATTCACTACAATCCCATGAGGATTAGCTATACTTTGTATTAATAAATGAAAACACCAAGGTACAGAGTGTCAAATGTCTGACTCCGGGTCAGAGGATTAATAATCTGTGGAGTTAGGACTGGAACACAAGTCATCAAGCTTCAGCATTTTGAACTCTATTATATACTGTCTGTCAATCATCTCTCTTTTTGTTGTTCACAAGCTAACAGAGCTAATGACACATTAAGAATACCAAAATACCTTCAAACATGTTGCCATTTAAATACAGATCTAATCATTATCAAGACAAGTCCATGAATAATTTTAAAATATGTATATCTGTACAACTATCAAACTGTAACTGTACACTCCATAATAACTTAATGACGATCTACAAAACAGTCTTGGCTTGGTCAACCACGTTTACATAAAATGAACAGTTTCCCAAAAAACCTGCTAAATAACAAAGAAGATTATTTTTAAAAAATTGTTTAACTTAGTTCAAGGAATCACTACTTTATGGAAATTCTTATCCATTAGACAGTGAATACATCCTAAAGGAAACAATGCCAGTAAATTATGTTGGTCACATCAGTGTTTGTACCTAAGTTACCTTCTGGGCATCTAAGCAAGTGCTGCCGGCCTTAAAGGACAGATGGGGACAGATAAGCCACACAAATAAGAACTCTGTCTCTCCACAGTTGTCTCTGACATTCATCACCCTTCAACCTCAGGATGACATTGTCCAATCACATGATAGGATAAAGGAAGTACTTATCAATCAACTTAAAGTAATAAATAGTTCTTAAGCTTCAAAGGTCTTCTTTCTTGAGTACTGAGTTATAATGGGGAACAAAAGATCGGGAACAATAGAGCAGAGAAATGGCGTAACGGAACTGAAAATAATACATGCTGAGAGATGAAAGGCCAAGCCATCTTTCAGAAGAACAATGTGATTCTAAGACTTCAATTCCATTGCTGGTAGGATTAGGAAAGAAAGACCCTGGGAAGTCAGCAAAAGCTGGAGATGTGGGGACAGTAAAAAGGGAAGAGTTAAAGACGCAGGCATCTCTCCTATATAGTTCTTGCAACCGTAACCCCATGTCTCAATATCAGCTTTAACATGACCTTTTCCAAGGATCCACCTTATACACTGCCTCCATCTGAACTGCTTCAAAATGTTCAAAGAAATTATGCTTATTATTTGAACTACATGGCTGTTGATATGCTGCCCAAATGAACAAAAATATTTTATTTGGCCCATTTTACAAAAAAATGGAATGAAGTTTCAAACCATTCTCTTTAAATTATCCTAGTGTTACGAAGACAAAAAAAAAGTCACTTCAGTTTTAACATATGAATAACATTAAAATGACATATGAAGAATATTAAAATACATGGATAATAGTCACCATTTGGAAATGATAGCAGGCAAACGGGTATATGATGAACAATCCGAAAATATAAAGCTTTAAGTCAGGAAAAAACCCAAATAAAATAGTATCAGTGTTCTCATATTTCACCATAATCAGAATTATCTTATTCTCTATCATATTCTCAAAAAAAATAAGCAGTGCCACATAACATTAGTATAACAAAATAGCTATTTCCAATTATTCTTGTGAAATGACTTAAATAGGGATTTTTTTTTTTTTAAGAGGCACTATTTGGCAAAAATCTCACTGCAGTGATTTTTATTGGAAAGATTTTGTGGGCTCCCATAGCTTAGGTGAGAGAATTTGATCCCAAACCCCAAGCCAAAATTCTTATAAATCGACACTCATCAAAAAAGATCATTCAGCTCCTGCTACGGCTTGACTCGTTTAAGATTTAACATGACAAACCTCTCCTCATCTCAATATACACAGGCTCTGTTACTGAGGGATTTGGAAGGATGGATGACTATGCATTTCTTGGGTTTCCAAAGTATATACTGAGCAAATTGTCCCCCTGATAAATGTCATCTTAAAGCTACTATAGGAGCCCACCATTATTCCTGGTGGCATTCAGGGTAGGCTGCCCCCCAAATGCCACTTTGAGATATTGATGATTTTGAATTAAAGCTACTTAAGAAACAGCCAATACAAGAATACACTGACCCTCCCCTGTCTCCCTGAAAGCAGGAGATGAATCTCTCATGTCAAAGATATTCTTCCTGTGCCAGGAGGAAGAGAAAGACTTCTTATCTATCTCCTCAGAGAGAGAGAATTTATAGAGTTGAGGAGGCTGGATAAACAAACCTTGCTGTTTCTATCCCAAATTACTTCTCTAAGCCCAAACTTCTTTGTCTTGTCAATTCTTCACAAGCGTATTGTTTCTTTGCCTAAAAGGCATACAAGCTGCCTCTTTTGCTCATTTCTCTAAGTCTCATATTTCTATGAGTCCCCCATACCTTCAAAATTAAAATGTTTGTTATTTTTCCGTGTTAATCTGTCTCATATCAATGTAATTATTAGGATCTACAAAGAAGGAGACGTTTTCCCTTCTTACATTCCTTTCGTCAGTGAGACTATGGAGTAAATAGGCCACACATATTCCAGGTCTCCCACTCCAGGAATACTGACCTGCTCACAAACACAGCAGGAACAGCCATGAGGCTCTGCCCTTCTATGCATGCACACAGACTTGTTTTGTCGTCTGGAATGTCTTTTTGCTTATTTCTCCTCAACCCTTCAAGGATCAGTTCCGTTTCCACCTTTCCCTTGAATCCATACTTAAAATGTCCATGTGTCATCAGTACCAGGATGGATCTGCATAAGTTGCCCTGCTTTCCTTTTTTGTCCCTTCACCTCTTCAGTTCCCTCCCTCCTCCTCCTACTTCTCCACCTCAGTGCCTCCTAGGGACATTTCTGTCTAACATGCTAACCCTTTTCCAATCAGCATCCATCTCTGTTTAGGGAATCGTCCCCATCTCCGCCACACCACATTGCACATTGTCTTAGGAAACAGTGGCTACTTCTTGCTAAGGAAGTCAACGTAATATACCATCATGACCCTGTTCAGGACAGACAGAAGCCAGGCGTGGACAGATTCCAGGTCAATATGAGGCTCTCTGAGGTTTTCAGTGTTGAGCAAATGATACCATACATTAATATGCAGAGCGCGGGAGGTCAGAGTGGAGGCAGGGAGACCGCATGGTCCTCACAGACCGCATGGTCCTCACGTTGGTTCTTGCTCATCACCCTGTGCTGTTCCTATAGCTTCTCTTCATTTGCCAAGTCTGAACCTCCTGCGTTTCACTGGATTCACTGAACTTGCATTATCCTAATTAATATCCATTTCGCTTTCATGTGTCGGCTACTATAGCTTGGTACTAAGATCCTTGATGGATACATCTCCCAATGTCAACTGTACCCAAACTGATCCTCCCAACATATTGCTCCTCCAGCCAAACAGGAAATGGAAAATATAAGATACTAGTTCAGCTAACTGCTTCACTGACCAAACTGACCAACTCCTGCCATAGGTGAAGTTCTACTGCTGACTCTCACTGCACCTTTAACCCTGGCATGCCTTTAACAGGTAACTTCCTATTTTTGATAATGGGATATCAGTTACATCATCCTTCCTTAGGGTAACACTGTCCTTGTTTCATGTTCCCTGCATGGCCTAACTTCTCACAGCTGTATGTGCTCCACTATCAACATTTTCAGATCCTGACTTCAATCAGAATGCAGTCTGAACTCCCATTCATGATGTGTATCTGATGACAATGACAATCAAATGTTAATAGAAAGGATAAAGAACTATTATCCCTTTCTGTCCAGATGAGGGGAAAAACCGCAATAGATTCCTCTTTGAACTCATAGTTGCAGGCTCCTGAGAGCCCCTTGAACTGCAAGGAGATATAACCAGTCCATCCTAAAGGAAATCAGTCCTGGGTGTTCATTGGAAGGACTGATGTTTAAGCTGAAACTCCAATCCTTTAGCCACGTGATGTGAAGAGCTGACTCATTTGAAAAGATCCTGATACTGGGAAAGATTGAGGGTAGGAGGAGAAGGGGACGACAGAGGATGAGATGGTTGGATGGCATCACCGACTCAATGGACATGGGTTTGAGTGGATTCCGGGAGTTGGTGATGGACACAGAGGCCTGGCGTGCTGTGGTTCATGGGGTTGCAAAGATTGGACAGGACTGAGTGACTGAACTGAACTGAACAAATCTCTCCCAGCCTTAAAACCTCAATGAATTAATTTCAGGCTTCCATTAATCCAACCTCAATGAATTAATTCCACCAGCTTCCATCTCCTTTAGTTTCTCTTTTGCTTTTTGTTACCATATCTCTAGATTCTTCCCCTATTCATTATTGTTCTACTGCACATTCTTCTATGTAACTTTGGTTTCAATTTCTCTCCATGAGATCACTGGACTCCCACTCAATCCAGTGTTCTCATCCATTTGGCAAGAAGCTCAATCCAGCAGGGACAGCTTCAGCTGGGAGACAGATTGTTATATCTCCACTCAAAATCAAGAGAATAACTGTGTTGGAATGGGATTTTCATCCTTCTTTTTAGCATGATAATAGATACTGCTCACAGATTACTGTTACTGAGTGGCAGGTACCAGCCTAAGCACTTTACCTAATAATCTTATTTGATCCTCAGAATGCCTTGAAGCAATTGGCATTATTGCTCCTCATTTATTGAGGGGAAAACCAAAGGTGAGAAGCATTATGTACTACACAGGCTTACACAGTTTGTGAATGACAGAGTAAGGATGGAAACCCAAGTTGCTCTGATCCCAAAGTTTGTGGTTTGAATCACCACACTCTAACTCCAATCTGCCTGCAACACACACAGCCATGAAAAAACTCATCAAGTCTTTACTTCCTAACTGAGCGCCCTATGATTTGATCCTGTTTTTCTTTCCAAAATTCTCTCTCCTTTTGTCCCTCATCCCTCTCTCAGCCACATGGAATCTGAACTCCATGCAAATCGAAATGCATATATCGACAAATAAGTTCTATGCCTTAAGCCCCAGATGGCCATCCTTTTACTAATGCAGTTTCCTATAATATAAAACATTCTTACCCTTATAATCTCCGTTTTCAGTCCTATTCATTCCATATGATCCAGATCAAACACATCCTTTTCCATGAAGCCTGCCCCAGCATCCCCCCACTTAAAAAAAATGTGCCCTTCATTTTAATTCTCATAATACTTAATTTACTCTCTACGTAACCCACAGCACCTCAACAAGATGTTGAGCTCCTTGGAGGCTCACGTGGCGATCTTCTCTGCTAATACATGCTCCATGCACCACTCTCTTCCCTGGTAAGCTCAACTGTTGGATTCACTTAAGTCTTCTTCTTGATCCTATTCCCAGCATTTCTTGAAGGAATGCAATGAGGTTGCCAGACCCCGATGATCAGAGGCCACCAAGCCTGCCCTTGCTTATCTTCCTTCACAATTTCAGGATGCATGTGCTCCTTCTGGGTGGGTTCTCCCATCAGGCCTGGAAAGGTCATGTGCTTACACTTTATAAGTACAAAGGAGAAGACTGGTTGCAAGTGTCCTAATAATTAAAACATGAAGTGGGAGCTGGAATCCATAGCCCAAATTGGACATTAATATAGCATCTTTTTATTTTTTTTTAATTTTTTTTTAGCATATTAAATATTTTTTTGAATACATGTAAATCCATGGCTGATTCATATCAATGTATGACAAAACCCACTGGAAAAAAATAATATAGCATCTTTTTAAAATGACAACCTTTATACTATAAATTGAAAATAAATTATCACAATGGAGTCAATGGTATGAATGAATATAAAAAAAAATATGTTCGAAGGATAACTTGCAATGGGCTGCTTTACAACATAATGAGAAAAACGATTGCTAAGGAACTGATTCTTCCCATGCTCCTTCCACTTCCGCCTCACCTCCAGAGAGTCTGTAAACACAGCCCAGGACATTGCATCAGCAGATGCTCCATTTTCACACTAAGATAGAAAAGAGAACTTTGCAAATAAAAAGTGTGGACAAATTAAAGTATGCTCTCAAAAGTGGAAAGTGCGACTAAGTAATAAAAGTTTAGAATGAGAGCAACATGTGACATGTTCCTTTTTCATCTGGATACTACTTTCAGCTTCACTAGGATTTTCTTGTTATCTTGTTTCAAGTGGGATAATTTCTTTGAGAAGGTACCGCTATGAAAGATGAAAGGAAATGCAGAGGATAAAAATGGTGTGAAATTGTGTGGAAAAGTTTGACTGAATTGTTTCTATGTGCCTCTGTGCAAAGTAAACCCCCAACTTACAGGCTCTTTGCACAATATAGGGAATCTTTAAAATCTCTCTAGGACAAGTTACATAAACTATGATTGGTCAAATTCATAACACTAAGCATTAATTCATGAAGTTTGCATTTTAAATTTTATTTGAATCATGGCTTTTCCAGCTAGTGTGGTCAAAAGTATTATCTGATACAGTGCATTTTTTATTATATTTTGAAGGAAAGAGAAGAATTTCATCAAAAAAGGAAAGAAGAAAGAGAAGAAAGGGAAAAAAACAAATTTCACGAGAAACCTCAGCACGCTTTCAGGGTAGAGTAGATTTAGAGAATTAGAGCGGTATGATATGAGGGCATCACCTTCACCACCAAACTTCTCTAGCAGCAACTTGAGGATTCCTACAGATCAAACAAAACTGTTATTAGTGAAACTGCTTTAATTTCACAAAATTTGCAAATGAAGGATATGGCACATAAGACTGTTAGGGAAGCCTCCTGGTATTTATATCTCTAGGTAAAATTCTTCCATTGAATGTGTGTGGAAAATGTGACTTGATTCTAACCAATAGATTATAGTGAAGGTGCTGAGATGATATTTCTAGGATTACACGGTGTTACGCACAACTTTCCTTGCTAGCCAACTTGCCCCAGGATCTCTCTCTTCCCTTTTCTACTTTCAAAAAACAAATGCTGTGAATCCTATAGCCAGAGAGTTGAATGTTGGTTATAATCATGCAAGTAGAGGGAGTAGATGCTTTCAAACCTGAGTGTCTACTAGAAAACACCACCATGGTCAACACACTGATTTCAACAGAGCATAAGCAATCCCTGACCCACAGAAACTGAGATAAATAAATGCGTGTTGTTTCAAGCCACTAGGTGTGTGGGAATGTTCATGCACCACAGAAAATGCATAAAGAACTAACATCTACAAAATATACAGAAACCAGAGCCAAAGACAAAACCTAACTTTTTTTTTCATTTATTTTTATTAGTTGGAGGCTAATTACTTTACAATATTGTAGTGGGTTTTGTCATACATTGACATGAATCAGCCATGGATTTACATGTATTCCCCATCCCGGTCCCCCCTCCCACCTCCCTCTCCACCCAATTCCTCTGGGTCTTCCCAGTGCACCAGGCCTGAGCACTTGTTTCATGCATCCAGCCTGGGCTGGTGACCTGTTTCACCCTCGATAATATACATGTTTCGATGCTGTTCTCTCAAAACATCTCTATCAAGCTACCAACGTATTTTTCACAGAACTAGAACAAATAATTTCACAATTTGTATGGAAATATAAAAAACCTCGAATAGCCAAAGCAATCTTGAGAAAGAAGAATGGAACTGGAGGAATCAACCTGCCTGACTTCAGGCTCCACTACAAAGCCACAGTCATCAAGACAGTATGGTACTGGCACAAAGACAGAAATATAGATCAATGGAACAAAATAGAAAGCCCAGAATAAACCCACGAACCTATGGACACCTTATCTTCAACAAAGGAGGCAAGGATATACAATGGAAAAACGACAACTTCTTTAACAAGTGGTGCTGGGAAAGCTGGTCAACCACTTGTAAAAGAATGAAACTAGAACACTTTCTAACACCATACACAAAAATAAATTCAAAATGGATTAACGATCTGAATGTAAGACCAGAAACGATAAAACTCCTAGAGGAGAACATAGGCAAAACACTCTCCAGCATAAAACCTAACTTCTTATGTTTAGAATTCTCTACATTCATTCTGCCTCCAAGGAAAATGAATGTAACCAAGATGGCCTTAAGAGCACCGTCAGCATCACTAACATTTAAACAAGTTTCTTCCTGACTTTTGGCCCTTGCCTTCTCTTTTCTTATATTTGCTTCTAAAAACTTGATTTTGTAAATTCTTTCTCTCTTTGAGATATAAATCATTTCCCAGCCTCTGGCTCCTTCTACTACTTAGAAAAGTCTTTCTCAAGGACCTGGGAAACATCTCTTTGAAATTTTATCATCAGTAAAGATTTAGCCTTAATTTTCCAGTCTCTGTGAAAGGTAGGAGCCTAAATTAGGTAAACTATCATACTGCAAACACATTGACGGACCTCCCCACAGATATCCCACAAACTTTTCTACTAGCTCATTACAAGTACTTAAAAATTCTACTGTTTTTTGGTTCAGCAGAATTAAAACAATCTCTTTCCTCTACTGTATAATCTTGAATAACCTCACTGCAATAGTCTTGACCCCATTGCAACAGACACGAATAGTAAAGTCTGCCTTGTCTGTTTCACTCCATCCAGTATTTGCTCAGTTCTAGAAGGCACCTCTCATACTTATTCACATAGAACTTCATGAAGTTGTGCAACACAAGACGTACATATTAGTTCTTTCCAATGAGCAGTTTAAGACTGTTGCTAATTCTCTTTTCCAGCAGTCCTGGATGATCTGAGTATATACAAGCTGTACAGAACTCAATTTCAGAATGGAGGCACCTTAGAGATATTATGGATTCAGTTCCAAATCATCACAATAAAGTGAATATCACAATATAAGGGATCGCACAAAAATTTTGGTTTTCCAGTGCATATAGAAGACATGCTTATACCACACTGCAGTCTTTAATTGTTCAACAGCATTATGTTTAAAATAACAATGTATACACTTCAATCAAAATATACTTACTGTTAAAAGCTGCTATTATCTGAGCCTTCAGGATATTATAATCTTTTTGCTGTCATAGCACCAAAAATCACTGATTATAGATCACCATAACAGAGAAAATAATAATGAAAAAGTTTGAAATATTGTGAGAATTACCTAAATGTTATATGGAGACATGAATGAGGAAATGCTATTGAAAAAAGTGTGTCAGTAGACTTGTTCAACACAAGGTTACCATAAATTGCCAGTTTGTTAAAAAAAAAAAAGCAAAGTCTGCAAAGAGTGATGAAGGAAGCACAACAAAACGAGGCATTGCCTAGATGTCCATCTTACTGGAATGGTTGGTTTTATGCCCACTGAGATATCATTTTAGTGGTGATTTCACTCAACTCTGGTAGACACCAGAAATTTAATTCATACCCTCTGGGTGAGGTTTTTTCAGTGTAGCGACAAAATTTCAATTCAAAACCACAAATCTCAGTGGCTTCATAACATTTATCCAAAACTGACACTTGCAGAGGAAATAAGTAATGCGACCAATTGCCACAAAAGTGTCATTACAAAGCAGTATATAAGTACAGACTCCAATAATTTATTCTCACATATACAAAGTGGCACCGGGTAGTATCAGAAAGACTTCTATTAAATTTACATTTTTAAAGCCTATTAATGCTTGTTTTTATTAATAATTTGAGAAAATTACAAATTTCAATGCACATTTTAACTTAGTCACGTGAGACTTAGTCATATGAGACAGTAAATCTCAGTAATCACTAAATTGATTATTTCTTTGTCCCAAAGACAATAATTGATGTTATCTAATTATATATACATTTATTACTGAGGATTGAGAACTCTGCTTGATGACACAATTTTATGCTTCCTACTATATACAATTTCCTTTCTCCAGCAAACTACTTTTTATAACTTTTAAGGGAACTTTTTTCTCATTTTATTTTTAAATACATGTTCATTAAAATAATGCAGAAAATAAAACAGTGTAACAAAAAAGAAAATGATCTATAATTCTATCAACTTTATCAATTTTATCAGTTTTAACACTTTTGGTATAGTATCTTCTAATCTTTTTAAAATACATTTTAAGGGGAAAATGTTGCAAATATACTGATGAAACACTTATGTAGTCTACTTTATCATAACAGTATATACCAAGCCTTTTCCTATATGGATACTAATTCTTTTCAAACATTCTTTTAAATGACTATATGATTGTTCACTGAATAAATGTACAATGATTTACTTAATCTTTGCTTTCCAATAGGAAAGTAAGCATATGCTTAACCATCAAATGAAATATGAATTATTGGATTACATGGATAAGGAAATCTTCACATTCATTTCTATTAATCACTGTTTGAATAGTGAAAAACTCTCAGCTCCTGTTTCTACTTGTTCAGAGACTGTATTTATCAGTGATGCAATCCCAGAACACGACTTTGATGAGCTTAAGGACTGATGATTTTGAGACACAGGGTCAGAGAAGTGCAGTCCCTTCCTAAGGAGGTTATCATCGTCCTACTGAACAAATGGCTGGCAGTGAATGAGCTCTCCATAACCAATAGTTGGAGTTTGTTTCCAAATATCTGATAACCTCTAGAAATGGAATTTAAAGACTATATGCCTATGTTTTTGTGTATTTTTCTGTAGAGGGACCAGAGCTTTCATCAGTTTCTCAAAAGAGGTCTATGACCTACCAAAAGGGCTTCCCTGGTGGCTCAGACATTAAAGAGTCTGCCTGCAATACAGGAGACCTGGGTTTGATCCCTGGGTCAGGAAGATCCCCTGGAGGAGGGAATGGCAACCCACTCCAGTATTCTTGCCTGGAGAATTTCCACGGACAGGGTCTGGCAGGCTACAGTCCATGGGGTTGCAAAGAGTCAGAAACGACTCAGCGACTTTCACTTCACTTTACTTCTACAGTTTTGTGCATTTTTCTGTAGAAGGACTTTAGCTTTCATCAAATTCTCAAGAGGTCTATGACCCATCAAAAAGTACTTAGCTTTTAAATGCAGGAAAAGTTCAATACATATCAAAAATATTATTAATCTTTTATGTGACACATATCTACCTGTTGTCATGTCTTCTTTTTCTGTGATATTAGAACTGCTTGTTTTTGTTCACATGTTTATAAAATGCCACCACCCTAGAATTTGCCCCATCAGCTCCCAATCTAGTTTTCCTTGGTTAGACACGTGTGACTGATGAACTTCACATGTAACACACTAGTAAGGTTTCTTGAATGCTCCAGTAGGTTGCGTCTTCCCCTCTAATAATTCCTGGTCTCAGAGAGATGGGGACTACAAACCTTTCCACATCCTGAGGACAAAAATGTGTGTCCCGACCTTGGGTTGTATCATCTGAGAGGACAGAATGGCCCTTTCTTAAATCACAGGAAGATAGCAAATGAGCTAGTGGCAGTAATGTATACACACAAGTACAAACATACGTAGACATGCCACTTCTAGCATTAGATGTAAATTTACCTGTCTTATCAAACTTCAGAAAGTGAACAATGGTCTTATTTAAAATTGCATTATAAGTACCATCTAGTAATCATCAGTTCATGTCAGTGTAAATATTTTGGTATTATTATTTAATTATGCTTGGTAACAGTCATGTCCAACTCTTAGTGATCCCACGGACTATATCTCACCAGGCTCCTCTGTTCATGGGATCCTCTAGGCAAGGATACTGGAGTGGGTATTCCTCATTCCTTTCTCCAGGGGATTTTCCAAATCCAGGTTTTGAACCCAGGTCTCCCACATTGCAGGCAGATTCTTTACCATCTGATCCACCAAGGAAACCCCAACAAAAATAGGGGCATTTGTGTTCGACCTCATAATATACCGGTATGCAATGCTATTGTGGTAAGAAAAATGTCAACCAGTACAGATTCTGTAAGCTGATTATCCATTTATTTTTAATCCCACATTTTCCAAAAGTTCTAAGGTGCTCTGTATAGTCATATGAACTAAAACAAGATACAAAATTTTAAATAAATGGATGAGGAAATATATGAGAGGGAAAATAAGAATAAGAAAGACAAGATAAAGTAAGCAGTGAAGTTGATAGACAAGTATACCTTGCAAGATGAAATTCACTGGTTAGAGCTTGCTCATGAATTTAAATTAACTTTGCAAGAGACAGCTCAAATTGGCAAATAGAGAGACTCTTTTAGGTGAAATATCCATGTCTAAAGTCAGGAGCTCCTGGTATAGAATGAAACAAACTTACTTATTTTATTCATAAGGAAAATAGGCCATTTGTTCAGAGTAGAAGCTCTGAGCTGCTAAGCTCAACTAATCCTGGTACTAAGAACAGACAGAAATTTCTCCCAAGGATCCTCATAGGAATAATCTGTGATATATAAATAAATAGAACTGCATGCTTCATAATCTTTATTTTTTAACTTCCATAATGTAGACTGTTAGATTCACAATATATTTACCAGAGATTGGAAAAATGTGGTTTGGGTATTTTAATCAGATAGCAGCCTATTTTAACTGAAGGATTAAACGCATGCTTTTAAAGTGGTCATCTGGTTCCAGAAATCAACCTTCAATGAGTGTGTTTTGTGGAATGAGGAATAACTGTCTCTCAGACCTGCATGTGACCTCCAGGAGGTCACACACTTGCCTTCATTCAATTTTGTTACTTTCTTGGCCTCTCTAGTCCTTTAAGTTTGCAATTATCAGTCTAGAAGGGTAGATGATCTGCACCTCCTTCAAAGAATCGTCCATAAGTACTCCTTTTCTCATTCTAGCTTTTGATAAATATTTGGGGCAGTGACATCAAAATAATAATCTCCAAGAAATGCCTTGAATACACTATTGTACATTGCTGATTGAGCAGTGATTATTCAGAAAAGTAAGACTAGACCAGCACCAACTTATGAAAGCTAATGAAGTCCACTCTACGTCTTCATGGAAGTGGGTCAAAGGAGGGCAATGACTGGATACCTGCAGACACTTCCTGCCATGTCTTTCCCAGTGTGTGAGAATATAGGCATTTGAGCATCTGAGTAGAAAAGGACGTTTCTTCTTCCTAGTCTCTATAACGAGGCAGGCAACTATGCATGCTGTTCACCGGAGCATGAAAATCACACCTGGAAAGTGCTATGTAATTCTCAAGAATATTGTTTCATTCACATTAATTCAGTAATATTAATGTAAAAATGTTGTGTGAACGCAAGCATTTCTAACCCATGACCAATTTCTGATCATGGGCTTAACAGGCAAGTTAAGTACAATAAAAACAGAGTTTTTGGCAACATAGTACAAAGTATAACAGTGATTAATGCAGAATAATCATGTCTAATGCCTACAGCTCCTAAGAGAGAAGAGCAGCTTGTGAATCTGCCAAATCCCACTTATTTTTGTTCATTAACATAACAGCAGGGGTTGGCGGACATAAATACAAAAATAGTGTATAGTATAATTACACAATTAAGTCGACGAATACATCAAAGTTACACATTATGTACACAGGGAAAAAACAATATAAAGTTATCAAAAAACACATTTGAGAGTTAATGTGTGATAACTAATCTATTAAATTGCACCTCCCCATACTCCCCAACAGCATTCTCTATTTGTCTTTCTTGCCTTGTACTTCTTCATAGTTCTTATCACCATCTAACATTATATAGCTTACTTACGTCTCTCATTTATTGCCTGACTCTCCAACTAGGTTTTTTTTTTTCATGTATTTTTATTAGTTGGAGGCTAATTTACAATATTGTAGTGGTTTTTGTCATACATTGACATGAATCAGCCATGGATTTACATGTATTCCCCATCCCGATCCCCCCTCCCACCTCCCTCTCTACCTGATTCCTCTGGGTCTTTCCAGTGCACCAGGCCCGAACACTTGTCTCATGCATCCAGCCTGGGCTGGTGATCTGTTTCACCCTAGATAATATATGTTTCGGTGCTGTTCTCTTGAAACATCCCACCCTCGCCTTCTCCCACAGAGTCCAAAAGTCTGTTCTGTACATCTGTGTCTCTTTTTCTGTTTTGCATATAGGGTTATCATTACCATCTTTCTAAATTCCATATATATGTGTTAGTATACTGTAATGGTCTTTATCTTTCTGGCTTACTTCACTCTGTATAATGGGCTCCAGTTTCATCCATCTCATTAGAACTGATTCAAATGAATTCTTTTTAATGGCTGAGTAATATTCCATGGTGTATATGTACCACAGCTTCCTTATCCATTCGTCCAACTAGGTTTTAAACTCCATTGGGACAATCTATGCTTCCTCTTCACGGAGCCAGACATTATTTATTTCCAATGTGTGTAAGAAAGTATTACTTACTGGCACTTTGTATTTGATAACAGCTGTGAATTAATACACAGAATGACTTAGAGTCAATTTTATTTAAAATTATAGAACACCTTGCAACAACCAAACTAATATAGACATCAAATAGAATATTCCAATGGAAGATTGCTTTTCTTTTGAAATCTTGGTCCTAACAGTTACAGCCTTTTTGCCATTGTCTACAATAATTCCAATACCTTCTTTTTTTAAAACACTGAGGATGATCACTGGAGAAAACAACAAAAAAACTGATGATTTCAGCAAAAGGGAGTTCTGATAAGGTGTTACAGTAAATAGTCAACACTTTGGGGGAAAACAATTTCTGATTATTTATTACTGAATTACATGGCAACCAGACATATATATTCCATAATGATGTCATATCTATGACAGCGGATGGCTTTGTAGCCAATTGGAGAACTCATCTGTTTCTGCCGTTTAGGATGATTAAATACTGGAATGAAAGAGTGTCAGAAACTAGCCTATTTTTTCACCATTACAAATTCTTCATGTAACATATCTGCTATTGAAATGTCCAAATTTATCTGTTGTTCATGAAGAGTCATAATGCAAACAACTATAGAAGGCTGGAACAGCTGGTAGGAAAGACCAGCAATCTGTTTAGTTCGTTAAGCTAGGTCTGGGTGCTATCATGTATCATGTGTATCCCACAAGCACATTTCGGCCATCAACAGTCATCCTAAACCTCAGTAAGAATTCAACACAGATTCCAACTGCTTGAACCATCAAGGATTTTCCTTTTAAAACAGTTTCTCATGTGACTGTGAGTTTACCCATTGAAATAGAAACTCTTAAACCAAGAAGAACTGAAATTTAAAAGGATAGCCCCCTCGCCCCCAAAAACCTCAGTTCAGGTTTCAATGTAAAAATTGCTAGAATCTCCTTACTAATTTTGCTCAGTGAAGTCAACATCAGTGTTAACACAATTTATCATTAACCTGAGCAAGGATTTGATTCTAATATTTCCTTATAGAAAGACATATATGCATAAAAAGAGTGACAGGTACAGTCAAAATCAAAGATTCATGAATAACAACACTTGGTTGGTGGTTAGTGGCTGATTTTTCCTAATTAAAAAATTTCAAACTTAATTTCTTCTATTATTTTGAAATCATCTTTGTGTTTTTATCATCTGTTGCTCAGAGTACAAAACATTCAAAGTTTTGAAAAGCCTTCACAGAATCAGTATAACTTAAGAGATTAGACATACTCAAGTTGGGATACTAGTTTTGCCCCTTGTTATTAGCGATCTCACCTGGAGCAAATTACACAACCTCTCCAACTCCCAGAATTCTCATCTGTAAATAAAGCTAATGATATCAAATTCAGGGTTGAGGTAAGGTATAAACAAGATCATCATTCAAAGCCCTTAGCACAATATCTGGTACAACAGAAAAGAATGATACATATTATTAATAGGTATTATTAGTAGGTACCAATGTTGAATATATAGTGTTAATTTTTCATACTTTATCATATCCTGGGATAACCTAAATCCAATGCTTCATATATAAAAACAAGGAAGAGTAGACCAGCTCCAAAAGGGGTACAAGTGTGATTGCTAGGCTATCATTAACTACTCAGATCTGAAGCTCTTGGCAACTGTTGAGGCAAGCCACCTCTAAGTCAAATTCAACTTTCTATTTCTCAAGAGCTGCTAAGTAGTTCAGGGAAGTTCATTACAGTTCAGTCGCTCAGTCACGTCCAACTCTGTGATCCCATGGACTGCAGCATGCCAGGCTTCCCTATCCATCATCAACTTCCGGAGCATGCTCAAACTCATGTCCATCAAGTGGGTGATGCCATCCAACCATCCCATCCTCTGTTGCCCCCTTCTCCTCCTGCCTTCAATCTTTCCCAGTATCAGGGTCTTTCCCAATCCAAAGTTCCTACTAAATAACACTCTCCTGCTTACTTGGGAGGACAGTTTATTGACTGGCCCACTTCTCTGACATGCTCAGTCAATCCCAGTGACATCCAAGTCCAAGGCCACTTCAGCAGAGACCTCACTTCATTCAGAATTGCTCCATCTCTAAGACTGCAAACTGACAATTTACTCTCCTCCTACAGGGATTTAATTTTCTCAATTCTGATTTTTCCACTCCTATAAATGTTGTCCTCAATGCCAATATTCTTTCTTATAAACTAGAGAAAGCCCATTGCTCCCAGGCTCATAATATTTTGAGGGCAAAGAAAATCTACAAGTTTAGCACAAGCAACTTTCCATGTCTTCTCTTTTCATATTCCTACTGGCATTTCTCAATAAAACATACCCAGATTCAAACTTATCAACTTCTTTAAAAAGACAATCTCCCCTTCTTATTCATTTCTTTAATTTCATTTTTTCAAAAGAAATTTATCTGAATATCCTAGTTATTAGTCAAGCATTCATTTCACTAGATGTAATGATGAGAGGTTACTATCTTGAAACAGGAACTGACAGTTTTTTTAATTAATAATATTCACTACCAGGTTGTTTGGGAAAAATCAGTACAGGATACACTCAATGTCATATAGTCATCATTTTAACTTTTGAAAATCACTTTCTTGTTGAGACATCTAAGTTTCTATAATGGCAGTATATTTCAAACTCTGGCATCAAAGACCTTAATTATAAAAATAAACCGTTTTAGTTGAGATTATTACTATTCTAATGATTCAATGTTTTCCTTTACTAATTTATAAAAGTCCAATAATTTGTGTTTATTAATCCATAATCAGAATTGTCTCTTCAAACACTCCTGTTACTTTTCTTTTATGAATATACTGTTTACTCTTGCAGTCAAGGAAATGTACAGAAAAAGTCTCAGATGTTGAAGTAGTTATCTGGCTAACCATACAAAACAGATCAACATTCCTCTTTTCAAATACAGCAACTACTGCATTATCAGAAAATGCTTCTGACAGATGGCATGACTGCTCTGAGATCTGTGTTCTTCTGTTAGTTATTAATGACAAACTGGGTATTTTACATATGTCTGAAGTTGTATTAGAAATAATATTTGAAAGCTTGGAAGCCATTAACTGCTAAGCCTTATATCAAATTTAATTTATATCAAAAACATATTTGAAAAGAATTATTTCATAAATAAGAAGCAACTATATGTAGAAGTTTAAAATACAGGTTTTGGAGTTGACTTGCCTGGATTTCAGCCTGGTCTTAGTTTGTTACTATAGCAAATTATTTAATATCTCTCTGCCTATTTCCTCAACCATGAGATGGTAATGAAAATAATACCTACCTACCTCAAAGAGTTTTCTAAAGAAGATTAGATATATTAATTTATGTAAAAGACTTAAAACAATGGCTTGCTCACAAGAAATTTTCATTTGATGTCTGCTATTAAGAAAAAGGCATTGCCATTGAGCAAAATTAACTTGAGGAAGAAGAGAATCACAGGTATTCATCAGGCACCCATCACGTGCCACATTTGTGCTGGCTTTTTTGCCCAGATCATCACATGTGGTTCTGACAACAATCCTGTAGGAAACTATATGTACCCACTATGAAGAGGTCAAAACTGAGACTTAGTTCAAGAAACTTTAGTAGAGACACAAAGCTACCACATGAGAAGCCAAGATTGGAACCTATCCATGTAATCCCCAACTTTCCACCATACTTCCTACTAGTCATTTCATCTCTTTTCATAAAATGATTAATTGCTTAATTTTAGTATCCTTAAATTTTTATCTAGAATACATCTTAGATAGAAGCTATACAAAGTTATCATTTTTAAGCATAAGAGGAGGCATACCTTATGCCCATCACAAAATTAACTAAAAATGGATCACAGTCATAAATGTGAAACACAAAACTATAAAATTCCTAGAAGACAACATAGGAGAAAACCGAGATGACCTTGAGTATGGTGATGCATTTTTTAAGATACAACACCAAAGGCTTGGTTAAAATTAAAGACTACTCTGTAAAGAAAACTATCCACAGCCAGGGGCTGGGGGAGAAAGTATGCAAAAGACACCCTTGATGAATGGCTGCTACCCAAAATATACAAAGAACTCTTAAAACTCAATAACAAGAAAACTATGCAACTTTTAAAAGTGGATCAGAATACATAAAGTGGCTGATTGGATTAAAAAACAAGAACCTACAATATACTGCCTAAAAGAGACTCACTTCAGGGTGAAAGACACAACTTCAAAGTGAGGGATAGTAAAAGATACTTCATGCAAATAGAAACAAGAAAGAGAGATTAGCTATACTCGTATCAGACAAAATAGACTTTAAAACAAAAGTCATAAAGAAAGAAAACGGGGGGAGGGGAGACCTTAAGAGACACTTCACTAAAGAATATATGGATGACAAATAAGCATATGAGAAGATGTTCCACAAATATGTCATTGGGACAATGCAAATTAAAACAAGATACTACCACATACCTGTTAGAATGCCCCAAATCTGAAACACTAACACCACCAAATGTTAGGATATGGAGTAACAGACACTCTCATGCCCTACTGGTGCAAATACAAAATGGCACAGCTACTATGAAAGACAATTTGGCAGTATTATAAAACGAAACAAACCAGGTGGGAGGGAGCCTCGAGAGGGAGGGGCTATATCTATACTTATGGCTGATTCACGTTGCTGTGTGGCAGAAACCAACATAATATTGTCAAGCAATTATCCTCCCATTAAATATAATTTTTAAATAAAATAAACATATTATTACCATGCAATCACCAATCACTCTCCTTGGTAGTTGAAAATTTATGTCCACCCATAAAGTTGCACATGGAATTTTTGCAAAAGCTTAATTCACAATTGACAAAAGTTGGAAGCAAGCCAGATGTATTTCAGCAGATAAATGGATAAATAAACTGTGGTACATTTAGACAATGGAGTATTACTCAGCATTTTAAGAAAATTAGCTATCCTGTGGTAACCTAAATGGGAAGAAAAAGATAAAAAGTCTGGGATATATATATATACATATGTGTGTGTGTGTTTGTATGTGTAACTTATTTACTTTGCTGTACAGAAGAAGCTAATACAAGATTGTAAAGCACCTGTACTTCAATTTAAAAAAAAAAGAAAAGAAAAGAAAATGAGCTATCAAGCCATGAAAGACATGAAGGAAACTCAATCAAATATTACTACGTGAAAGAAGCCCATCTGAGAATGGTATATACTGTAGGATTTCAACAACAGGATAATCTGGAAAAAGAAAAAACTAGATAGACAGACAACAGAAAAATCAGTGGTTTCATGGAATTAAAGGAAAGGGAGATGAACAGACAAAGCACAGGGGAATTTTAGGGCAATTAATATACATGATATGATAGTTTAACGATGAATATATGTCATTATACACTTTTTCAGACCCATTGGACATACGACATCAAGAGTCAACCCTTCAGTAAATTAAGGGCTCTGGATGAGTATGATGTGCTAATGTGGCTTCATCTTTGGTAAAAAGTGTACCATTCTGGTGAGTGATACTAATAATGAGGGAGACTATGGGTCAGGGGCATAGAGCCAAATTCAGTGCCTGCCCCAACTTTACTGTAAACCTGAGACTTTCTCTAAAAATAAATATATTTTTAAAAAAGCAGAAGGAGACTGAAACTTAAGAGGGCTGAAGGCATTTGTTCTAAGGCCATGTGGCTATCCTGTTTTTTACTTTCTTCAGCTCTATCAATATGTTCTTTATACAAAAAACCATTCTCTTTGAATGTTAAAAACATTCTCTTGGCCATTATCCATTTTAGACAGTGAGTTGATGAATATGTATGAGGCCATGATAACTTGGGAATGAAAGGACCAGTCGCTAACAGAACTGCCGAGCCAGGTTCTCAGACGGAGATAAAAGGAATAGCTGTGTTGGTGGAGTAGAGCTGTGCCAAAAGGGGAGTTAAGTTTCACTTGGAAAGGAAATGGAGAAAGAGAAAATGGTGGTGTTGATGTGTAAAAGGAATTGACGGATTTTCCACACCTCCTTTAAAAGTAATTATCATCTCTTCTATCTCCTGTATCTTCACCATCTTCCTTTCCTCTAGCTCTTCTCCCGTGTGTGATAAATGTGATCTAAGCTTTTCTATCTAGAAGAAAAAGGTAGCCTGTCTGGATCAGGCTTCAGTTTCCACTCCTTTGCTCTCTGTTCTCCTTCAACAAATGACCACTCAACATCTCCTTTCTCTCACACCGCTTAAATTTCTCAAACTATGGCCATTTTTCCTCAACCAGGCAGCTAAAACAGATACAGCTTGGACACTCAAAACACACTGCACATCTCACTGGGTTTCATGCCCTTCCTTCAAAGTTCATCAGTGATTCTTTCCTCTCCCATCAGTTTTCTCTTATTTCTATGTTACATTCGTCTCCCGGTACTTTCTCTTCTCTCATTCTTTGATCTTGGTGTCCTCTTCTTATCCAGTCAGTTTCATCAGATTGCAATGTTGGCCTTCCTTCTATCCTCAGTCTGTGTGCCTGTCTTGAATTTCCTTTTCTTCCACTGTAATCAGTTCTTACTTTCTTCCACTGGTAATCAGCTCTTACTAGCTCTCACATGAACTCTCGGCTCCATCCATACTATCCTTCCAATACCCTACATTCTTTCAGAACTGCATGCCTTTGGTCATGTCACTTCTTTTATTTGCATGGCTCTTTTCTTCTTTGCTTCCTGACTTAGCTTAAAACCCATCTTAACGGAATGCCTGAAACACAGTCAGCTGCTGATGCTTCTATATTTTTAAGTCTCTGCAGCACCTATCACCTTCTTTTGTAAAAGACTTCTCCCACAGCAGAATGTGATCTTCAAAGGCACCACTTTGAAATGCATTATTTATCTTCATAGCCCAAGTAATTGTCATGATACCTATATACCATAGACCCTTCCACAAGTAGTTCTTAACAGTCTGATCAGTGAACAATCTGGAGTCATGGGTTAAGCAGCTGACACTTTCATTTAGAGGAACACAGAGCTGAGGCCAAGGTGACTGGAAAAGAGGTTTGTGGCTGAGGGTCTCAGAAAGGTCAAAGAACCTCGGAGACTAAAGAATTCAGGGCTGGCAGCAAGACTGTTGTCAGAAGTCTTCCTTCAGCTCAGGGTATGAACCTGCTAGGCTCTTCCAGTAAGATGTGAATAAAGAAGAATGTTTCAAATATTAGGATTTCGGGGGATTTCCACTTTCCAAACATCAGTTTGTTTAATTTAATAGCCTTCATCATGTTTTATGTTCACGAAAACTTTTAAGCAGGTTTCCTAACCTAGCATAATTGAGAACAGACCATTAAGAGGTTTTACAAGAGGGCATGGGGAGGATTGGGTTGTCGATGCATACATATGCAGACACTTTCTGGATGAGGTATGAGTTACATGAACTGGGATAGCTTCCAAAACAATGACCCAGACTTGCTTTCACAAATGTCACTTATACACTGACATGAATACGCAGAAATTTATGTACCTATTCATTCCATTTGTAAATGGGAGGTCCATTAGCTAATTCAGAGGTATAGACCTCCTGTAAGATGATAAAATAGTTAAAGCAGAATAAAATGCAATAATGCCATGCGGGAGAGCAAAATTTGCCACCCCACAATGTGTCTCTTTGCATGAGGATTATTGTGAGCTGAAAATAACCAAGGCCCGAGACTAAGGAAGACCCTGTGGACTTCCTCTTACCTGCCTAAAAGAATGTACATAAAGAACTTATTCCAGGAAAGGAACTAATACCATAGACATAGAGCATGAACCAGGAGGAATCTAGCACAGTCTGCTTGTTAAAATTCCCCGCTGAGTCCAGTTGTCTCTGCATGGACCAGCCAACTTTTGTTTACCAAACATTTGCTTTTCCAT
Organism: Cervus canadensis; assembly: GCF_019320065.1. Classification (NCBI taxonomy): domain Eukaryota; kingdom Metazoa; phylum Chordata; class Mammalia; order Artiodactyla; family Cervidae; genus Cervus; species Cervus canadensis. The sequence goes on from NC_057410.1 coordinate 47,171,312, forward strand.
CTCCATATGAACTGTCTTCCTTTCTTTTGAAGTCCCAAGCCACAACCCCCAACATCCTCTTCTGGCTTTAGTTGAAATGGCTTTCAAGGTGAGGGCTTTGGCCATTTTGCCTAGCTAGTCTTCCTGGGTCTTTCCCATATATACACAAACGTTATTAAACATTTGATGGATGTTCTCCCATGACCTGTCTCAGGTTAATTTAATTCCTAGGCCAGCCAGAGGAAGCTAGAAGAGCAGAAGAAAACTTCTTCCTTTCCAACAGCTGACAACACTATTTTATTAGATTTAAAAATAGTGTAAAACCAATTTAATAAAAGTCTTTTCTTTAATCCTGTGAAATGAAATTAATCTCATGTTCAAATCAACTAAACAGCAACTTAAATGAAGTTAAATTCTCTTTTGCAACTTGATTAAAGGGATCTTAAAACACCTCAGGATTAAATTTGTCTTTAAATCCCTAAACAGATACAAATAGTTCATTTCTATCTTCCTTTCAAAATAACCAATGACTGGTCCCAGTAACAAAATGCCCAGGGTCCTCTGGGTGGGTCTTAAAACATATACCAAAATAATAATGATGGCCTATGTGGTAATATTTGCATTTGATGAGGGACAATTGGGGTGATTTTATTGATTTTGAGCAGGCTGTATTACTTAGGGCACGAGTGCCAAGCAAACGTATAAACAATGAAGATGCCAGTATGTACAAGTTAATTAGGAAGGACAGGACCTGTGTACAGATGGTCACGCGTATAAAAGAGCGGCATCTACAATGTTGTTATACTTCAGGAGGCATCCATCCTCTTGTGGGAGTATTTGAAGAGATTGTAAAGGACAAGAAAAGACGACTCAGAACTGGGAAGAAAACTGTTTACATGATTAAATAGCTCTAATGGGCAGTACCACCTTTTACAAACAGGCAAGTGAGGCCCCCGTCCTGGGCCCCAGGATTCAGGGTCTCCCACATCTGAAGTGCCTTCTTTGAAATTTTCCTCTGTTCTTAAAATAATTTTATTGAGGTATAATTGATAAACAAAGAAACTATACATACCTAATATACATAGCTTCATGAGCCTGGACATATGCATAAAGCCAGAAAGCCATCACCACAAAGTAACAGACATACCCATCACTTCTGAAAGCTTCCTTCCTCTTTTGTGTGTGTGTGTGTGTGTGGTAAGAACACTTAATGTGAGATCTATCGTCTTGACAAATGTTAAGTGTGCAATACAGTATTATTAACTATACGTTAATAATATGTTGTATAGAAAATTTCTAGAACTTACTCCTCTTGCATAACTAAACACTGAAATTTTCTTAAAAAGTCCCTCTCTAGTGCCTGGAGCCGGGCAGGGTCTACAGTGCGAGGTAGGTGTGGTACCTCAAACTCAGACCAGAACTTCACGGGAACTATTCCTCTTTCCTCCGTTTGAGGTCTCCTGCAATGCTTTATTGAGGGACCCACACCTACTTCAGGACTTAGTGACCCTGCCCTCATTCCAGGAGAGTAGCCTGGCCAGGAATCCCTCATACTGGTCAGTGCACGATTTCTTTCAGAAAGTTGTGCAAGGTTAGGTCATAAAAGTTGTGCACACATAACTGGTTTTGAAGAATGTTTCCTTATGTTGGATAGAGGGCAAATTCAGAATGTGGGCAACCACAGGTCTAGGCTACTTTGAGCTCCATGGGTTCATCCATCAGTTCACCCATGTTCCAACTATGCGACGCTGCTGATCTGCAGCACTCAAGGGGAGCAGGGGCGGCAGCATGCGTTCTTTATTCTGTGGGCTCCTTACCCACTGCATCCAGGGCCGCCATCAATCCCCATTTGCAGGTCCCATGCTGAATGTCCTCTAGTGGTGGCCATATCCATCTTCTCAAGGGCCTTTTCCCTAATGCTTATGAGTCACTGTGATCAATATCCTCTTACTGCCTACTGAGCTGCTTCCCCAGTCCAGTCCTAAGCTGTATGGACAAAGGAGATGTATTCTTTGTATGAAGAGGCAACTTCTCTATTGAAGTTTTCATCATCCCCACCCTAGGGATGGCCTTGTGGATAAGGCAAGGACACAGTCTACATTAAAAATAATCACTATCTAGGAATACACTGACTACGGTCTAAGGAGTTCATGAAAAGATATAACAAAGATGGATATGTTATTTTCGGTCCACACTCTAGATAGTAAATTTAAATAGTAAACAGGAAACAAATTATGGCTCACATTTTCCTCCATATTCTGAGTAAGATGTCCATTCACGGTTATCAGTGTTTATAGGAATAACCTCTGAGGGAGCCACCACAAGTCAGTATACAGGGAAAGAACAATGGATAATGCAGTATCGTGAATAATCTAATGAGCACTCAATAAATAGCTTCAATGAAATGCAGAGGCAAGATGCATATTGTTCCAATATGAATAGTTTCTAAAGATGTGTGACACTAAGAGTAAAACAGTCATGCCCACAGTGAGCAATAGTCAATTAGCCAAAAACTATGCATTTAAGAATAAAGAATTTGAAGAAATGAGTGGAATTTTAAGGAGGAAGAGTTCTGCCGATTAATAACTTTGTAGCAATTGTCCCTGTTTATATGTGGAATAGTCATGCTTTCAACATTTTCCATGATAAGAGAGTTCAAAGAACATGGATCGAATGTCAGCAAGGTCGGGAGTTGATAGTTGCAGTGCAGCAGATGGAAATGGATGATCTTTAAGGTGTTGTTGAATTATCACAGTGTTCAATCACTCCTTCTTTGGTGAGAGACACTGGAATTCCCAAAGTGGTGTCAAAATAATTTTCTAAGTAATTTCAAGTTTCTGCAAGGTATAGCATAGGGTTTCTCAAAGTAAATATGAAGTTGATATAACTGAGTTTAAAATGTTAATATTTGCGTAATCTGCCAATTTTGAAAAACATACCATTGAAACAGAATTTTAAAAATCTTCTAAGATTGTTGTTCTTCCATCATTCTGTTAATCTGACTAAGCCTCATGACTTTGTGCAATGACTGTGAGTGTTCCTACTAGAGTAAGGGAAATCGTGCACTGAGGTTTCTAGAATCTGTGGTTTGTTCTATCTCCTTCACTCTTCTCTCCCTTGAATCATCCAGTTCCATCACTATCTTCATATAATTCCACTATTATGCAGGGAGAACTGTAAGCATTCTGGACAAAACATGATCATCATCATCATCAATCTTAGATATTTTCAAATACTCCATTTCTTCATTTGAAAATATATATATATATATTTGATTTTTAAGTGAATTTGAATTCAAATGGAATTATTAACAGTGTCACTATATAATGTTCTCTTAACCTACAACAACCTAGCAGAGATCAGTACAGTCACAGGAAAAAGAGCTGACTAGTGAGAGTACTAGGCACTGAACTAACATAATTTCCTATCAGCTTTTTTTTTAATGGTAAATTGTTTTGCTTATTCATATTGTTTTTAGGATCTACCTTAGGAGATGATCTATACACATGTCCAGTATCTGCCTGCTAGATCTAGTGCAGAGTCAGTGTATTCTTTTTTTTTTTTTTAATTGAAGACAACAGAAAGAGTTCCTTCCTGTATTAATTTTCTTTGTTCACTCCTTTATTTTGGACTGTGCTGGGTCTTTGTTACTCCATGAGGGCTCTCTCTAACTGTGGTGCCGGGGTTTTATCCTGGTGGTTTCTCTTGCAGGGAAGGCATGCTGCGCTCCACAGACTTAGTACTTGTCATGCATGGGTTTAGTTGCCCCGAGGCATGTAGGGTCTTCTCAGATCAAACCCACGTACTCTGCATTGGCAGAACTCCCAGCCACTAGACCAACAGGAAGTCCCTAGAGTCAGTGAGTTCTTTAAGGCCATGGCAACCGATCACAGCAGGGGTCCCTGCACTCACCGACTTTCAGCTTCTGTGCCTGGATCAACCTTGATTTAGGTGATGAGTACCTCAGCAGGGCTCTCCTACGGTGCTAGGGTCAACTTCCAAGAGGTGGTGCTCCTCACATCATCTAAGGTGCTGGCTCACCCCCCTGCTCTCTTGCATCGCCCAACATCCACGCACAGGGATACATTCTTCCTGATAACCCCACTGCAGCTCAGAATGACTTGGGCTATTGCCACATTTCCCCTAAAGTTTCCCTGACTCCTGACCAGGCCTATCATTTTGAACTCTTCTGGGACAAGGACCCTACTGTGAAATGCATTCAGTGTTGGACACTCGGAAATCCCTCTAATATATGTGAAGCACTCTGTGGATTAGCACTTGGCTTTGAATGAGTCCTCCGTCCCCGTCCTACGCTGGTAAATACTGGCCACCTGCTGGATACCTATACTTTCTGCTGATATATACTTCCTGCTGACCTATGCTTCAACGGGTGGCAGGGGAGGACTTCTTGCAGAGTTATAACTAGACAGTCTCGCTTCCTGGGGAAGCCTATAGAATCTACTGGAGGATACTTCTTCTGGAACTGTCTAGTATTTTCCATCTCTGCTAATGCTTAGCAACCTAACCTGAAAGCTGGGGTAAGATTATGGCCTCAGTCAGAGAGACAGCAATAGGAGGCTGGGTTTTCTTTTACTTTTAAAATGGTCAGAGCTTAACATTACCTAACTTTGTTTCCTAGAAATCCACTTGCCTGGAAAAACATGATCACTCAGAACTAACTCCTAGTATACCCAGGTTCTTGAATCACACTTAAGCTTGGTAAAAAAATTGTGCCCCCTAGTGATCCAACACTATGAACTTCTACCTTCCTTTCGGTCTCTCTAAGCTCCCTGTTGTCCTGGGTTCATACTCCTATTCCATAAGTCGACACTGGAAAAGTTATATGATAATATTTCCCTTGCTTTGACCAAGAATTTCATCTAAAACAGAATTCATTTTCAATGCAACTTCTTCATAATGATAGCTTTGAAGTCCAACTTACTGACAGCTAGAGGAATATTAAAAACAAGGCTACAGATAGCTTTGCAAACTGTCCAACTGCTGCTAGCACAACTGTCACGAAACAATAGCCAAGATCAACAGTGAAGGCTTAGAGATGCTAAGACAGGTTAACGTTTCACTTTGAAATTTGCACGTATGGCAAGAACCCCAGAATCCAAAGTAAACTTGCATGCTGCTCTGTGGCTCCCCAGAAACCCATCTGCCCACTCTGATTCCATTCAGCACAGTGGGACCAAGGCCAAGATACTTTCTCAGCATAAAAAATGATCTCCACCTGAAAGTGCAACTAAAATCCTGAAAAAAGGAAAATTATTTTGGAACAAGAATCCAAAAAAAAAAAAAATTTATTTTTTACATGGCTACTCAATGACTCAAAAGATGCTGCTTTCCTCATACACATGGGTATCTCCTGCCATATCTGGATTTAATGTTGTTCTAACAGAAATTCAAAACATTAAACATTATTCTACCCCAGAGATCTGATGTTCACAATGTTCAACAGTCTAGGATGTTCAAATCACCACTAGAAAGGTTCCAGCTCCCTTGGATTTTTAACTGATCCTGGGAAAGAAGCTCTTATGCATTAATTATATACAGAGAGGACACTTTCAATTCACTGTTTGGGCTTCTGCTGCAAACAGGAAACTGTTGCATACTAAGCATAACTTCAAGCAGAAGTCATGTAACAGTGCTTTAGAATCCAGAAAAACAGCAGCACTGGGCAGATGGACTACTTTACTAGAAAAAAAGTTGTTGATTCCTCTAGAATCAAACTGGAATATAACCCCAAAATATTTTTAAAATGAGTCAGTCTTCATCAGTAAGCAACCTTACTTTAACTCCTGCATATTTGTTCATAGAGTGGTGAATAACCACAATAGGGTAAAATTAATATTTGTTCACTTGAACATAGTAGATAACCAAAATAATGGCATTTAATCCATTCAGAGCCCATTTCTCAACTTAACTTCAGCTATACTGGCCACCAGGAATGATTTTATTTGACCAGTTACCTAAGAGTCAGAGGACCACATTTACAGCTTCACACTCATTTCATGAGTTTAATTCCCTATGAAAGAAACAACTCTCTGGAAATTGAAGACCACTGGTCCTACATAAATTCCTAGATCAGTCCAAAACTAAGATCTGAGATCACAGCTCTGCCATTTTAAGCTACATGAGTTTTGGCAAATTTTGTACCTTCTAGACCTCCTTTTCTTTTTAATCCATTTTCATTTCTTTGTGTAGAGCTGCTGCTGCCAGATAACATTTATAAATGTATAACTACTACAACCCTAGCATATAGGTGGCTCTCAATGACTATCAGTTATGATAAATACTTTTGCTGATCAAAAATGGGAATTAAAAATGAAAGTGCTTAGAATTACTAACTATGTGGAACATATAATAGCTACTATTAAATATATGTCTGAAAAGTGAATATATGATGTTTTCAAATTAGGGAGAGGAAGGGACATGTCATCATGTAATGATAGCACTACTGACGTAGTGGGGTAGACTATAATTTTGTCTAAACATTCTTGCTGCTCTCCTCCCCCGCAAACTAGGCCCATTGCTGCAGGCAGCCATACTTCCCAACACATCATTATCCAGCATGGCCACGTGACTTATGGCTCATGAAACGTGAGTGAGACATGGACCTCTTGAAAGCAGAAGAAGTAAGAGCCAGCATGTGGTCTCACAATCTCTTCTGTCCAATCTGCAACCCTCTTGGCATGGCCTAGATAAGGGCTGCCCTTCAGTTTGAGTCCCACCAGGACAAAAACATGAAGGGAAGCCTCAGAAAACATTGAACATGAGCAAGGAATAAAGTTTAGACTCCATGGAGGTTTCTCTTACTGCACTGTAAACTAGAAAAGGCTACCTAATAGATGCAAAGGGCTTGTTGGATGGACTCTAGCCACCAGGATCCTCTGTCCATGGTTTTCTCCAGGCCAGAATACTGGAGAGGGTTGCCATTCCCTTCTCCAGGGGATCTTCCAAATTCAGGGATCGAACCCATGTCTCCTGAATTACAGGTAGATTCTTTACCATCTGAGTCAATCAGGGAGGTCCCTTTCATCTTAAAGAAGTAGTAACTAAAATCTTAAGCGAAGAGTGAAGTTAGCAAGTTAAATGACAGAAGAATCTTTTCAGGCATGAGGTAAATTTACTAAATATATATATATACTTTTAATGCAGTTAATACAATTAAATAGAGTAGCCGAAATGTACCCACTAAAGACAGATGGATAGATTTGGTGGACACCGTGTATCTCAAAGACTTCCAAAGTACATCTACATTTTGGTTATTAGGAGCCCTTGATTTTCAAATAAGAAAATAAGAACAACACAAAATAACCACATGATAATTCAGGATATCACTTTTAAACCATTACTGAAATACTCAATCTCAAAAGAAAGTCAACCAAGAATCTTTATATAACCTCCAGCTATAAAACAGAAAGTTATGGATATTTCTTTTTTATATGACACTCCAGACTCATAAACTGCACAGCTCCTGAAGGAGCCTGTCTTACTGATATCGCAGGATGTAACAAGAGAGTGGCAAAGACAATCGAGACGTTTCCAAGAACGCCTTTATTCTCATGTCCAGAATAATAAATAGGACAACACACTGTGTGGAAAAATAAAAATACATGCTTCCTGGAGATAGGAGAGGGAATTAAAAGTTTAAAAATAAATCTGACAGTTAAGTAAGCATGGCATGCATAAACTGCAAAAGCCATATAAGCCAACATTCTGAAAGATCATTCTAGCCTATAATTTTCTAATTTTTGTAAGTCTACTTAATTTCCATAAAATCTTGTTTTTAATAACTTTGGTAATAAAAATAGAAGGCAAACATGCATTAAGAGTCTACTGAGAGGCGGTTGTGCATATTATATCACACAGTCCTTACACACCTCTATAAGATGATACTTTTATTACCTCCATCTTTTTAAAGAAAACAAAATGAGAATGCAAAAAGGCAAGTGTAATTTGTGCCTGCTAAGTAACAGTGCTAGGATTCCAAAGGTGATATCGCTATTCCCAAGTCCATTTTAAGTTAGCACTGTAGGCTTTTTCCTGTGTTTTCCTATAATGTATGAAGATCATTAAGGTAGTTTTAATCTTTCAGTATGTCTTAAAAGGATTTCTAATTTGACTTATTGTTTCAACCCATTAATGTTATTATCCAATAGTTTCTCAAAAAGGAGATTACAAGTTCCCCTAAATAAAGGCAGAGGGCTTTGCACCTCTCATACGCCCAGCCATAGCTGGTACATGGTAGACATAGGTGAGCAAAGAGGTCAAAATATATGCAGCCTATGTTAAATTAATATATATATTTATATATCACATATTAGTATATCAAATTAACATATGTGTTAATATGTGTATTTCATTTTATTTTATTTTATTAGGAAAACATAAACTGGAAATTATTAATTGTGATATAAGATATCTAATTCAATTTCTGAAATCATCTCTTGGGGAAAAAAAAAAAAAGACTGAGTAAAACAAACTTCAGGAAAAACCAGGCTTAGAAATAACAAGATGAGGTGAGGTATGCATCTGTAAGAAAAGGTTTATCTGTAGTCCTACCTTCACGGCTAACTGAAAGAAAAGGGAAAATTAAACTATTAGGTTTTTGTTTTTTTTTTAATCTGGGAAAGAAACTTGTAATTTAGAATATTATATTTAAATATTTTGATAAAGGATTCTATATCCATGTTAACAGTTTTCACCCAACACTACCTGATTATATCTTTGAATTTAGTGCAAAATCAGGAGCAAAGTCACAATATTATAAGGAACATGATTCTGGCAACACTTCTTTCCAAAGTGGAGGGGAAAAAAAAACCTCATGAACAATTCAGGCAAAATTTCACATAAACAACTCATTCACTGGAAGCACAGCCAAAAGGAACATTAACATTTTTCTAGGATTTTCATAAAGTAGCACTAATACTAGTTAATAACTGTGCCTTCTTCCTCTCTTAGTAGCAGCAAGGAACATTAAACCGTGATTAAAAAGCTTGTTTTCTGAGGCTATCTAAGTTTTAGTACGTAAGAAATAGATGTTCAATTAACCTCACAGTCTGGGCTGTACAGACCACGGAAGAGAAAGACAAGGTAAAGTAGTTTTTTAAGAGCGATGAAGGTCACCATAATAATCCGATACAGGGAACTGGTAATAGCCATAGCTTCTACTGGAAAGTGAAAGTGTCAGTCGATTAGTGGTGTCTGACTCTTTGAGACCCCGTGGACTGTAGTCCACCAGGCTCCTCTGTCCACGGAATTGTCCAGGCAAGAATACTGGAGGGTAGCTGATTCTTTGCCATCTGAGCCGCCAGGGAAGCCCAGCTTGTACTGAGTATAGTTACATATACCGGAGTACATGTAAAAGAACTTTCACATATATTGTTATTCCCTTCCCATGTGAGTGTAAGAGGGGAACTAAGCCAACAGATGATTCAGTTAATCTGTCTGACTCTAGTTCCATGTGACTGAAAGCTTTGGCACTGCTAATCCTATGCCAAGATTCAAGTTGAGGAAGTGAAGGACATGGCAGTGAATGTCCAAATAGAAAGAAGCTCTAAATGGTTAAAGCTGAGATAAGCAGGGTGACATGAAATGATGAGATGCCTACAACAGGCCTTTGTAAAAAGCTCATTCAGAAATATCTATAATTTCAGTGAGAAACCTAAAATTATTATTTCAGAAACAAACAAGTGTACCAGCCTCATTTTTTCCACATATCAAGACTCAAAATAATGGTTAATTATGTTACACTAAAAGTGACGCATATTTTAATGGCACTAAAAGTGGCTGGCTGACCAGTGTGAAAAAAATCTGAATCTCATATTAGTGAATAGCATGTAGAATGACAAAACATCTCATTTAATTCTTCTTTGAATATAATTTGATGCATTATTACCTCAATAAGCACTCATTCTCTTCATCTGTAATAATTTCACTGTAGACTAAGAATTTTTTATACGTTTACAACTTTCACACCATTTCTTAAAAAGCCAGGAGTTCAGGGCTGTAGAACAACAGTAATGGACCACCTCCTCTTCTTTTCCTTTTCTACTGATTTGTGGCAAAAAATAAAAAAGAATCCAACACTTCATTTTTAAGGCTATCATCATTCTCAATATGACCTAACTGGTAAAAACTGCAAAATCAGCAGTGGATCCAGACCTAGGGATTGTCTTTAAAAAGAGAGAGAAGAGAAACACACATGAGCTGCATCCAAGAAGCTGTCATTAGACCTAGGGATGAAGTTCACTTTTGGCTACTACAAAGCTCAACAATCGCTACTTCTCCACTCTGACTGGGTTTATACTCTTAAAAGGAGAGATTTAGAGAATATTTTAGAAGGACTCTTCACTGTGAAAATGTTGGTCATAAACTTCAATTGAAAAAAAAAAATTTTATTAGGTGCCTACAATGTGCAAGACAGGGAGCTCATGAGAATGATAAGTAGTTTTCTCCACGGCAAACGTTCTAGACACGCAATAAATATGAATAAAAGGGTTGATTTGACAGGTAAAGTTTGGTTAGAATTCTTTTACTATTTCTACGTGGTTTCAATTTCTAGCCTCACATAGCTCTTACCGAAGATAGTTTGAAAACCTTCCAAAATATAGATGAACTGAGCCTATGAGACCTAAATTACTCATAAAATACAAAGGAATTTTATGGAGTGGTGGCTGCGTGGTGCTGGAGCAACTCTGAGGAGATACGCCACACCCAAGGACAAAGGAGAAGCCTCAACAAGTTGGTAGAAGGGGCAAAACTGCATTTGGAATCAAACCCTATTCCCGCCAGAGATGCCCAGAGGGCTCAAACAAACCCTGCGCGCACCAGGACCCAGAGACCCCACAGAGACCGAGACTAAGAACTGTGTCTGGGTGTCTCCTGAGGAGGTGTGGGTCAGCAGCGGCCGGCCCGAGGGGCAGGGGCTCTGGGTGCAGCAGACCTGGGTGTGGCATAAGCCCTCTTGGAGCAGGTCCCCATTAACCCCATCACAGAGCCGCCAGAACTTACACAGGACTGGGAAACAGACCCTTGGAGGGCACAGACGGAACCTTGTGCACCAGGGCCCAGGAGAAGGAGCAGCGACCCCACAGGAGACTGACCCAGACTTGCCTGTGAGTGTCCAGGAGTCTCCCGCAGAGGCGTGGGTCAGCGGTGGCCTGCTGCAGGGCTGGGGGCATTGAGTGCAGCAGTGCCTGCCGGGGACCTTCTGAGGGAGCTCCCCATTGTCTCCATCACCTCCACCAAAGTTCTGCCTCAGGTCAAACAACAGGGAGGGAACACAGCCCCGCCCATCAAACAGAAAACTGGATTAAACATTTACTGAGCATGGCCCCGCCCATCAGAACAAGACCCAGTTTTCCCCTCAGTCAATTTCTCCCATCAGGAAGCTTCCATAAGCCTCTTCTTCTTCTCCATCAGAGGACAGATAGCATGAAAAACACAATCACAGAAAACTAACCAATCTGATCACATGGACCACAACCTTGCCTAACCCAATGAAAACTATGAGCCATGCCATGTAGGGCCACCCAAGACAGATGGATCATGGTGGAGGGGTCTGACAAAAAGTGGTCCACTAGAGAAGGGAATGGCAAACCACTTCAGTATTCTTGCCTTGAGAACGCCATGAACAGTATAAAAAGGCAAAAAGATAGGATATTGAAAGATGAACTCTGCAGGTTGGTAGGTGCCCAATATGCTATGGGAGATCAGTGGAGAAATAACTCCAGAAAGAATGAAGAGACAGAGCCAAAGCAAAAACAACACTCAGTTGTGGATGTGACTGGTGATGGAAGTAAAGTCCAATGCTGTAAAGAGCAATATTGCATAGGAACCTGGAATGTTAGGTCCATGAATCAAGGCAAATTGGAAGGGGTCAAACAGGAGATGGCAAGAGTGAATGTTGATATTTTAGGAATCAGAGAACTTAAATGGACTGGAATGGGTGAATTTAACTCAGATGACCATTACATCTACTTCTGTGGGCAAGAATCCCTTAGAAGAAATGGAGTAGCCATCACAGTCAACAAAACAGTCTGAAATGCAGTACTTGGATGCAATCTCAAAAACGACAGAATGAATCTGTTTATTTCCAAGGCAAGTCATTAAAATATCACAGTAATCCAAGTCTATGCCCTGATCAGTAATGCTGAAGAAGTTGAAGTTGAACGGTTCTATGAAGACCTACAAGACATTCTAGAACATACAAAAAAGATGTCCTTTTCATTATAGGGACTGGAATGCAAAAGTAGGAAGTCAAGAAATACCTGAGTAATAGGCAAATTTGGCCTTGGAATACAGAATGAAGTAGGGCAAAGGCCAATAGAATTTTGCCCAAGAATGCACTGGTCATAGCAAACACCCTCTTCCAACAATACAAGAGAAGACTCTACACAAGGACATTACCAGATGGTCAATACCGAAATCAGATTGATTATATTCTTTGCAGCCAAAGAGGGAGAAGCTCTATACAGTCAGCAGAAACAAGACCAGGAGTTGAATGAGGCTCAGATCATAAACTCCTTATTGCCAAATTCAGGCTTAAATTGAAGAAAGTAGGGAAAAACCACTAGACCATTCAGGTATGACCTAAATCAAATCCCTTACAATTATACAATGGAAGTGACAAATAGATTCAAGGGATTAGATCTGATAGACAGAGTTCCTAAAGAACTATGGATGGAGGTTTGTGACGTTATGCAGGAGGCAGTGATGAAGACAACTGCCAAGAAAAAGAAATGCAAAAAGGCAAAATGGTTGTCTGAGGAGCCCTTACAAATAGCTGTGAAAAGAAGAGAAGTGAAAGGCAAAGAAGAAAAGGAAAGATACACCCATTTGAATGCAGAGTTCCAAAGAATAGCAAGGAGAGATAAGAAAGCCTTCCTCAGTGATCAATGCAAAGAAATAAAGGAAAAGAATAGAATAGGAAAGACCAGAGATCTCTTCAAGAAAATTAGAGATACCAAAGGAACATTTCATGCAAAGATGGGCACAATAAAGGATAGAAATAGTATGGACCTAACAGAAGCAAAAGAGATAAGAAGAGGCAGCAAGAATACACAGAACTATATAAAAGGGATCTTAATGTCCCAGAAAACCACGATGGTGTGATCACTCACCTAGAGCCAGACATCCAGGAATGTGAAGTCAAATGGGCCTTAGGAAGCATTACTACAAACAAAGCTGGTGGAGATGATGGAATTCCAGTTGAGCTTTTCCAAATCCTAAGAGATGATGCTGTGAAAGTGCTGCAATCAATATGCCAGCAAATTTGGAAAACTCAACAGTGGCCACAGGATTGGAAAAGGTCAGTTTTCATTCCAATTTCAAAGAAAGGCAATGCCAAAGAATGCTCAAACTACCGCACAATTGCACTCATCTCACATGCTAGCAAAGTAATGCTCAAAATTCTCCAAGCCAGGTTTCAACAGTATGTGAACTGTGAAATTCCAGATGTTCAAGCTGGATTTAGAAAAGGCAGAGGAACCAGAGATCAAATTGCCAACATCCATTGGATCACCGAAAAAGCGAGAGTTCCAGAAAAACATCTACTTCTGCTTTATTGACTATGCTAAAGCCTTTGACTGTGTGGATCACAATAAACTGTGGAAACTTCTTTAAAAGATGAGAATACCAGACCACCTGACCTGCCTCCTGAGAATTCTGTGTGCAGGTCAAGAAGCAACAGTTAGAACTGGACATGGAACAACATATTGGTTCCAAATCAGGAAAGGAGTACATCAAGGCTGTATATTGTCACCCTGCTTATTTAACTTATATGCAGAGTATATCATGAGCAATGCTGGACTGGATGAAGCACAGCTGGAATCAAGCTTGCCAGGAGTAATATCAATAACTTCAGATATGTAGATGACATCACCCTTATGGCAGAAAATGAAGAAGAACTAAAGAGCCTCTTGATGAAAGTGAAAAAGGAGAGTGAAATTGTTGGTTTTAAACTCAACATTCAGAAAACTAAGATCATGGCATCTGGTCCCATCACTTCATGACAAGAATGGAAACAGAGACTATTTATTTGGGCTCCAAAATCACTGCATATGGTGACTGCAACCATGAAATTAAGAGATGCTTGCTCCTTGGAGGAAAAGTTATAACCAACCTAGACAGCATATTTAAAAGCAGAGACATTACTTTGCCAGCAAAGGTCCATCTAGTAGCCAAAGCTATGGTTTTTTCCAGTAGTCATATATGGATGTGAGAGTTGGACTATAAAGAAAGCTGAGTGCCGAAGAATTTATGCTTTTGAACTGTGGTGTTGGAGAAGACTCTTGATAGTCCCTTGGACTGCAAGGAGATTCAACCAGTCCATCCTAAAGGAAATCTGTCTTGAATATTCATTGGAAGGACCATTGCTAAAGCGGAAACTCCAATACTTTAGCCACCTAATGTGAAGAACTGACTCATTTGAAAAGACCCTGATGCTGGGAAAGATTGATGTCAGGAGGAGAAAGGGACAACAGAGGATGAGATATTTGGATGGCATCACCAACTCAATGGATGGGTGAGCTTGAATAAGCTCCAGGAGTTGGTGATATACAGGGAAGCCTGGCGTGCTGCAGTGCATGGGGTCACAAAGAGTCACACATGACTGAGCAGCTGAATTGACCTTCACGATGGAATGGTTCACATCTTAGAGATGTTTTAGCCCCTTCAGGTCACTGCATTACCATTCACTTCACTAGAGAAGAAGAAAAGACTATGTCATTGACTAGGTGAGTGAGAGCAGGGTGACAGTGATGCCAGAATGCCCAAAGCTAACTCTTTTTAAAGACCTTAAATCCCATAGTCTTGCCAAAAGGAATTAACTTCTATATTCAATTTTGAGAGAGGAGGAGGAGGAAGGGATATACTCTGTGTCAATCCCTGTTCTAAAATCCCTTAACTTAATCCTTCCAAGACCTCTATGAGGTTGAAACTTTTGATATCTCAGTTTACAGTTGAGAAAACAAAGACGCAGGGAGAGGAAATAACTTGTCTGGGCATATAAGTGATAGAGTCAGAATTCAAACTCAGGCCGTCTGGATCTAAATCCTATACTGGGCCGTTTGAATGGATTGCTTTGCATTCCATTAAACTGAGACATTTTGGTGTGTCTTTATCTGCTTTTAGCCATAAATTGAGAAGAATGGACTTGGCTAGATTTTTTTTTTAATAGCACTTTTTTTTTTAATGAACTTGTGGGTACAGGCGCATTCAGGTGGCACTTCTATCTTAGAGCAACACAAACAGCCTGTGTATATGGCCCTTTAGAGAATGTCAAGCAAATAGTTTCCTCCCCAGATTCCAGGTCAAAATGGAGTTTGCTTCATATTTTACACCAAAGACAGGATCTGTGCCAAGTTTAAATTAAGAACAAAAGTCAAAGTAATGGTGCATCAGTTGTGGGTTTGGCAATGGCAAGAAAGATAGCCTCAAAGAAAACTCATACCTTTTATGGAAACCAAATATTGACCACAACTGGCACACAAAAAGCTGCACAGACAAACAAAACTGCTGGATAAACAAATCAGAATTACATAGGAAGCTGACACCCATTCTTTACAGTGGAGAACCAAAGATGAAAATGAGTCACAAATTTTATATTCTTGGAAAGGATAAATGTGCACTCATCTGGTAACATGTTTTTAAAAAATTTCCCTGAAGATGTCTAGTAGTACCAATATTTTCTTTAATAACAAACTAAGAATAACTACAATGTGTTAACATTACAGACCAACAGACTATAAACTCAGTTGAGAAACAAAAGAAAACTGAACATTGTGTCATATAATAATACAAAGTATATTCTCAGATTCCTATTACATTTTTAGATTATAAAATGAGTCTACATATATGTGTGTGCATGTCTGGGTACTGGATTTGAGGGAGAAATAAAGAGTCCTTTCAAGACTCATTTTTGAAGTAGAGAGGCATTAAAGAGTGTCACGTTAGTCATCCTTTTTCTCTCTTTTGTTACGTGGTATCCTTACATTTTCTTTCCCCTGGCCCACACCAAACTAAACTTTCATACACTTAAAAGATCCTAAAGAAATAAGAGGTTCAATTTGTTCAAACTAAGATCTACTACATCTTTGTGAAGCTCTAAAGAACACAACCCTTTAGCCCATCTCTCTGAAAATAAACAAGGAGAAAAAGAAAATTCTTAAAATTAGCCATGAGATTGTAGGAACCACGGAGCATATTATAAAGGCAGTCATGTAGCCAAAGGCACCTTTATTTTCAATTCTAAGTGAAATAGTGTAAGTGAAATCATGTAAAAAACTAAGGGGAATAATGTAAAAAACAATAATCCTGTTAGTTCATGAAAACCTTCAAAGGAGACAGACTCATTTTTTGCGAGTTTCGTGTTCTGCCTTTTTTATTGTACTTCATTGCATTGCTTGATTTGGGAAAAAATCCACATAGAACTATTTCTGGCTTTCCCTTTTTAATGCTAACAGTTACAGTGTGTGACATAATCTTTTACCACTCAACACTGTATCACAATTAAGTCCACTTCAGTATTGAAACAGAGGCCCGAGGTCTAAACAATGTGCTTTAATAGGCGCAGAAGCTAATCAACGGTGAGATCCCCCAGGGAAACCCTATCGTAGCTATTACCCAGGGTTGTCTTTCTTTTTGCTCTCTCAAATTTTTCATTTATATTAAATAATCATGATATCTTTGACTTTTAAAAGTAGAACAGAAGTTATCCCATTTAATCTCTACCAAACCAAAGATTCCTGTTTATTATATCTGTTTGGCAGTGGCTGCCCATGACTTCTAGGAGAATCGAGTCTGCTTCTTCAAGCTTTTACTTGAGGGAAAATAATTCTAGCATCTTTTCTATTGGCAAGTTGAACATCTAAGGAAAACTGGTCAGCCTCCAGCTTCATTTGGACCCAGTCTGACATATTAAGCACTGTGTTAGATCATGCTCATCGAGGGCAGCACAAGCCTCTGGATGTGGCCTTTACATCACAGGATGCTAAGCGTCTAAGAATATTTTTAAATCTATTTCTTTTTTGAAGTATAATTGATCTACAGCGTTGCATTAGTTTCTGATGTAGAGCAAAGTGATTGAGTTATACAATAGGGATAGGTAGACAGATACAGTCTTTTTTGTATTCTCTTCCATTATGGTTTATTTTTGTAAGACACCAAATATAGTTCTTGTGCTATCCTTATTTTTTATCTATTTTCTATACAGTAGTGTTTATCTGCTAACCCCAAACTTCTAATTTATTACCTCCTCACCCCCTTTTCCTATTTGGTAACCATAAGTTTGCTTTCTACATCTGAGAGTCTGTTTCATAAATAAATTCATTTGTGTCATATTTCAGATTGCACATGTAAGCGATATCAGGTGATATTGTCTTTCTCAGACTTCACTTAATGTGATCGTCTCTGCTGCTGCTAAGTCACTTCAGTCATGTCCGACCCTGTGCATGCATGTTGCGGCATCTGGCATAATTTCATTCTTTTTAATGGCTTAGTAGTATTCTGTTGTGTTTATATATGCATCTTCTTTACTCTTTCATCTATCAATGGACACTTAGGTTGCATCCATGCTTTGGCTATTGTGATACAGGGCTTCTATGAACACTGAGGTACATGTAACTTTTTGAATGAGAGTTTTATCCAGATATATGCCCAGGAGTGGGATTGCTGCATCATATGGCTATTCTAATTTTAGTTTTTTGAGGAACCTCCCTACTGTCTTCCATAGTGGCTGCAATTTACACTACCACCAACAGTGTAGGAATAAAAAGATTCTTTTGATCTTTACTACATTTCTCTCATGCCTAAGGTTTTTATTTTTAGCAGCTGCTTCATACTACTGGCTTATATTATGGTCATATAGAAATACCCAGCTTAACCTTTTTAAAAAGCATCATTTGCTATCAAGCTGTGGTCCATTATCTTAAAATTGCCCAAGTTGATTTTTTAAATAAATATTTACAGTCAAATTTAACCCCATAATTTGATGATATCCATCAAGTGAAGCTATTAACTTTGTGCACTGATGTTCTCATCCATCATATTAATGCTCCCTCCTGTATTTTTATCTGCAAAAATTACATATCTTTTATGACTTCATTCAAGTTTTAATATTTATAAATGCTTTTAAATGTTACACCCAGTCTCAGG
This sequence comes from Cervus canadensis, assembly GCF_019320065.1. Lineage (NCBI taxonomy): Eukaryota > Metazoa > Chordata > Mammalia > Artiodactyla > Cervidae > Cervus > Cervus canadensis. Next base: position 47,189,456 of record NC_057410.1, read on the forward strand.
GAGGAATCCTTCATAGACAAATCCTCAGATATCCTTAAACATAGAATTATTAGAAATGAAAAGCCTTCCCTTTTCCACTTTACAATAATATTTCCTTCTCTGATAATCTGATGCCCATCACCACAGTCTAATTAGGATCACTCTCTTTATGACTGCAGTTCATTTAAGTTTTCCTTCATCATGTCTGTCATCATTAAAGAAGAACATCTCTTTTCAATAGTTCTGGGTTGGGAGAATCTTTCTCACTTTATGTCACTGAAAGTTTACTATCAACATTGTGTGATAGTTTAACATCACATATATCTTAAAAGGCCAACTTGAATCTTAATCTTGAAAGCTTATATATAAAAGCTTACATACAAACTTTTTTGGTCAGCTAGAACAACAGAAATCTTGAATTTGACAATGACAATGGAAAAACACAAATGGAAGAACAGTGATTGTAGCAACCAAATTGCTCAGGAAACTTTATATAGACACCACCATCATGACACTGAACAACTGATAATACAATTTTCCATCTAGAATCAGAGACTGTATTTTTTTTAATTACCAGTAGAAAGTGATAGCACTGGCCCTTTCAACATACTATTCTATGATATCAAAAGGGAATAAATTTATAATCCTGTTTTTTTTTTTTGACAGGCTACTTTCTTACTACTTTCAAAATATGGTTTAACAATTTTAAATGCCTATTTTAATGTGGTAAACACTAAATCAGATTTATCTACTGGTCTTTATTTTTCATAGGTATAACTTCCCAAAATAGAATCAACAGACTTTAAGAATCTACTGCCACATAAATTTAATTTATAACTCAATAAAGTGTTTTTTAAAAAAGAAAAGGGAGTTGATATCAAATATAATGGGGCACTACTTTCAAGGTATCAAATATTTTGGGAGACCATTATCATACTAGTCAAAATATGACTGAGTTTGAAAAGTGCCCATTTAATTTCTAGATTTTTCTTTTAATAATTATTCAGACTATATGATATTTAGCAGAACTAAGTGGTAGAAATAATAATCCTGGAAAAATGAGTCATTATTTTGCCTTTCCAAAGCACAAGAGCAGCTGAAATGCTACACGTTAGAAAAGAGTTCCCTGTTGGCTATGTCTCAAATCTCAAGTCCAAAGGCAGAAATATCTCCCTGCTTGGTGTGCAGGCATTCTGCATTCAAAGTCATTAACTAACCTTCTTAACAGTAACTCACTGTCCAACGATATGATATTTTATAATTACTTCCATTCTTCCAATCTTCCTTTTTCCATTTCCTTCTTCAAATAGATACTCATTTCTGGGAAGACAGACTATTTCTTTATTTTCTATACATTTCTCACAGAGATTATAACAGTATTGTGCATGTTAGTTGCTTAGTTGCGTCCAACTGTTTGCAATCCCTGCAAAGGCTCCTCCATCCATAAGATGCTCCAGGCAAGAATACTGGAGTGGGTTGCCACTTCCTTCTCCAGGGGATCTTCCTCACCCAGGAATCGAACCCAGGACTCCTGCATTGCAGGCAGAATTTTTACCCTCTGAGCTATCAGGGAAGTCATATATCCATTTATTACATTATATCCTAATAGCTATAACAGTATTAGCTATATAATGTAATAAACAGACATATACACATATATGTGTATTTGTACATGTGTGGGTATACAGAAAGATACATACATATAGGTAGATATTTGTTGACAGATTTTTTTTTCATTTTTATTAGTTGGAGGCTAATTACTTTACAATATTGTAGTGGTTTTTGCCATACACTGACATGAATCAGCCATGGATTTACATGTGTTCCCCCTCCCGATTCCCCCTCCCACCTCCCTCCCCATCCCATCCCTCTGGGTCTTCCCAGTGCACCAGCCCTGAGCACTTGTCTCATGCATCCCACCTGGGCTGGTGACCTGTTTCACCATAGATAGTATACTTGTTTCAATGCTATTCTCTCAGAACATCCCACCCTCACCTTCTCCCAGAGTCTAAAAGTCTGTTCTGTACATCTGTGTCTCTTTTTCTGTTTTGCATATAGGGTTATCATTACCATCTTTTAAAATTCCATATATATGCTTTAGTATACTGTATTGGTGTTTATCTTTCTGGCTTACTCCACTCTGTATAATGGGCTCCAGTTTCATCCATCTCATTAGAACTGATTCAAATGAATTCTTTTTAATGGCTGAGTAATATTCCACGGTGTATATGTACCACAGCTTCCTTATCCATTCGTCTGCTGATGGGCATCTAGGTTGCTTCCATGTCCTGGCTATTATAAACAGTGCTGCAATGAACATTGGGGTGCACGTGTCTCTTTCAGATCTGGTTTCCTCAGTGTGTATGCCCAGAAGTGGGATTGCTGGGTCATATGGCAGTTCTATTTCCAGTTTTTTAAAGGAATCTCCACACTGTTCTCCATAGTGGCTGTACTAGTTTGCATTCCCACCAACAGTGTAAGAGGGTTCCCTTTTCTCCACACCCTCTCCAGCATTTATTGCTTGTAGACTTTTGGATAGCAGCCATCCTGACTGGCGTGTAATGGTACCTCGTTGTGGTTTTGATTTGCATTTCTCTGATAATGAGTGATGTTGAGCATCTTTTCATGTGTTTGTTAGCCAGCTGTATGTCTTCTTTGGAGAAATGTCTGTTTAGTTCTTTGGCCCATTTTTTGATTGGGTCATTTATTTTTCTGGAATTGAGCTGCAGGAGCTGCTTGTATATTTTTGAGATTAATCCTTTGTTGTTTCATTTGCTATTATTTTCTCCCAATCTGAGGGCTGTCTTTTCACCTTGCTTGTAGTTTCCTTTGTTGTGCAAAAGCTTTTAAGTTTCATTAGGTCCCATTTGTTTAGTTTTGCTTTTATTTCCAATATTCTGGGAGGTGGGTCATAGAGGATCCTGCTGTGATTTATGTCGGAGAGTGTTTTGCCTATGTTCTCCTCTAGGAGTTTTACAGTTTCTGGTCTTACATTTAGATCTTTAATCCATTTTGAGTTTATTTTTGTGTATGGTGTTAGACAGTATTCTAGTTTCATTCTTTGACAAGTGGTTGACCAGTTTTCCCAGCACCACTTGTTAAACAGGTTGTTGTAGACAGATTTTAAAAAAGCTCTTTAACATCCAGGAGGCTAGACAGTTTATTTTTACAAGGACTGCAACACTGTTTATAATGATACTTCTGTATGTTGACTTTTAATGGGGATTTCACACTAATGCTTCTGGGCAACAATCTATAGCTTTCATGTAAAAGCATTTTCATATTGTGTATGGCTGTTTGCTTGCTATGATGGTAGATCTCAGTAGCTGTAATAGAGAATAGGGCCCACAAAGCCAAAAATATACACTAACTAGCCCGGTAAGAAAACATCTGTCAACATCTCATACAAGGAAAATACGCAACTCAGAGTAGCCCTCACCTAACAGAAGCAGACGCTCTACCATCTGATCTCTGAGGAAAGCCCTGGAACAGCGGTAGAAGGTGGGCTAGCCTGATGGGTTTCTTTTGACTGCTGTTATCATCAGCTTGCCAGTTGGGGAACAGGTTACCACTCTTTAGGGCTTCTCTGGTGCCTCAGATGGTAAAGACTCTGCCTACAATGCAGGAAACCCCGGTTCGATCCCTGGGTTGGGAAGATCCCCTGGAGATGGAAATGGCAATTTCTTGCCTGGAAAATCCCATGGACAGAGGAGCCTGGCAGGCTACAGTCCATGGGGCTGCAAAGAGTCGGACACAACTGAGTGACTACACTTTAACTTTTCTTTACCACTCTTTACTAATGGCTCCTAGAATATGTTCCTATGCTTTCACCTTAAGTAGGACTGAGCGCACACACAGCACACTTAGCCAGTCTTGTAGAGAATTTTTGTACAGAAATGTATGTGTGTATAGATTTCCAGTTTAAGTTTTCAGAATCAGGGTTTCTAAACCCCTCTTCCATTTTCTCATAAGATTTCTTGGTCTCCTATTCACTTGGGCAGTCACTGTTGTCCCACTTATGCTGGAGTTTTACTTTCCTTTGTCCCCCTATGTCAAGAACTGCCAGAAAAGCCCATTGTAATTGACCAAGAATACACGTATAACCACACCAAGACCTCACTGATGCTCAGTAATTCCTTATTGCATTCTCCTCCACACTTGACCCCAAAATTTACCATCAGAACTTCCCAGTCTTTTCTTCCCCTCTCTCAATGCCCTTAACTCACTCAATGAGTATTTACTGAGCAGTGGCTCTGCTTCTAAATTTACAGAGAAGATGACAGTCGCTGGAGATGACATCTTGCAGTCTCCTTCCTCTCCACCAGAAGATGTGGCTGACTTCTGCTGCATGCATCCTTTTTTACTGAGTTCCACTTTCCAAGCCTCCTGGACTTATCCCCAATCTTCTCACAATTTGTTCCATCAAACACTTTTGGCTACTTTATCATTGCTTTTGTTTCTCTCGCTCTTCTAACTGACTCAAACATTCCCAGCTTTCACAAGAACCAATGATTACTACCTGGCTAAGTAGCCTAAACTCTTACTAATAAAAGGAAAAGAGACAGCCTTAGTTTCATGCAGAATGAATGATGTAATACTTATTCACCACTAACAAAGTGTTGGTTTTAGATACTATCTCATTTGACAAAGTTTAATGATACTAAAATCAGCAAAAATTGCTGCAACACTAGTTTTTAACCAAAAGACAACACTTCAGCCCAGATTGTCAAATTTTTAAATAAAAAAGGGAGTTCCTCATCACATTTAACACAACACTGTCCAAATCAAGACAGAACTACAGTTATTGTTCACTCCTTGAAATGCAAATCTTACATAGATAGATGGAGCTACTTAGCATCAAAGGATATTCTCATGCTCTATTTTAGAAACATACTTTAAAGTTCATATCTATAAAAAAGTCCATTATGATTTTTATTTTACATAAAAAGAGATAAAATATTTAAATAAATAAAATAAAAATACCTAAATAGTTTAACTAATAACAGCAGTTTCCTGACATACCTTTTCCTGACATATTTTTATTAATATACCATCAAAAACACTGAAAAAAAAACCCCACCACAATCAAAAACTAAGTAAAGAGCCTGTCTAGAATCTTAGGAACTGCCACACTCTATAAGCTCCACGAAATTAGACAGAGGAAAAACAATGTATCCTATATATCCTTCCATGGATTCACAAAGACCCGGACATGACTAAGCAACTGAGCACACACACAGATATGCTTCCACTTATTAAACAGAGAAGTTATTTCGCAATACACGAGGCTTCTCACTTACTCCTGCAACGTGTTGTCTCAACTCAAAATCAGAGTCTTACGTTTCTGATTCCTAAGGTAAATACCTAGGAGCGAATTGCCGTGTAAGATGAGAAGTATACACTTAATTTTATAACGATGAGTATCACTGAACATTGCCTCCAGCAAAAGCAATGTGCTGAGATAAATATTTCAAACAGGATAGGCTACATATATACTAACCCTGTACCAGCTGAATTAAGGGTACAGCCGATATGCTGGTTAAAACTGTAACACACACATCAAACTAGAAAAACTCATGAGCAAAAAAGTGCAAAAAGCTTAAATTACGTCAGAAGAAAATTTTTATAGAGATAGCAGAGCAGATCACTAATAAAAGATTTTCAGGTATACTGGATGCAGAAACCAGAAAAATAAGCAATAAGAATAATCTCAATATATATTGAATAATATGTGGTAATTATGAAAGAAAAGTTGGTGAAACTATACATTAAGATCAAAAGAGGTCACTGGGTTCTTAACAAATTCAAATTAATTAATAACAGGCTTTTTACCCGTCTGCCTAAGAAGAATCATATATTTAATATTTTTTTGTACAAAGATAAATTGTCAAAAAAGCATGAAGTTAGGAAAATCAGTTATCAATGAAAAAAGAAAGACATTAATTTGTTATCACACCCATCTGCAAAACTGAATTCCTATTAAAATATTAAGCACTGCCTACAATTTTAATGATCAACCAGTACCTTTATATTTAGCCATATTTTTATTCATATATGAAGCAAGAGAAAGATATCTCCAGTAACTCAAACTACCTATTTATGAAACAAAATTTGAATGCATACTCTAGGTGTTTGAGTAATAAATCAAATTTAAGAGATACTGAATAAATAAGTGGTGGAACAGAATACTGGCAGGGATAACAAAAATCAATTAAATAAAAGTTCTCTAATTGTAGTAAATATAGTAAATATAGTTTAAAAAAACCTGAAAGCAATATAAAAATTAAAAGTGCATATTTAAAGGACAGAAATATATAATGTAAAAATTATAGCTTGTAACAATAACATAATTCCTAAACCTCAGATTATTATACATGCCAAGTCACTTCAATGTCTGACTCTTTCCAGCCCTATGGACTGTATGTAGCCCACCAGGCTCCTCTGTCCCTGAGATAGATGCTTCAGGCAAGAATACTGGGGTGGGTTGCCATACCCTCCTCCAGGGGACCTTTCCTACCCAGGGATCAAACCCCCATCTCCTACGGCTCCTGCACTGCAGGTAGATTCTTTACCACTGAGCCACCGGGGAAGACCTAGATTATTATAATACAATGGAAAATAATGGCTAAATTTACATAGGCAAGTTTAAAAGAAAGTGCTAATTGTATCACATCTTATAAGGATTTTATTTTGTTCTGTCTCTCCTTTTTTATTCTCACTTTTACTATATTTGCCAACTAAATTTTCCTGTGCTTATTTCTAATATCAAATAATTCTTTAAACCAGTGACAAATGACATTTCAAGAAATACTTTCCCCATAAATTAATTTTTTTTATTATTGGACCCTCCTACTCTGATAACATACAATCTACCTGGCAAACTTGTGTGCACTTCGGTTGGTCTGAAAGGCTACGGGTCAGAAGGTTGCTTAGAAGTTCTCGGTCCCTCTCTCCCAAGGAGGAATCCTCAGTTATCACATCCCTGACATGTGGTCACCCAGGTTCTGCTGAAGAAGTCACAGTAAATGACAGTTAACTTCCTTGCTAACTACCTTGCATCATGGTTGCAACAGTACTAATGGAAAATGATGCTTTTCTTCCAGGAGCCATAATTCACCTCCCAGGATTATTCACCCATTTGTTCATCTTCTGCCTTCTTGCAGTCAATGGGCAAGGCTTCTCCTTTCCACAGAGAAGGAGTAATCATGACAGCCTATCCTCACTGGAACCATGAAAGACCTCTTACGTTCCTACTCATCCTCTTAGAAAATGACCTTAGAAATGGATTCAGTACTCCAGATGTGGTCTTAACCACAGAATGGCATTCATCAGTCCAGCACTATAGGGGAAACACTCCCTTCACTGGACATATGCCTTAACTAATATATGATGAGTCCTAATTTCACTGTTATTCTTTTATTCAAACTGAATTATTTAGCATACTGTTTTGAAATTAATTTATAAAAGAATAACTCTCCCCTCATATATAATAAATATACCCTCTATTTTTTTTTTTTTTTGCAAAATCATGTTTCCTCCAACCAATAATATGTTTTATTGACTTCTGTAATGGCCCTTATTTTGTTACAGATCATCTTATCACTTTCTAGATGGTTATTTTCATAATGTTTAAAGCATTCTGGTTCTGTGTACCAGCTTTCAACATATTAGAAACATCATATTAAAGAAGAAAATGTCCACAAATTCAATGAACCATTTAAGATTTAAATTGAGTGCTATATTATTAGTTTTCTTATGCCTACATGGGGATAATAATTACATAGTTTTAATAAAACCTGTAAAATCCACCAAGCATAGGAAATGAAAAACAATTAATATGCAATAAGTGGTGATTATTGAAATTATCAGTTCCAACACAAGAACTGGGAATCAAGCGGCATCTTTTTTCTCTTTACTAAATGACTAAAAGAATAGATATTTTTATTAATTAATATGGTAACCATCAACCTAATTTAAAAATAAAGTCAGCAATTTTCTTTTAAGGCATTGATGACATTCTTTTAATTCAAACAAATGATAGTTAAACAGATTTTGCACTTAATATTAAAATTTTATTTAAACAATTCAAATGCATACTGAAAAAGGTCACTGAGTGAATCATTATAAAACACTAGCACATTTGTCTTTTAGATTTAAATGTTTAACGCTCCAGAACCATAGCCACTCTCTACTTAGAAGAGACAATTATCCACGTGGATTTGAATTTCCCATCATCTGACATTATTCCAATTTTAATATTACTATAATTTTCTGGGATCTGTAAAGTTGAGTAGAATAGTTGAGGTTAAAATAAAATCTGTTTGCATCTCACAGACTTATTTTCATACCATTTTAAAATTTGCTGTGAAATGAATAATTATGTTTTGGGTAGATTTGCTTTAAATCAGTCAGATACAATTTTCACTACTTGTCAGGAATATCCACTTTAATCAGTTTTTACAATAAAAAATGTCTTATTTTGATCCAGTGTGACTTTCTGGGTCAGTGTTCAATGTATGATGATTTTGCTATTAAATGTAGCATCATGCTAAATGCTAGACACACACAGAAGTAACAAAAAAGTTTAGAAAACCGTATTCTCTGGGGGAAAAAAGGCATTATTTAAGTAAATATATAGGATATACAAAGACAAAGATACATACTCTGGAAGTATGTAATGCCATTATTTTAGATCACTTCCTTTAGTCCTCATAACATTTGGTCCTTTCATCCAGATCTAACTAACGAGAAAACTGAAGTATAGAGGTCAATCTCTTGCCTAAAATCACATAGATAGTTAGTGTTGGAACAAGGCTTTAAGCCAAATCCAGTTCCAGAACCCACAATCTTAACTGCTCCACTACTCTGCTCCTAATTACACTTTTTTCCCTCAAGTAATGCATTGAGGTATGATTTATATCTAGAAAATGTATACATCTTAAGTACAGATCTCAGAAACTTTGACAAATGGTTACGTCTATGTAACCACCACCCAAATCAAATTATGCTTAAGTGTGCCTGTGTGTTTGTGTGTGTGTATGTGTGTGCACTTGTGCACTTTTGAGTCTGGCTTCCATTAATCATGGGCTTCTCTGGTGGCTCAGCTGGTAAAGAATCTGCCTGCAATGCAAGACAGACCTGGGTTCAATTCCTGGGTTGGGAAGATCTCCTGGAGAAGGGAACAGCTACCCACTCCAGGCCCATCTTCCCTTTTCACTTTTCTTCAGTGTTTCTCAGTCTTTGGTTTACATCAGAATCTCTTGAAGAACTTTTAAAAACAGCATCAATGTCCACATCCCCTGGAAGTGTGTGTGTGTGTGTGTGTGTGTACGCGTACACGGGGATCTGGCGGTGGTGCTTCAAAGCTTGTGCTCCATGCTTGTTTGCTTGCTTGCTTCTCCACCCCTGTGATGCTGGGAGGCCAGGCAGAAGATTAGAATGCAAAGTTTGCAAATGGCCTCTAGCGAATTCTACTACACCCTCCTCTTTATGAAACACTATTCTATGCATTCTTTGGATGAGCTCAATGTCTCCTAAGGCTTCAAAAACCAGCTGTATGCTAATGACTCCTAAACCTTCTTCTCCATTCTAGATCTCTCTCTGTTCCAAACTCACAAACCTTGCAACCAATACATACTTCTACCTGTACATCCAAAGAAACAGCAACATCAACACATCTTGTGTAGAGGTTTTGCTGTTGCTGTTTAGTTGCTTAGTCCTGTCTGACTCTTCTGTGACCCCATGGACTGGAGCCCGCCAGGCTTCTCTGCTCTTGGATTTCCCAGGCAAGAATATTGGAATGTGTTGCTACTTCCTTCCCCAGGGGATCCTCCCAAACCAGATATCGAACCTGAGTCTCCTGCATTGGCAGGGGGATTCTTAACCACGGAGCCACCAGCGAAGCCTATGTAGTGGTACATGAACTCATTTATTGCACGTGGCACTTCATTTTATGAAAGTCAGTGTTTGGAGTATAACAGCAGATTCAGATGGCAGATATTTCATGCACCATTACTTTAAAGTAAAATTCCATATAAATAAGTCACTTGCCTTTCCAGGATAAAAACATATTTTTCTACTATAATAATAAAATAATGTCTAACAGGGCAGAAAAATTAAAGGAATATTGGAAATTTTAAAGAAAAACAATAATCACCCTGAATAGTAAGAAGGTCTTTAATCCACTAAGAAAAAGAATGGACCCCTGCCAGGGAGCATCTTCTGTTTTCAGGAGGGTTTAACACATTTTCCCTCTTATCTTTACATCATTCAAATTCAGCTAACCATTGTTGAACTCCTACTGTGAACAGTGATCTGCACTTTCTTTTATGCAAATTCATTTATTATTAATATTTTTGTACGTTCTCATTGGTATTGAAATTCAAATGTTATGTAAGAAAAAATACAGTGTTTATATTTAAAGGTAAGTATCATTTTCTAGTGCTCCATTATTGATATTATAAACAATGTTCAGGATACTAATTTTCAATGTGTCTTATAAGACATTAAAAGACTAATAAAACTTGCATGATTTCCCATTTTTTCTTTAAAATTTTTTCTTGTGTCAAAATGTTTGCAATTATGTGAATAATATCATGTTCTTGATATCTGTGCAGAAAAAAAGCCTATAATATCATTTAAGCGCCCATGCACAGTGTATTCACTGATATTTGTATATCAATTTACATATTATTAGCTTTTTCAGAGAGAAAATTGATTCAACTTCTTGTCCATAGTAAAACGACTGTTCATGTAAAACATCAAGGCTACCAGGGAATAAAACACACACCAGATTTTCAAAGGCAAATGAAGGAAGTAATCTTATGATTGCCTTCAATGATAATTCTGTTGGTTTTGCCTCTAAATGTTTCTTTTCCTTACAGGAACTGGTCAAGGTTGACACATTAGTCGGTCTTGCCTAGCAGAGAATATTTTTAATGGTGATTTGTTGGAGGCACGCCTTCGGGCTGTGCAGTGTCCCTGGAACTGACTGTTTAAAATCCCAGATAGGCTGACTCATCCCTTCCACTCTTAGAGGTTAAAAAAAAAAAGAAGGCACATCTTACAATTTACTGCATGCAGATCTTTGAGGCCAGGTTGTAGATCATCAGCTCAGACTGCAAAATTATATCCAAATACGCAAATCAAAAACCTCAAATTTAGTTGCTGTGACTGACTTCTATAAAAGTCATTTAGCCAAAGCTTTGAAACTTAGTTGTTGCTTATTTTTTTGTTTTGTTTTTTGTTTTGTTTGTTTGATGCTAGGTATTTTTCTCATGTATAGATATCTGTCAAATTTTCCTTAAATATTATCAAATGGCTAGCATACATGGTGAATCTGAGAAATTAAAGGACAAAGAGACATCGTCTGTGGTGCCAAGATAAAAAAGCACCGTGATACTGCAATTTGTAAGAATATATATTTGGCCATCTGGATGACCTGAGGATGATTCTGGTGCCAGTGAAGCCAAGCATATGATTAAAATGTTGGAACTTTCAGTCCCACTCCCTGACCTCTGGAGAGAGAAGACCTAGAGGTTGAATCAATCACCAACAGCCAATGATTTAACCAAGCACGTTTATATGATGAAGCCTCCAAAAGCCGCAAAGGATGAGGTTCAGCAAGCTTCTGGATTGGTGAACACTGTTGAGATGGGGGATAGTGCTTACTTAGAAAAGGCATGGGAGCTCCAAATGGGCATTGCCCATACCCTGCCCTAGTCTCTCTCCCATCTAACTGTTCAGACTTCTATCTTTTTATAAAAAGTAGTATTCTAGTAAGTAAAATATTTCTCTAAGTTCTATGAGCTGCTCTATTAAATTAATTAAACCCAAGAAGGATGTTATGAGAACCTCTGATTTAGACTCAGTAGCTCAGAAGGAAATATAACAACTCGGGCATACCACTGGTATCTGAAGTAGGGGCACAGTCTTGAAGGACTCCAACCTTACACCTGTGGAATCTGATGCTATCTCTGAGTAAACTGTGTCAGAACTGAGTTGAATTCCTGGACACCCTGCTAATAACTGGGACTGGCATGTTGGAGTTGAGGGGAACCCCCTCCCACACACAATGGACATCTAAGTATGCAATTAAGTTACTAAGCATCAGAACCAATTTAAGTATGCAAATGAAAAAGACCACAAATACAACTGGAATTCAGAGAAAGGAAAAATGAGTGATTCATGGAAGACAGGATAGGATACAAAAAAGCAGAGTCTATCAAGTTGACAAACTGCTAGATTTTGTCCACCAAGTTCTTACTTTCATCCTTTATAGCATTAGTGAACAAAGATATCTCAATTGTAATCCAAGTCAATTGTCCCTTTTCTACTCTGGATGCCATCCTTCCCATTAATACATTCCCCCATGCAAGCATGCTCAATCACTCAGTCCTGCTAACTCTTTGCACACTATGGACTGTAGCCTAGGCTCCTCTGTCCATGGAATTTTCCAGGCAAGAAAAATAGTATGGGTTGCCATTTCCTTCTCCAGGGTATTTTCCCAACCCAGGGATCAAACCTGTGTTTCTCGTGTCTCCAGCATTGGCAGACAGGATTCTTCACCACCGCACCACTTGGGAAGCTCAATATATTTCCCCAGGGTTCCTTTTTTGCCCAGAATCTTCCAATTCACCTTTATTTTCTGAGTCTTTCCCTTGAATCTCTCTCATCTTAAAAAAAAAGAAATCTTTTGACCCTATTTTTTCCTGTTATCTCTTAGCTTTGGGAAATGTCTAGTATACAAAAATTAGATTTACTTCCTCACCTCTCTTTATCTATAAACTTAAAACAAGTTCTTAAACCCGCTTTCTCAATGAATCTAATCTAAACAAGTCAATAATGGCTTGCTAAGTGCCAAAGGTTTAGTGGACTCTCAGTAAAATTTGATTACTCTCTCCTTGAAATTCTACTCACTATTCTCAAGCTTTCATGAAACCATGATTTGTAGGTTTCCCTTAGAACTTGGCTCCTCTTCAATCTCCTCTGGGTTTCTAGCTACCATTTAAATGCGATTTTCCCCCAAAATTATAACCACATTCCTCTTTACCACTTCGTTTATATCTATCAAATGATCCCAGATGATGTTTTGGAACTTTGCTATACATTCCTGTGACGGTTACGACCATGGCCAATATGCGCAGGTGACTTACACAGGTGAAACCCAGACTGAAATATACGAGTCTCCCATCCATTCATCCATTCATTCATGTCTCCTCTCTCTATCTCTCTCTCACACACACATATATATACATGCATGGGCACACACATACATACACACATACACACTTTAAAATAACCGACACTGAACATTTCCATCTAGAAGCTTTCCAGGTCACAGAGCTGATGTGTCTGAAAACTGAAGACACATTTTCTTTGTCTCTCCAATGCTCTTCTTTGCGGTTTTCTCAGATGGGTGAATGGGGCTTCCTCCACCAAGTTACTCAAGGCAAAAACAAAGGAACTGTGCCCTTTATCCCCTCTCTCAGCCTTTCCCTAAGTCTGTTTAACTGTACTTCCATAGTGCCTGTCCTACTGGTCCTCTCTTCTTTGTGCCAAATTTTCAGCTCAATCAATGTCAGTTTCTTAAAAGTTTTCAATGCATTATCTCCTCTTCTGACTTTTCAAACAATCTTCTTCTATAATGTCAGAGGGCTCTTTCTAACACAAATCCAATCATGTTATTTTCTTACTTAAAGTTCATCACTCACTGCCTACTTTTATCTATCGGGCTAATGCCCAAACAGAGGTCGTGAATAGGACAAGAAGGCTCTTCATGAACTAGTTTGTCTGATGTCTACCCATTTTTTCTACTAGTTCCCCACATGCCCCCTTTATATGTGCATCATGTATTCTATGTTTCAGCTCTGCTTAAAACTTTCAATTGCCCAAATCACTCTGTTTTTTTTCCAACCTGTGCACTTGCTATTCCTCTGTCTACAACTTAGTTACAACTGATATAGGATAATAACTAACCAGAAAGGGAAGGAGTTGGGCTACTCACATTTCAGTATCACCTCCTCCATTCCCTTGCTTCCTGACTCTTTGCCAATTAAATTTCTAGGTCTCTTGTTTTTCTTTTTTTCAAAATAGGGTGAAAACAACTCTTACCTCATAGAGTTGTGGCAAGGATTAGGTGAGGTAATCCATATGAAGCAATGAAAACAGGGCAGCAATAACCTCTTAGTAAGTGTTAGCAGTAATCACCAAACATACATGCAAGGAGTATCTATATGAAGTACTCGATTCTATCCAGTTTGAGAAATAGTTCACAAAACTAATCAAGCAGCTAAGATGCAATGTTGAGGCCTTATAGTTTGGTTCCACTTTGCCATGGAGGCACCTTCAAAAAACAATGAGAAGAGCCTCCCTTCCAATCTCCCTCTATCAGCTTATGTTCTCTTTCAAATTCTTCTCCAGTTCAGCTGATGTTTAACTCCCTTCCTAAACTGTTTCTCACTGGTTCTTCATTTTGACACCATGACCTTTTTGGGGAATTGCTCATCAACTGATAAAAGCCTACTTCACTACCCCTGCGTATGGGCTGCAAAGTGGGCTATGGGGTTTGGGATGGACAAGCAGTAGGGATCCAGAAAGAAAGAGAAGAATGTTAAGTTACAGGGACCCTAATCCTTTTCTGTGACCTCCATGCAAACTTTACTATTTGAGGGATTTAATGTGTGGGCTCTCATTTGCCACCTTGTTTTCAAACTCTCTCTCCTGTCTCACTCTCTGTAATCTATTCAAATCTCTTCAACACTAAAGCTGCTAAATGGAGCAACCATCCCTCGATTTTCTTCCTTCTGCCCTTCCTTGCTGAATTCTAACTACAATTGTACTACATTTGCAGACTCTTCTTCAAGCATTCCGCCTCTATTTCAGAATAATTTTATAACCAGAATGTTATGTGCAAACTTTTTAAGTCAAAAAAAATTTTTTTTTAAATTTAAAAGATACTGGAAAGAGTTTGAAACAGAACAGATATGTGTGTACGTGTAACTGAATCACTTTGCTATGCACCTGAAACTAGCACAACATTGTAAGTCAATCCTAGGCTAATATAAATTTTTTTTTAAATTAAAGATTTTAATAAGGACAGCAGTCCCCTGTGTCAACATGGAGTTCAGTTCCTTGAAAAGCAATTATTTTAACTCTTTCAGCTAATTTGCCTAGAATTTATCTCAGAGGTACAAGCAATATCTGTGTTATTTTCTATTATTTCAAAGTTCAAGAATCTCTTGAATTTCTACATGGAAGATGAAGATTTTTCTTTCTCCTATGAGCTTACTCCCTGAAGAGCTCTCTCCAATCACAATTTGGATAGAAGTCAATATTCAGTGTTTATATTACAGTAACTAAGTAACGTTGTTTACCGCTGGGCCACGCATTGCAGCATAAAATCATTTACTTTATTATACTGTTTTGTTTTGTTTTTTGCTTTTCTTGGAATTAAATGCCTCTTTTAAAATATCTGCACTGATTTCTATGTTCCTGTCACTAAATTATTCTATAAATCTCTATGGTGAAGCATGTAGGTTAATCCATCCTTTTAACTTTTTCTTTGAAAGACCTTCCCCTGGACCCTTTCCTTTTATTCCAATAGTCAGTGCTGGTTGCCCTGTAGGTCTGGTACACAGACGTCACCCTTACCTTCAACTTTGTTTTTCTAGGAATCACCTTTGCCTCTCTTCTGGGTTAGCTCTCCTTATTCCTGAATCTAATGCTACCTTCATCTTTGATTTAATCCATTTATCTGACGGACCATATGTGACGTAATTGGTAAAATTTCCAATGCCGTATATTTTCTCAAATACCTTTCTTTTGTTTTTAATCCTCGCATTATTCAGAGATTAGCTAAATTTCAAAATGTAGGTTGGCAACCATTTTCCTTTGAGTGCTGCAGGAATTTTCTTTTTTACTAGCTTCTAGCACCCCTTTCGAGAATGGTTGTCTTCTTTTTTGGAAGTTACCTTCCTTTCTGAAAGCTTTTAAACAATTTTCTCTTTATTCTGACTATTCAAAATCCCATCATAATGTGCCTTTCTTTTTTTAAATTCATTATATCATATAATTCAATGGGCACTTCAGTTTGGAACCTCAATAACTCAAGATTATTTTTCTATTATTTCATTCCTAATTTTTTCACGTGTAACTTCTCAATTCTGTCTTACTAGATCTCATTATCATAGGATTTTATTTTATCCACTGCATATTCCCATCATCTAGACTAATAGATGACACAAAGTACTGCTAATAAAAATTGACTGAATATACTAACAATTAGGATATTAGACCTCTTGGTTTACTTTCCTCACTTTGCTTTCCTATTATGATTCTCTCATGCCTTCTTTAGCTGTTACTGTCTTCCTGATTTTAACTGTTAAATCTTATTATTTTTTAATTTCTTGGAATCACATCTTATTTTTCATTAATTGCTCTTTTCAAAAATCTCATCCTATTCTTTCTTGTATCTTCTATTTTTTTCTCTGAGCTTATCAATTATTGCTCTTTAGCTTTTCTTTTGCTATATGTATATAAATGTTTTCATTTCTTTTGAGTTATTTTTCCTAAGGTTCTTGTCTCACATTAAAGGAATTTCTCAAATGTCTTGTGATCCTTGGGAGTCTATATATTAACATGAAGCAGATAAAGTAGATTAGAAGACCTTTGTGAATGTTTAGAGTTTATGGGTTCATGGGTCTTATCGTGGAGTGAGTGGATAGTCTGCTTTCAACATAGAAGCTTTCAGATGTCACTATCTAGAAATTCTTTTCCCACTCCCCTTTCTTGAGAAAGGAAGCTACCACTCTCTCATCACAGGAGCTAAAAGCTTAGAGGCAGCATTCTGTTAATATAAGAGGAAGGATTTCATGGTTTTTCTGTTTACATCTACATTGTCAAGTGTTTTTAGAGCTTCTATTGTGTCTGAAATTATTGTATCAGATATATATATATATCTGTATATATCAGATATAAATATATAGATATGGATACTGTGTCTAATACTATTTCTGGTTCAATTTTACCAGTGATTAAACTTTCTGCCTTATTTCTGGATTGAGGAGGAACTGTTACATGGCTCTGGAGGGAATCTGGGAGACTAAGAGCTCATTCAGAATTTCAGCGATCATTCATCACCCTTTTCAGGGATTCTTGTCACCTCTGATTCCTTAGCCATTCCTGGGTCTGAAGACAAAACTCCCTTTCTCATTGGTGCTTCCTTCTAAAGGTAATTACACTGCAGCTCTATTGTATTCTACTGACCGTTTTTCCTTTGCACTTCACTCTTGAACAAGCCTTACATCTTACTCTTATCCTCTCCCATCACTTTTCCTAGAGTATTTTTTTCCCTTTGCTAACATTTTAGTGAGATTTGAGAGGTAAAAATAAACACATGAACTCAATCTTCCATGTTTCAGTAGAAGAAGACTTCTCTTCCCTTTCCAATTATAAAATCAGGCTTCTAGCCTTTGCAAATTGGGGTATAATTGCTTTGCAATGTTGTGTCCATTCCTGCTGTTACATCAGAGTGAATCAGCTGTATGTATACATGTATCCCCTCCCTTTTCGAGCTCCCTCCCGCCTGCCCCCATCTCATGCATCTGGGGCATCACAGAGCCCGGAGGTGGCTACTGTGCTATACGGTAGGCCCCCTCTGGCTACCTACTTGCTGCCAACACTGTTTTAGCCAGGGTCAATAATGACACTTTACATTCTAAAATCAACATACTGATGATTTCCAAACCTATATATATGAGCCAAGGCCTCTTCTCCACATATACAAGTGTGCTCTGGACATCATTTACAAAATTGCACTCACTGTTTTCTCCACCCTGAAGCTATTACTACATTAAACCATACCACTACTCAACTTAAAATTCAAGCTAGAGACTTGGATATTTTCTCCCTCCTCCCCATCCTTCTCCATCTAATTAAAAAAAAAAATCAACAAGCATGATTAAATTAATATGTTTTATATAACTATGGCCCCTCTCCTCGGTGCAAATGCTTTAACCCACTTTGTAATAACATTTATTGGGGTTATAGGAAGGGTCCAGCTATATTCTTTCTGTCTCTAGTCTTACACTTTCTGTACCATTATAAGGGAGAACTTTACCAGACACAAATCTATCTGTGCCATTGCCTACTGAAAAGTAATAAAACACTTCTGAGCATATGCCCTAATAAACGACTCAGATAACCTTAGTAATTTTTGGTTCATGTGACCAAACTGCTGAAAAGCAATGCTTGCCCCCATAGGACTGGAATGAATCAGGTATTTGAACACCTCCCAAAGACTCACTAGATCTCTCCTCTGCTTCTCGTGGTATGTTAGGTTGATGAATCCCACTGACTATGCCCACAAGGCTGGAATCATGTCATCTGCAAACCACAGTGCACATCCTACTGGTTTTGCTATGAGAGAAGTAGGGATTTATACTCTCTTATTCTAACTTTTAATCCTAAAGATTCTCATGAGGTTCCTGTCTACTCTGATAGCCAGTGGGAATGGAGATGATTGACAGAATGAATAGAGGAGTGTTTTCCCACTAAAGAAGGAATAAATAGAAGGATGCTGAGCAACAGTACTGCCCACTATGTAATATAGACTGTCTGGACTCAAATTCTGACACAACTCCCTAGCTGTGTAACTAGGGAAAGTAAATTCTCAGTGTCTTCCCTGTCTAAAATGAGAGTAATGACACTAATTACTTCATAGACTTGTTGATTTAATAAGGATAAAATTCTTACAACAGTCTTAGCTCCATAGTCTATAATAAACACTAGTCATGTATAAATAAATTTTTCTTACCATAACAAAGAAAACCCATTACAATCTGGCCCTTGCTTAATATTTCAGCATGATTTCTTACCCTGTTCCTCATACTCACACTTCTAGACAAACTCTCTCTCTGTGCCTCTTGGCCACGCTGGCACCATTCTCTGTCTCTGGAATGCCCTTCCCTAGTTTTGTCTGCCTTTGTGCCATGTAAGTTTCATTTCAATATTAAAATACTTATACTTGAACTTGGTAATGGTACTTCTGGATGATACAAAAAGTAGTCAAAGATTTATGCAACATTTTCATTGCTCCTCTTAAGAGCTGAAATAGGAAGTGGTTCCCTTTCTTCCGCCCTCTTTGCTTCCATTCCATGCTTACTGTAGCTTTATACAGACTAAAGATGCCCACAGATATAGATTCAGCTCAGACTGAACTCAGACTTTGAATAAATTATTAAACTTTCCCCTTGAAGCGTCACATTGATGATGGAAAGGCATCTCAAACTCAACCTACCCAAAGCCAAACTCAATATTCCCCGTACAACTGCTTTCTCTGACAGTACTTGTTCTTGTAAATGGAGATTACCTTCCAGTGGTTCCTGTCACCCTGACTATTCACCTCACTATCAACTTGTCGACACTTCTCAACACAACCCTCCTTTCCCAGTTTTATTCTGTTCCTTTCATTCATGAATGTCTACAGCCAGATGGATCATTTTAAATGCAACTTCAGTGTATTTCCCCTTAGATTAAAAGTGTTCAATAGCTTTCCTTCATCTTTAACACAAAACCCAATATTCTCACCCTGGCATATGAAGTCTTGTAGGATCTAGATTTAGCCCACCTCTCCATTGTTATCTTAAGCCACTCTCCTGCTTACCAAGGAGGAGATTTCTCTTACTTCTGTGCATGTGCTAGGTCGCTCAGTCATGTCTGACTCTTTGTGACCCCATGGACTGTAGGCCGCCAGGCTCCTTTGTCCATGGGGATTACTGTCCAGGTAAGAATACTGGAGTGGGTTGCCATGCCCTCCTCCAGGAGACCTTACCACCCCAGGAATTGAAGCCGGGTCTCCCCCATTGCAGGTAGATTTTTTACCATAAGAGCCACCAGGAAAGTCCAAGAATACTGGAGTGTGGAGCCGATCCCTTTTCCAGGGGATCTTCCGGACCCAGGAATCGAACTGGGGTCTCCTGAGTTAAGGCGGATTCTTTACCACCTGAGCCACCAAGGAAGCCCCTCTTGACTTCTTTAGATTCCAAGAATTTTCTAAGCAACTTCCTGACCTGTGGTCTTTAATTATGCTCTTCTTTTTCCTCAAACACTCCTCCCCACTTTCTAACGTGCATAAATCCATCCATCCGTCTAGTCAGTTTTAATGTCACTTAATGAGGGAAACTGGGCCTGACTAGGAATATTCTCTCCATTTTTATGGCACCCTTGTTTTGGTTTTCACACACAAATCAGAATTTTAATTAATTAATTCTTCAGTTAATCCCTTACTTTCCTTTCTTTTCCATTTTCCCATAAATTCCCCAAAGGCAGAAGCTTTATCTTACTTATGATTAAAGCCCCATTTCTTTGCAGAATACCTCCAACATAATTGGAACAAAATAAATATTTTTTGAATAAGTGAAATGGCCAATATGAGATGAGTATAGTAAATCCTTTCAATGTAGTAGAGGTGAAAAGACATATACTAAAAATTGCTGACATGAGAAAATGCTACATACAAGTTACACACATACTATTTCAATTTTGTAAAAAATGCACAGAAGACAAATGTGGTAGGCAGAGAAATGACCCCGTCCCCAAAGATGTTCACATTCTAATCCTTGGAACCTTTGAATATGTTGTATTACATGGGAAGGGGAAATGGAAACTGTTAATCAACTGACCTTAAAATAAAGAGAACTGTGGATTATTTGGTCGGACCCAATGTAATCACAAGGGTCTCTTAAATATGGAAGATGATGCAGAGGAGCCAAAGCCAAGTAGGATGGAAGAGGAATGTGAACAGCTCCTAGACTGAGAAAGGCCAGGAAAATTCTCTCCAGGGACCCCAGAAAGAACACAGCTTTGCATTCTCAACCAGTGAAACCCATGGAGTTTCTGACCTTTAGAACTTTAAGATAAAATATTTTAGGGTTTTAATCCATCGGTTTGTGGTAATCTGTTAAAACAGAAATAGGAGCCTCATACTATAAAAGGATATATGAGGATAGGAGAGTGGATGAGCTTTTGTTTTCAAAGTTTGCATGCTTTTCATATAAGTTCTCTGTAACTTCTCCTTTCTCCGCTTTTAGCCCAATTTTATCAGCATTGTCCTTATGAGTGCCATATTTCCACTCAATCCATAAAATTTAAAAAAAAAATAAAGTGGAGAAATTTTCTGGTTCACACATGCAAGCATTTTTTGTCCCTAAAAGGACATTAAATGAAAATGTAAATGGTAGATATTCAAAGAAATACAGAGAGAAATTCCATAGTTTTTCTTGCTAAAATTATGACTCAATAAACTTTCATCAGTTACATTAATATCAGAAAAGGACTTTAGAAAATATGTATATAGCTTGATGACTTTTAACACTGAAAGACAGAAAGAGCTCCCAGGATAATATTATTGTACCTTTACTATTTTATCCTCTTTCTATACCTTTACAGTAGTAATTAAGGTAAGTACTGGATTTTGGAATCTGAGATGTATGCTGTAATTCCTGAATCGGAAAGAAAAGGGAAATCCTCGATGGAATTTTTTAATGTCAGCATCTTGAAATAAACTATCTCAATAAAATACACATACATACCTGATATTATACCTAGGAAACTTGGAGGACAGCAGAGTATTTACAGTTAATCAATTTACTAACAAGATTAAAAAATGTGCTCTAGAAGTATGCATTCAAAACTACCATTCTCAGTTCTATATTATTTTGAAATGAGTGTAAATTGACTTTTGAAAGATCTGAAATTTAAATTAGAATAGATCATAAGGTTTCTTTACATAGTTGACTTAAAAGATGATTTTTTACACAGAAGCATAAAATATTTATCTTCAATTACATGACTGTTATGTTCTCAAATAAGTTGTACATTTCCCCCCCCCCCCCCCAAGGTCTCTTCTAGTTATCTTGATGAATAAACAGATTAAAATTCTGCTTTTGTTTTTGCACATGGCCAAAATCCTGAAACTTTGTATATCTAATATTTAAACCATATGAAAACCTGTCAGTGAACAGAGGAAATTATTTAGATGGAGAAAACACCACCAAGCAAATGGAAAAAAGCTAATGCAAAGCATTCAGAGATGGTTTCATTTCCCTCTAGCACCTTCTGGTGGCAAACTTGGTATACTGCTTATTTCTCTAGAATGAATAGGAAGAATTTACTGCAAACATTATTTAATGCTTGAGGTATTACTCAGTATCTTGATTGTCCCTCAAAGCAGTCCAAATATATTTTTTGTCTGTACTTATGGTGATATGTCCATAAAATGACCATATCAGAAAAGATAATTTTAATATTTCTTCCAGACCTTTGAGCTAATTTATTTGCAGGTATGGTGAATTTTTTGAAGATTTGAACTCAAAAATAAAAGTGGATAAGGCAGAATCAGAAAACAGGACTGTAGATAAATATACAAGTACCCACATATGTGGTTTCAGCTTGGATTATATATGAAAGAAGAAATTTTAAGAGAAAAGTACCTTTATTTTTATTTTTTAGATTTAGAAGGTGATATTATTTAGTGTCAGCAATCTCTAACATTTATTGAGATCTTACATGAATGTCTGGGATAACATTAAAGTATGTTATAAATAATTTCATTTGGTTAAACAATAAGCTAATGATGTATGCGTGTGTATGTGTGCTATTATCCACATTTAATGGATACAGAAAAGTAATAATTCATTGACATATTTAAAAATAATGAATAGAAAAACACAACAAATACTCAAATGCACTCTCATATTCAAAGAATAAATGTATGGATAAATGTATTCATTACCTAACATCATGTACATATCAAAGACCAAAATTGGGAAATTTAACATGAAAAGTGTTAGTGGCTCAGTCGTGCCTGACACTGGGACCTCATGACTATAGCCCACCGGGCTTCTCTGTCCATGGGATTTCCCAGGCAAGAATACTGAAGGGGGTTGCCATTTCCTCCTCCAGGGGATCTTCCAACCCAGGGACTGAACTTGCGGTTTCTTTGTCTCCTGTATTGCAGGCTGATTCTTTACCCTCTGAGCCATAGGGGAAGCTTTGTTACGTATGTGATATGTACATGTACATGATACAGTGTATGTACATGATATGTACATGATGTGAATATCATGCACATATCAAAGACCAAAATTGGGAATTTAATATGTAGAAGGCTCATTACTACATTGAAAACATTCACTGTGTAAGTTGCAAAAGTTATAAATGCAACAATATCATAGGATGCTGTTATAACAGACACATATGTACCAAATGTCAGAAGTGCCAACCCAAGTCCCTAAATCTGTATGAAGACACAGAAAGGACAGATTTGGCTAGTGATCAGGATCTCCCATTAATCCTCTATTTCCATGATCATTAAACATCCAAGGAATAAAAATTTGGCTTGCATCTAGATGTGCTGCAAGGAGAAGATACATAAGCCTGAAGATCCAAACCTTTCACAGTATTTATCATAGCCTAAGTTTTGAAATTTATTTACACTAAGCAGGCAAAGAACATCCCTGTTTTGTGCATCACTGACCTCCCAACAGCCACCGTAGTGCTGGGCACAGGGTGAGTGAGACGTGCTCAACATCTGCTCAATCGCTCCACATGGCCTCTGCAGTCTGCCTGTCTCCTTAATGAACATCTCATCACAACTCTTCACACAACACCATCCTATGAAGCCAAAAATGTTCAATACTTTCCAACAGCATTAAGTGTAACAGGCGGTGCAATTCTGCAAAAGTGAAGTGTTAACGCATACAGTCATTACTGTATTGATAGGTACTTCAGTAAATGGCAAGGTTTGATAAAGGAAAAGGGACTGAGAAGAGATATTTTCATAGATCACATAGTCTCCCCTGAGGGCAGAGACCACACCACTGATACTTCTGCACCCTAGCTCAGTGTTTGGCACACAGTAGACAGACAACCCAATACTTGTTGCAGAATGAAGAACAATAAATAAATGAAACAGCTTATATATTTCACAGAGTGAAAATGAAAGTTGCTCAGTCTTGTCTGACTCTTCGTGACCCCATGGACTATACAGTACATGGAATTCTCCAGGCCATAATACTGGAGTGGGTAGCCTTTCCCTTCTTCAGGGGATCTTCCCAACCCAGGGATCGAACCCACGTCTCCTGCCTCGCAATTGATTCTTTACCAGCTGAGCCACAAGGGAAGCCCAAGAACACTGGAGTGGGTAGCCTATCCCTTCTCCAGGGGATCTTCCCAACCCAGAAATCGAACCAGGGTCTCCTGCATTGCAGGCAGATTCTTTAGCAACTGAGCTATCAGAGAAGCACAGAGAGTTAATCACAAACCAGAAAAACACTAAGATTCTAAAAGGTAGAAAGATTATTTAGAATCACGAAAGCTTGTTACCCAAAAGCTACAGCGATACCCCTATGTAGACTCAGCAACAGAGTCTGCACACACTCATTTGGACTTAGCCTCATTGAGGCTTATGCCAAATACGCATGGCAAAGAAGAGGAAAAAAGAAATCGTTTGAAAGCTGAACTTCATGAGTAAGGTCTTGGCTAGAAAATCGCTATCCTCGTAAACATTGCATGATTTCCAAGGAACATGACAAAACTTCTATCAATAATGCCATAAGATAAATGTTTGGCCTAATTCAAGAATAGTTCAGATCATTCTTTTATTTAAACCATGTTCCCACATAAACAAAGCATAGAAACAGCCTGGACACTCTTCAAAAGACTCTAAAAGAACTCAATGACCCATATAATAACATTATTTAACAAAATTTCTCCCAGACTATAGCAGAATATTTTTCATTTTTTTCCATCAGTGCAATTTATGTGTAATTTTAATACTGCCCATTTAAAAAGAGTCTCATAGCCCTTCAGTAATCAAAACTTATTGTTAAGCAGCATTACTAGCATAATGTTTTGTAGAAACAAAGGTTTAAACATCAAAAAGCTGAAAGCTATCACATAGCATATTAACAACAATTTTTTATACTACCTGGCACTTTAACATATAAATACACAACATGTACTTTGCTGGAAAGGACACAAGTATATTAATTACAGGAAGTCTTAAATCCTCTTTTTCATGAACAAAGAACGCTTATAATTCCTATCAAATGAAGTGTCAGTCACAGCCCAGTACACAGTGTAAAAAATACTGCCAAACACAACTGAAATCATTTCCATGTCTTTCATTTTCTAGAGACATCCCATTTAGAATAAAACACGAGGATAAACAAAAAATGTGCATCATGTTGAAAGGCTTGTTTGTGGGCTCCATCATTGCTGTTTTCAATGCAAACATTTGTCCAGCAGAAAATTGAGTTGAGTTTCAGCTCCATTTAAACACAAGGAGTACATAGTTTATGGCAATTGTTGGCACAGAGTAAAACTCACAATTCTTCCAAGGGTGCTATCCTTAATTTCTTACCCTCAGAAAACCTAAGCAGTGCAGCGGTTTGCAGACCGGCTTAGGGTTGGCTCTCCTGAATCAGAAAAGCCTTTTTTCCTTTAATTAATAGACTTTGAGATTTTACCCCCCACAAATCAGATAAGAGTCTTGAATTGCTTTGTTCCTTTGTTCCACAAGTGCCTTGTGAATTGCCACATTCCTATACAACAATTTTCTAAAACGGTTTTTTATGTACTAGTATGACTTTCAGCATTTCAGATCTTGAATGTAACATCTTAAAATTTCAATATAAAGGATGGTAACAGGATCACTGATTTTAAAAAGATAGATGACTAAAGCTACTCTCTTTACGTTAAATGCTTCATATTTTTATACCCATGCTTCTTACTTATAACTCACACTAATTTAAGTATAAAATGTGTACCTACGTTACTGAACTATACGATTTCACATATGAGAAACAGATATACACTCACATATGTGAGGGAATTAAAGTGAAAGTCAACGTGAAAGTCGCTCAGTCGTGTCCAACTCTTTGCAACCCCATGGACTGTCCATGGAATTCTTCAGGCCAGAATACTGGAGTGGGTAGCCTTTCCCTTCTCCAGGGGATCTTCCCAACCCAGGGAACGAACCCAGGTCTCCCACATGGCAGGTGGATTCTTTACCAGCTGAGCCACAAGGGAAGCCCAAGAATACTGGAGTGGGTAGCCTATCCCTTCTCCAGGGGATCTTCCACCCCAGGAATTGAACTGAGGTCTCCCACATTGCAGGAGGATTCTTTACCAACTGAGCTATCAGGGAAGCCCGTGAGGGAATTAAGACAAATATAAACAGGTAATTTCAAACATTTAATTACTCAGAATTTGCAGCAGACTCAAATACCTTCATTATCCTAACACAGGGTCAGGCAGCTACTGTCAAAATGAACCAATTGTATGAATGGCACATACACAAATAACCATATTAAAAAGTGGGCAAAGAAGTTGATAGATATTTCTCCAAAGAAGACATACAAACAGCCAACATGTAAATGAAAAGATGCTCAACATCACTAATCATCAAGAACATACAAATCAAAATCACCACGAGTGATCACCTCATACCTGTTAGGATGGCCACTAGGGGAAAGAAAAACAGAAAATGATGATGATAAGGATATGGAGAAACTGGAACTTTTGTGTACTATTTATGATAATACAAAATGGTAAAATCAGTATGAAAATCAGCAGGCAGTTTCTTCAAAAAATTAAAAATAGAAGTACCATATGATCCAGTAATCCCACTTCTGTGTATTTATAAAAAAAACAAACCTGAAAGCAACTCTCAAAAAGATACTTGCATTCCCATGTTTATTACAGCATTACTCACAACAGCCAAGAAGTACAAACAATCTACATGTTCACTGATGGATGAATGGATAAAGACAACTGTACACACATGTAATGGAATATTATGGGCCTCCATGGGGGCTCAGCGGTAAAGAATCCACCTGCCAATGCAGGAGATGTGAGCTTGATCCCTGGGTAGGAAAGATCCCCTGGAAAGGAAATGCAGCTCACTCCAGTATTCGTGTCTGGGAAATCCCATGCACAGAGGAGATTGATGGCTACAGTCTATGGAGTCGCAAAAGAGTTGGACAAGTCATAGCAACTAAACAACAAGAACAATGGCATATTATTCATCCTTCAAATGGAAGGACATCTCACATGCTAAAATGTGTATGAACCTTTAGGAAATTATTCTAAAGGACAAATACTGTACGAATCCCTTATATGAGGTATCCAAGATAGTCAAATTCAAAGAAGCAGAAAATGGGATGGTGATTGACAGACTGGTGGTGGGGGAGGAAAGTGAGAAGTCGCTGTTCAGTGAGTATAGAGCTTTGGTCACTCACGATGAGAAACTTCTGGAGATCTGCTCTACAACAATGTGGATATGGTTAATACTGTACTGTACACTTAAAACTTTGACAGTAGATTCCATGTCATGTGTTTTATTACAATAAAAAAGCATAAAAAACAGAGATATTCAATAATTCCCTATACATAACCATGTGCATACATTCATGCACAGACATATGTCTAATTTTCAGCAAGCTGCAAAACACAGTTGTTATACTCTTTTTATTATAGAGCCCCCTTAGAATAAACATTACAAGCAGTTTCCTAAAAGCCTTATTCCATAGGATTTCTGCTGTCAATATGAGGTGTCTAATTTCCTTCCTCATTGCATTTAATGGGGTTTGCCTCATCCCATTTAATACTATTCAAAATCTGGTGTGGTGGGAATTGTACCTCCCTTTTGACAGATAAGAAAGTTGAGGTTTATACATGGTAAGAGGGAATAAATAGCATAGTTTAGATTGAAATTAGATATGTGGAGCTCTAGTCCAGGATTCTAACAATTTTTGTCCAAGAGAAAAGTTGAGAATTTAGATTTATTCACTGGTAACTTGATTTGTTACTATATGACCCTGAATGATAAATGATTTTAGTTGCTTAGATAAGATGCTTATAAATCTCTATGTCATGACTGAAAAATGTGCAGAAAAACTAAAGATCATAATTTCTGCTATTCCTTTAAATGTGATTGCTCTTGAGGACATTAAAGATGTGTAAAGAAAGGAAAATTACATCATTTCCTTTTGATAAATGAAATTTGATTTCTTGAATTCCAAAACTTATTTTTAAAAAACAGGTTTAATTTCAAAATTTGTTTAAAAAAATAAGTATTACCATATTTAATTTAAACTCTTAATTAGGAAAAACACACTGATGTCCTCAAGACTTAAATAGATTGGAAAGAAGCTTTAAAAATGAGTCAAAATTTCATTGTAAGAACTTGACAAACTCTAAGACGTTCAAAGTTACAATTACAGGTTTTGTATATTGCAGATATAACATAAATATATTGTACTTGTAAAGTACAGTGATTTTTTTTGGCTTTAAATCTTGATGATGGCCTAGGCTCTACAGAGTTTTGAGAATTTGCACTGTAGGTATAAAGTGGCTCATATAGATATACCTAAGTATAATTTTATAAAGACCTCAAGTTCTCAAGATGTAAATAAATGGCTTCCTACAACAATGACTGAAGGCCACCATAACTTTATCATTCAGCAAAGTGACCCACCACACAGAGAAAAGACACAAAAAGTAAAAAATGGCCAAGTCAGCAAAGCTTTGCTACTCAGCCCCTCAGCACCTACTTAATGAGGCACCCTGAATAGAGTGACAAAAGACACTTCAAAATGGTCCATGGTTTAAAATATCTAAGACTAGTATTTTCAGTAATGAACCCACGCTCAGGCGCTCAGTCGTGATAGACTCTTTGGGTTAGGATTTAGACCCCCTGCAGAAGGAAATGGCTACCCACTCCAGTATTCTTGCCTGGAGAATTCCATGGACAGAGGAGCCTGGTGGGCTATAATCCATGGGGTTGCGCAGAGTCAGACAGGACTGAGTGACTAACACTTTCACTTTCACAGCCTACTTAAAATGGCAAAGACTCCCAAATTGTAAGGGATACTTTTTAAAGGCATATCTTTGCAAATTTCCTTCCTGATGGCACATAATGAGACTTGAAAGCAAAATTTTTAATCACAGAATAAGAAATTGAATTCAATAAGTTGAATCATTTAATTATAAATAAAACCATAGATGTCATTGAATCTAATATATTTTAATTTTTCAGGGTTAAATGGGTAGCTGTTTAAGGTAGATGCCAGTCATAGAAATCCCTAAAGAAACGAATGTTCTAAGGTTAGTTACTCAGTCGTATCCGACTCTTTGCAACCCTAAGTACCGTAACCCTCCAGACTCCTCTGTCCAAGGAATTCTGCAGGCAAGAAGACTAGAGTGAGAGATATAAAATAAGAATTGAATCTCACAGAAAGGTAGAGCTGCACCTTCAATTCTAAAAAGATCTGATAGGCTGTAGGACACAAAGCTGAATAAAGTCAAGATCAGAAACTAAATTGATTAATCAGAGATTGTGCACTGGGCTCATTACAGTTCAGCATGTAGCTAGTAAACTGAAAAAAATAATAAAATAATAGCCTCAGGTGATGAATTTCCTAGGATAAATTTGAGTATAAGGTAGAGTTGCATTAGATCTTCTCTATCCATCCATGCAGTATTATTTTGGATATCTCTTCATAGCTTCATTTCTCAAATTTCTAAGTTTTACATATTTGACATCTTTATGCCTTATATCCTCAAATCTAGATTTTGAGAAGCAGAGTCTGTAGCAAATTTCTTTGGAATTTCTCCAAATGTCTGTCACAAGCCATGCATTATACACATAATAAATAATATCCCCAAAAGAAAACGGAAAATATGTATCTTTATTGTCTCCATAAAATAGTAAGATATTTTCTACCATGCAGAAAAAAATTTCCTCAATGTAATAATGTTATATTATAAAAATATACAATAATAATATGCTTTGCTATGCTAATAAGGTCCTTTAGTCATGTCCAATTTTTTGCAATCCCATGAACCATAGCCACTAGGCTCCTCTGTCCATGAGATTTTCCAGCCAAGAATACTGGAGTGGGTTGCCATTTCCTTCTCCAGGAGATCGTCCCAATCCAGGGACTGGAACTGTGTCTCTTGGGTATCCTGCATTGGCAGGAGGGTTCTTTACCACTAGCGCCATCTGAGAAGTCTTATAATAATAATAGTAACAAAAATAACAACTAAGGCTTATTGGGCACCTAATATTGCTAGGAAATATTATTGGCCCTTTTTAGAAATGATGAAAACATATCTAGGGACTTCTCTGGCAATCCAGTGGTTAAGATTTTGCCTTCCAACGCAGGGGTATGAGTTCCATCCCTGGTCAGCGAGCTGAGACCCCACATTCTCTGTGGCCAAAAAACAAAAGCAATATTGTAACAAATTCAATAAAGACTTTAAAAAACAGCCCACACCAAAAAGTCATTAAAAAAAGAAAATGAACAATGAATTAATAATGAAAATGAATAATATTAATAAACAATGAATTACTTAGCTGACAGTATCCACTGAATTGGTAAATGTTAGAACCAGGATTCAGATCCAGACTTTCTGACCATAAAGTCCATGCTGTTACCCACCACGAGATAGTATATACATTGTTGTATTTCCATTTCTGGCTTGCACATTTCCATTATTAATCTTAGATTGGAAAAAGATAAAAAGTAAGGATGCAACAGAGGAAATAAAGACATCAAAAAGTCACATAGTAAAGATCAGAAAGGAAGATTATTAAAGGTAACTTTGAAGCATGATAAAGAGTATAAAATAGAATAAGCAGGAGTGTTTCCACTCAGCATTTCATGAGTTTCATATACTCTATATGTTACCAAACACCATTTCTACTTTTTGGTTCACTGACTTTCACTTAAATGTGTAATTAATAACAGACATGTTACTAAAATCAAGCTTTGGAATACCATTTTACAATGCAAAATTTACTCACTCTGTAAGTTTTAAACAGTATATAAAACTGAATATACATTATAAATCAAATTTTAAAACTATAGGGATAGGTACAGATACACAGCATAGATAATTTCTGAACATAACATTTTTGTGAGTGAAGATATTTTTATAACTGGATAGAAAACCAAATGCTTGAAGAAATCAGAAACTAATGCATACACACATCAACCTCCCTCTTTCAGATGACTGATTACTTGCTGTTTTCTTCTATCTAAATGAATATGTGAACACACAGCTGGTAATGCATAGGCATGCTGCATAAGTCAACCGTCACCAATGGAAGGGCCATTTCTGGGCCTTCATACTGCCTCCGCGGAAGAAACCTAGGCTTGAACGCACTTCCCTGGTGATGCGGTCCAGAGGGTGGAAGGACAGGCTGCGTCTGATCCGAAGGCAGCTGGGCCACAGCTGCAGGGGCCATGAGCAGTGGAAGAACCGTCACCAAACAGTCCAGCAGGGCTGAGTCACATGCTCACTTTGCTGAGAAAACCAGATACAGCTCCAGAGCGTCATTTATGAAATTCAGCTATATATAATTGTGTTAAGGGATCTCCATCACCTCGCTTGCCTGTTTTTTAATGAGTTATTTGCATGTATGAGTTTGCTTTATTTCTATGCAAACTCTGAAACAATGGTTGTGTGTGTGTGTGTGCGCGCGCGCACATGTGTTTAGTCGCTCAGTTGTGAACAACTCTTTATGACCCCATGGTCTGTAGCCTTCCAGGCTCCTCTGTCCATGGAATTTTTCAGGCAAGAATACTGGAGTGGGTTGCCATTTCCTAAGCCAGGGGATCTTTCCAACCCAAGGATCCAATCCACATCTCTTGCGTCTCCTGCACTGGCAGGCCAATTCTTTACCACTGAACTACTTCACTATTATCAGAGAGAAGTTAACTGTTTGGCATTTTATACAAATGAAGCCTCATTTGAAAAGAAATGTCCATAGTTGGGCACTTATTGTAACTATCAGTTATTAAGAATCCAACAGGCAGAACTAAGATTGTAAGCACCTTTAGGTCACTGTAAACATATTCTGGCCAGGGAATCAGATTAATACCTCACTGGAGTCTCAATTCTAATTATCAACAGAAGTGGCCTTTCATTGGAAATGCTTTTTGGACCTCAACATTGGTTGGTCCTGAAGTTATCGAAGACCAGCATCTTCCTGCTTCCTAATATAAAGATAGGGCTTTCGATGTATTTTACTTTAGAGGGAGCCTGGGTACATTTAGAATGGTGCTTTCTAGAAACAATGAGTATTCTTGCAAGTGGAACAAATCCACAAGGGAAAACATTATATAATAAACATACAATGGTATCTTCCGTCTACTTAAATGTTCCCTTAGTCCAACATTCTTTTTTTCTCTTGGCTTTCCTTTAGTCTCTGCTGCTTATTTTCTCCTCTCTCTGAAAAGGATAGTGTGGCTTAAAGGGTGTACCAAAGCTAGACATGATAAAATGCAATATTAGAAAATAATATAAGACATCTAAACCAGAGTTTGCTTTTACCATGCTCAAGTTACAAGTGGTTTAAATGACCTGGAGGTTGAAGAAGAGATGCATATAGTCTTAATTCAAAAGAACTAAAAGCTTTTTAATGGAGTTATGGGTTTTGAAAAAATAAAGAGGGAGAGGGAGGGAGAGAGCAAGAGGAGGCGGAATGAGTTCACTGTAAATAGTTCTACAAATAGTCCACCAGAGAAAGGATAAAACCAAATACAGGAGGCAATAAATAAGGAAACAAGAAGCTCACACTTGAGGGGAAATAGCCTTAGCTCTATTTGTTGGCCCAAAGGCTGAGAAGTAGAAGCCTAATCAGAAAGTTCCTGAGAGCTGATTTAGTCATTGCTTAGTGGCCACTGGGGTAGCAGTTTTTATCTAAGACTGGAAATGAAGTCATCTGTTCCCCAAACCTAAAGATTGAAAAGAGCTTAGTCCCTGACCAGTGTTCAAGATGAGAGCCTAGAATTGATAAAAAGAGGACAGTAGCATCCCCAAGCAGACTGTCAAACATTGCATGCCTGCATCTCACTGGATATAACCAAGTAACTACATTTGATGAACTACAAGCAATTATAGTTTCCACTCTGCAATTGCCTCCCACTGTGAGAAAAAAGGTTCCATGACTTACAGGGCAGCTTCAGACCCCTGGGAGGGAGAGAGAGAGAGAGAAGTAACAGACAGGCATCTCGGGCTTAAAGGATGGCTGCTGCTTTGGCTCTCAGGGGATGGTAATAAAAAAATTATCACTAGATTCACAGCAATGGGGATTCCAGCTAAAAGCTTCCAATCTGTGGATACCTCCTACCTCCAAGGTCCCTTGTCCCACTGACATCCTGGCTAATCGTCTTTAGGCAGCTTAAGAAACAAGACTGACAGGACATCAGGAGTGTCTACCCTTCAGCTACCCTTGAAACCGCGCTCCATGCCACAGACAGAGACAAGGTCCTGGATGTGATTCCTTCTAGTTTTAAGTTATAATTTCAAGATCAGTTCAAAGTTCTTGTCCCTTGCCCCAGATTTTAAAAGCAAAATGATGAGAAAAGAAAACTAGCCCAATACCCTTCCTACTTTCACTGATTGCCTTAGAGTCAGGGAAAGATAAATTTAACATTGTTACATGAATAGCGAAGACTGGGAATTTCTCATGAGACTAGTTAGGTACAGACAACGAAAGGCAGGGCAGAGGCCATAGCCAAAATAAATAAATAAATAAAATATAAATTTAAAAAATAAGCGAAAAAAAAGAAAAAAACAACCAATGAACTAAACAAAAACAATCTTCTATGTCAGTCCAGAGGCATGGGGTTAGGTCACACTAACAAGAGTGAAGAATACGTGAGTCTCTGAGACTCCAACTGGTAATTCTAATGCAAAGTCACAGAGGGTCTGCAGATGACAGTGGGATTCTAAGTGGGTTTGATGTTTCTCAAAATGCAAAGCATTTTGAGCTTTGTTGCATACCAAGACAGTTCAATTAGCAATTATTTCCACAATGCACAATGTCTAGTGACTTCATTTCTTTGAGAGGTGCAAAGTAACATAGTATTTGACAAGGATTTTTATTCAGTTTGTTGTTTTATAAGGTCATTTGGTTGAAATGGAATCAAGAAATATCATGGTACAAAAGTTCTGATCAACAAAAATTGAATAACTTCAAAATTCTTAGAAATAACTTTTAAAACTATGTTTAAAGGTAGCTGCCAGAAAAAGAAAAGCTGACTCAAAGAAATTTTGCCAAGTATATTAGATTAGTTCATTTAATCCACTGCCAAGAGCTAGAACAAGGAAAATACTCAAATCATTTCTAGAAATACAAGTAATGTGAAGTACTATCTTTCTAATATGTTACAGAATTCCATGAAAATTCAAGAAAGCCTGAAAAAAGAACACACGTTCTTGTCTATGTACATGTCAGAGACACTCTACCAGGACTTTGTTCTTGATAACTTTTCTATTAAGTTGTTCATTCAACTATGGTTATGTAATACTGATATATTTCTAAACACTTGTAAGTAATTTCTACTGGTACCTATGAGGGGAGGGAAGTAAGATAAATCACATTAACATCCATTTACCAGATGTAAAAATTGGTACAAAGAAGATAAATGAATTTCAACATCACAGGGAACATTGGCAGATTCAAACTTGAACTGTCTTCTACTTCTGCTTTTAATCCTTGAGAGTCGGTAAGCTGTAGGGCGTCCAAAATGTTATTTATTTGACAAGAGCTCTGAACAGGTAACAGCTGCCCAGAATCAAGTCCAAGAGAAAAACAAGTTTTAGAATCACAAATTAAGTCTATGTTAGACGTAAAATTTTTGCTTCATAATCAAGAGAGTCTGTGCAAAAGCATTTTGTTTCTGAAGTGATTTTAAGTGTTCTGAGAGAGTTGAATCTTTATTGAATTGAAGTATGTTATATTTGAAATACATTAGGATATTTAAAAGAAAAAAGTAAACACTCTAACAAGAATAATCAACTGATTTTTTTTTGGGGGGGGTTGGAATCCACTTAATAACTATTGGCTTTCAAAATGCAGCTTTCTAAGACATATACTACTATGAAAAGTAATTATTTTAATAAAGTACTATTGAGGTATATATAAATAAAGTATGTTTCTTTTCAAATCATGGTCTCCTCCAGATACATGCCCAGGAAAGGGATTGCTGGGTCATATGATAGTTCTATTTTAGTTTTTAAAGGAATTTGCATATTCTTCTCCATAGTGGCTATACCAATTTATGTTCCCAACAACAGTGTAGGAGGCTTAATTGTAGCACCATATAAAATACAAGATATAGAAGCAACCTAAACGTTCAGCAACAGAGGAATGGGTAAAGAAGAC
The DNA here is from genome assembly GCF_019320065.1 of Cervus canadensis. NCBI lineage: Eukaryota > Metazoa > Chordata > Mammalia > Artiodactyla > Cervidae > Cervus > Cervus canadensis. The sequence continues at coordinate 47,224,677 of NC_057410.1, forward strand.
GTGGTACAACCACAGGATGGAATATTACTCAGCCATAAAAAGAGCAAAACAATGTCATTTGTAGCAACATGAATGAACCTAGTGATTTTCATACTGAGTGATACTGAGTGAAATAAGTCAGACACAGAAAGACAAATAACATATGATATTGCCTGTATGTGAATCTAAAATAAAAGGGTACAATGAACTTCTTCACAAAACAGAAGTCAAGTCATGGATGTAGAAAACAAACTTCCAGAGGATAAGCAGGAGAAGGGGTATATGGGGAGACCGGGGTTGACATAAACACACTGCTTTATGAAAGCAGGTAACCAATGAGAACCCCCTGTGAGCACAGGGAACTCTACTCAACACTCTGATGGCCCACCCAGGACAAGAACCTAAAAGAGAGCAGATGTGACTCACTCTGCTGCGTACTTGACACTAATATACTATAAATCAACTGTACTCCAAGAATTTTTTTTAAAGTAATGTGAGCTGAGACTTATCTCTACTGATGCTCATATGAGGCCCACAGTAGAAAAGCTCAAGATTCCAGATAGTTCTTCTGGGTTCATGTTGTATAACTGGGCCGCCTGAATTTGGCTCAGTCTTTAACATTAACAAGTTGAACAGAGACAGATTAAAAGATCACTGGAAAATATATATGGACGGAAAACACACACCTTGTAATTAAGCACACATTTATTGAGTGTTTACTCCATGTCGGGCACAATGCTAATTGCTGGAAATACAAAATCAATATTGAGAAGGCTGCAATTTAACAGGAGGGTGTGAAACAAATACAGTAGAAAGAGTACTTCTGTTGAAAAGTCCTTTGCCAGACTATGACAGCGGCAATACTCAATATCTCAGTTTCTAAATGATCAGGTAGCGATATAACTAACTCATCATTTTGTTGTAATTAAGAAGAAATTGCATATAAAGAATATTTTATACTTTAAAACACTATGTTTGACATAATCCCTTGCTATGCCTACCAAACATGGTACCTGAAATACTTTACTGAACTTACATTGCTCCCGTTCCTCTCTATTGCATGGCCCTGTAAGGTACTGGATGTTTACAAACACGATGCCTTGCAGAGCAGACACGAAGTAGGCAACGAGTCACTATAAATTAAAATGTTTTTAAATGTACAAGAAAAGAAAGTTGAAACTACTTGGTAGTAAAAGAAAAAAGGTAGGACTCTAGCTAGTACCTTGAAAAGAAAATGGGGATTTAGCAGGAAATTGAAAGCTAGCAAAACATTTATCAACCTGCAAACTATCAACATGCAAAAACAGAAACAAAAAACCCCACACCTTTTTCCTCAGATGTTGTAATCCTGGGTCTGTTTTATCTTTTGATTTCTAGTGTGAGAAGAGTGATCAGGGCCAGGGAAGTCAATTGTAATAACTTAGCACTTGGCAGGTAATAGAGGCTGCACGTTAAAAGGCGAGTGCCAAAGAGGTGCCAGTAATGGGTGGAGGGCATAGATCAACAGGTCGAGTTTGTCTCTAATCTGAGGAAAGTCTCCTTATGTGGAAATGAGAAAATGATCTCAAAGTCTTTGACCAACTCTTGGGAAATATAGTATGCACTTCTAGAAGTTAAATTTACTCATTAAAGTTTTAATATGATTTTTCACCATTCATAATGGAGATCTGTTAATGTTAATTGCATTTTCCAAAATGATTAACCAGGCTTCTAGAGTAGTTTGCACAGTGATAAGTCTACCTGAAATTTTATTAAGTTTTTATTAAATCGTATCTCTTAGCTACACAACAGTGTAATCTCCTTTGATATAAAGTATGAATCATAAAAACTAAAGGTGGTTCAATAATAACTTTCCTGTCTTTATAAAGGAATTGTAAAGTCTCAATTGTAGATATCATACACTGTAAGAATATCCTCTATTCTAACAGCTTTGATGGGAAAACACAATCAAGATGGATAGACACATCAAAGGCTTACTCCAATTGAGGAAAGAAGTAAACTGAAAATATGTAACTTAAAAAATAAGATGGGTATTAAAAATATCTGAAAACCCGTATAAGACTAAGAAAAAATGCCAACTGTAATACAGAGATTAGAAATGTTCATTAGTAATAACTGACAGCTCTACGTCCTCAAACTGTGGCTAGGACATTAAGCTCCTTGATGGCATAAACTTGGACTGTTTGCAATCAGCATTTAAAACAGTACCTATGGGTCTTCCCAGTGCACCAGCCCTGAGCGCCTGGGGCACTGGGAAGACCCAGAGGGATGGGATGGGGAGGGAGGCGGGAGGGGGGATCGGGATGGGGAACACATGTAAATCCATGGCTGATTCATGTCAATGTATGGCAAAAACCACTACAATATTGTAAAGTAATTAGCCTCCAACTAATAAAAATAAATGAAAAAAAAAAATAAAGCTAACAAGTGAAAAAAATAAATAAATAAAACAGTACCTATGATTTCAGTGAATCATGCCTGAACTTAAGGGCAAAAAAATGACCTAGGTAAAACCAACTAAGTACCCTATCTGGTTGGAGCTGCCAATAGCCATATTATTTCCTTTTTTCCCATGAAACTATGTCCAAGAATGAAACCACATAGAGGAAAGTAATACTAAGAAATGGAGAGAGAAGTCTGTGAGTCCCTTTCTGTTTTGTAAGTAAAGTTCATTTGTATCTTTTCTTTTTAGATTCCACATATAAGGGATGTCACTAGAGAATGAACTTACAGTTGCAGGGGAAGGATAAGGGAAGGGATAGTTAGGGAGTTTGGGATGGACATGTACACACTGCTCTGTTTAGAATGGATCACCAGCAAGGACTTACTGTACAGTGCAGGGAACCCTGCTCAGTATTATGTTGCAGCCTGGCTGGGAGGGGAGTTTGGGGGAGAGTGGACACATGTTTATGGATGGCCCCTCATGTTCACCTGAAACTATCACAGCATCGTTAACCAGCTAGATTCCAGTATGAAATAAAAAGTTAAAAAATAAATTCATTTTAAAAAGAAAAGGCAAGATAACATTTTAAAATATAATTTTGGGGACCGGGTCTAAAACCATTTTATAATTTTAAATTTCTGAGTTTTGTTAGCCAATAAATTCTCTTTGAATTTCAAGCCAGTTTGAGCTAGTTTACATCATTTATTTCACTGTCATGAGAGAAAGACTCCTGGTTAATACATATGCAAACATGATAAATATACAGTCTCCTTTAAGTTAACATAGAAATAAAGTTAGTGTGATATTAGGGCAACAATAAGATTTCTCCATTATGCTTTTCACTGTCTCTGGAACCTTAAAAATGACTTACATTGTGCTATTAAGTTCCTAAAATTGTATCATAAAATCTTATAAACATAAAAAAATAAACTAGATTTAAAATTCAAATATCCTAGAAAGAAGTAGTGCTATTATAGAAACTCACAGATGAGTGGGAAATTTCTAGATATGCTAAGGGTCTTTGACTGATAGTATAGGTCATAGAGAACAGACAGAAGAAAGGCTCTTTGCAACTTGGAAAATAAAAAAATCCCTTATGCAATTGCTTTAGTTCATTTAGACTTTTTTGGAATACACTTTTAGCCAATCTAGTTTACTAATGTCCAGTTTGTTACAATGCAGTCCAGTTCACTTTACTTTAGCAAATATTGAGACTTGGCTTTTTATTATTGTTACCCTTAGCTATTAACGAGCATATGAAAATCTACTGACTCATTAACAGGAGCGTTTTACCCTGAAAAAAATCTGCTCAATTTTGCTATTTAAACAGCAGTTTTTATGGAATTACATGAATTCTTTTAAAGGATTTAAGAGCAACAATTGTTGGATTATCATGGGATTCCCAGAGCATGTGTACCCAATATTATTTTGGAAATCAAACAGGAATCAGAGCAGCTGCACCAAATAGCATTTGGGATACGGTAGCTTTCATTTGTGCTTCAAAGTGTGTAAGCTTTGTTAACAATACCTTATAAACTCCAGCCTGGCACTACTCCTAGTAATCCAATCTATGTGAATCACTTCTCAATTATTTTTAAGTACTACACACATATATGCATGAATACACACACACACAAGCATGTCTCTAATCTTAAAGCTTTTAAATAGATTTAAATATTAATAAAACTAACAGCTCCAATAGTTTGACCATCTAATGTGAAGAGCTGACTCATTGGAAAAGACCTGATGCTGGGGAAGAGCGAGGGCAGGAGGAGAAGGGGACAACAGAGGATGAGATGGTTGGACGGCATCACCAACTCAATGGACATGTGTCTGAGCAAACGACGGGAGATAGCGAAGGACAGGGAAGCCTGGCTTGCTGCAGTTCACAGGGTTGCAAAGGATCCAACACGACTCAGTGACTAAACAAGAACAAAACTAACAGAGAATAATGTTCTTTGTCCAATTTAAAAGCAACAATGGACAAGAGACATGAAAATAGAAAAGATCTCAGTTGAACATGATTGTAATGTGTTCATTCCATACATGTTTAATTGATATTCTATGGCTTAGATTAATCTCAAATGGCAGGGTCTCACCAAGATCACCCATTCCATCCTTCTAGCATTACAAGCGAGAGGAGTGACAAGCAAAGTCAGAGCTTGAGCAGCAGGTAATGCAAACGATTGCTGGCAAGATTGGTAGCATTAAAGTAAAACCCTGTGGCCCAACTGCCTTTATTGTTGCAGCACTTTTAAGTGATTTGTTCTGCAGAAAACATCAGTTTTCTTCTGTTCACAAATCATTTTTCTATTGTCAGCATCTTATTTTATTTACAAAATTACTGCTGCTTCAATGATTTTTAACTTTTTAGAATTGCCAAAAAAGGAATTCTACCCTCTCCTGACCAAGGTGTGCATATACGTCTGAAACCAGGCCAACTGGACTTGTTCTCTCAGGAATTTGAACTCTCCTAGTTTGTGTGCAGAAAAGGAAAATGTTACAAATATTTTACAAAATTTTGATGGTTTCTTATAAAGTTAAGCATACCTTGCCCTATGACTCAGTGAGCTCACTCCTAGATGTTTATCAAAGAAAATGTAAAAATACGTCTACAAAACAATCTGTATGCAAATGTTCAAGACAGTTTTATTCAGAGTATCTAATGAATCCTATAACCACAACTGATGGACGGATAAATGAATTGTGGTAAATCCATAAAATGGAATACTCTTCCACAATAGAAGTAAATAAATTACTGATATATGCAATACATGAATGAATTTCAAAAATATGTTAAGTAAAAGAAGACTCAATCATAAATACTCCATAATTCCCCTTATAGGTTTCCCTGGTGGCTCAGTGATAGAGAATCTGTCTGCAATGTACGAGATGCAGGTTTGATCCCTGGGTTGGGATGATCCCCAGAGAAGAAAATGGCAACCTAGTTCAGTATTCTTGCCTGGGAAATCCCATGGACTGCAGCCCATGAGGTTGCAAAAGAGTTAGACATGACTTAGCAACTAAGCAACAATTCCACTTATATAACATTGTGGAATAAAAATAAAAAAAAATTAGAGACAGGAAACAGATCAATTGTTGCCAGGAGCTAGGAAAGGAGAAAGGGATCAGAGAGGCATGAGAAAACTGTATGAATAGGGAATACTCTAGATTATAAGGAATGTTTATATTGCTGTGGTGGATATGTGCTGTGTGCGCTAAGTCGCTCAGTCGTGTCCAACTCTTTGTGACCCCGTGGATTGTAGCCCACCAGCCTCCTGTCAACGGGGATTCTCCAGGCAAGAGTACTGGAGTGGATTGCCATGTGGTGGATATAGGACTATTTATATATGTATTGATCAAAAAGAAAATTCTGTAACTGGACTCTAATCTCTAATGCTTTTTAACTTATAAATTCCTTCTCACCTTTCAAGGTTCCGTTCAACCATCTATCACTTCTTTTGGAAGGCCCTTAATCCCTAACTTACCATTTCCATCTCTTTCTTCTCAAGCTCTTGTCACATATTTTATTTCTTACCTTATGGCACTGCATATGATTTTATGCCTTTCATTCTAGTCTGTCAGTACTCTGAGGGCAGGAATAACCTCTCATTTACTCCTTTTATCCAAGACATGTGTCATAAGTTTGCCATATGCAGGCACTTAACTCAAATTTTATTTAATGCATGAGAGATTAAGGGAATGAGTCAAGGCAAAACACAAATCCATGAGTTCATACAATTCTGAAACTATGAAAATATGAAATTACAAGGACATCTCTCACAGTTTAATGTGGGAAATGGAACTTGGGGCCAAAAAATAAGAATCATCATCTTCCTTTTACAGATGAATAGACTGAGAAGGTAAGATTAATCAACTTGGTCATGTGCACTATTCACAAGAAATCCAGATCTACATCTAGGACAATCTGACTCCAATGTCCCTGATTTTAGTTACTCTGCTTGGTCAGTGAGTTGAAGCCATGTCAGCCTGCTCATCCCCATTGGGAGATGCCCCAGGACAAGCATGAGGGCAGCTGTAGGGAGAAGGAAGAAAAGATGGATGAAAACACAGGGATGATGCATCTAGAAGCACAGAGAGGCCTGGGAGAATGCTGGGCTCAAGGAAGCCTGGAGAAAGAGGTGACTGGAAGATCAGAGGAGTGTGGGAGTTAATTCCACAACTCAGACTGCTCCAGGCTAGGAGAAAGTACAGGAAAAGGATACCAAGAAGTGCTGACTCCTCTGGGAGAAAGAAACTGGGTCAGAAGCAGAGAAACACAGCTCTGCACTAAGGGAAAGAGTCAGCTGCCAGAGGGAGGATCCCACAAGAACCTTTCAATTGTGTAACCAAAGATGAAGCTGATAAGCATAAATAATGAGTTCAATGAACTAGCAGTAGTTGGAAATAACAGTACAATGCACATGAGTTAGTAATAAAGCACAATCGCTTCCATGATGCTTGCATTCAAGCAACATCAGATTATCAGCAGGTGAACACGTGAGTGTAAGAAGCCTATCCACACGTCACTCCATGTCATTACTCATCCAGCAAATGTATTTGCAACTGTCATGTCTCAGGCACACAAACAGTCACCAGGGATAACAGGAAGAAAAAGAAATGGTCCTGTACTCAACAAACTCAGTGTTGCCACATGTCTCAAAGAAGAAAGAATAAGAGCGTCACACCATGCATCTCCTAGAGAACCAGAAGATTCTCACTCAGAAACAACACAGAAAAGCCACTCTAGGTATGTTTGGGAATTTTAAAAATATATTCGGGGATAGATTCATGGCTTACCAGAAATTCCAACTAAGGATGGAGCTAGTGCCACTTGTTAGGAAGCCAGAAAAAGTTTCTAAAAGCAGGAAGCGCCCAGCTAAGGGGCTTTCTCTGTTGGTCACAGTTCCTACAAGAAATCCAGAAAGTATGGATGGTGCTCAAGTCCTCATGTACTCCAGTAACTACTGGGCTCTCCAATAGATGGCACCATGCCTTACTGCCAAGAGTGAACATGGAAACATCTGAACATTCTCCTTAGTGCTTCTCATCCTGTGAATGGTAAAAGAGGCCGTGAGAACCACCTCCTTTCTACCCCACACCTACAGTTCCAAAGCCAGGACATGGCTATGAGAGGCTAGCTGCCTAGAACAAAATGTGCTGCAGCATGAGGAGGTTGTCTCAGCACTTGTTACCAAGAGCATCAGCTACAGAGAGCAGTCCCTGAGGTAGACGCAGTTTCCAGGGGAAAGATCAGTGGGTACAGACAACATTGTTCCACTTACTTACTCTTCCAATTTCTCCAAAGGCTAGCCTGATGTATTAGTCACTTACTTCTGTTAAACAAATCACAAGCTTAGTGGCTCAAAATAGCATGTGGGAATTCACAGTTCCCACTGTCAGGAGACCAGGCAGACTAGACTCTGCTCTGGGGTCCATCCCAAGGTTGCACTGAAGGTGTTTTTTCAGGGCTGGGATCTCACCTGAAGGCTCAACTGGGGAGAAATCTGTTTCCAAACTCACATGATTGTCGGCAAAATTCAGTTCCTTCCAGGCTGTTGGACTGAGGACTTCATTTCTTACTGGCTGTTGGCCAGAGGCCCCCCTTTCAAATCCAAGAATGCTCACCTTAATTTGAAACAATACCAGTAATAGTGTTACATGGGCAAAGGATGTCTTTTTGGGCTACAGGCCCAGATTATTTAAAGTGGGAGCAGATCTTTTTTGGGAAGTAGTAGCCATAGGTTTTCTTCCTTTTAATTTCTATACTGAAGAAATGTGAGTTTTATAATCATTCAACAAATATGTGTTTCTTTAAGAGTATTGTTTTAAGCTTAGGAAATACACTGGCATCAAAACAGAAAAAGCTGTGTCCTTAAAAAACCTACATTCCAGTAGGGGACAAGCTCCTAGATGATTTGGAGATTTGATCAAAGATTATATTTATTGTGTGTTTACTGGGTGCCAGACAATGGACTATTTTACATGCATTTTACCATTAAATATCTCTTCTACTCAATACACATATAATTTAATTTCCTTATATATTAGATAGGGCTTCCCAGATGGCTCTAAGAATCTGCCAGACAATGCAGGAGATGCAAGAGTTGCAAGTCTCTCTCTGGGTCAGGAACATCCCCTGGAGGGAAATGGTAACTCACTCTGGTTTTCTTGCCTGTGAAATTCTATGGGGGGCTACAGTCCCTGGGGCCATGAAGAGCACACTCTAGCTTAGCTTAACTTTATATATTAGATACTATTCTATATCCAGCTTAGAGTAACCTATCTGTGGTAGCCTAGTAAGCCGGGGGTATATATGTTTTGATCTCTGATCATTTTTGATTCCAAACTCTATAATTCACTAACTTTGACTATATACCACACTTAGTTCAGAGAGCCACCAGTTTGGGAAACACATGAACAGAACCATGAAAAAGATTAAAGTATTAGACGTTGACAAAGACCCTAATCAAACCTTAAACAGGCCTTGTCCTTGCGCCCTGTCAAAGCTCAGCTGAAGCAACAATTCTACTGGGTCCATTTAGTGAGAATCCCTCCACCCTCGATATCTGACCACTCCGCCTGACTTCAACAAGAATCGTCCCCTTCCCTTGATGCCTCCTCTCATCTTTTCCATCCATTGACTATAATACCCCTCTTTGTCCTTGCTGCATTCAAAGTTGAGTCTATCTCTCCCCCTTATGGTGAAATCTTGACGTCTATCACAACAGTTCTGAATGAAGTCTTCCTCTCCATTTTAACAAGTGTCTGAACAACTTTTTCTTTAAAAAAATATTAAGTATATCAGTATCTAGGAGGGCTAGGCAAACCAGAGATGGCTCAAAGAGAGGCCATTCATGATGAAGGAAGTTCGGTAGTTGATTTTTATTTGTAAACATGTGGTATGGACACTGAAATTGACTGTTGTGCATGACAGATTATAGACTCAGAGAAAGGAGGGACTCTTTTTATAACCATCCCTGGGGTAGAAAATATTAACCATGACGACATTTAATCACAGGATTCTACTGCAGATACAAGGATTCTGGAAGAGAAAACTGAGATATATAGGAACAGAGATCACAGACACTATAAAGCTTGATAATAAGGAGACAGTGGGGAATTGCATTGCGTTAGCAAAACCTCAGGGACCTGCATGGTGTCCCAATTATTCTGCTGATAAGAGACACAGTATCCTAAGTATTTCTCATGTAGCCTATTAGAACACTGTGTCACCTGGAATTAAAGATTGTAAGCAGAGCTGGATGCTCTTTCATTTGAAGGACATTAAAAAGGGTACCTAGAGAAAGAAACCAAACTCTGCAATCCAGAGAGCCATAGGGCATAACGCCTTTTTTTGTAGAAGAGTGCAAGTCTGGAGCAGGAGATAAAATGGATATTTTTTGGGAGCATAGCTACCAGGAGAATAATACTATGAACCTGGTATTTTCAAGGCTAATCAGGTATGGAAGACAGTAACAGGTGTTGCCCAATAGCATAAGAATAAGTAAAATATTCCGTTCAACCCCATGACTCCAGCAAAACAGTTCAGTTCAGTTCAGTCGTTCAGTCATGTCCAACTCTTTGTGACCCCATGGACTGCAGCATGCCGGGCCTCCCTGTCCATCACCAACTCCCAGAGTCCACCCAACCCCATGTCTACTGAGTGGGTGATGCCATCCAACCATCTCATCTTCTGTCGTCCCCTTCTCCTCCTGCCCTCAATCTTTCCCAGCATCAGGGTCTTTTCAAATGAGTCAGCTCTTCGCATCAGGTGGCCAAAGTATTGGAGTTTCAGCTTCAACATCAGTCCTTCCAATGAATACCCAGGACTGATCTCCTTTAGGATGGACTGGTTGGATCTCCTTGCAGTTCAAGGGGCTCTCAAGAGTCTTCTCCAACACCACAGTTGAAAAGCATCAATTCTTCAGCACTCAGCTTTCTTTATACTCCAACTCTCACATCCATACATGCCCACTGGAAAAACCATAGCCTAGACTAAGGGCTAATTCTAATAGGAGTTCTCAGAGTGTTCAGTAAATAGCTGGAAGCCATACTAAACAACAGACTGTCAGTAAAGGAGCCTCCACTTGTAAGTGGCTCCACGGTAAGCATGAATGGCATCATCACAAAGTAGTCATTCAGCAAATTCTAGGTGATGATGCTAGTCCAAGTGATTGCTAGTTTACAGGCTGGACTACCAGGTACAAGGTTTGTAGATGAAAGGATGACAAGCTGTTCTCGTGGCCTATTATTTGGGCTCCTAGGTTGAGGCACGGTTACAGTTGTCCTTGCTCATGGGAAACACAGATCTAGAAGTCACGCCCCACCCCCCACATGCTACATGAATTGCTTCCTGACAACTTCTCCTTAATCTCTGCCTCCTCCCTTGCACTCTGGACACTCCGGTCTTCGCTGTCATCTGAAGGGTCTGTGTAAACGCTGCCCCTCTAACATGAATGTTGACGTTTTTTCCCTATCACATCTGCTTGGTTAATTTCTGTTCTTCAGATTTTAAACTCAGACGTAATTTGCTCAGAAAAGCTGTCACTGACCTTCTGGATTAGCTTAGTTCTCCTTTTTTAATGATATTCTTAAAATTATGTGTTTCTCCTTTGCAGCTTGTATATGTGTGTGTTAGTCACTTAATCCTGTCCAACTCTTTGCAACCCCATGGACTGTAGCCCACCAGGCTCCTCTGTCCAGGGAACTCTCCAGACAAGAATACTTGAATGGGTTGTCATTTCCTTCTCCAGGGGATCTTCCGGACTCAGGGATCAAACCCAGGTCTCCTGCACTGCAGGCTGATTCATTACCATCTGAGCTACAGGAAAGTTTGCATCCTTATCATAGTTATAATTCCTGTGATTCCTTGATTAGCATCTCTCTCTCTTTAGAGAATGTAAGTTTTATATGGACATAAATATATTCTTGTCTTTTAAAATATGTATTTTGGGGGAGGAGCCAAGATGGCAGAGGAATAGGACGGGGAGACCACTTTCTCCCCTACAAATTCATCGAAAGAACATTTGAACGCTGAGCAAACTTCACAAAACAACTTCTGACCGCTAGCAGAAGACATCAGGCACCCAGAAAAGCAGCCCATCATCTTCGAAAGGAGGTAGGACAAAATATAAAAGATAAAAAGAGAGACAAAAGAGCTAGGGATGGAGACCCATCCCGGGAAAGGAGTCATAATAGAGAAAGTTTCCAAACACCAGGAAACCCTCTCACTGGCAGGTCTGGGGGAAGTTTTCGAATCTCGGAGGGCAACCTAACTGGGAGGAAAAATAAATAAAACCCACAGATTACATGCCAAAAAGCAACTCCCAGCAGAAAAGTAGCCCAGACACCCGCATCCACCACCAGCAAGTGGGGGCGGAACGGAGAGGAGCAGGCGGCATTGCTTAGGGTAACGACCAGGCCCGAATCCCCTGAGGGCAATTGGAGGGAGCAAACGTGAGATAGCAACTTAAACTGTGGGATAGCAAGAGAGAGAGAGAAAATTAACCGGCCGAACACGCTGCCGGCCCTTTGCAGAACAAAGGGACTGAGCAACTCCAGAGAAGAGCTAGCCTGCTGAGGACCGGCCCATCCCCCGCCAGAGGCAGGAGGCGGGGGGAGGGGCAAACTTGGCCCCAGAGACGGCACCCCTACCAAACTGCAAACAGTCTCCCAGTTTCTAACCAAAGACTTCCTGAGATTCTGGATGGTTGACATCTGCCAGGAGGGTCGCAGCTAAACACAAGGTGCACGCACCCGACTGGCGCGGGTGGAAACTGAGGCTGGGACCACGGAGGGGAGAAGGCGCACCTGGGGAGAGTGTGCCCGTCAAGCTCCTGGCTGCCTGAGCTGCTCGGGCTGGGGAAGGCACAGAACGCAGGCCCAACTGAGCCTGTGCTTTTGTGGAATACCTGAAAACGGGAACCGCACGCCACGCAGGGCCCGCTCCATATAGAGCAGCCAGGAGCCTGAGCAGTGTAGACGGGGAGAGCACATATCCGTGAGCGGGGGCAAACCCAAGGTGGCTGGAGACTGTGAGTGCTCCCCACACACATCGATATCTGTCTGCAGCGCCCCTCCCTCCCCGCAGCAGGACTGAACCAGCGAACCTAAACAAGATACCACCTCCGCCCACCTGTCTCAGGGCGGAAATTAGACACTGAAGAGACCGGCAAACAGCAGCCAAATAAACAAAGGGACCCTCTTCAGAAGGGACCGGTGCAACAGATTAAAATCCCTGTAGTTAACACCGACTACAATGGAAGGGGCCTACAGATATCGAGAAGTGTAAGCTGGATCAAGGAGCTATCTGAAACTGAACCGAACCCACACTGACCGCAACAGCTCCAGAGAAATTCCTAGATATGTTTTTACTTTTTTTTCCTTTTCTTTATTTTTTCTCTTTTCTTTTAAAATTCCCTATCACTCCTCCATTACTCCTTAACTTTCATTTTCATATATTTTTACTATTTTTTTAATTAGGAGAAAATTTTTTTTATTTTTTTCTCTTATTTTCTTTTAAAGTCCTCTATTACTCCTCTACTACTCCTTAATTTTCATTTTCATTTCACTATAAGCTTGCAAAATTAAAAAAAAAAAAGGATAAGACCTATTTTAAAACTGAACTTCATATATATTTCTAAAATTTTTTGTTTTTGTTTATGTTTTTAATATTGTATTTTTAAGAGTCTAACCTCTACTCTAGATTTTTAATCTTTGTTTTTCAGTATTTGATATCCATTTTGGACATTTAAGAATCCAATATTCAGTACCCATTTTTACTGGGGAGTGTGTTGATTACTCTCTCCCACTTTTGACTCTCCGTTTTCTACCTCAGAACACCTCTATTTCCTCCTTTCCCCTTCTCTTCCCAATCCAATTCTGTGAATCTTTGTGGGTGTCTGGGCTACGGAGAACACTCTGGGAACAGACAATTGTGTAGATCTGTCTCTCTCCTCTTGAGTCCACCTTTTCCTCCTCCTGCTCATCTCTATCTCCCTCCTCCCTCTTCTCTTCTTCATGTAACTCTGTGAACCTCTCTGGGTGTCCCTCATGGTGGAGAATCTTTTCACCATTAACCTAGAACTTTATTATCAGTGCTGTATAGTTGGAGAAGTCTTGAGACTACTGGAAGAATAAAACTGAAACCCAGAGGCAGGAGACTTAAGCCCAAAACCTAAGAACACCAGAAAACTCCTGACTACAGGGAACATTAAGTAATAAGAGACCATCCAAAAGCCTCCATACCTACACTGAAACCAATCACCACCCAAGAGCCAATAAGTTCCAGAGCAAGACATACCACGCAAATTCTCCAGCAACACAGGAACATAGCCCTGAGGGTCAACATACAGGCTGCCCAAGGTCACACCTAACACATAGACCCATCTCAAAACTCATTACTGGACACTCCATTGCACTCCAGAGAGAAGAAATCCAGTTCCACGCACAAAAACACCAACACAAGCTTCCCTAACCAGGAAACCTTGGCAAACCAATCGTCCAACCCCACCCACTGGGTGAAACCTCCACAATAAAAAGGAACCACAGACCACCAGAATACAGAAAGCCCACTCCAGACACAGCAATCTAAACAAGATGAAAAGGCAGAGAAATACCCAACAGGTAAAGGAACATGAAAAATGCCCACCAACTCAAACAAAAGAGGAGGAGATAGGGAATCTACCTGAAAAATAATTTAGAATAATGATAATAAAAATGATCCAAAATCTTGAAAACAAAATGGAGTTACAGATAAATAGCCTGGAGACAAAGATTGAGAAGATGCAAGAAATGTTTAATAAGGACCTAGAAGAAATAAAAAAGAGTCAATTAAAAAGGAATAATGCAATAAATGAGATCAAAAACACTCTGGAGGGAACCAACAGTAGAATAACGGAGACAGAACATAGGATAAGTGAGGTAGAAGATAAAATGGTGGAAATAAATGAAGCAGAGAGGAAAAAAGAAAAAAGAATCAAAAGAAATGAGGACAACCTCAGGGACCTCTGGGACAATGTGAAACGCCCCAACATTCGAATCATAGGAGTTCCAGAAGAAGAAGACAAAAAGAAAGGCCATGAGAAAATACTCGAGGAGATAATAGCTGAAAACTTCCCTAAAATGGGGAAGGAAATAGTTACACAGGTCCAAGAAACCCAGAGAGTCCCAAACAGGATAAACCCAAGGTGAAACACCCCAAGACACATATTAATCAAATTAACAAAGATCAAACACAAAGGACAAATATTAAAAGCAGCAAGGGAGAAACAACAAATAACACACAAAGGGATTCCCATAAGGATAACAGCTGATCTATCAATAGAAACCCTCCAGGCCAGAAGGGAATGGCAGGCATACTTAAAGTAATGAAAGAGAATAACCTACAACCTAGATTACTGTACCCAGCAAGGATCTCATTCAGATATGAAGGAGAATTCAAAAGCTTTACAGACAAGCAAAAGCTGAGAGAATTCAGCACCACCAAACCAGCTCTTCAACAAATGCTAAAGGATCTTCTCTAGACAGGAAACACAGGAAGGCTGTATAAACGTGAACCCAAAACAACAAAGTAAATGGCAATGGGACCATTCCTATCAATAATTACCTTAAATGTAAATGGGTTGAATGCTCCAACCAAAAGACAAAGATTGGCTGAATGGATACAAAAACAAGACCCCTATATAGGCTGTCTGCAAGAGACCCACCTCAAAACAAGGGACACATACAGACTAAAAGTGAAGGGCTGGAAAAAAATATTTCACACAAACGGAGACCAAAAGAAAGCTGGAGTCACAATACTCATATCAGATAAAATAGACTTTAAAATAAAGGCTGTGAAAAGAGACAACGAAGGACACTACATAATGATCAAAGGATCAATCCAAGAAGAAGATATAACAATTATAAATATATATGCACCCAACATAGGAGCACTGCAATATGTAAGGCAAACGTTAACGAGTATGAAAGAGGAAATTAATAGTAACACAATCATAATGGGAGACTTTAATACCCCACTCACAACTATGGATAGATCAACTAAACAGATAATGAACAAGGAAAAACAAACTTTAAATGACACAATGGACCAGCTAGACCTAATTGATATCTATAGGACATTTCACCCCCAAACAGTCAACTTCACCTTTTTCTCAAGTGCACACGGAACCTTCTCCAGAATAGATCACATCCTGGGCCATAAATCTAGCCTTGGTAAATTCAAAAAAATTGAAATCATTCCAGTCATCTTTTCTGACCACAGTGCAGTAAGATTAGATCTCAATTACAGGAAAAAAAATATTAAAAATTCAAACATACGGAGGCTAACTAACACGCTTCTGAATAGCCAACAAATCATAGAAGAAATCAAAATATGCATAGAAACAAAAATGAAAACACAACAACCCAAAACCTATGGGATACTGTAAAAGCAGTGCTAAGGGGAAGGATCATAGCATTACAGGCTTACCTCAAGAAACAAGAAAAAAGTCAAATAAATAACCTAACTCTACACCTAAAGCAACTAGAGAAGGAAGAAATGAAGAACCCCAGGGTTAGTAGAAGGAAAGATCTTAAAAATTAGGGCAGAAATAAATGCAAAAGAATCTAAAGAGACCATAGCAAAAATTAACAAAGCTAAAAGCTGTTTTTTAAAAAAACTAAACAAAATTGACAAACCATTAGCAAGACTCATTAAGAAACAAAGGGAGAAGAACTAAATTAACAAAATTAGAAATGAAAATGGAGAGATCACAACAGACAACACTGAAATACAAAGGATCATAAGAGACTACTACCAGCAGCTCTATGCCAATAAAATGGACAACTTGGAAGAAACGGACAAATTCTTAGAAAAGTATAACTTTCCAAAACTGAACCAGAAAAAATTGAAGATCTTAACAGACCCATCACAAGCAAGGAAATCGAAACTGTAATCAGAAATCTTCCAGCAAACAAAAGCCCAGGACCAGACAGCTTCACAGCTGAATTCTACCAAAAATTTAGAGAAGAGCTAATACCTATCTTACTCAAACTCTTCCAGAAAATTGCAGAAGAAGGTAAACTTCCAAACTCATTCTATGAGGCCACCATCACCCTAATTCCAAAACCAGACAAAGATGCCACAAAAAAGAAAACTACAGGCCAATATCACTGATGAACATAGATGCAAAAATCCTTAACAAAATTCTAGCAAACAGAATCCAACAACATATTAAAAAAATCATACACCATGACCAAGTGGGCTTTATCCCAGGAATGCAAGGATTCTTTAATATCTGCAAATCAATCAATGGAATACACCACATTAACAAATTGAAAGATAAAAGTCATATGATTATCTCAGTAGATGCAGAAAAAGCCTTTGACAAAATACAACACCCATTTAGGATTAAAACTCTCCAGAAAGCAGGAATAGAAGGAACATACCTCAACATAATAAAAGCTATATATGACAAACCCACAGCAAGCATCACCCTCAATGGTGAAAAATTGAAAGCATTTCCCCTAAAATCAGGAACAAGACAAGGGTGCCCACTCTCACCACTACTATTCAACATAGTTTTGGAAGTTTTGGCCACAGCAATCAGAGCAGAAAAAGAAGTAAAAGGAATCCAGAAAGGAAAAGAAGAAGTGAAACTCTCGCTGTTTGCAGATGACATGATCCTCTACATAGAAAACCCTAAAGACTCTACCAGAAAATTACTAGAGCTAATCAACAAATATAGTAAAGTTGCAGGATATAAAATTAACACACAGAAATCCCTTGCATTCCTATACACTAACATGAGAAAACAGAAAGAGAAATTAAGGAAACAATACCATTCACCATTGCAACAAAAAGAATAAAATACTTAGGAGTATATCTACCTAAAGAAACAAAAGACCTATACATAGAAAACTATAAAACACTGATGAAAGAAATCAAAGAGGACACAAACAGATGGAGAAACATACCGTGTTCATGGATTGGAAGAATCAATATTGTCAAAATGGCTATTCTACCCAAAGCAATCTATAGATTCAATGCAATCCCTATCAAGCTACCAATGGTATTTATCACAGAACTAGAACAAATAATTTCACAATTTGTATGGAAATACAAAAAACCTCGAATAGCCAAAGTAATCTTGAGAAAGAAGAATGGAACTGGAGGAATCAACCTGCCTGACTTCAGGCTCTACTACAAGGCCACAGTCATCAAGACAGTGTGGTACTGGCACAAAGACAGAAATACAGATCAATGGAACAGAACAGAACAGAAAGCCCAGAGATAAATCCACGAACCTATGGACACCTTATCTTCAACAAAGGAGGCAAGAATATACAATGGAAAAAAGACAACGTCTTTAACAAGTGCTGCTGGGAAAACTGGTCAACCACTTGTAAAAGAATGAAACTAGAACACTTTCTAACACCATACACAAAAATAAACTCAAAATGGATTAAAGATCTAAATGTAAGACCAGAAACTATAAAACTCCTAGAGGAGAACAAAGGCAAAGCACTCTCCAACACAAATCACAGCAGGATCCTCTATGACCCACCTCCCAGAATATTGGAAATAAAAGCAAGAATAAACAAATGGGACCTAATTAAATTTAAAAGCTTTTGCACAACAAAGGAAACTATAAGCAAGGTGAAAACACAGCCTTCAGAATGGGAGAAAATAATAGCAAATGAAGCAACAGACAAAGGATTAATCTCAAAAATATACAAGCAGCTCCTGCAGCTCAATTCCAGAAAAATAAATGACCCAATCAAAAAACGGGCCAAAGAACTAAACAGACATTTCTCCAAAGAAGACATACAGCTGTCTAACAAACACATGAAAAGATGCTCAACATCACTCATTATCAGAGAAATGCAAATCAAAACCACAATGAGGTACCATTACACATCAGTCAGAATGGCTGCTATCCAAAAGTCTACAAGCAAGAAATGCTGGAGAGGGTGTGGAGAAAAGGGAACCCTCTTACACTGTTGGTGGGAATGCAAACTAGTACAGCCGTTATGGAGAACAATGTGGAGATTTCTTAAAAAACTGGAAATAGAACTGCCATATGACCCAGCAATCCCACTTCTGGGCATACACACTGAGGAAACCAGATCTGAAAGAGACACGTGCACCCCAATGTTCATCGCAGCACTGTTTATAATAGCCAGGACATGGAAGCAACCTAGATGCCCATCAGCAGACAAATGGATAAGGAAGCTGTGGTACATATACACCATGGAATATTACTCAGCCATTAAAAAGAATTCATTTGAATCAGTTCTAATGAGATGGATGAAACTGGAGCCCATTATACAGAGTGAAGTAAGCCAGAAAGATAAAGACCAATACAGTATACTAATGCATATATATGGAATTTAGAAAGATGGTAATGATAACCCTATATGCAAAACAGAAAAAGAGACACAGATGTACAGAACAGACTTTTGGACTCTGTGGGAGAAGGCGAGGGTGGGATGTTTTGAGAGAACAGCATCGAAACATGTATATTATCAAGGGTGAAACAGATCACCAGCCCAGGTTGGATGCATGAGACAAGTGCTCGGGTCTGGTGCACTGGGAAGACCCAGAGGGATCGGATGGAGAGGGAAGTGGGAGGGGGGATCGGGATGGGAAATACATGTAAATCCATGGCTGATTCATGTCAGTATATGACAAAAACCACTACAATATTGTAAAGTAATAGGCCTCCAACTAATAAAAATAAATGGAAAAAAATAAAATAAAATAATGTGTAATGGAAAAAAAATAGATATATATATATATTTTTGCACATTAGTATCTCTCTTGCACATAACAACACTTGAAAACAACCCAAAAATGAATGGCTGAATTAGCTAATGAAATACAATTACTGTACCTTTATATTAATAGCTAAACATGCTTCTTTGTTTTAAGCATTGACTATAGCTCAGAACTATCACTAATAATGGTAATGAATGGTGATGGGAAGCATCTGTTGGACCCACCATGAGTAGTACCCACTGCCAGATCCAAAGAATAGAGTATACCACGCTCAGTAAAGTGCTTCAACAAATTCATCTGATCCTTACCACCAATAAAGGTTGGTAATAATGCCATTTCCTCATTACAAATTTGACACACTATAGGCTACAGGGGAAATTATTTATTAAATGCTATGGAGCTATTAAATGGTGGAACAGTGCCTTTGACCCAAGTTCTTTGAGTCCTAGTCCATTTTTCAGAAATAGCAGTGAGTTCTTATATTCTGAAACTATAAATGTAAAATATTTCATTATGGATATCTCATAAATAAAGTCTTTAAAATATAATCAGTGTACCACTATAAACTTACTCATTGCATAAACAGATAAATTTCACACTTTCAGCCCTCCTATTCTTGTCTTTCATTTACATATTCCAATGTAATGTTTATTTGAGACACAATATTAGGCAAAGAAACTTCCCAACTAGGTTGTGTACTATAATACCTGGAGAGAGCTTAATACAAATACAGAGGAACAGTCAGCACTGTAGATGAACATTTGGCATCATTGTTAATGGTGATACCATGATGTACAAGGTACAGTCCCTACATTAAATGAACTTAGAGTTTAATAACATATATGTGTGTGTTTATTAAAATTTTACGTAAAAAAGTAATATGGGTAAGACCTTAAGTACTTTGAATTCTGACAGATCTGAGTTCAAATCCCAGATTCGCCAATCACAATGTGAGGGAAGTTAGTTTCTAAGCCTCAGTGATTTCATCTATAAATGACAATGTAATAACCAACCTCATAGGATTATATCTAATTTATATTAGCAATCATTCAAAAATGGAAACAATAGTAAGATACCACTTAATATAGGTACTGCATTACATGAAAATTCAAAAAAAGAAAAGCTACATTTATCATAAAGGGTCATTATCATGAATGCCCAGCCATTCATATGAAGCTGTATTAATATTGACAAATTAAAAAGTATGAGACAAATTATTTATTTTTTCAAAGAATCACTTTCAGCTTCAGAATAGTACCCAAAATATTCCATCTTACATGTTTTGTGGGGACTTCGCTCAGGAAATCACACTGTACTACTTTCTATAGAGGTGATGCCAGACCCCACCATCTAAGTTGCCACTGTGATAAGGAAATTATTAAAGATTCAGATAAACCGAGCAGAAATAAAGGATGCCATTTACAAGGGAATGTCACACCATAATTGAATTCTAAAGCCATAATTCCTGACAATAATTGAGTTGTTAATGGCTCTAAAAGAACTTGCTCCAGAATGGTCAAGTCCCTCCTGACCAACTTGCCACCTGCTACCCCATCTTATGATATTTAACCATTTGATTTTCTCTGCTCCTGCTTTATTTTTACTTCAAAACTGTAACTGCATATTTCTAAGTGCTATTTTAAATGCTCTTAATTTTAAAACAAACATAAGAAAGATGTTCATTCATGTCATTCTTATCAGAATATTACTTGCTTACTTTTAGTAGATGCACAACAGTAGCCAACTATTAATATGAGGTCCTCATTTAATCTCATTCATTTTTCATCGATCAAGGCTTGACTGATTATTCACTCCATGCATGAAGAAATGTTGCAGGTGTTAGGAAAACAAAGAGTAATGGATTGATTCTACTATTTCTTCTTTTTAATATAATTGAGATTCAATATAATTTTCCAATATTATTTCATTTAGGATCTTTTTTAATAATCATATTATTAATATAAAAATAATATTAGTTTGGCTCAGATCTGGGAGATTAATGTGAGGAAGATAGTGGATACAATTGACAAACTGCATGAAAGAAAACAAATTTAGAACATAATTTATTGCTAACATGCAGATACAGTTTAAGAGTTTGGTTTTAATGTTAGCAATGTGAACTACTGAAACAAACTCAGAATATCGTTCACACTGCATAAGTGTTCCTTTTTTTAATGAGAAAGGGAGGAAAGGGGGGAAATTTATAAGTGAATATTACTCTAGGTATCACACATATATTTTATGACGTATTATTCAGAAGCATCCAGGATTGTAATTAAGATAACCTCCACTTTAACAAAGGAGAATAGTAATGTTCTAGAAAAGCAGATAACTTGCCTAATATCCTTCTGTTACATGACAGAGTTGAGAATGGCATGCACAGCCGTCTGGCTGCATAGCCCAGGCTCTTTCCACTCCACCATATTGCCCCATATGCAGCAGAAATGAGATAAGCAAGCCTTTGACAACAGAAAGAAATTTTAAAATGTTAAGTTTCAGGCATTTAAAATGTATTTATATGGGAATGATGTTTACAAGTATAAAACATCTTCCAAGCATTTATTGGATTTTAATTACCTTGTTAGAAATGGTAACTAAACATTATCCTTTACAAGAATGGATTTTCAAGAAAATGGATTTTCTTATCCTTTACAATAATGGATTTAGTTTTCTAGACATTTGAGCAGTGCTTTTATTGTTCCCAGCCTCATACAATCAACACTAAATTTATCTGCCTCCTTTGGAGTCTCTCATTTGTCAAAGCGACCCAAGGCTTCCCTGGGGCGTCACACTGAGACAGTTTCCTTCCCAAGTGGTGTCTAGGCACCATCTGCATCAGAGTCACTTGTGAAACTGAAAGCAATTCAGCCCCACTGAATACTTGAGAAAGGGACCTGGAAATCGGCATTTTATCAAGTTCCATAAATTTCTCTTATACAGGTGGCTCCTGAAGAACCTGATTAAGCTGAAGGTTAACATACCCCGAAGTATGAGAACCACTTATCAGAGGCAGAGAAAATGGCTCAATGTTAGTGATTATTCAATTTCGTTTCAGAATGGCAAATGGGAAAAAAAAATACTTCTGGTCATATTTATTATTGATATGATCATCACTCTTGGAGATGGAGACTGCAAATAATATTTAAACACTCCCAAATCTAACAGCTGACATGGTATTAATTAGTCCTACTATGACTTCTGAAAATATTGAATATTTCACGGCAACATAAAATTTGTGTAATAAAAAACAGATGCATTACTTAAAATGTTGACTCCCCATTTTAATTATTACCTTAAATAAAAACAGCTAAAAATGAAGCTCTCCTTTAACTATGGTCATTTAGAAATGTTACCTTTATGATAAACCCTTACCTCAGTTTACCTTCTTATTCATTTTTCACTGCATCTAAGCACCAGGATAGTGTTTCTACAATCAGCTCTTGGAGAAAAACATCTAAGTATAGTTCATTGCTACAGTTGCTAAGGTAACCACCATCTGCTAGTCCCTTAAAAGTCTGAGTTCACAGACATCTTAACCCACCTTCCTGAAACATCCAACATAAAAGCCACTGCCTAGAGAAATTTGGGTTCCCGTGTATTGGTTATACATCTCAGACTAGAGAGCCTATGGCATCAAAAGAGGTTGATATTTTTAGTTTACAATCTTCATTGCACTTCAAACATCAGTAGAAGACTAGCTATGTTCTAAAATGGTTCTCGAATGAGCTCATCTTGATTCATTCAGTAATTTTAGCACTGCTTTGGCTTGAACACTGGTACATAATGTTGAGCTTTCTGAGATTTTTTTTTTTCCTGGCAGCTGATGTTCAAGACATGAGAATAACATATTTTGCTTGGAAAAGCAGCAGCAGTTTCAGCAGGAAATGTTATCTTATTTCAGACTCGTTAATACTTGGAAATAGCCTCCTCAGTGTGTTGAGATCTTCCATATTTCTACTGATAAGGTCTTTAGTAATGTTCTTAACCCTGTTTCCTCCTTAATCCTTCAGCTGTGCTGTGCTAAGTCGCTTCAATAATTTCTGACTCTTTGTGGTCCTGTGGACTGTAGCACACCAGGCTCCTCTGTTTATGAGGGTGCTCCAGGCAAGAATACTGAGTGGGTTGCCAGGGGATCTTCCCAATCCAGGGATTGAACTTGCATCTCTTATGTCTCCTGCATTGGGAGATTCTTTACCACCAGGGCCACCTGGAAAGCCCACTGCTGTTTCAGTCTTAAATCCTGAACTTCCCCTCTTTTACACTTCTTATTATCTTGGTTTCATCCTAGGCCCTTCCAGAGAAAGCTACAGAACTATGGAACTTCAGTCCACTGATAATTCAGATTTTCTGATTTCTGTTGGCTTCTAATAATGTCTTAGAAGTCCTTTCATTCACCCCATATTGCTTACAGAACACACTGTTTAGAGTAGTCAGCAAAACTCTTGCTTCTTTGCCCCCACCCCTATACATCCCAATTTCACCAAATTTCTCTTTTCTTATACTGCTTCTCCTTTTTCGTTACCCATCAGTCCTTAATATTCTCTAGAATTTAACGTCCATTAACTTCCTTCTACTGAAAATTCATTCTCCAAAATCTTGCATTTGCAACAAATCATTTTTTTGTAATAACTGTGCTTTATCTGAACATTGGTTTTTATAATACTTCACTCTTGTTCCGTCTCTCACTCTGTCTCCCTCAGCTACTGATTCTTCAATAAAAATTCAACTGAATATTCATTATGAATCTATTACTATCCTGTCACTAGACGAGACCTTAGAGATGAAACAGTGAACAAGATAAGGTCTTTATCCGCAGGGAAGGAAACAATAAAAAGGTAATCACAGTATTAAGAAAAAAATAGCACAGGCTACAGCAAGCTCATAGAGTAAGCAAATCTAACCTAATCCAGGAGTCAGGAATGGTCTTGAGGAAGAGCCTGAATGCTCCTTAATCAAACAGCATTTGCACCATCTCTTAACCTAATTGATAAGTGTTTCATGTAAAGTTTTATCACTCATAAAAACTATAAGTACATCAATGTTGTTTTAAACCTTGTGGACCAACAATAATTATGTGGGAGAAGTGGATGGAAAGAAAAATTTCAAGAAGAAAAAATAACTTAAATTTGAGCTTGCAAATATACTATTTAAATGGATATCAGTGGGTTTTCATTTGCTATCATATTTATATTTCACTGGATATAATTAAAAGTGTGATATAGCAGTTTTATGTAAAATCAATAGTTATGATATACTGAAAACTTTATCCTTATAAGATACAATGAAAAAGATGTGGTCTAGCATACATTTTTTATAAAAATAATTTTGAGGGAATACTCAGTCCAACAGGTTAAAAACACTAAATGACATAGTGATGTTCTTTACAAGTTGTTATTATGCAATAGGGTAATCGATTCTGTCCTGATCCACAAGTAGCTTATAATCAAGAAAGGCATTATCATCTCTTTAATAGAGAAAGTTCAGGGAACCTACCTAATTCATATTAGCATTCAGTGGTAATATGGATTCAGCCTACGAATCCAGTTTTCTTCATGATCATCCTAGCATCATGCTAGAATGATTCCATATGCTGTTCTTTTTTTTGGCTCATACTTGGCCTGTGACTGGGCAAATAAATAGTCCATTTAAAGCTCTGGCAGATATAAGCTTGATTAATTAAGTCTCTTTCATTATCTCTAGGCATTTCCTAGGTCGATTTCCCATCTCTTGATTGTCCACAGATTCAGACATTTTAGGTGTTTTCAGATCTTGGATTCTCAGAAATGAGTTTGGGATGGACCCAGAAGTGGAAGGATAAAGTGTACACTCTAGGACTGGTTGATAAATATGGGCTCCACAGAGCTTTCTTCCATATGTGCATGCACACACACATCCTTTCTCATATATGAGCTTATAATGTGTCCAAATAATGAAGAACATCCCTAATAAAAATCAAATAGCAGACCTAAGATAATAAAATGCACCAGGCCACTTCTTTCAGCTTTTGTAACTGATTATCTGTCATGGTAACAAAAAAGAAAGAAAGAAAACAAAAGGAGGAAAGAACATTGCATATCAATTGCTCATGTTCTTCCAGCCTGGAGGTATAAAATCAGAAAACTAGGTTGACCAGAGATAAGACTCAGAAAATGTTAGTAAGAAAAAACAAATTTTCTATACATATGAAGTCATATTGTATATATTAAACTTACACAATGCTGTATGTCAATTATATCTCAATAAAACTGGAAAAAAATAAAAAGGAGATTTTTAACCAGACTGAAGTGTGCATATGCAGGAAATTATGGATGCAGTACAAGAAGTACACTGTCCAGTGGCTCATGGGATAGTGAACATGAAAAGGTTGTTATGGAAAAGAGACCCCACTAAGAGGCAGTATTGCATTTTAGACACGTACATACTATTAATTTTGTTTCTTTCTTTTTAATTCTCCTATAACTGCTTGTGTATTACAACATAAACTCTAATAAGAACAGATCTGAGCTTTGAAAATTTCATCAGAGCCTTTATGAACAGCTATTTTAAAAGAGTGTTTGAAATAGAGAAATAGGCAGTAAGGCATATTAAGAGCTTGTTGTGAAGTCAGATGGATCTGGTTAAAATACTGGCTTCTCTCCACCATGTACTTATTATCTGGGATATGTTATCTCAGCCATCTAAGCACAGTGTCATCATCTATAAATGGGGACAATACTACAATGAAATAATATATACAAAGTATTCAGCAGTCATGGATGCTATGTGTGGACTCATCATTAATTCTGAGGCTTAAAATAGCCTTTGAAATTAAAGTCTAGTTATTCAAACATTTGCACTTGTGTTGGGAGTATGTTAACAACTGAGTTAGATTACCTGTCCCTGAATGCACCGAATGGACAAAGAAAGGAAGGTTATCACCTGTGATGCGACTGGGAACAGCAGACGGCACACTTGTTAGGAAGCCTGTCTCACAAGAACTAAGGACGTGCTCAGTTACTTGACATTTTCACAGCATGTCACACATCCATCTAGGAGGCACAGTGGGAAGATGCACGCACATTTACATATTGGGATTCCTCAATAACCCATTCACAAAATAGCCATTTTTCAATTAAAGCAGAGGAAGAACAGAGGCTCTAAATAAGTACAAAGTGATACTAATTAAGAATTCCAGCTTCAGAAATCTTGAAAAATAACAGTCATGTTAGAGGATTAACATTAACTGATTTCAGGACTTACTTTAAAGCTAAAGTAATCATAATAGTCTGGAACTGACATAAAGGCAATCAATGGAATAGAGTCCATAAATGATCCAAATGCCTTTTGACAAAGGTATCAATGGAATTCAATGGGGAAAGGAAAGTTGCTTTTTTTTTTTTTTGCTAGAGTATGCATGTGTACATATGTGTGTATATATATATATGTGTATATATATATATACACACACACACACATGCACACCAAGTCTAGATCACAGAAAATGCAAAAACCATACTATGAAGTAAAAATCATACTACAAAGTTCACTGAAGGAAACATAGGCAATTATATTTGTGATAATTATCCCTGTGACCAATCAGGAGAAGATTTCTAAGTAGAACAAAAAAAGAACAAACCATAAAAAATTATAATAAACTTGATTTCACTGGACTTAAAACTTCTGCTCATTGAAAGACACCATTAAGAAAATGAGAAATCAAATCACAAAGTGAGAAAATATTGGCAATATATAAATCATACACTTGGATCCAGATTATCTAAACAATGCCTACAAATAAATACTAATATGATTATCAAACAAGTAAGTTAAAAAAGGGCAAAAGACTTGACACTTGAGAAGACTGTACATTGGAGTGAGAACACATGAAAAATGTTCAGCATAACCATCAAGGAAATAGAAATAAAAACCACAAGAAGATATCACTTCAAACTCATTAGAATGGCTAAGTTTAAAGTGTGATTAGCATTTAATGTGGAAGAGAATGCAGAGCAATGGCACATGGAAATATAAAATTGCTCTACATCTGTGGAAAATCATGAGGCAGTTTCTAATAAAATTATAAATACAGCTACCTTATGATCTATTAATTCCACTCCTATGTATTTACCCAAAATAAATAAAAGCATGTCTCCCAATACTTATACATGAATATTCATGGAAATCTTATTCATAATAACCTAAAACTGTAAACAACCCAGTCATCCATCAATAGGAAAAAGAATATAAAACTGCAACATATTCATACAATGGAGTACTATGCCACAATAAAGAATAAACTTCTGATGCAGGGCAAAGGAATGAATCTCAAAAATGTTATTCTTAGGAGAATCCAGACATAAAAACATATCTACTGTATAATGGGCTTCCCTTGTGACTCAGCTGTTATAGAATCTGCCTGCAATGTGGGTTGAGCCCTGGGATGGGAAGATCCCCTGGAGAAGGGAAAGGCTACCCACTCCAGTATTCTGGTCTGGAGAATTCCGTAGACTGTATAGTCCATGGGGTCACAAAGAGTTGGACACGGTTGAGCAACTTTCACTTGCTCATTGTATAACACAATACTGCAGTGTTCAAGAACAAACAAAATCATTCTATGAAGCAAGAAATCAGAGGAGCCATTGCCTCTGGGAGAAAGGGGGATAAACTGGAAAGATGGCAATGCTGTGTATCCTAACTGAGGATGTGGTTACATGAGTGCATACACTTATCCGAACTCTGCAAAATACACTTAAGATCTGTGACTGTTTGAAATTAATGCCAGCAAAAAAGGATAAAATATCCAATTGAACAGAATACTTGCATCAGAACCTACTGACAAAAAAGTGATCATTTAACACATTTCACTGCTCTTACCTTTTCTGAACTGCAAATCCCACTCACATGAAGGTATTCAACACAGGTGAGATTCTTTTTGAGTTAAAATTTTAAAACAGACATTTCTGTAAGAAAATACGCCTTTATCATACTGAAAATACCAACTGGCTCCTGTCCTATTGCTTTGTGCTCTATTTCCTAGGACTCACAGTATGGGGAGCGTGTGTAATTTCCCGGGCTCTGTCTCGCAGCAACAAAGATTTGAAATGGCGGACCAGTGTTACAGCTCAGAGTTTTATTCAGCAAAGTTTACAGCTCAGAGTTTTATTCAGCAAACAAAGAAGAGAACACCCTCGGGGCATGAGGGCCTGCGACCCCAAAAGAGAGGCCTCAGTCCATCCTGGCTCCCTCTTTTTATAAGCTTCATCTCCTCCCCCGTGAGCCTGCCCTATGCAATTTAGGGACAGCCCGAAAGGGGGCGTGTTTGCCCCACAGGAAGTTCTCATTCCGGTTTGCAGTTTTTCCTTTGTTCTCTTTTCCCAGGCTTTTCCCTTTCTTTGTCTTTAGCCACTGCCATCTTGGACTCCTTTTTCCTGTTCTACCTACCTAACAATAGGAATGCCAAAGATTTCCTGGGCCAGAATTCCTACCCACTAAAGGTCTAAAGGTTTGATAGAATTGTCATCGCCAACAGAAACTACTGTTACCTACCTGCCTTTCAACAAAAAGACATGCAAAGTGTGTTTTTATTATTTGGGCGCTATTTTAACGAGGCTTTCAATTTTATTGTTCAAAAGGGAGACGAAGCAAGGTGGGGAACCCCTGCTTTGGACTGAAATCTTTTCAGAATTAAAAGATAACTAGGATAAAGTACTTGCCTGATAAGTTACCAAGCCATCTTGGAAATAATAGCAATAAAAAAATACTATGTATATCTAGGTATGTAATAACAACTTCAAAATATAATTTTTTTAAAAGATAAAAACCCATTGCCAGAAATCTGACAAAGAATGTGAAAAAAATTCTTATAATCTGAGTCAACCTTGATAAAAAAATAAAAAGAAAAGCTATTTTAATAAATTCTTGCCTCCACAAGATGAAAAATGGCAGTCAGTACTTATCCTGCCTGTCCACATTCAATTCATCAGATTCTATTGTGTACCCTGACCCCTTCTCCTAGCATTTACCCTTATCTCCTATCTGAGGGCAAAAGGTCAAGATGCTCTTAAATTTTCATTTGCATACATATGGAGATATTTCATCTTCTATCGTCAACCATTTTCCACCTATCTTAGAAGAAAAGTTTCCTGAAAATCAATAAGGGGCACCAAGAAGTAAAGGTACCTCTTCTTTAGCTGAATTTGGAGCTAATTGAGAAATAAGACAAAAATCAATTAAGTCCAAAATCTCATCTTTCTTACTGTTGAAGTAAACATCGGAGACAACGTCTAAAGTGTAAGGGTTAATTAAAGCTTCTACATATTATCAAAAATCAAAACTAAGCAGTCTTATCAAACCAGTCGTAACAATAATTTTAAAAAAACAAACAGAGAAGGAGTCACAACAGAAAGGAAAGAGAAAGAGGGGGCTATAAACACCCAGTTTGTCAAATTCACAAATTAAGTAAATTATGTCTCCTTCTTCCCCTAGGGGAGTACTGGGTAGAAGGTGGAAAGAAGCAGTATTAGTATTCCCCGATAAGTACTCTCCCCTCATGGAGGGAAATAGCACCACTGGGTGGGAGAGTAGTACATCCCTATTTTCCACTCCACCCCTGCTGTACCCTTCCCTAATGACATAAAAATATCTGTGCTCAAGTTTTATCTGGGTCACATGCAGATATGGTAGCTTTCAGTTCAGTTCAGTTCAGTCGCTCAGTCGTGTCCGACTCTTTGCGACCCCATGAAATGCAGCACACCAGGCCTCCCTGTCCATCACCAACTCCCGGAGTTTACTCAAATTCATGTCCATCGAGTCGGTGATGCCATCCAGCCATCTCATCCTCTGTCGTCCCCTTCTTCTCCTGCCCTGAATCTTTCCCAGCATCAGGGTCTTTTCAAATGAGTCAACTCTTCGCATCAGGTGGCCAAAGTACTAGAATTTCAGCTTCAACATCAGAACTTCCAGTGAACATCCAGGACTGATCTCCTCTAGGATGGACCGGTTGGATCTCCTTGCAGTCCAAGGGACTCTCAAGAGCCTTCTCCAACACCACAGTTCAAAAGCATCAATTTTTTGGCGCTCAGCTTTCTTCACAGTCCAACTCTCACATCCATACATGACTACTGGAAAAACCATAGCCTTGACTAGATGGACCTTTGTTCGCAAAGTAATGTCTCTGCTTTTCAATACGCTATCTAGGTTAGTCATAACTTTCCTTCCAAGGCATAAGCGTCTTTTAATTTCATGGCTGCAGTCTCCATCTGCAGTGATTTTGGAGCCCCCAAAAATAAAGTCTGACACTGTTTCCACTGTTTCCACATCTATTTCCCATGAAGTGACGGGACCAGATGCCATGATCTTAGCTTTCTGAATGTTGAGCTATAAGCCAACTTTTTCACTCTTCTCTTTTCACTTTCATCAAGAGGCTTTTTAGTTCCTTTTCATTTTCTGCTATAAGGGTGGTGTCATCTGCATATCTGAGGTTATTGAAATTTCTCCCGGCAATCTTGATTCCAGCTTGTGCTTCTTCCAGCCCAGCGTTTCTCATGATGTACTCTGCATATAAGTTAAATAAGCAGGGTGACAATATACAGCCTTGACGTACTCCTTTTCCTATTTGGAACCAGTCTGTTGTTCCATGTCCAGTTCTAACTGTTGCTTCCTGACCTGCATACAGGTTTCTCAAGGGCAGGTCAGGTGGTCTGGTATTCCCATCTCTTTCAGAATTTTCCACAGTTTATTGCGATCCATGCAGTCAAAGGCTTTGGTATAGTCAATAAAGCAGAAATAGATGTTTTTCTGGAACTCTCTTGCTTTTTTGATGATCCAGTGGATATTGGCAATTTGATCTCTGGTTCCTCTGCCTTTCCTAAAACCAGCTTGAACATCTGAAAGTTTACAGTTCACACATTGCTGAAGCCTGGCTTGGAGAATTTTGAGCATTACTTTACTAGTGTGTGAGATGAGTGCAATTGTGCGGTAGTTTGAGCATTCTTGGCATTGCCTTTCTTTGGGTTGGGATACAGTAGCTTTAGTACCTTTCATTTTCTCTCTCCCTCTTATCAGTTAATCTCTGCTTTCCTTATACCTCCTGGCTTCCTTGCTCCTTCAGTGCAATAGTACGTAATCTCTATTGCTAAAAACCTTTCCCTTCACCATGTACCCTCTTGCATCTATAAATTGTCTCCTTGCATTCTCAATTCAGCTTCTGAAGAACAGATACATGATGCTTGCCCTCACACTGCCCGTTGCTTTCCCATCCGCTGTAATCTGGCCTTCCTGCCATCCACCCACTGACAGTTTGGTACCTCAAGTCAACAACTCTCTCTGAGTTATCAAAGCTACTGAGTGTATATCACTCCTGTTCCCACTGCACTTTTCACTGACACTGTTGCCATCCTTTCCTTCTCCAAGATACCTCTTCGCTGTCTTTTCAGACAGTGTCTTTTCCAGCCTCCTTCACACCTTTCAGGCTGTGGCATCTCTACTTTCCCAGAAGTTCCTCCTCTTCTTCCGCTGGCTGGAGTTCTCCATGTCCCATCTCTAGCTTTCTCTTCTCACACGGTTTCCCCTTTCTCAGTGGGCTCTTTCACCACCGTGGAGTCAACTATTTTACTTAAAAATGGATAACTCTCAATTTTTTAAAAAAAATGTCCTTTGAGTCTCTCTTCTGATTCCCAGACTCAAATACTTATTTCCCATCTATAAACACGACAGGGTCTGAAAGAAATGTACCATCCTGTTCACCAACTTGTATGTGTTCTATCTTAGTGAATGCCATCAAACTCTACCCATGCATTTGTAAATGTTCCTCAAGACTGAACCGCTCATTCATCTCATTATCTTCATTCAGGACCTATCAGGCCTCTTCCTAATATTATCCTATGTTTCATGGTTTCCCCAGAATCTCCATTAGGTCCCTAACATTAGCAGAGGCCTCTACCATCTCTTACTTAGATGGTTTTGATATTTGAAAGCACCACCTCAGTCATACCTACATTGTGCTCAGGACCTAAATTAAGAAGAGCTAAACATAAAGTCCTGAACTGGGATTAAAAAGAAAGAAAAAGAGCTAGAGCTATTGAACTGCAAATTCAAATGAGTTACCATTGAATGGTAACTGCTCAGAGGTCTCTATATAGACACAATCTCATTTAAGATGCCTTTGGTCACAAGTAAAGGAATGCAAATGCAAACTTTTTTTTTTTTTTTTTTTTAAGTTTTGGAGTTACCTAAAAGATAATGAGATACTTAAAGAATCTCAAAGGAAGCAGGACCTCAGGAGGCTCTAGAAACAAGCCAGAAAGCCTTCAGGAAATCTGGGCACATTCTCTTCAACTCTCCTCTCTTGCCTCGCCATCCTTCTGTTTACTTCTGATTTCTCTGTGACTAGATTCCTCTCCTTCTGAGGGTACCATATGGCATAAGATGGCTGAGGTACTGCTCCTGCATTTTTACAGATCTTTACATGGAGGCTGAACAGAATCAAATTACTAAAACTTCCTGAGAAAGGGGGAAGTTACTAGAACAGACATATCCATTAAAGGGTTATTTAGAAAACACAGCTTATGGTAACAAATGAAACAAGTACCAGCAAGCATCATTCAGAAGGTTGGGGAGCTTCCTTGAAGAAATAAAGAATCCCTATGTCCTTTTATTGTCTCCAAAGAGAAAACAGTTAAGGCATGATATTCATATAGTGATGATCTTGAGTTACTAATAAAAAAATGCTTACTACACTCTACTTTCTGAATCAAATGCCTGCAATACTTAAGGTTCCCATAGAAATGATAATTTCCTCTAAAACGTGTTAAAGCAAACATTACAAATTTAAGTGCTTAAATGTCAGTTATAAGAAAAGTCCATCTACCCTTTCCCTTGGCATGCTGAATGGCTGAGGTATTCTGCTTCCAATCTTTTCTCAAATAAGGCTGATTATACATTTTAAAAATACAACATAACTGTATAATGTCTATTGCTTCCTCCTAATCTTCCATTCCTATTTGCCCACCACCTTCATCCTTTTCTATTTATTAGAGCTTATGTGTACTTTATTTATAAATCCATATCAAATACTAAGTCCTTAAAGAAGTTACATTGTCAAAAACCTAACAGCAAATCAGTGATAACAAGGCATAATATCAGAGCCCACTACTCCTCCTTTAGAAAATTATGCAATTTATACAAAAAAAAAAAGAAAATTATACAATTTAGCAATCTTGAAGTTACAAGAAACAAAATATTCCAAATTTGAATCTGTGAGAAACAACAGTCTACTTGCTATATGGAAACTAGCCAATGATCAGAAAATAGAGGTTGGCAATGTGAAGGTAATAAGATGATAATTTTTTTAAAAAATGATTTTATATCATTGTTATTTTAGAACAGTGAAATTTATTTGCTACTTTAGTAGATTGTTCAGGCCTGGAAAACAGTTTGGTTCCAAAACACATTCCTTTATGTATTACTAACAGCAGCAGCAGCAGCAGGTGCCAAGGTTTCCAGCATGCTTGCTAACTGCTGAGCGAAGCACGAATCACTCCATTTATACATCTCATTTATCTGCTCAGCAGGCCTATGCAGACACTGGTATAGCCCCATTTTACAGATAAGACAGTGAAGTTTAGAGTGGTTGAGTAACTTGCCTGAGAGCTAGTAAGCAAAATCATGATTAGAAGGCAAATACCATCCGTTCCTGTCCGGCTACACAAATTGTTAGGCCCAGGACAAAGCAAAAATGTGAGGGTCCTTGTTCAAAAATGATTAGGAATGTTAAGATGGCCACAGCAGCGCATCAAGCCAAGCGTGGGCACTTCTAAGCACAGCAGGAGTCTGCCCGCCTCTGCTCCACCAGATCGCAAAATGTCTGAAATCCTCTTTTTTTTTTTTTAACCCATCTAAACTATATTCTTCAAAGAATAAGTATCTGTAATGGTCAGTTAGTTAATTATAACCTAAGACTCAGAATTCATACTATGGGCTGTACCTAGATACACTCAGTAGTATTTGTTGAATAAATAAACCTGTTTCTTGGCCTCAAACTGAACCCCTCTCTTCAATAACTCATGCTGAAAATGCCTCTGGTTAAACGCAGAGATAAGTTAAGAAAAGATAAATGGATCATTAGGAATCCATCCGCACCACTGGTGGAAACACTGCATGCTCCATTTGTGCCGGTTTGGGAGTTTTTATGACTGTCAAGAAGCTATTTTAAAATCTAATTATCATTTCTATCTAGAGTTGACATTTAAATTCTGGGGCTCTAAGCAAAGCTTAGAGAATGCACTCCTCACTTTCCCACCCCCACCCCCAATACACACCACCCTCATCCCACCCCTAAGCCCTTAACTTTCCCTAATAAACAGTTTACCAGCCGAAGCAAAAAAGTGTCCTTTCTCCTCCATCTATGCCTAGAAAGGCCAACATACTTGATACTCAAACTCTGCTTTTCAAAAGACACTAAGGGTCAGGTTTGTAAGCCACACGAGAAGAGTTCTGCAAAAATAAACGAAAGTCCACCCCTTTTCTAGTCCTGGGGGATTGTTAGGAAGGAAAAAATAAAAATTAAAAATGAATGTAATACATCCTCGGTGGCTTTGCTGGGAGAGTACTGGAATCAGAGTATCATCTTTCTGAAAGAGTCCATGGGAGAATGCCATCTTGTCAGCTCTTATTTGTCGGCCAGGGAGCCAAGACATAGAGGTTAGGTAGGGGATAACCTTAGCACTAGCATTTGGAAGCTGCTGTGACTCAGCTGGTAAAGAATCCGCCTGCAGTACAGGAGACCTGGGTTCGATCCCTGGCTTGGGAAGATTCACTGGAGAAGGGAAAGGCTACCCCCTCCAGTATTCTGGCCTGGAGAATTCAGTCCATGGGGTTACAGGAGTATGACACAACGTAACAACTAAACTACTGCTTTTCCCCTGGTGGCCCAGGTAAAGAATCTGCCTGCAATGCAGGAGCTGCAGGTTCAATCCCTGGCTCAGGAAGATCCCCTGGAGAAGGGCATGGCTAGTCACTCCAGTATTCCTGCCTGGAGAATCCCATGGACAGAGGAGCCTGGAGGGCTATACAGTCCACGTGGTCGCAAACGGTCAGACATGACTGAAGCGACTTAGCATGCATGCACCACACCTTTCAATGAATCAAAAGAAATTACTATTATAGCTATTAAGCTCCATTTAATCATTCATACAGTACTCTGAGTATGAAGGTCTGGCAATGCAATTTGATTATTAAAGACTAAAGATCTGGCAATGCAATTTGATTATTAAAGACTAAAGTTTAAATTCAAATATGTATGAACAGTGAAAATAAAAATCATTGTCAATGGAGTTTTAAATCAAAATGAAGGACACATCATTCAACAACAACAAAAAAATGATGAATAAAAAAATTGCTCTTCCCATAAGTTAATATCCCTGATTTAATGAAAACTTTTGAATTTATATAGCAAACTATACTTGATTACTACCAAATGTGAGCAAACACAATCACTACTAATTTCAACAAAAGTATTAATGTGCAAATACATGCGTTATTCAAAGTAGGGGAAAGAAATAAAGAACAAAGGTCAAGCATCTTTTACTTGGAAGCCATAAGTTTTTTCTTTTTTATCCTCTTTTCTTATTACCCTTCAAAATAGTCCAAAAAAATTAAATCCATTTTAACAATGACTAAAACTAGCAAGTAGTTCCTTTCCCACAAAATTGCATTCTCCATTCACATTCTCTGTGATTGGGAATTTATTTTTAGAACTTTGACATGGGACTGATGAATTAAAAAAAAAAAACCCTTTGACTCTGAAAATTGATTTTTAAGTTATTATTTCTGAATAATAATACAAACTCCATTTTAGATCATATAATCTGTGCTTAATAAACACTTGAATATAGGATACCATGATTTTAAAATTTTTGGTTTAAGAAATTAAATATGAAATATTCAGAAGTGGGTATTCTGCTTCTGAAAGAAACCTCTTATTACCCATCATAATAAACAACACACAGAAAATCTTCAACGGAAGTATAAGAAATCAAATCAAACTTACAAGAATTCCTTTCAAACAAATTTTATCCTCCTATCTGATGTGGGAATCAAAGCAAAGTTTTAAATCAAATAAAAATACTTAATTCAGATAGAATAAGCTTCAAAGAAGCACAACATACCTTTAAAGAATAGGATTTAATTCCTCCTTCAATTTAATACTTTTAGCAGAATATTTAGACTTACTTAGCACAAGTCAATTGCTCTAAAATCTTTGAATTCATTCTCAGGATGTACTAAATTAAAACTATCATTTTCTTGTAGAGTATTTTTTCCTAATAGATATTTAGGAATTCAGCTTCTATTTTAACACATATCTGATTAAACAACTCTATCCCTTCCTTTAAGTAATCTAATTTTTTGTAGTCTAGACATTATGAAATTCGTTCATTCACACATTCATTCTACAGGTATTTGCTCTTTGCTATACACAATGTGCTTGGGTTAACAGGAGTAGTTATTAAAATCACAAACCAAGGACCACTGCTCTACCAGTAATTTGAAAAGAAATTGTTTATGTAAGATTTGAAAGATTCAAGGGAGGCCTCTGGATAACAAACAAAACATGCAATTGACTGGAACCACCTGGGGCTGGATATGTCTACCTGAGTATACCTGAACAACTTTAATGTGGAATTTTATAAAAACAGAGGAGATTAGGAATAAAATTGCACTTAAATTATGATTAATGGACAATAAAGTAATTATATTCATAACTGTATAGGCTCCTCAAGTTGTTTTTTTTTTTAATTTTTATTTATTTATTTTTTTGTCATACATTGATATGAATCAGCCATAGATGAAGAAACAGACAAAGGATTAATCTCAAAAATATACAAGCAACTCCTGCAGCTCAATTCCAGAAAAATAAATGACCCAATCAAAAAATGGGCCAAAGAACTAAACAGACATTTCTCCAAAGAAGACATACAGATGGCTAACAAACACATGAAAAGATGCTCAACATCACTCATTATTAGAGAAATGCAAATCAAAACCACAATGAGGTACCATTACTCGCCAGTCAGGATGGCTGCTATCCAAAAGGCTCCTCAAGTTTTATTTGTCAAGTAAGGATAGTTAATCCTAAGCACTAGGTAAATACTGAATAATTTGATTAAAATGAAATGTGTAAAGAGTTTGAAAGGTCATATGATGTGTTTCTTCTCTAATTTGCGTGCTGCGTGCTAAGTCACTTCAGTCGTGTCCGATTCTTTGCAACCCTACGGAACACTGGCGTGGGCTGCCCTTTTCTTTAAGAAACTATCAAATCAACATTTCCTTGGTAACTCTAGGCAAACCATTTTCACTTTCAGTGGAATGGTTACAATGAGAGGCTGAAAGTCAGACAAACTACCAGGGGATCCCCATCTGTCCTCCAGGAACTACTGACAGTGATCCTAGGAAGGTTAGTCTCACTCACAGCCACAGCCCCTCCAACTGTAAAATGGGAATGATCTGTTTTAATCATTTAAAGATTAATGTTGTAATGATTTAATGTTTTATGTCCCCCTGTCTCACCCATACACCCCCAGCCAGTTAATATGCTGGAACCTAACCCCCACGTTGGTTAGGCCATGAAGGAGGAGTCTTCATGAATGGGATTAGCACCCTTATAAAACAGACTGCAGAGAGGAGCCCGGTCCTTCCTTCCATGCAGGACACAGCAAGAAGGCGGCTGTGTATGCACCAGGAAGCTTGTCTCCACCAAATACCAAAATCTGCCAGTGCTTGAACCTGGACTCCCCAGCTTCCAGAACTGGGAGAAACAAATTTCTGTGCTTCAGTCACCTAGTCT
The DNA here is from genome assembly GCF_019320065.1 of Cervus canadensis. Taxonomy (NCBI): domain Eukaryota; kingdom Metazoa; phylum Chordata; class Mammalia; order Artiodactyla; family Cervidae; genus Cervus; species Cervus canadensis. The sequence goes on from NC_057410.1 coordinate 47,262,684, forward strand.
ATGACATTTTTGTTAGAGCAGCCTGAATAGACTAATACAACTTGTGGGTTTTTTATGAAGATGAATGAAATGATGTCAATAACATGCCAAATATAAAGCCTGGCCTGTCACAAAAGTTTAATAGTATTTTTATAACTGAATTTCAGAATATACAATATTTTAAAGCTATTTAAGCTCTACATTGCTTTCATCTTCCCCACATACTGAGCTATTTGAACAATAATGGAGGCTTCCTCACAACTTTCTAACAGAAAAGAGTATTGTCATAATAAGAAAAACATGGTGGAGAGAAACTGTTCATTTTTTTTTATAATAACTTATAAAACATTTGTAATCTTTACAAAGGAACCATAATATGAAATAGTGCCACAAGGCCCATAATAATTTGGTCCTTAGAACTAAAAATGAAAAACAGAAAAGTCAGTAGGATTTCTGTGATGCTGACTAAATACAAGAAACTATGGATTATTAATTGTTTCTGATTTATACAGGAATATGAGAGTTATGGGCTTCCCTCATGGCTCAGTCGGTAAAGAATCTGCCTGCAACACAGGAGACCCAGGTTCGATTCCTGGGTCAGGAAGATGCCCTGGAGAAGGACATGGCAACCCACTCCAGTATTCTTGCCTGGAAAAGCCCATGGACAGAGGAGCCAGGCGGGCAACAGTCCATGGGGTCGCAAGAGTCAGATACGACTGAGTGACTAAACCACGACCACCACCAACACCACGTGAGTTGGGTTTCCTAAAGTACTAAGAATTACACTATGAATATCTCCTTGATTTAGCTTTTGGGGATCCAGTGACCTAAAGGCACTGAATACAAAACTGTACTTGCATAAGTGCCTATATGCTTCTCTCAGAGGAAAAGTCTAAGGCTTTCATAGATTCTTTATAGGTTCTCACAAGGATCCAGAAGCCAAACACAAAAGTAGCCCTGCTCCAAAAGTGCCAACATACATCACAACTCTTACACGGTGCAGAGCACTGCAAAGTCATCTACAGGAACTGTCACTCAATGTTTATTTTTAGTGTACAAAAACAACAGGCTATCAGAGAAGACTCTACATGGATTAACAAGATTATAGTGTGCTTTCTCTTTTCTTGTTTTTAATTTAAATAAAAATAAATAATCTTAACTGATAAGAAATTCTGAACAAAGATTTATAGAGTAATAAGTATTTTACTTTTGAAGTTCAATGGAATTTATGATTTAGGGATTATAATAGTTCTTGGAGATTATCATCTGTGACTTTAGCAGATAGGTATTAAAATAATATATTTTCACTAGATCATATTTGTCTTTAATAATGATGCTGTCAGATTACCTATTTAATATAATTGCAAATACACATTAAAAGTCTCAAAAAGAAAATGTATTTTAAAACATCCTCAAGCATTGCGAGGAGGCAATGGATAGATCTACTGAATATCAAACCAGCTCCTCTAGGGAAAAGAAAAATAAGAAAATATTCAATAGAACGTAATTCTTCATTGAATATGACAATTATTTGGAACAGGATGGAAAATTTTTCTAATATATTTTAAGCAGGATGACCATGGGTACTTACTTACAAGAATGTTGAGTAAAGTACTGCTAAAGTAATTTGGATCCAGAATCTAAAATAACTACTAAACATGTTATTAACTATTCATATATGTACTTTAGCACTGGCACATACCAAAACCTGAATAAGCTCATAGCTAATCAATTTTTTTGATAATGACATTATTTCTTATCAGTGTTTACCTTCATCAAACTTAGTGCCAAGCTAAAGGATTAATACTAAAAAATGGAAATATGTATATAGAGATAGATAGATAACAGATAGGAATAGCACTTCCAACACACAAATGCATAACTACATACGTGTATGTGTGTTGGGTGAGTGTATTCAGTCATTTAGTCACACCCAACTCTTTGTGACCCCACAGACTGTAATCCTCCAGGCTCCTCTGTCCATGGGATTCTCCCTGGCAAGAATACTAGAGTGGGTTGCCATTCCCACATAAATAAATTGCCCATGATTACATAGCTAATAAGTGACTAAGCCACAAATGTGAACCTAGATAATACAGTCCAGAGTCCTGGCCCTTACCCATTGCTTACAGCTGCCTCTGGGAGCAATGGTAACCAACAGGTAAGACAGGGAGTGAGGACAGACGGATTGTTTGGGAAGGGGTAGCAACATGAAGAGATGCCAGAATGGTGAACAGCGCTTGAGCTTTTGTTGATTACTGAATACTTTCCACGTAATATTGATGCATACATGTGATTAACCTCAGTGGATATACACTCAGGCTCACATGGTGAAGGCTTGACTCCACACACTTGCAAGAAATACTGCTTGACATGTAGGATAATCTTCACTTGTAGTGGAAAAAGCGAACTTTGTAGGTTGAATCTTTCTGTTTATGTTTGTTTACATTTTTCTTTGGGTCCTTAATTTCCAAACTGATGCAGTTTCAGAGCTGACAAACTGAAAACCCCACAAACCTGTCTTTGGCTTGAAAAGTTATGTTTTGACACAACTCACACAGTAGTCAGACAGATGTATCTTTGGCATTATGGAAATTCATACCTAGGGAAAACAGGTGTTTCTGTTTTATGCAATTAAAATTCCTCACTCAAAAATTATTTAAGGGAAAAAAGATCTTCCCAGTAACATGTGAGATGTTTAGAATGACGCAGATTGCTGGTTAAAAAAAAAATGAAATGAATGAAAAAGATTTGTGCTCAGTGTATTCTTAAACAATGCAATTTACAAAATTTAAGTGAAAATTAAATAAATGCACTGTTGCTGTAAATTGCAAATTACACAATAAACATATGGCATAAGCATTTTTCTTTCATGAAATAAAAACCTGATTGTAAGGAATGCATTCTTAATGCATTTAGTATTGATCACATATTCACCTTAAACTTTGCATCCTTTTGGAAAAAAGAAAAAAGTGAATTTTTTCACCAAAATGCTCTTGGATGAAACAATTCTTATTTTATTGCCAACTTGGGTTTTGTTATTACATTGTCTGTATGACCTAGGAATGGAGTCTAAAGCATGAAACATTTGCAATGTATTTGTGACAAAATGTAAATATATAATCAAACCTATTAAAGTTTAATTTTTATAAATGTAAAGTACTTGTAAACTGAAGTTAGAAAAAGGATAATACACTGGAGAAATACATGCAAAAATCCATTCCATCATTCAGTAAATATGTATCAAGTATTCATTATGTGCTAAGCATGGTTATCTACTCTCAGGTAGCATAAAGACTATTTCTGGGAGACAGCCAGAATGAGATACCCTTTAAAAATCCTAAAAACATTTAATGAAAAAAAAAATGCATGAGACAAGCGCTCAGGCCTGGTGCACTGGGAAGACCCAGAGTAATCGGGTGGAGAGGGAGGTGGGAGGGGGGATCGGGATGGGGAATACATGTAAATCCATGGCTGATTCATGTCAATGTATGATAAAACCCACTTCAATATTGTAAAGTAATTAGCCTCCAACTAATAAAAATAAATGGAAAAAAAAACGGTGGGAAGACCCAGAGGGATCAGATGGGGAGGGAGGCAGGAGTGGGGATCGGGATGGGGAACACATGTAAATCCATGGCTGATTCATGTCAATGTATGGCAAAAACCACTACAATATTGTAAAGTAATTAGCCTCCAACTAATAAAAATAAATGAAAAATAAATAAATATTAAAAAGATTTAAAAAAAAAAGAAAAAGTGGTTCATGTACTAGAATTAATAAATGTGTACATGATAAACACAGGATAGGATACAAGATATATAGAGGATATATATATATATAGGATAAAAGATAAAATATAAAAATTATTTGCATCTGATATGAACAAAATATCTGAAATACAGTTAAGAAAACAAATGTTGACAGTAGCATTAAAAGAATAAAATATTTAGGAATAAATTTAACATAAATCCAAGACCTGCAGACTAAAAACTATAATACACTGCTGAGAAAAACTTTAAAAGGCACAAAAAAGGAGAGATGTGCCACATTCATAGATTGGAAGAATATGATTAAGAAAGCAATTCTCCAAGCTGATCTATAAATTCAATGAAATCTCAATTAAAATTCCAAATCTCATTATTATAGAAATTGATAAGTTAATCTTAAATTTTATATAGAAAGGCAAAAGACCTACACAAGTTAAACAATTTTGGAAAAGAAAGTCAAAGTTGAATATATACACACACACACACACATACTCTTTGATTTTAGAGGTTAATATAAAGCTACAGTAATAAAGACAGCATGTTATTTCCATAGACATGAATACCAACGGAATGAAATAAAGACTCCAGAAACATACCTTCTAATTATGTCACCTGATTTTTCATAAATGTGCCAAGGCAACATGAAGAAAAAAGAAAAACTTTTCCATAAATGCCATTGGGATGATTGGATATTTATATGACAAAATAACATCTAGCCTCACACCATTTACAAAAATAAACACAAAATGAAACAAATATTCAAATGTACAAATTAAAACTACAAACTATCTAGAAGAAACAGGAGAAGATAGTAAGAAAAATAAGAGAAAACCCCTGACTTTGGAGTTGGGTAAAATTTCCTTGTGTTATTCCAAAGCCATGATCCATTAAAGAAACTTTTAAATTTAACCTCAGGAAAATCAGTAACCTTTCTCTTCAAAAAGACACAATTAAGTAAAAAGATAAGACCCAACCATGAGAAAACACATGCAACTCACTAATACAGATTTTCTCTCTACAATTATGAAATGCAAACTAAAACCACAATAAAATACCTCTACTTAACTAGAATGATAAAAATCATAAAGTCTGAAAAATCTGTTTGTTGAGGGTATGGCTAATTAGAACTTGCAATAATTTCTGGTGGGAATATAAAACTCTGTGCCCATATTGGATTATAGTTGGCCAGGGATGGGAAAAGAATGGACAGCAAGGGGCCACAGAGGAATTTTTGGTGAAGACAGACAGTCTAAAATTGGACTGAGGCTGTGGTTACACAATTACACATATTTCCTCAAATATATCAAACGGAAAACATACAATGGTGAACTTTATTATATATAAATTATACTTAAAAAAATGAAGTACAATTTACATATTACTTTAATTCTTTATTAAAAATAAAAGCAATAACTCTAGACAATTCATGTAGAAACCTTGTGGCATATACATAAAAAAATATCTAATCCCTTTGAAGGCACAGAATTATCTCATAGAAGTAAATCTTCCTGACTTTTCCCAAATTCCCACTTTATTAATTTATGATTTCACAATATTTGACTTAAATGTTATGATAAAACAAATTCCATTAAAGCAGGAAAATGGGACTAACACCTACTTGCTAAAATTATTTTGCTTAATAAACCATATATTTAAACTGATGGTGGTAACTGAATAAGAACTTCCTTAGATTTTGCTCCATTCACCATAAGTAATTTCTGATTTATTTTAATACATATATATATATATAAAATGTACACATATATAGTTACCATAAAGTAAAAAGGCTATCTGGTATTCCTCACTTCAGGGCTATCTGAATGTCTTTCTTAATTCGGAAAACTACAATTTTTCCCAATACCCTTCCCACAGAGATACACCTGTGTGTTTGCAAATGTGAAAATAAAGACATATACATACATGTATACAGTGCTTACATGTATACTGGCTTCCCCAGTAGCTCAGATGGTAAAGAATCTGCCTGCAATGCAGGAGAGACCTGGATTTGAGCCCTGCGTAGGGAAGATCCCATGGAGAAGGAAATGGCAACCCACTGCAGTATCTTGCCTGGAGAATTCCATGGACAGAGGAGCCAGGCAAGCTACAGTCTGTGGGATTGGAAAGAGTCAGACACGACTGAGTGATTAACTTCTTTTTTTAAATACAGTTATGTAATACATTTATGTATAACACATGTGTGTGTGTGTGTGTGTGTGTGTGTGTGTGAGAAAGTCACTCAGTCGTGTCCAACTCTTTGCGACCCCATGGACTATACAGTCCATGGAATTCTCTAGGCCAGAATACTGGAGTGGGTCGCCTTTCCCTTCTCCAGGGGATCTTCCCAACCCAGGGATCGTACCCAGGTCTCCCACATTGCAGGAGGATTCTTTACCAGCTGAGCCACAAGGGAAGCCCTTAAAAAGTTAAGCACAGAGAAGTCTGCCCTAATAATGGATCAAATTTCAGAGGTTTTTTTTTTTTTTTTAAGTATTTTAAATCCCTGTGGCTATTAAATAATCCACTCCAATCATCATGCATATAAGCAACAAGAACTACTAAAAAAAACAATACAAGCATAGGAAAGATGCTGGTAGTAACAAACTAAGTCACCAACAAAATGGAGAAAACATAAGAATGGATCATTCAGTGTACATTTGAAAAGACCGAGGGCTTACAGAGGAAAAGCAGTTGGAATTTTACTTCAATATTTTTAATGTCAGTATACATACGGTGGGGAATTCCCTTGAGTATAAATGACCAAAATTTTCTAAGGAATTGATTATGTTCGCCAAGAGGTAATTATGAATGCAGCTGGTCTGAAAAGTACAAAAGTTGTACAATTAATTTAAATCAAAGGGACCCTGCCCTCTAAGGCATTTTGTGTTAAAATGTTATTAGCAGTGTAAAACATATTTGTATTTTGACGAGTCTAAAAGGCTGAGAAGCTAGTTTTAATAACAATCTGAGTTGTTGGGATGACTTTATTCTAGATTTAAGAAGGTTGCTAAAAATTAATGAGAAATGGAATTTTCAGTTCTCAGTACTCATTCAATAGGATCAAATCACTTAAAACCCATGAAAGTTTGAAAAATGTTCCTATATCTATCTGTATGTGTGTTCAGTCATGTCCGACTCTTTGGACCCCTGTAGACTGTAGCCCACCAGGCTCCTCACAAATCAGCAGGAGCACCTTTAGTGTGATTCTCAATCTTATTGCTGATCTAGTAATAGGTATTATAAAGACCATTTCTATAATCTTTATTAGCCTGTTATTAAACAATATCAAAAGTTGGAAATTTAAGTCATTAACACTAATTAATGTTTTGGAGAAGCAAAGGGCAACCCACTCCAGTATTTTTGCCTGGGAAATCCCATGGATGAGGAGCCTGGCAGGCTACAGTCCATGGACAAAGAGTTGGACATGACTTACAGTAACCAGCAAACAATGTTTTCCCATGACTGGTATTGGGCTCCAAAAACATTTTCAGATTTATTGACTCCATAAAACAAAGCATCCCTTTTACAAAGCTATTACAATTTATATAATTTTTAAATTAAAATAATAAACCACACAAAATAACTCAAGTCAAAGAAATACAGAAATATGAAATGGTTCATTGTACATGGTAAAATGTTCTTTTCATCAGATTTTGCACTTAAGACAAAATCTCTCTTTTCAAATCATGATTAGATTAATTCAGCATACCTAATAACAAGGCTTCTTTTCCAGGTTTATCTCCTTGAAACTCGGCATCAAGTGAAAAATCTCCTGTCAGCAGAGAAGTAGCAACTAGACTGCTTCTCCTCAAGTTTTTGTTGTTCTCACCAACTAAGCAGCACTCAAGGTTCATCTTAAATGTCAAGTTCAGGGGAGACTTTCTTCTTTCAGCCCCTCCTCCACAGCCTAGGGTAAGTTCCCCAAAGACACCTCTCAATATACCTCATACTTCTCCTTTCAGGACATGAAAAACACGAAATCAAATCACTGTGTGATTATTTGTTTAAGGAATATTTTTTGATTACTAGCTGGAAGACACATGTGATTAATGGCCTCATCAACTGCACCTTTGGAAGCCAGCACAGAGCCTGGCACCTGGGAACTATCTGAAAAAGGAGGGAGAAACAGAAGGCCAGCCAGGAGCCAAAAGTGGACAAGACAAGCTTAGCAGACAAAGAGAAGACGGGATGGGGGGACATCAGGGCGTCACCACTGAAATGAAGCAACACAGCTCAACATATCTGAAGAGAAAGACCTTTGTTTCAACGCATTCTGACTAAATGACTCATGAAAGAACCTAAACTGAAGTGAAAGAGGAACTCAAAATGACCTCGGTAAAGAAAATAAAACTAACACAAGGAGAAGCAAAAGTGAAGACTGTCATTTGAAAAGAAAGAGCTAGTAAATGATTCCTTTCCAAAGGCACAAGTAAAAAATCTTTAGTCATACAAAACATAGCAGAGAGCAAGTTTTAATGGCAAAATGAGTTTGTATTTGTCATATTACCGAAGACTGCTCAAACTGAGTCTATGATAACAAAGTCATTTTTAAAGAAGATTAATCAATACAATGGTCACAATGATGTATAGATACAGTGCACATGAATTCTGCTTCTACTTTAAAATTCAAATTGAAAGTTTCTTTGTATTTCTGATTTACCATCCCTTGTTTGTATCTTGAATTCACTGTGTGAATCAAAGATAATCCAAGCACTGAGCTGCATAATTTGATGCAAACAACATGATGTGCTAATTTATGCCTGTTAATTAAATAAGATAAATTAAAACTTGAAATGAGTGCCAACAGGACAAAAAATAATATAGCACATAGTGTATTACTATCCAGGGGTTACATGTAATGTATTGTCTCCATCTCTTGTTACTAATACTCATTATAGAACTTGAAATACACAAATATCATCAGACTTTGAAAAATCTAAGGTTACTAACAACCTGCATTTTATTCACTAAGTTATCCTCAGTGCCTTTCATATAAGAGGAGCTCAATGTTGATTGAAAGATGGAATGAATTTTTCATTCCCGGTCTAGGTACATCTATGTTGCAGTGGTCTCTTTGCAGAACCACTGGCTTGAATAAGGTCTAATCCAAATTATATTCTGAAATTTATTTAAGAAATTGAGAAAGGAAGAACCCAGGAAATTCATCTACTGGGGATAATGTATGATTATAGCTTGTCATCTGAGCCTGATTCTATCTAAACCACCTCCCTAGTCTACCTTCCTAGTTCCCAAATAGCTTACTTTATGATATGCTGAAAGAATCAGTTACATCAAAAAACAATATGGGGTGAAAACAGAGGACTTCCAATTGACTCTGAAAGGGAAAAAAAAAAGACTTATCTTCTCAGCAGACACTTTAACCAATAATATCTGCCAGCAAAAAGTTCAGGAAAGTTCATAGAATGCAGAGTTGAAATTTTAGCAAGCTCCATCAGCTCTACACTTCATACACAAAGCAAAACTGAGATAATTATTAGAGTAAACAGGTGCCAAAAATTTTGTGACATATATTAGGGGACTTGCTGTTTGCAAATTTCTTCACAGGTTTTCTCCACAGTTGAATGAACAATAACATTCAGAGGAGAGCTCTTCCACTGACTGCCAAGCTCATAATAAAGAAGCAGAAATACTTGAATAATCAGTTTGGCCCTGATCCAACTATTACCATTTAATAACCAGTCAGTAATATATTCTAAGACTCTGTAATTTGTGAGATATAAATACTGCTATTAAATTGATTGCCTGAAATGTTCACCACCTTTGATGTTTTTGACTTAAAACACCATACATGACAAAGTCTCCAACCAAGAGCCCAATTAATTAAGTAAAATTAAGGGTGTCTGGCTGTACACGTGTGCATGTGTATGTGCTCCTGAAAAGATAATAAAGATCAAGTCTCTAACTACAGCTAAATTATAGCATAATTCAGGATCAGACCTTGTTTGATGATAAATCTCAGAAGCTTCTTGGCTTTTATACTCCTCCAAAGAAATTTCTCTGAAACCAGGCCTTACTTTTACCGGACAATGCTGCAAGACTCAATTATACTTTGTATGTCTTTCCAAATAGGTATGATTTTTCAAATAGGGCAAAATCTCTGTTTGGGCAATGATAGAGGGTTCAACAAGAGGGAAGTATCAGGATCTGTTTTCTTGGTTATTTCATTATTTCTGAAGAGCTGCCAGGTTTCTCCTTGGTCTTGAGGGCCCAAAATGTAATGCTATTGCATTTCCCCACCTGTTTTAGGAGAAGTTGAGATGTACACTGTACATTAAGGTACAGAAAGCACATTTTTCTTTTATATGGTATAGGAATGGTAGAGCTGTGCTTTTAAATCAAGCAATTTCCTGACTGGCAGGCTTTATTCTTCTGTAGTAGAAATGCTACTAAGACAGTAGTAATATCACTGGAAAGAGTAGTGCATCTATATTATTTCATTCCAAGCCTTAGAGGGCGTTGGCTCAGTATAACAGTACTGGCTGTAAAATGTTAATAAATCACTTCATTTTATATCAAAACGAACAGGCTCAGAAACAGCACTGAACAAGCAGTGATTGATTCTGATCATGTGCCTTTCCAAGCATTTCTGGAAAGATGAAAGGAGGGTAAAATGGAGGCAAAAAAATCTCAAGTCCCAAACTCTCTCAAATTTCTGAGATTAAAGAAAAGTGTCTCCTCAGTTTCAGCAAAGAAAAATATGCTACAAGTCGACAGCTGGCTGTGACACAGAGCTGTTTTAAAAGACTGATGACTTGCGCTTACGTGATTTTAGCTGATCCAGAAACAGAGGAAGGTATCATTTGATGTACCAGTTAAGACCCGTAAAGCCTTTCTAATATACAAGGGAGCTGCTCTCCCCTTACCAAGAAATGTCACCCCCAAGTCATTTTTAATTATACTGAAGTTAAATGCTTTGCTTTTTACTCTTCATTGTATAAATATGCAATAATTTATCCATTCTTTTCTTGATGGCATTACTTAGTTCATTTCCAAATTTTGCTACTACAATTGTATTTCTTGCACACACAGACACATGTCTCTAAGAAATATATAGGTAGACCATCTGAAAATGCTGTTTTTGTAGGTCAGAAACAGGTAAGTATCAGCAATTTCAGACGGTTCAACTTAATAGAAGTGGAATTGCCAGGTCATGTCAGGATTACTAGGTTTTACCAAATTGCTCTCCAAAGTGGTTTTGCAATTTATATTTTCTTTATCAGGAGTATTTTAAAGAAAGTTTTGCTTTTTTGCAGTCGTTTCTGCAAAATGATGACTCATCTCCCACTGAGGAACTGCTTTTTCCAAGGTGTTGCAAGACAAGTCTTTCTCTCTGCTCTGCATCTCTGTGAGTAGTTTTCCAAATTCATCATCTCTTTTGAACAGCTCGCTTGGCAATTATAATGTTCTACTTCCCTGATACATTTCAATACCATAAAATTTAGTCAAAGGAAATAAATATAAGCATATCTAAATAAGGGGGAAGGTATATGATACAAGACTAATCAACCAGCCTTAATCTCTAAGAACTGAATCCAAGAATTGGATGATGGCCAGGAAGATTCTATACAAGCCATTTGCCATGGGGCTTTCCAGGTGGCTCAGTGGTAAAGAATTTGCCTGCCAAAGCAGGAGACATGGGTTCCACCCCTGGGTCAGAAAGATCCGCTGAAGGAGGAAATAGCAACCCACTCCAGTATTCTTGCCTGGGAGATCCCAGGCACAGATGAGCCTGGCAGGCTACAGTCCATGACGTTGCAAAAGAATCAGACATGACTTAATGACTAAACAACCACCACCACCTTTGCCATGGGGCCTCTTCTCAGCTTTTTTCCGTAACAGTGTACCCCCTCTGAGAGTTTAGGCCAATTTTCCTCCTTGTCATGTCTCTTTGGGGCCTCCGGTCAGACTTCCCTCTCTGCTGCCTGGATGCCCTAGGAGCCACAGTGCATGCGTTACATCTCTGTGCAGGCGACTGTCTGGGTGTGGGCAAATGCAGGTAAGGAGGGGACTGACACCAAGACCCCAGTCTGGAGTTTTAAGGCTGATGACTGCTCCGTGCAGTCAGACGTCATGTCTCTTAGGAGCCATTGCTCGCCTCGAAAGCCTGCACCTATTGGTCCTGCCCTGTGCTTCTCAAAGTACCTGGCCTCTCGGTCTGTCACTGCCTGCCGCCAGCTCTCAGTAGACTGTTCCCAAACAGACTTTCCTCCTCCCTGTGGTTCCCATTCATCTCTTTATACCTGGCAGTAAGCACCCGCTTACTTAGCAGATAAATAGGAGATATGTGTCACTTAATTCTTCTCCTTCAACACTGACTTCACACTAGGAGCCAGCGCGTGTTCCAGCCGAGGAGTTCCAGCAATGGGCAAAGTAGACAAACCCTTGCCTTCAGGCAATTTACATCCTGGTTGGGGGAGACCGCCAACAAATGTATAATGGGTCAGATCACAAAAAGTGCTAGAGATAAAGTGTGCTGAATCAGGGAATGAACGAACTGCATTCCGTTTCTGCTTCAGCATTCCTCCATAGACTATACATTGCTCAAGTGCAGAGAGTGGGTCTATCCTGCTCATTTCTGAGCCATTTATACCTAGACAAGTGTCTGGCACCTAGATTAGATTGCCACCTGACTAAATTAAGTCCTGAAGGAATCTCAAATGTCCTTCATACACGGAAGATGAGGGTAAGTAAAAACTTGCTTATAGATCCTTGATATGCCAGCAATCTAGACCCAAAGGGAGATGGTCTAGCTACCCCAAACTTTATTTCAATGGGCATTTTCCCCACACCTACCACAGTGGTTCTAAATCAGGATGCAATGTGCCTATCACTAATTATTTTTCAATGTTTAAAACTTTTGCTGAATATAGATACAGTCATTCCAATGTCCTTTAAATAGAATGTGGAGTATATTGAAGGGGGAAAAAAGCAAAGCAAAGCATGGGTCCAAATAAATATTCATCCTTCCTAGAGAACATTTAAACATTGTCACCTAAGCACATTAGAGAGCAGGTTCAAGATAACAGTCCTACTCAAATAGAGTAATAAGATAAAGAATAAACAACTCAGATGATATCTTTCATTTGCACCACTGTAACATAGCAGTGATGGCGCTATGAATATTACAGATTTTATTCTTGTTTGGAGAGTTTTAATCTATTCAAGTATGATGGACAAACTATTCATATATAAAAATGTCACATGTTCAAAAAATAGTGTAAAAATCCTCTCTTAAATCGTTCTTTTCTCCAGTCAGTACTTTCAGAATATCCAGACGATACTTCTCAAATAAGAGAACTATAGCTAATGCAGTGTGACCTGTAGATCCCTGTGAAAGGCTGTGCACACTTACCTTCACACAGGAGACCGTGACTTCTCAGAGAAAGCAGACACGCACACTGGACGTGGCAGAGAGGGAAGGGAACGAGACACAGAAAGAGCAGGAGGGGGAGTGAGCGGACAAGAAGCGCACAGCATGGAATCCTAGCCTTTAAGGAGAATGAAGACGCAGAAGAGCAAGGAATTATCCTTTCCAGGGGCTGGTGAGATCCATCTGGGCTTCCCTGATGGCTCAGATGCTAAAAATTCCACCTGCAATGTGGGAGACCTGGGTTTGGTCCCTGGGTCAGGAAGATCCCCTGGAGGAGGGCATGGCCACCCACTCTAGTATTCTTGCCTGGAGAATCCCATGGACAGAGGTGCCTGGTGGGCTACAGTCCACAGGGTCACAAAGAGTCAGACACGACTGAGTGACTAAGCACAGCACATACACATGAAGAGAAATTCCACGATTTTATCCTTTGTTTTCTAACTAAGCAACAGAAACAATTCCCCACTATACTCAAGACAGCAGTATAAAGACATTTGGCCATTCATAAAAATCATTCAAAGATCCTATTTTTTAATTAATGCATTTAATTGGGATGAGACATTAATTTCTCTCCTAAGACTTAGTTATGCCACGTTGTTCCATTAATGATCAATTGTGAAAGAAATCCCTATAGACAAGAAGCATTGTGTCCTACGCTCTAGTGCACAAACGAGATGACATACGGCAGCAGAACACACACAAAGGTGACTTCATGATCCATCAAACAGTGTCTGCTGAGAACCTTTGACTCATTAATTAAAATGTCAACTAGTTTTAAAAATTTCTATGACAGCAGTCAAATAAGGGAATGCTATTTAAAAACAGGACTCTGCCCTATCATAGCACAATTTTAAAAATAATGGGGTTCTCTGATATCACAGCTGCATGCATCAGCTACTTTGTAGAACACAGAACATGGTCATATAGGCAATGCATTTGAAATAAAGCACTGACTGAACTACTGAAGTAAGTATTTGGGTGATATGGATGAAAGGCAGCCCTGAGCATAAACTCTGGAATTAGACAGCCTAGATTAAATCTGATGGCCACGTTTACTAGCTGTGTAAACATAAGCCAATGTGTATGCTTCATTTTCTTTACTCTAAGGTGGGAGTAATAATGTGCCTACCTCCCGTGAGTATGAGGATTAAGTAAGTTAATATTTATAAAATGCTTAGGGCAATCTCTAGAACAGAGCAGTTATGATGTATCTGTAGGGTAAAAACTTTTTGTCAATATTGGAAATTGCTTCAACTCTTACCTTTAAGAACAAAAACTGTAAAAAGGCTGCAATTTTCCTGATTATGATGCTATTCCCCCCCTAAAATTCTAATGAATACTTAAATTTACAATTCTAAGTGCCAGAAGTAAGTTTTCAATCTCAGTGGTGGTTTAAATATTACAAATTCTATGGCCAATTTTTTGTCACAAGCATCAGTAATCACCTTTAGTCAAACATTTATAATGTTGATTTAAGTTACATATTAAATCCATTATGCAGCCCTATATATTTATAAACTAGCTGAATATTTTTAAAGAAAAGTTATTTATTTCTATAAAATGATTTCTATAAAATCATAATTTATGATGTAATGAATAGTACAATTAGAGGATAAGAGGATGACTTTGGAATTTAATTAAGATTTGAGTATTATATCAGCTTTACAGTAATTCTGTAACTTCGGGAAGTTTATTCAATTCTCAGAGCTGTAATTTCCCCAGGAATAATTTCCACAGGGAATATTTTAAGGAAATTTCCAAAATAGAAAAAAAAAAAAACACATGACAGTTACTTCAAAGTTTCACACTATGAATGTCACATTTTTCTTATTAAAACATATATATTTTTGTGTTTGAGGATGCAAAAATATTGTCATCATCTATTAAAGATGATGATGTTGCAAGGAAAAGAGCATCTCTCTTTTCAACATGTTTGATAACTATCTTTAATTAATTAACATTATTTGTAGTCCCAAATCTAGATTACCTTGCAGTTGGTTCCTTGTAGTACTGTTTATGGTATGACAGTCTTTAAAACAAAGAAATTATTGCTCATGCTGATTCACAGAATGAAAAAAAAGTATCTCTGTAAATGCAACAAGCATGTGATGGCAGAAGCCAAATAAATGATCCGCTGGAGAAGGGATAGGCTATCCACTCCAGTATTCTTGGGCTTCCGTTGTGGCTCAGCTGGTAAAGACTCCACCCACAATGCAGGAGACCTGGGTTTGATCCCTGGGTTGGGAAGATCCTCTGGAGAAGGGAAAAGCTACCCACTCCAGTATTCTGGCCTAGAGAAACCAATGGACTGTATGTGGTCACAAAGAGTCAGACACGACTGAGTGACTTTCACTGTTCACTGTTCAAAAGAAAAGTGAATGCATTAAACCACCAAAATGGCAGTGCATGCAATCCAATGCTGAAGAGGATGTTCTATAGATAAAGACCATGAAGCCTGCAAGTGTATCCTTAGATAATGAGAACGGCCACTATTTACTGAAGATTTGCTCTGTGTCAGGCATCATTTAAGCTTGAAAACAACACTTCTCATTTCAATCCTCTCAAAACCCCAAAGGATTCTTATAAAACAACCTGAATTAATGAGAAGATTTTTCAAGGTGACTGGAAACAAAATTAAAATACACATAAAGAAGTGAGAAATAGAACCAGGAAAAAATATTCTGTTTACATTAAAAACAAAACTGTTAAACAGCTAGAGATGAATGTAACAGAACAGATCAGGACTATATGAAGAAAAGATCATGATATCTTTGAATGATATAGAATAAGATCTGAACAATTAAAAACTCATTTTATAGTCTGACAAGGGAAAATTGATCATAAAGATGCTAGATCTCCCAAGATAAATATATACATTTGATGCAACCCCAAATAGCACTCTAATAATCATGTTTTCCAAACAGTAAAATGAGTATGCTTAATTTTACCTAAGTATATTCTTACTGAAAAGAAAGAAGTGGCAAACGGAAATAGTTATCTTGCAAATCCCTTCACTGAAACAATGGTGTATAAATATTTTCTGACTATGAACTTAACATTTGTAAGAGCTCTCAGCACTTTAAAAACAGTAGCCGAATTCTAACAATTATTTTCCATTTCCAACCTCACAACTAACATAAAATGTTACTTGGGAATGTAAATTGGTTTAGCTTCTCCTTTAAATTGAAGTCAATTATTTAATATTTGGCAAGTGCGTTGAATCTTTTAGACTTTTTTCTGGCCAGTGTTAAGAATAATATCTAGGTTTTTTTGATAAACATCTTTATGAATGCATAAGAATTGTCAATTTTTGAAGAAAAATGACTGTTATAGAAAAATGCTGGGCTCTGCTGGGTCTGCATTGCTGTGCATGGGCTGTCTCCGGCTGCAAGGAGCGGGGGCTACTCTGGCTGCAGTGCTCAGGCGCCTCGCTGCCGTGACTTCTCCTGAGCACGGGTTCCGAGTGAGGGCTCAGGAGCCGTGGTGCATGGATTTAGGTGCCCCTTGGCACGTGGGGCTTCCCTGACCAGGGATCACACCCATGCCCCCCGCATTAGCATGCGGACTCAGCCACTGCACCACCAGAGAAGTCTGAAAGATGACTATTTTAATTACCATTTTAACTTCTTCATTGTGAAAAATGTGTGATAACTTCAGCAACATAAATGTTCTGTTATATTAAGTATACACTGACTTTAACAATAAGTGTTAGAAACAGTTTTTAAAAGTCTGAGGACTGTAATGACGACTCATCTTAAGCACCCTTCATTCTGCTTACGGAAAAAAAACCATAAGGAAATAGTTACAGATTCATAAAAGTATTAAAGTGATGATGTACACTTAAGATACTAAGTGGACATAACAATGGCACATAATTCATAGGGATATAATGAGCATACAATGAAATAATAATCATATCACATTTAATATGCTGCTAAGCATATTTTAAAAAATCAATAAAATTCATTTTACAGCTGAATTTATTCTAACAGAAACGTTTTTCCACTTCTCTCTGAATATGAACCTCTTAGTCAAAATTAGAAATATCTATAACATAATTTTGTTTAAATTAGCATCACTATATGAAAAATAAAAAGGAAACCAGTTGAAATGACAGCTGGCATTTCTGAGTACTTACTAGGCACAATGCTAAACATTAGTAAAGATTTTAAATTATGGGATATGTATCTGTATATTTTCTAAGATATTTTCAATATACAGCTATCCAAAAGCATCTGTACATACTTTATTCAAAAATCAACATATATGTGTGTATATCTTTTAATATATATAGAGTATCTATAGATATTTATAGAATAGGAAAAAAGGAAACCCCAAACTTGATATATTGCTTTTATTCTTTTAATTTTTTTTGATATATTGCTTTTAAAAGACTCATCATTCCTCGTAGCATATGCTATGGACTTTAGATTTATTTTCTTTAAAATAGCCAGCAAAGATAACAGAGGTAATATTAAATATTTGACAGTGATATAAAAATGTATGATAATATAAATCTATTAGCTTTTTTGTTGTTGTTATTTTACAAAGAACATCAAAAGATTGCAACCTCTTTGGAAAAAGTACATCACCATTCTCATTTTAGTTAGATAATGGAGGAATAATAGTTACGCTCACCAGGCGTGTGTCCTAGTGGAATGCTGTTTTCTTGATTCCCCACCTGATCTCAACACCCCAAACCATGCAGGCAGGCACAGGCTGATGACAACATTGCTCTGGTTGACACTCCACCCACTACCCACCAGTCATTAGAAATGGAAAAGGCGCTAATGATTCCTCGATGCTTGGAATGTGTCAGGCTACACAGGTTATTTAGCCAAACAATACATTTCAGTGCTTTAGGAAAACGGACTAGGCCCCAGTGAACTATACTTTCTTTGGTGTCAGAAATGGTTAATGCTAACAATTTAATAAGATTCCACCAAAGGAAAGAGGAAAACTAATCAAGCTCTACTCTTGTGCCTCGACATAATCACATAAAAAGGTGATAGAGCAAGAATAAGAATCACCTCAATATCAAGAGTACTACTATCACTTTCACGGTGGGGGAAGCTGGTATTTCTAGCCTCAGCCTTAGCGTATTTTGGCTCCAGGATTTGCTCTCTGAATCCAGTCATTGCTCTCTCCTCTGTGGCATGCTGTTGGCCATGGTGTCTGAGGCTCTGCTGAAAATATCTAAGCTTGTCTCTTCAGATAAACAAATGTAACGTCAGTCCTGCTTTCCAGGGATACTTTATAAATTAAAGCAACACTGATTTAATTGCTATGAAATGGCCTTTGTTTTTCGTTCTTGCCTCCATGATGGACTAGTTCCCTGGAGTAGCTACTTGCCAAATGGTACCCTAGTGTCCTGAAAGAGTTAAGGCAGCTTGTATATTTGCATAATTTACAACTAGGGAGTAGCTGGAGACTGGGAGAATCTGGTTCAGTCGGCCATTTAGAAATTCATTAAAATTTATTCACTCTTTATGCTTTTTATGGCTATGACCAGTACCTAAGAACATCAAAAATGTGTTTCTAAAAGTAAAGTAGAAAATAAGGTAAAACCAGTATTCTTACATCTGTAACTGTAAACTCTTAAATCACCCCATTGTTTGGTTTTTTTTTTCCCTTAAATACAGAAACTTATTCATATATTCACATTAGGCAGTTAATTGAACAGAATAGAGGTTGCTATAGAAACAGTGTGGTATGCCCTAGTACTTAGTGAGGAAATGAACACTACTAATTATCACCAAATGTATGATATTTCTGCTTTTGTACTCTATAGTTTTTAATGTACAATCTATTTAATGAGCAGCAAGTTGTTCACCCAGTGTGCAGAGGGTGAATGAGGTCTAAAAATAGATGATTAAATCTTCAGGTGTGACTCTGCCGATTTTATTTAAATAAAGCAATAAATAAAAGACTTGTCTTTCTCCCATATGCTTTAATAAGAATGGGGGTCCTTATTGAAGCCTAAAATCTTAAATACAAGCAGTTAAGAGAATAGGACGGTGCTGCCAAGAAAAAGTAAATCTGACTCTTCCCTCACTTCATTAAAATATTTCACACACCCAACACACTCAAAAAGGTATGTATTGAGTTTTTACCAGGTACCGGGGAGGGATGGAGGCCTGGTCCAAAGAAACATGGTTTTACTCTGTTACAAAGCCAACCCTATGAGGGTCCATTAACAAGTCAGAGAAAGCACGAAGAACTCAGAAGAAAAGCAGGTTAATCCAGCCCAGGAGACTGATGAAAACAGACCTTACCCAATATACTTGAAGGATGGTGAAATTTCTGGCCTGCTGAGTTGCTCAGAGCTGCCAGAAGGAATAACTTGCTCACCTGCAGACATAACCTTGAATTCCACTAGGAAGACGGTGTGGACACTGAATCAGGAGACCCCCTGAGCACGACGGAGAGCAAATCTGCAATTGATGGCCTGCTCGTCACACTCCTATGTCCTGGAATATTTGTCCCCCCATATGACCACTGGTGACCTCTTCTACTATTGGTGTTATTTATTTACTGTAGGCCCTTGTTGGTTATATATTTAAATATAGCAGTGTGTACAAACAGGAAAAGAAGTAAAACTGTCACTGTTAGCAGATGACATGATACTATACACAGAAAATCCTAAAGATGCTACCAGAAAACTAGGAGAGCTTGCCAATGAATTCAGTAATGTTGCAGGATGCAAAGTTAATACACAGACATCTGTGGCATTTCTATACACTAACAAGAAAAGATCAGAAAGAGAAATAAAAGAAACAATCCCATTTACCATCACATCAAAATAATAAAGTGCTTGGGGAAAAAACCTATCTAAGGAGGCAAAAGACCTGTACTCTGAAAATTGTAAGATGCTGATGAAAGAAATCAAAGACAATACAAACAGATGGAAAAAAATATACCATGTTCTTGGACTGGGAGAATCAATATTGTTAAAATGACTAAACTACCCAAGACAAATCCCTACGTACCAGAGTATTTGAAAGAAAATCTGGCTGCAGCTTTTTCAACTTTGACCCTGGTTAGTTGAGTCCTGGAGTTTGCTGTCCAATTTCTGACTGAAATGTTTCTCTCACCTTACTTCCATCATCTCTGGTGCTAAACCTACGGGACCCTCTCCAAGAACTACTTCTGTAACCACTATTGCCATGAGCTGGCCCCAACACAGATTGCTGGATTATGCAATTATGGATATTTTAAGACTTCTATAGCCTGGCAAGGAATCATCTGTTGTATAGGTAGCTCCTCCCATCTTCTCCCAAGCCTATTTGGCTCCTATTTCCAGCATGCTAGGAATCCCCAGGACACCCAAGAAGCAGGTAACAAGCAGAATGTTATTTTAAAGAGGGGAGCATTTTCAACGTACAAAAGTTAATATGGCTTACATATATTTAAGCAATACAGCGTATCATGATAGCAAAATAGGATACTACTTCACAAACAGCTTGGAAAGATTTCTTGGCACCACAGTTAAAGCATATTTAATGTTTTGGATTTTATTCTAGGGGAAAATTAAAGCAAATGGTATTGCAATAGTCCAAAGCAAGAGATAAAAGGAACCAGAAAAGAATCAGATTTATCCACGGCTTTGCAAGCAAAATGCCCAAGCTCCAATCACAAAGCACATGAAATAATGGGCACTGGATAAACATTTGTGGATGATCCCATGCTCTCAGGTCAGCTTCAAATGTCAAACTAAAGGCCACTTATCACAATTACACTTTAAAAGTCACGTTATTTCGATTCATAGAGCAGACTCAGAATTTCTATTTCCCTTCACTTAGCACATGAAATTTATAATTAAACATTGATCAAGCTGCAAATATTTATTGAATACTTACATCCAAGCCAGCTGGAATCCTATTACTAGACTCTAAAAGAAAGACAGTATTTATGCGCTTGTAAATAAGTCAGCCCTCATTTTTTTTTAACAACTTTATTATTTCTATGCTAGGATAAAATTGTTATTAAGTAGTATAGATATTGATCAACAGCTTATAAAACTGTGCCTTTAGGCAATTTTGAGAACTTCTTTCAATATGATAAAATTATTTTCAACTATATGAGCAATTAAGGTTTACTTACTGTGTATATTCAATTCAGTACCCTCAATGTGCTTGAGAATGCTATTAAAAAATTTTAAATTCTGGAAAATGCAGAAAATATATACAGTCTGGATTTCTCAAAAGCAACTTGCAAACAGAAAAAAACAGCAAATGTATAACGTAATTATACTTTAATGACACAAATAATAATTGAAAAATTGTTCCTCTTCCTGATATTTTGTTTCTTCTCTCAGTTTACAAATTTAAGCATCTTGTTAGGCAAGAATAGTTTGATGTAATTTTTAACTTCTTACACATGAATTTACTGAATTTCATTTCTTTCCATTAATTTTATGCAGAACTCGCTTTCAATTATTCATCTTGGCTTGTTCAGTTTATGGATTATTCAGGCCTTTTGTTTCTGAACCTGCCTCTTTTCAAATTCAAATCACTACATATCTGTTCTTACTAGCAATGGTATTGATAGACAATAAAAATCAACGCTTATTAAGAACTTATTATGTGCAAGCATTGCTCAGAACATTTTACATACAGTAAACCACTAAATCATCACAATAATCCTCTAAAGTAGGCAATATTAATATTTCTAATTTACAGATGAGGGAAAAGAGGGTAGTTAATTTCCTTGACGTTTCAAAGCTCATGAGTGGGGATGTCAGCATTTAAACCGAGGCAGTCTACTTTTAGAATTCACTTTTAACAACTCCACTATTATTGATACTTCATTCCTCCAAAAGTATTTCTTACATGTATTTTTAAACTTTATTCTATAGAATGACTATTTACAAAACTACAGAAAATCAAAGACAAAGGTTGGAAAAATCTCCAATCTGCAATAAGCCACTAAAATATCCCTGAGAGTTAGGATGTCTGCATTAATACTAATGTAATATTTGAAAGGACTTGAGGTTAAATCTGACAGATAATGTTGCTTTAAACTTTGCAGTAACATGTTAATTTCTCAAATGAATATCCCGTACATTGAGAGGAGTCATAAACTTTGCAGTCATTCTCGGTTCTTCTCTTTCTCTTCCAGCCTACACTGCATCCCTCAGTACATCCTGCAAACTCTACCTTCAGCAGCCACTTCACAATTCTGCCCTTTCAGCTGGCTTAGGTCAACCTCCGAGTCCACTCTTGTCAGACTACTGAAGAAGACTGCTGAGTACAGAGCACACCTCTGGAAACACTTGTCAGATTGCGTCTCTTTTACACTCAGGATCTTCCAGTGGCATTTAAGGTGTCTCCAAACAAAAGTCGTTCCATGGGCTAACATGGAGTTGCCATTCCTCTGGGCCAATTGGCTGGTTCTCCAACTTTGCTTCCACAACTTTCCTCTTGTTCTCTGGTCTCCTTACTGCTGCTCAACATGACCATTATTCTCAGAGCTTTCATTGATATCTCTGCTTAATTTCTTACATCTCACATATTCACATGCTGACATCACCCTTTATTCAGTTTCTACTCAAAATGCCACTTCTTTAAGACAATCTTTTCTGGGCCAGCCCCTTTGAAATAACCCTTTGTCATTTTCTATCTACTCACCCTGTCTTCCTAGAGCTTCCTGCACTACCTGACATTACTGATATTCTGCCTTCATTATTATGTAAATTCCCTTTAGACATTGCTGTAGGCTTAATTCCTAGAGCGGTGTCTGACACACAGTGGATGCTGAAAACATTTGCTGAAAGAATAGGTGGATTTAGACACAATATTTCTTCTTACAATCATTTCACTCAGTTCAGTTCAGTTCAGTCGCTCAGTCGTGTCTGATTCTTTGCGACCCCATGAATCGCAGCACGCCAGGCCTCCCTATCCATCACTAACTCCCGGAGTTTACTCAAACTCATGCCCATCGAGTCGGTGATGCCATCCAGCCATCTCATCCTCTGGCGTCCCTTTCTCCTCCTGCCCCCAAACCTTCCAAGCATCAGGGTCTTTTCTAATGAGTCAAGTCTTCTCATGAGGTAGCCAAAGTATTGGAGTTTCAGCTTCATCATCAGTCCTTCCAATGAACACCCAGGGCTGATCTCCTTTAGGATGGACTGGTTGGATCTCCTTGCAGTCCAAGGGACTTGCAAGAGTCTTCTCCAACACCACTGTTCAAAAGCATCAATTTTTTGGCACTTAGCTTTCTTCACAGTCCAGCTCTCACACCCATACATGACCACTGGAAAAACCATAGCCTTGACCAGACGGACCTTTGCTGGCAAAGTAATTCTCTGCTTTTTAATGTGCTATCTAGGTTGGTCAGAACTTTCCTTCCAAGGAGTAAGTACAGCAGTAAACTGAATCTAGTCCTTCATCATCTTATTTTCTTTAAGGAGAATGAATCATAAGCTCTTGCCCTGAGCTTCTAACAGATATTTTTATCTATAATTTTCTCCTGTAAAATGCTGTTAATAATTTAAAGGTTGAAATATGTATCTTTATATTACTGAGAAGAATTATCTTTCTGATTCTCTGCAAGAGAAAACTCAAGGAAAATACTGGCATTTGAGTATTCTTTAAGACAAGAACAAAAACACAAAGATACCTCCATCTCAGAGAACATGTTAGATCTTAATAATGGTGTGCAGAAGATAGACTCCCCTGAAGTGTCTCATCCCTTATTATGCTGCCTCTTAGAGAAAGTATCCCCCCAAACTCCCACTGACTATCTTAGACAATTCACTAAAGGGCTGTCCTACACTTGAAATCAGAAACTCTGCTGTGAAGGTGATCTCTCATAATGTAGGATCTTTCACTTTCCAGATTCCCACCAACTCAACACCACAGGCATCCCCAGGGACCGTAACAACTAAAAAAGGTTTCCAAACATCTCCCCCCTCCGGTGAGGAACCTGTGATAGGCGAGAAACCTTCCAGGTTTACTCTTATGCCTCTGTAATATTCCCCTCCAAGTCAGACTTCATTCCTTATCTGCTGATAACCCAGTGAATATATTATCCTCAGATTAGCCTCCTGAAGCCCATCTCTAATCAAGACGCTCCCCACAGCTCTCTGGTTGCTTAAGAGATGATGGGTAAAAAGGGTCCTTCATATCTTTAATTTTAATTAATATTTTATTTTTAGTCTTACACTATTTTATATTCTTACAAAGGAATCAAGCAATTTTATGTAACAAAAGAATACTATATTTTAATTGGAAAAGAACATACTTATAGTAATACAAATGTGTTCTGCCCTCAAAACCATCCTATACCAAGACATCTAAGCAACACTTTGATGAATCATTTCTTTTCCTGCCCTGATATCTGCCAATGCACATTCCTGTCAACATAAATTAGTATCCATTACTTTCTATTGTGAGACCGTCCAACATAAAACTGTATTACAAATATCATTGACTAAAAATCACTATGTGTATATCACATTCTCTGGGTACATACACATATGTACTTTTGTACCTTCCTAGATGACAAAAGAAATGCTACATCTACATCCAACTCTCAGTACATTTCAGATACCAAATGCATTTTTTTAAACTATATAAATTATAGATACACATTATATATACACACATACATATATATTTCATTCAACTTTGTTTCATAAATTCTCCACATCAAAATTCATTTAGCAAATGGAGCAAAATCACTGTGATTGATAGAACACGATGTGTTGAAGCCAGGAACTAAAACATGAGGACTTTATTGCCTTTCTAAATATTTTGGAACAAGTACAACCAGCCTATGCATCATGTTTTCTTGGTGCTTGCCTAATCATTTCTCCTCCAACTTCCAATGAAAAATTCATAAGGGTGAGCATCATGCAGAGCACAATGGGCCTTGATCAATGTGGTATGGTGGAGAAAGACTGAAGACTTGAAATTCAATGCTGCGAGTCTCCTGCTTCCTCTGCTCATTTTCCTCATTTACATAATTAAATAATAATAATGGCTCGGGCAAGCATTATGCTAGAAACATAAGGGAGCCCAAACGTTCCTGTTGAAAGAATAAGATGTTAAATTTGAACATGTCCAATAATCCCCAGCCGCATCATTGAACCTTATACACTGTATTCATGCAAATATTATTTTTCAGGTTCTAAGACATGAGTGATGTACTAATGGGCAGGAAAATGTTAACTCTGTGATTGTCAGTTGGGGTTGGGGGTTATCTTCTTTTTTTTTTTTTCATTTATTTTTATTAGTTGGAGGCTAATTACTTTACAATATTGTAGTGGCTTTTGTCATACATTGGCATGAATCAGCCGTGGATTTACATGTGTTTCCCATCCCGATCCCCGTTCCCACCTCCCTCTCCACCCGATTCCTCTGGTTCTTCCCAGTGCACCAGGCCCGAGCACTTGTCTCATGCATCCAGCCTGGGCTGGTGATCTGTTTCACCCTAGGTAATATACATGTTTTGATGCTGTTCTCTCAAAACATCCCACCCTCGCCTTCTCCCACAGAGTCCAAAAGTCTGTTCTGTACATCTGTGTCTCTTTTTCTGTTTTGCATATAGGGTTATTGTTACCATCTTTCTAAATTCCATATATATGCATTAGTATACTGTATTGGTCTTTATCTTTCTGGCTTATTTCACTCTGTATAATGGGCTCCAGTTTCATCCATCTCATTAGAACTGATTCAAATGAATTCTTTTTAATGGCTGAGTAATATTCCACAGCGTATATGTACCACAGCTTCCCTATCCATTGGTCTGCTGATGGGCATCTAGGTTGCTTCCATGTCCTGGCTACTATAAACAGTGCTGCGATGAACACTGGGGTGCACGTGTCTCTTCTTTTGATAAGACTTTCTGAGCTCAAAGGTGGCATGCAATGGAGCTTTGTGGTTCAAAGGGAGAGTTCAATGACGGTTGTATTAGCTTCTAATTACTTCCTTGGGGTTTAAAGAAAGTGATGGATTTTTAAAATTATTTACCTGCGCGGGGCGTGGGTGCGGTGCCGGGTCTTCCTTGCTGCGCGGGCTCCTCTCGAGCTGCATGCAGTAAGCAGGAGCGACTCCTCGGTGCGGTACACGGCTGCTCACTGCGGGCGCCTGTCTCGTGGGTCCCAGGCTTTAGAGCGCAGGCGCAGTAGCTGCGGTGCGGCGGCCTGGTTGCCCCCTGGCATGTGGGATCTTCCTGGACCAGGGATCGAACCTGAGTCTGCTGCATTGGCAGGAGGCCGCCTCACCGCTGAGCCACCAGGAAAGCCTCAAAGCGATGGTTTGTTTCAGAACCTGCAGTATTTCATTTCTCGCATGTCCTAGGTTGCTGGGTGCTTTATTGGGTAGAGTGCCAATGTCTATAGTTCCACCATGAAAATAAGACCCAAAAGTTGTAGGAAGGCTTCCTAACTACCATCCCCTCTGGTTTCACAGTGATTGACCCATAAAATATAGGGAAAATATTTTATAAGTGATAAACTTGTAAACGACAAACAATCGTTCGCTTATCACTTTCAGTACACCTCACAGAGTTTCAGAATGGACTCAAACACATCAAAAACCCAATCCTTCTCCAAGAATAAACTTAGTAAAAAATAAAACCCCGAACCATGTGTTTCACCCCTCCATCAGTTTCTCCAACTTTTCCACCACTTATGCTGCTGTATCAATGCCAGTTTCTAGCTTTGATCATGATGTCATCTAAGCTTATCAACTCTTTTTGATTCAAGTATTTTATGACTTTTGATTTTTGTAAGTTTTAAGTTTTTAACTGTTCATTCAATTCATTCATATAAAGCCCAACATATTTTCTTTCTGTACTCTTTCAACAGCCATTTGGCCTCTTTTTCATAAAATGAATGTTCAAAATCAGATGTGTTATTCTGAAGATTGGGCCCAAAAACAGGTAAATGGTGTGTGAACGGATTCCATTAGGGTGCCTACATTTTTGTCCCAGCAACACCTGCCAACATCATCATGAGTAGCAAAATGACATATTTACTAGGTGACTTCTGTATGAAGTAGCATGTCATAAGAAGCTTTCATCATCTATTATCTTGAAAAAAACCCATTACAAAGATTAGAAAGATGAAGTTCAGGCAGATAAGTTGCCCAGGATTTCACAGGTAGCAAAGTCGGGCACAGGAGGAGGGGAAGGCTGAATTTCAGGTATGAGACTAGCAACATTGCTAGTTTTTCTAGAACTGACACTTATTTTTATGATTTGGTCTAAAAGGTAGTCTCCAAATTAAAAGCATCCTTAATTTTACAATGAACAAAATTTGTTTCTATTTGGGCAGTGGAAATAAACTCAGAATCATTTGTCTTTCACATCATTGTAATAAACCCTTTACCCAAAAGGTGTATAAACATTTGAAAATTTCCAAATCTGGGGTGGGTTTGCATGTGTGTGCATGAGAGAGAGAGAGAAAAAAAAAGGAACAGACAGACCTTCCAAATTTGCAATTTGTCTGTCTTAAAAAATGCTTCCCCTCCAAAGTCATTCTGAGAATGGAGTGCCTCCCTGTGTGTGTGTTTTTAAATACACATGGAGAAAAATGGCGACTTAAAAAAGTGATTCACACATGAGAACTCTACTTACTTATTTTTCGTTCTCACAAGTTCCCTGTGATAGCAAAAGCATTCATTCCTTCAATAGTCCAGACACAATTAATACCATACATCATGGGTGAATCCAACCGACAGGACACACGGTCTCCAGGGACCACGGAATGCCTGCTTAGAATGCCAAGTACACCGGCCATCAAAGCTCAAGACAAGCAAATGTGCTAAGATTCACAGCTACATTTTTAATACATGCATTTTACTTACCTTACTAATTAAGAAAATTGTCAAAGTAAGAGGAAATCATGAAAGGAAATTGGCCGGGTCAGAACAAAGGACCAGCAGAAAAGACTTAACCCAGCCTGATTTCTGGATCTGTCTGATGTGGTTTATGGTCTTAATCAGCAGAAACTTATGAAATCTAAAAAATATTATTGATGGACACACATTCCTTTTAAATATTTTAGGAAGCTTTGTGGCTTTTGACAATATTCATAAACTTAAGTAGGGATAAAGAAACAGCTTTATGTTCTGAGGAAGCATGGAGAAATGTGGTTGGCAGTGATCATTATGTTATGGCAACAGAATAAACCACTTTTTCAAAACATGCAGAAGGAAAATTCTTTCATGAAGGAAATGCATTGTGCTAAAAGGAAAATAGGATACACTAAATACTAAATTTAATACTAAAAGCATCTGATAACCTGACTTATGAAAATATATTTTCAATGATTATTACAAGATACTCAATTTTTGAGCAAATCTTCTGAGCCATCCTTTACATCCTTACATTTCAAAGCCACACTTTTTGGTTACACAACACAAAGCTTATCCTGACAATGAAACTAAAAGAAACACAGGCTCCTTGGATACCAGAAGCAAACTCGACCAGGCTACTGGCAATCAATTTAGACTCTGTATGCTTTCAATTCTTGATTTGTAGATGAGGGCAAAAAATATTTATTGCCTTATCATTCTTCCTCTCATCCTTACTTCAAATTCATTGAGGCATTATTAGATCAATGAATAAATCTTACAAATACTAAGACAAAAGTAATACTCAAGGGTTACACTATTTTTTTTTTATTAAGGGGGAGTCTCTTCAAGCTCATTTATTAATATTATGAGCTATAAATAGGTTAAAACATATTATAACAGTTCTGAAGTGAATGCAACAGTTTATCACTTCCTAACACTTCAGTTTTATGAATGTTTTCCATTTATCTCCTACATCTTAAATTAAAAATACTAAATGATTATTGGTAAAATAAATTAAAAGAATAATTTTTTAATTATAATATTGAATGTAGGTGAACAAATAAAAGGTGTATTCCATTCTGTAGGCTTCCCTGGTGGCTCAGATAGTAAAGAACCTGCCTGCAACGTAGGAGACCCAAATTCAATCTCTCAGTGGGGAAGACTCCCTGGAGAAAGGAACAGCTACCCACTCCAATACTTTTGCGTGGAGAATTTCATGGACAGAAGCACGTCACAGTCCATGGGATTGCAAAGAGTCAGACATGACTGAACAACTAACACTTTCACTTTCCATTTTAAATACACGAAAAAAAAAATGATCACTTCCATTTTAAAAGTGCCCAACTATCAAGAGGTTTAAAATCATCTCAAATAAAGACTATATTTGTTAATTATTGCTCAGTATAACAAATTATCCCCAAACCTAGTGGCTTAAAACAATAAACATCATTTTATGGTTTATGCAGGTCATGACCTTGGCGGCAGTTTAGCTGCGTGGCTCCAGTCCGTTTTTCATGATGTTGCAGTCAATACAGTGGCCAGAGTTTGCAGTCATCTGAAAGTTTGACCATAGCTGGAGGACTCACTTCTAGATGGTTTACTCATACGAACTTGATGGGTCTCCTTTGTTCATCATATATGTCTCCACAAAGCTAACCCAAGACAGCTGTGTCTTCAGGAGATGGTTGCTAGCTTTTGCCCAGGACAAGCGATCCAAAAGAGCAAGATGGAAGTTGCAATGGGTTTTATGATCTAGTCTTGGATCTCAGTCTCTGACAGCAGCATCCTTTTACACAAGTCAGCCCCACTCCATGTGGGATGGAACCCAAGGGCATGAATACAAGGGAGTAAGGACCATTTGGATCATAAGGTTCATTTTGGGAACATTTGGAAGTTGGCTACTACAACCACCTATCTTGTAAAATGGTCAAAAATAAAGAACTGTGTGATCTACTCTAGAAAAGTCAATAGTCATTCATCCAAAACATTTCCAGTAGGTGTGATACTCAATGAGGAAAACTGTGAAATATGTCCAATATAAAGTCATAGAAGATGTCCTCAGGAAACTCACAAGAATGGGCAAGATAAATGATTATTCAGAATCATGCAAATACTAAAATGGATTCTAATACATTCTTCCTGAATTATAAAAAAAAATCACTAAATCAGTGAAGAGTTAAAATAATTAGTAATTTAAATCCATTGGCAGCAGCTTAGGATCATAAAATATAAAAAAATAAAAATAAAGAAGACATACTGAGCTTTTCTGCAGAACATTACCCTACCTTCTCAGCTAATAAGCTAGTAAGGTCTCTGAAAAGGAGGTGTATGACAGCATAGGGCCTACTTTAATATGTGTTGGTGTTTAGAAATAACAGACTTTGAAGTCAGGAAAACCTCGTTTCCCTGCCCAGTTCTGATATTTACTGGCTCAATTTAGGCAAGCAACAATACTTCTGACAGCAGTTTCCCAATCTCTAAAATTGTCCTACCTACCCCATTGGTTATTATGTGGGTCCCAGAGGCGTGTACATGTGTCAGAAATAGCACCAGGTCTTGCATATGTTAGGAAGGGGTATGATTTGTTTTTGAATATTATATTTGCATCACCAGGGCAGCTGAGCATTCATCAAGAATTGCCCAAGGATGATTAGATGCCTATTCTCACACAAATAAGATAGCTAACAGGGAAATGAAGGAAAGAAAAAAATCTGGTAAATAAAACTTGCACTTTGACATTATTTGTAAAGAAGCAAAAGGAAGTAGGAAATAGCCAGGCTTTCCTGAGTCTGTGACAAGAAGGAATTCTAAAATTAGGTAAGATTCATATAGTAATGATATCATTTTCAAGGAAAAAATTAGGTTTTCACTGAGAGTCAATACTTCATTAAAATGGATAAAAATACTCCACAAAAGTTCTAATAACAAAATAAACTTTTATAAAGTATAGAGAGTTGTGACCTAAGTAATACAGGCTGAAAGTAAATGTTACATATTAAAATATTTAAATAAGGCATTTGTTTCTGTATCACAGATTATATATTTTTTTAAAAGGTAATGCTTCTGGTGGAATGCCCTACCCTCTTCTTTATCACACATCCTTTTGGGTGACCTAGTCCTACAGGGCTCAGCTCTATAAGAAAGACTTCTGATGTTACTACCACCCCTCCACTCAATGAGGTTTGCTCCCTAAAGAGAAAAGCAACCTCAGTCATAATGTTGATGCAGACAGTGGTAACATGCACCTCAGCTAACATTCTTTAACCATTTACTATGCACCAATCACTGCGTTAAGTGCTTTACCTATGGTTTTGTTTAACCTTATGAACAAGTGTGTAAAAACAGGTGGTATTGTAACTATTATTTGGGTCTGGATTCACTCCTAAACAAAATCAATCAACCCTGAATATTCATTGGAAGGATTGATGCTGAAGATGAAACTCCAGTTCTTGGCCACCTGACGTGAAGAGCTGACTCACTGGAAAAGACCCTGATGCTGGTAAAGACTGAAGGCAAAAGGAGAAGGGGACACAGAGAATGAAATGGTTAGATAGCATCACCGACTCAATGGACATGAATTTGAGCAAACTTTGGGAGACAGTGGAGGACAGAGCCTGGCGTGCTGCAGCCCGTGGGGTCGCAAAGAGTCGAACTCGACTTAGTGACTAAACAACAACACAACTATCATTTTACATATGATGAAACTGAGGTACTCACTGGTAAGATCACACAGCCGAAATCCTGAAACCAGCCTTTGAACCCGGCAGTCTGACCCTCAGACACAGCCTCTTCACTACTGAGTGAATACTGCCTCATCTGATTTATTTTAAAATACACATTATGTAGGACAGTGCCTGGCCCACGTAGGTGCTCGATTTCATTTTTCAAAATATAACTAAGTGATTTAAAATATAATAGTGATAAATATTCTAAATATTAATTAAAAGTTTCTTCTCACTATTACGGTCAGACTGAGGACAAAATGTTACTGGAAAATACAGGATTCTTCCCAAGTGGCTGAGTGGTAAAGGATCATCCTGTCAATGCAGGGGACACAAGAGGTGCTTCCCTGAAAGGAAGCTCGCCTGGAGTAGGAAATGGTAACCCACGGCAGTATTCTTGCCTGAAAAACGATAAGGACAGAGGAGTCTGGCGGTCTAGAGTGCACGGGGTCACCAAGAATTGGAAAGGCCTGTGCAGCTGACCACACAAACACGCGGGGCCACAGTAAAGGGCGGCATTCGCGTTATAAAAGCGATGTGTGTAAGAGGTATCTCTGTGCAGACGTCCTTCCCCTACAGATCAGCAGTTCTCAATCAGGGGGTTTGCCCTGGGGAGACCACTGGCTGGAGACAACTTCGGTCGTCACAACTGAGCGGGTAGTGTTACTGCCATCTAGCGGTCAGAAGCCAGGGATGCTGCAAGACAAGCTCCCCCCACAAAGCCCGGCCTGGCTTAAAACGTCAGCAGTGCCAGAGCTAGTCTTGAGTGTATATTCCCTTCCAAACCTTAACAAGCTGGTTAATATTGAAGGGCTGTCCACTAACCTCCAAATCCCATAATGCTTTATATCCTAAGTAGCAGTAACCAAAAATAATAAAAACAAAAATAATAAAAACAATTTCAAAGGACAAGAGAGAGAGGCCAATGCTTTGGAAAATAATGACTTCTGGGATGATGAACACTGACCTCCGAGAATCCTAGGACATCAAAAGCAAAGGCTGACACAGTGGTTAAGGCTGTGTGCTTCCACCGCAGGGAGCACAGGTTGACCCCTGGTCAGAGAAGTGAGATTCTGCATGTCTCAGCACGACGAAAATCAAAGTCTTCTAATAATAAATGCTAGAGAGGGTGTGGAGGAAAACAAGCCCTGCTTCACGGTTGGTGGAAATGTAAATTGGTAAAGCCACTGTGGGAAACAGTATTTTGGTTCCTTAAAAAACTGAAAACAGAGTGGTCCCACTCATGGGCATATATCCAGGGAAAAGTCTAATTTGAAAAAATACAAGCACCTCAATGTTCATAGCAGCACAATTTACACCAGTCAGTATGTGAAAGCCACTTAAACGTCATCACAGATGAATGGATAAAGACGGCATGGTCGGGGCTGCAGAGGGCCAGGCAGGCTGCGTGTATGTGATGCTCCATGGGGGTGCCCAGCTGGGGTGTGCCCCCAAAGAACAGTGCAGCGCTGGTCCCTGCCGACAACCTGACCCTGCAAAAGGAAGTGCTCAACAGCAAGATAAAAGAACAAAAATGTATTGTGGATAAACCTTCTAACCTGAAGAAGAGGAGGATATATTGGGAGAGCTGAGGAAAGAATATCAAGGAATAAAAAACTCAGAGAAGAGCAAAATCAAGAAACGGCCACCTTGATTTTACATAGTAATGTGTGTGGTATTTGCCGTGCAATGAATCAGTTGATCTTCTTAATGTGGCTTTCATGACTAAAGAATAGATCATACCAGCTAGTTTTAACAAAAAGGGGAGAAAACAGAAAAACCATTATGAAATACCCTCTGAAGAATCCTCCAAAAATATTATTGCTATGACTATTGCTGCTAACCCTGGTGAACAATTCAATGTACCAGATCTCATCACAGGAAGAGCAGGACTGAAGGCACGACAAGCTGCCAACCCTTCCCGGACTTGGAATTTTGTTGAAATTAATGTTTCTCTAGAAGTGCAAAGGGTAAGAAGAACTTGAATACCCCACGTAGTTCGGCCCTTGGATTCAGTGCCGGATGATAGCACTGGCTGCACGGCCTGAGTTGCTTCTAGAGGAGCTGACTGGTTAGTGACTCAAGATGAAGCAAACCCCATCAGAGCCGCATGAAGGCGGTTCGCACTGGAGTTGGTGCAGAGGAGCAGCCCGCAAGTTATTCTCATCATCTCGTCTGCCTCCAGACACACAGGCTGGAACGACTGAATAAGGAAATTGAAATGGAACTGCGTCAGATCTCTTCTAGAAATCTTGGTCGTGATGACTGAGTTATTGATGATCATGGAAAAGAAGCAAGACGTCCCTTCCTGAATGAAAATATTGTCTCCTTTCTAAACTTCCTACCAGTCTGGGAAAAGGCAAACTTGACTTTACCTTGTGGAATTGGTGAAAAACCAGTTTTGTGCCTTGTGGCACCGGAACTTGGTCTAACAAATCTCTGGTCTTCTGCCAAAGCAGGCCGGGCAATCTGGATCCAGAATTGCAAAAATAGAAAAGAATAATGAAAAGCCATCTGATAAATGTGGAAGGCGCCAAGTCATCTCCTTAGAAAACCTTTCTGTTGAAAATTAGATTAAAATGTAATATTTCACAGTGTAACAACATTTATTGAATGATGAATTAAAAAAAAAAATACCCTGCTGCCTTATTGTAAAAAAAGGAATGACGTGGTATATATACATACAATGGAATGTTAGCCATAAAAAAGAATGAAATAATGTCATTTGCAGCAACATGGATGAATCTAGAGATAATCATATTAAGTGAAGTCAGTCAGAAAGAGAAATCACTTATATGTGCAATCTAAAAAAAAAAAGGTACAAATAAACTTACTTGCAAAACAGACCCACAGACAGAGAAAACAAACTTCTGGTAATGAAAGAGTAAAAATGGGAAGGGATAAACTAGAAAGTTGGGGTTAACATACACTCTGTACTAATACATGAAACAGACAAACAAGGATCTACTGTATAATACAAGGAACTATACTCAATATCTTGCTTTTTATATATATATGTGTGTGTGTGTGTGTGTGTGTGTGTGTGTGTAACTGAATTACTTCACTTTACACTTGAAATTAACACATTTTAAATTAGCTAAACATCAATAAATAGTTATGCTAAATAAGAAATTTAACATAAGAACATTTTTTTAAAAAAAGGAATGTATAGATAACAGGAAAATAAAAGTAAAGGTTGGTGGGAAGGAGACTTATTCACTAAATACACCTACTTGGTTCAGGCCAAGGGCTAGGCATCTGGAAACATTCCAACACCCTGGACATTTCATTCAAGAAGGGATTGTGTTCTAAAAAGACAAAGTAGCTTTGCTGGGGTCATAGGTTTAGTGCAGCAGCAAGGCCCAGACACATAGGTACCTGGTCTAAAGGCCCAAGCTCCCCTTTTCCATGATCATAAACCTAGCGTTAGATGAGAGGTGCCCAACCAGAAGGCCAGGCAGGCCCCCTGCTACCAAACCAACAAACAGCTGCTGGGTCAGCTTGGCTTGTAGCAATATAAATGGCTTCTTGGACAAGAACCCTGAAATCTCTAAGAGACAAAAAGACAAATCGACACAGAAGGGGCAAAGCTCAGGGGGCCGTCATACAAAACAGAAGCGAATGCCAGCATCGTGTGTGGGTCTGTGCTGTGAAAAGGCCGTGTCTTCTCCACATGCTCCTTCCAGCCTCACCTGCAACCACGGAGAACAAAGTCCTTTTCTACGTCACGGGCACCAGTGTTGGAAGAACATGGGCTGCCTTGAACACCAAGAATTTCCCTCTGCTTTTCTCTAAAAGTGAATACCAAGTAAGGGTGAAAGAAAACACCATGGCAAAAGAGACGCACACGTCACGGACAGAGGACGCCTGAGTCCCTGGAGCACCATTTCCGTGTAAAAGGCTGTGGACCAGCCCTTGAGCCTAAAGGTTGCTAACAGCATCTCCCAGACTTCTCTTTACTAGAGTGTTCCCAAATGCTCCCAAACGACGCACCAGTGTAATCAATGTCCTCAGACAGAGAAAACACTGGTAAAGAGAAATGAACGTTGTTGGATTCCTTGGTAAACAAAAAACAAATTAAAACAGTACAGGACTCATGCATGCATAAAATCCACTCACTGCCCTATTTAGATCTCCGGAAAAAGTAGGCAAGTAGCTGGCCAATAACGGAGAAGGAAATGGCAACCCACTCCAGTGTTCTTGCCTGGAGAATCCCGGGGATGGGGGAGCCTGGTGGGCTGCCATCTATGGGGTCGCACAGAGTCGGACATGACTGAAGCGACTTAGCAGCAGCAGCAGCAGCTGGCCAATAAACAAAATCTATTCTGCTTCCAGGGCAATATGACTCTAGAACTCAATGAGATCGCAATTGCTGCTAAAGGAGACTCCATTCCAGTTGAAGGAGTGGCATTTTAAAAGTGAGAAGAAAGACCATAGGTCATCAAAAATCTTTCTGAAAACTTTAATTATATAAAATAATAAAGCAAAATTAAGGAAAAATATTTCCTTGCTCCAAAATCTGTTGGGATGGCTTCCAAATCCACAAGAAGCAGTGATAGGTTCAGATAAATGCGTGACTTCCCAGGCAGCACTAGTGGTAAAGAACCTGCCTGTCAATTAAGGAGACCTAAGAGATAGGGGTTCAGTTCCTGGGTCAGGAAGATCCCCTGGAGGAGGGCATGGCAACCCACTCCAGTATTCTTGCCTGGACAATCCCATGGACAGAGGAGCCTGTTGGTCTACAGTCCATGGGGTCCCAAAAATTCGGACACTATTGAAGCAACTTAGCATGCTCGCACACTATCACCACAGAGCATCTTTCTATTCTGCTGCTTCCCACCTGTGGCATGGGGAAATTATAGGAATCACAGATTTATCCAACAGTGAAGCAGATACTTAAGTTTTACTCTATAAAAACTCAAAATTACGTATTTTCTTCAAGTGTAGATCATCATTTGAAGGTACCTTCCACATGAATGACTGAAGAGTGAATCTTCCACAATCAAGGTCAAATAAAGGCTGTATTTTCACCAAATTCACATATTTCAAATAATATTGTAATACAAAATATTTTTGCCAGCAATTACACTCCTACAAGTCTGTTCACACTATTTACTGTGGGATTGTGAACTCATAAGGTCTATTCTTTTCTGGCAAATAATTTAAAATTTAGTTTGGCTAATAGTTTATTAAGAATTTAAACTAGAAATGTACAATAAAATCATAACATTAATACCGTCCAAAACGTCTGAGAGGATGTTTCTGGGGTCATTATCTCCTTAGCTCATTAGCAGTACTTACAGAATTAAAAAAGGCAATGAGTAGAAGCAAACATAAATGAAAACCAGCTTCCTGAATCAACAATTTAATAATGAAGAGATGCTTATGTGCTTTTCTTCCAAGGGATAGAGTACTGTTAATCTGCTTCAGGTTTTTTTTTTTCTAAAAAAGGTACACTTGCTAAGCTGTCCTCAATTATTTATTTCTTCTATTTTTATTATAGCAGTTTTGCTTCTCATTAAGTATGCACTTTTGAAATACTTCAGGAACAAAAATCAAGGCTTTGTAAACTATAGAGAACATGATTCAATTTCTGGTGTGTGTGTGTGTTATACAAACAGAAAGGATACACAAAAACCTGTTAATGGTGACTGCCTCTGGGAAGCAGAACTGGTGATTCACAGAAAATGTCCTAAAGGGTTTTCACTTGGAGCTTTCCTCATGGTTCAGTGGTAAAACATCCGCCTGTCAATGCAGGAGACAGGGGTTCAATTCCTGATCCTTGAAGACCCCACATACCATGGAGCAACTAAACCCAAGGGCCATGACTACTGAGTCCATACCATGGGGCCAATGCTCTGCAACAAGAGAAACCACGGCAATGAGACTTCCACGTGCCCAACCAGAAAAGCGGCCCCTCACAGCGACAAAGACCCGGCACAGCCACAAATAAATAAATAAAATGAGTTTTAAAGAAGAATTTTCCTTGTAACATATTTTATGCAATTTTCTATGTGCACATATTTCTTTTAAAATAAAACTGAGTTTCAACTTTTTCAAAGAGTGTAATATTTAATAGGAGAATAAACAGCTTGTATATATATTTAGCATTTCATCCTTTTGCCCAGGCTCATCAAACTCAACCAAAATTATAATTCTTTTTTCCCCAGAAAGGGGAGGCATATAAATCTAAGCATTGCCACTAATTTCCTCCAAGTCAAAGAAAAGGCTTTCTGACAGGAGGAAAAGATAAACAAAAATGGAACATTAAAAGAAATGGAAAATTAGAAAACAAAATTGCCCTGTCAGGAGAGAGATTCCACTGGGAAGCACTGCCCTGCAGGTGCCCTGGTTAAAGTCCTTTAATTTCACCCTCTGATGTGAGTTATTAGGTACAAGACTAAACTCTTCTCACACTGACATTTAAAATGAAAAACTATTATTACAGTAGTCAGAATTAGCAAACACGAATATTCCTATTAAGCAGAGCTAAGGAATATTTTTTAAACAAGACTTTTCAGAATTACCTGAAAACTGGGCATCCTCCATTCTCAAGGGTTTAGTTTTCACTTGCCTCTTATTCTAGTTTGTCTATTTTACTTCTAAAAGTGCACAGGTCACACACATCTTGGGTCAGATACGCTTCGTCTCCTAAAATACCCCACTTTCCAAATGAGGAGGCAGAGAAGAGGCACTTTCCCTCTGAGCCCATAGAGACCACGTTCTGGTTCTCAGTCCTTCAGCAGAGCTCAAATCTTGCAGTACTGTCTGTAGGTAGGAAGCCCTACAGTTCCGAGCACACACGAGACTTCCTTTGAAATTTTCTTCTGAATCTCAATAAATGAAGTCCACCTGATTCCAGAAAGACTTTTAGGATGGGATCTCAACTACAAAAGCTACTGAGGCATCACCAGTTCCGTCCACGACCAGCACAACTCCTTCACCGTCCTTGACTGTCTCCACTCCACAGGGATTTCTCCCATGCCACACGGCTTGCTACAGAAAATACAGCCAGAATTTTCAAGGAGAAGACTGATAAGACATGTCAAATGCTTAGATAAGGAAAACGAAGTGGAGAGTTCCCAGTTCACTCTGGAATGTGGCTGGGGAAATGCTACTACCAGCCTGGATAAATCAAGACGGAGACATAGAAAACAGCTTTACTAGGGACAAAAGGCTGAGACCTCAACTGCACGGCATGCTGAGCCTCAGCCAGCCCAAAAGATCCTCCTAATCTTATTAGTATCTTGTTATGGCCCAACTCCACATCTAAAACAAAGCAAATGTTTTGCATATAGGCTATAACAGTCTGCTTAAATTACATAGAAAGGATAATACTGTCTCAACTGACACTTGTGATTAATTCTAATAAGAACTTGCTTTAGAAAGTTTTTGGCAGAACGTTTGAAGTGGACAGTTCATAAAGGATTTCATTGCTTATGACAACAAATATGGAAACAATAATGATACTGTACCAACTCTCCTCATTCCCTTGCATCTATTTAAGAAGAATGTTTGAATAACATTATAGCATGTCCATATCTTGACACTTTTATGGATTTTAT
Organism: Cervus canadensis; assembly: GCF_019320065.1. NCBI lineage: Eukaryota > Metazoa > Chordata > Mammalia > Artiodactyla > Cervidae > Cervus > Cervus canadensis. The sequence continues at coordinate 47,301,913 of NC_057410.1, forward strand.
GGAAGTAAGATACATACAGTGACACACCCATAAAACTTCTTCCTTTATTATCTAGTTGTTTGAAAGTCATTAGAAACCTGGCCTCAGAAAAGCAGGAAAAATAATTTCAAGTGGTTCTATTCTCTTTGAAAGTCTTTTAACAGTCTTCTTTCTTACTGGATCTTTTTCTTTGCATGGCAATATTTAAATTTTAATCTGAGTTTCTAGAGGAAAAAAAGCTAGGCAAACACTTTCACATCGCTGTAATCCAATTACCTGTGTCCAAAATTACTATGAAATAGAACATTTGAGCCAATTCTCACAAGCATTTACTCAGCACCAATTATTTGCTATACAACTCTCAAAATGCTGAGGTTAATTCCAGAAAAGGACAGGACAAAATTCTTGCTCTCAGGATGTTTACACTCTATTTAGGGAGACAATCTATGTGGATGAAAACAGTTAAATGATATTTCAAAGCAGTAAGGGGAGTAAGAGAAGGAAGGATTCGATAATAGGATTTGTATGGGGTTGAAAAGGAAGAAAGGAGAACTGCCATGGAGGTGAATACTTGATAAACACATATCCTACAAGTTGATGACTTAAGTTTTATATGCAGCACCAACCCCACAATATTGGTTTTGGCTTCCTAGCTCCCCTCCTGGCTATTCCTCCTCCATCCTTTAGACACCTTATGCACTCATGATGTATACTGTTTCAAAATGGAAATGCTCACACAAAATCAAGTTTTTAAGAAGTCTGAGATAACTGGGATGGTTCTAGGTAGAACTATGCATCTGTTTCCCTCTATTTTCCCTTTCCTATGTGTGTTTTCCTTACCCAGTTATTCAGTCATTTTCCTAGCGTCAAAAGGAAAATACACCCCTTGTTGAAGGCTAAAACTCCTCACAGAGTTAGGAGGGTAGGTTGGTGGAGATGGTGGTGGTAGAAGATTTTTCCTAAATTGCATCATGAATGTAAGTATACACTATAACTTTTGCTAAACTGAGTCTTAGGTTTTAGTTAATTGTGCGCTGCCAGAATCATTATTAATAGATTCAAAACACATGTTTACACAAGTGTACCGCTGTTTTTGAACTATGATAGACTGAGATAATTCAGACTTAAACTTTTTAAATGTTCTCAGTTCACTACACTTTACTAAATAAAATGCCACAAAAGATCTGGAATTCCATTCATTAGCTGTAGTAAATATTTTTTATAGCATCCTTGCACTCATTTGTCTTCTGACTCCAGTCATCTCTTGGCAGACTATAAACCCAGCAAAGTCAGTCTGTAGATTCTATGCCTGACCACAGTCACAGGTTTAAGAATGGCACGTGACCTACAAGAATCCAATTTCTTGGAGTGTGTTCAGGACTCTTTACAGCAGTGCGAGACACAAATGCTGGCCCCTGCCCTAAATCCATGAAGATACAGTCACAGCCTGAGGAAGCAGGCGTAAGGGTGAAGCTTTGACCCAGAGACGGGAAGGACCAAACAAACCGCAGAGAGATGTGATGTGAGTCCTGACTGAATTAGAGCTAAATTATTAAGTCAGATTCCTTCATCGTTCAAGGCATTTTTTTAGGTTTTCTCTTAACCTGCAACCAAATACGTAACTCATGAATTGAGCAAATATATATTGAGCACATGCTATGTGCTAAGTTCTAGGAGTGCAGCAAAGAAAGAGACATAAATTCTTCCCTGAAGTCACTTACATTCTAGCAGAAAAATTGAAAAAAAATAAAACAACAACACAACTAAACTAATACAGTGTGATAATGAATTAAGAAGGTAAACAGAACAATAGAAAGTTATGAAAAGGGGGACCTAATCCAGCACTGTTTAAAAAAAAATGACTTTAAAAAATTAACATGAAGACTAAACTACACCATTATCTTATATAACCAGTTATATGCAGTATCAGCCAATTAACAGCAAGGCTACGCCCTATGTATTCAGTATGAAATGCCTGTGGTTGAAATGCCAAATACTAATACACTCACCCAACACTGAGTCCCTTGAAATCACCAACTCATTCCTGAAATAAATTGTCATTTACTTTGTGGCATGACAAAGATATTCCAGTGAATAAAATGCAACGTATTAACTCCTAGGCCACTATCAGGTAACTTATTTTACCTGAGGGGTTTTTCAGAAGGAATCTCTGAAGACCTGAATTCAACAAATTCAGTGAGGCAGTTTCAAAAAACCACAGTGGTAAAACAGTAGTTGGATGTTAAAATATATTCCTCTACCAGTAAAATGTTTCTTGTGGAATCATAAGCAATAAAAGATATGAAGCAAGTTAAAGAGTATAAAGAACTGAAGGCAAATGCTGGTTACTGACACTCTTGAGAGTGTATCTGTTACTATAATCAGAGATACAGAAGTATGATTATTCCGTGCGGTTACCTCTGATATCGTTAATCCCAGAGGACGGAATGAACATGTTAAAGAAGGCCCAACACAAATCACTGTGCGGAAATAAAGAACTGATACTTGACTCTTCTTACTGGGATCTGTGCAGATAAAACCAGAAGGCACGGTGTGGAGTTTTGTTTCCCTTACCTTTTGTCACTGAGGAAGGAATACAGTAAGAGTCCACTGATTAATCGAATCTTCTAATGTAACAGGAAAGAGGGCAAGAAAACTAATGAAGCAGTGCAAGTGTTAGTCACTCAGCCGTGCCTGACTCTGTGCAACCCCTTGGACTGTAACCTGCAAGGCTCTCCTGTCCGTGGAATTCTCCAGGAAAGAATACCGGAGTGGGCTGCCATGCCCTTCTCCAACCATCCCCTTTGAGGATAAGTGCTATCAGTTTTATTTCATAACTACCTTGTTTGCACGATTACTCACATTTTACAGAAGAGGAAATTGAGACTCTCAAAGCTTAAATGACTTGACTGAACAAATGCTTGTAAGGTATTTTGTTAAACCTGATTCCAATTTATCTTATAATCCTGTTCTTTACAGTTGCTGTAGCTAAGAGGCATTTCTATAGCATAGGAAATTGAACTGCTTTTGAAATGATCCATCATTAATTCAGCCCCTTCTCTCTTATTCCGTAAGTATTGAGTCCTCAGTTCATCTTTCATCATTGAAGCTATAGCTTTATTCAAAAACCAGGCTCTTAACAAATACTGAATAAAGAAGGGCAACATAAGGTCAACTCACAAAGCAATCAGCAATTCTACAGTATCCCATTTGCTTTGTTTTTTATTTTTTAAGTGTACCACCTAAAATAGTTAAGTCGTTAGAGTTTAAAGGAACAAGGTTTATTTCTATACATAGTGAAGTGTTAATACAAGAGTCCAGTTTTGTGAGAAATAGTGAATAAATCCTCTTAGTAAGCTACCTAAACATCCCCAAGATATTTGGAACTTTACCAACCATAAACAAAGTTTATACCTTATACACAAAGCTTAAACCCAACTAAATAAGGGCAAAAGAAACAGAAATGAACCAATGACTATATCAACACAAACTATACAGCCTAGTAGACACTCAAAAGGAAGAAAATCTCATCAAAGAAAAAGCAACTCAATCCAATCCTCACTTTGCATCTCAGCTACATTCTAGCCAGCTATGTTTCCCAAAATGTGTCCCCACCCTCGAAAGCCACTTAAGAATAAATGTATGGTTCTTAGAGCATATTTATCTGGGGCTACTCTGCACCAGGCATTGTTGTAGATTCTTTACCAATGATTCTGTTCACAGTTTTATTAAGGTATCAGTATGTCTGGCTTAAGGGTTCATCTTTCTGAGAACGCTAATCCTCTTCTCATTCTTGATTCATTTTCTCTCTTATTCTTTTCTAGCACCCATCCTTTTGTACTAGATAAAAAAGTATCTACTATGCATGATGAGTGGTTTCCAACTCCATCTGGGCAACTGGTGCTGTTCTACACTCATCACATTTGCCCTCAATGAGTTCCTTGTCCTGTCTACAACTGCAGACATTATGAAAGTGAAAGTGAAGTCACTCAGTCATGTCCGACTCTTTGTGACCCCATGGACTGTAGCCTACCAGGCTCCTTTGTCCATGGGGATTCTCCAGGCAAGAGTACTGGAGTGGGTTGCCATTACACTTAGTTGATAAACCAGCTTTTCTTTTTTAAAAAATAATATTTACTTATTCATTTAGTTGCAGCATGAGAGATCTAGTTCCTAACGAGGGATGAAAACACACCCCCTGCATTGGGAGCACAGAGTCTTCATCACTAGACTACCAGGGAAGTCCTAATAAACCAGGTTTCTAATTCATAGAGAAAATATCAAACAGGGACTCTACCAACTTGTCTCCTTAAATGTAATCTCTAAATCTATCCAATACAGAATATTTTCTTATGCCCTTTGCGCCTATCTTTCTTATGAAGGACTTCCTCCATATACTAGACTTTTCCCTCCTATGCTTCAAGCAGATTCCTTCATACTGGCTTCTTCTTCTGAGATTATAAACACATTTAAAACTTCCAGGTTAAAGGAAGGAAGAGAAGGAGAAAATAAGGTGGAAGGAGGGCAGAAGGAAGACTATAACTCATTAGAGATCTGTCTTCCTTTCAAGGTTCTATCCTGCTTCCCTTTCCCTTCATCATAATCATGTATCCAGCTTCTGCTCATCAGTAAGAAGTTTTAAAAAGCATCACAATCTATATTTTCTGTCTTTATTTGCTCAATTTTTGTTAGTACACAGCCCAATGGGCATTACTTAGCAAGTTATGATCCTTCAGCTTCTACTAATACCAGTGTCCTAAAATGTCTTTTGGGCTTCCCTTGTGGCTCAGCTGGTGAAGAATCTGCCTGCAGTGCAGGAGACCTGGGTTTGATCCCTGGGTTGGAAGATCCCCCGGAGAAGGGAAAGGCTACCCACTCATGTATTCCAGCCTGGAATTCTTTTGTTGAAATCACTGAAGAGTTCATTAATGTCATCAATGTTCATTCTCAGCTCACCTGATCTCTCCTCAGCACTTGCTATTTCCAAATACGCACTCTGTCGTGGTTTCCACATGCCAGTGAGCATGGACTGATGCGCTTACAGGTGAACCTAAGGGCCACAACCCTATGAATCAGTTCTAAAGTCTGTTGCCTTAATATCCAACAGGTTCAGCATCAGAAGGCTCAGGATGCCCGTAGCTTTGGCTCAATAAGGTAGGAGATAAATGCCGAACTGTTGCGAGAAACAGAGAGATATGATATTATTCAATTGTCTGAACTGAGGGCTAAGTGTTTCAAAACTTCTTAGAGTTCCCTCTCGCACTGGTCTTTGCTGTGCATGATTAGAGTGAACAGCAGACTGAGGCCTCATGTGAAGGTCATTGTGACTGCACTCAAGGAATTTGGAAACCGTTTTCTGATAGATCGGAGGCTGCAGAGTGGAATCACTTTTAAGGGCATGATGATATATGCAAGGATGTTACAGACTGCTACAGGAGCAGTGGATTGGGGTGCACAACTTCAAGAGAGATCCCTGATGTCAATCTTCCCCATCTCCCGCTTCACTCTATTAACATTTCTGACTGGTTTCTGTTCTTCTCTCTAATCCATGCCCTCCAAGGTTTCTGTCCTTTAGATTCTGCTATTAGTCTTGACTACTAATGCCCTCCCCTGTCCATCTGAAACAGCACCACATTTCTGATGACTCAAATTTATCTCTGTCATGACCAAAATCCTTATTCCAAACTACCTACTGGACAAAAACTGTCAGTCTCACAGACACTTAAAATTTTAAATATCCAAAACAGAACTCATTATCTCCCCATGTCTTCCTAAATTCGCCCCACCTCCTTCATCTCAGATCTCTATTAATGTGATCATAAAACATTCTAGAGCTGAACTACTAATGATACCTCAAAATTCACTTTCTCTCCTTTCCTTTAACAACAGAACCTCCGAGTTTTAGCTAGATACATGGGCATCCAGAATAAAGACACCAATCCCCAGCCTTCATTACTACTAGAAATGGCTATGTGACTAAGTGGTAGCCAGTAAAATGTGAGCAGACTTCCTGACCATGCTTCTTCCTGTCTTCTATACTGGTAAAGAGATCTCTTCAAACATATGAATGAGGGTATCAACCTAAGGGAAGGCAGAGCAACAAGAAAAAAATATATACCTGAATTGGTAATACCACAGATCCCCACACCATCACTAGACTGTTATACTTGGATGATTTCATTGAAAGAGAAATTAATTTCTGCTATTTTTTAATAACTGACAACTTTAAATTATACACATGTTAGGTATATGACTTGATGATTGGATATATGTATGTATTGTGAAATAATCACTACAGTCAAGCTAATTATCATAGCCATCACCTCACAAGTACCTTTTTCTACGTGCTTTAAAGTAGTAACACTTAAGATCTATACTTTCAACAAATTTCAAGCATAAAATATTGTTAACTATAGCTACACTGCTGTCATAAAGTCATCCTACACAACTGAAACTTCGTACTCCTTGACCAACATCCCCTCTTCCACCTGCTCACTGTATTTGTTTGACTATTCTAGACTCTGGATATAGTTGAGATAATACAGTATTTGTTTGTCTGCATCTGGCTTATTTCATTTAGTATTATGTCTCCTAGGCTCAAACCATGTTGTCACAAATGTCAGGATTTCTTTCTTTCTTAAGCTTTACTAATATCCCACTGTGAATAACTATATAAATATCACATTTTCTTGATCCATTCACCCATCAACTTCTGCTTTATTTAAACAAGTGTTGTTAAACTGGATTTGGTACAGAGGATAGCCAGGATTCTAAATACTACGCACCATATCTCAAGCTATAAACTTCATAGGCATGTCTCATCAATATATCTCATCCCCTACCTTCACTCATTTAACAAATCTTATTTATTCTGATTTAAAAAAATCTCAAATTCAAAACAGTTTGGCACTGGCACAAAAACACACAGATCATTGGAACAGAAATAAACCCACATACTCAAGGTCAATTAGTCTATGACAAAGGAGGAGAGAACATACAATGGAGAAAAGACTATCTTCAATAAGTGGTGCTGAGAAAACTGGATAGCTACTCATACGACAATGAGATTAGAACATTCTCTAATAGCATATACAAAAATAAACTCAAAATGATAAAACACCTAAATGCAAGACCAGAAACCATAAATCTCTGGAAAAGAGAACATCCTCTGACTTAAATTGAAACAACACTTGCTGGATCTATCTTCTAAAGCAAAGGAAATAACAACAAAAATAAACAAATGGGACCTAATTAAAGTCAAAAGCAATTGCAAAAAGGAAACCACTAACAAAACCAAAAGACAACGTACTGAATGGGAGAAAATACTTGCAAATGAACTGCCCAATAAGGGCTTAATATCCACCATATATAAATAGTGGATAAAACTCAATATCAAAAAACCCCAAACAACACAATTTTTAAAATGGGCAGAAGGACTGAATAGACATTTTCCAATGAGCAAATGGGCTTCCCTGATAGCTCAGTTGGTAAAGAATCTGCCCATAATGCAGGAGACCCCTGTTCAATTCGTGGATTGGGAAGAGCCCCTGGAGAAGGGAAAGGTACCCACTCCAGTTTTGTTGGGCTTCCCCGGTGGCTCAGCTGGTAAATAATCTGCCTGCAATGCAGGACACCTGGGTTTGATCCCTGGGTTGAGAGGATCCCTGGAGAAGGGAAATGCTACCCACTCCAGTATTCTGGCCTGGAGAATTCCATGGACTGTATAGTCCATAGAGTGACAAAGAGTCAGACACGACTGAGCAACTTTCACTTCAATGAGCAAAGGCAGATGACCACCAGGCACATGAGAAGATGCTCACAATCATGAACCGTCACGGAAATGCAAATCAAAACCACAAGATACCACCTTACACCTCAGATAAATGGCTATCAGCAAAATGAACAAAGTAAAAAGTGTTCCGTTGGTGAGGAAGTGGAAAAAAAGGAACCGTGGTACACAGTTGGTGGGAATGTAAACTGGTGTAGCCATTGTGGAAAACAATATGGAGGTTTCTCAAAAAGGTAGAAATAGAACTACCAAACGGGCTCAGCGATTCCACCTGGAGGTATGGATCCAAAAGAACCAAAAACACTAATTAAAAAAAAATACATGTACCCCAAAGATCATAGCAGAATTATTCACAAATGCCAAGATGTGGAAGCAACTTAATTGTCCATCAACAGATGAAAAGAGGACATGGTATATATTCAATGCAATATTACTCTGCCATAAAAAGAATGAAATTTTTCCATTTGCAAGAACATGGATGGACTTGGAGGGCATTATGAAATAAGTAAGACAAAAAAGACAAATACTACATGATATCACTTATAGGTGGAATCTAAAAATACAACTGGTAAATATGGGTGAATATAAAAAAACAAACAGACTTGCAGATGTAGAGAATGAACTAGTAGTAACCAGTTGGGAGAAAGAAGTCAGAGCGGACAATATAGGGATAGGGGAATAAGAGGCAAAATAAGCTACAAGGATATATTATACAATGTAGCCAACATTTTATAATAACTAAAATGGAGTATAAACTTTAATTGTACAATATAGCCAACATTTTATAATAACTAAAATGGAGTATAAACTTTAACAATTGTGGATTACATTGCACACCTGTAACATATAATTTTATACATCAAATATACTTAAATTTTAAAAATCTAAAAGAAAAGTTTTTTAAAATCTCTTCTCCAAGTGCAGGGACACCGTTTGAACTCTAGCTGCCAAAGCCTTTGGCTTAGAATTTTCTAAGTCTCATATTTGATGCATCTTTCTATTCTTCAACAGCCTACAGCATAATCTTCCTATCAAATAAATCCTTGGCTATCAGTCTTCAGCATCAAATCTTCTTAAGGTTCCCAGTATCTACCAAATATAATCCCAATCTCCTAGTTTTGTATACAAAGATCTTTGAAATCCTTCTCACTTCCTATCACCCTCACTATGCACCACCTGCTCCTGTCACACAGAAGTTCCCATTATTTCTGAAATGACCTCAGCCTTCTTAAGACACTAGGCCTTTGTTCACGAAGTCTCTTTGATTAAAATATCCCCTTTCCTCTCCTTGGTCATGAAAACACCTACAGGAAAAAACCCTTAAGTCCCAGTATAAATGTGATATCATCAATAAAGACTCTTAGAAATCTTCCCTTAGAAATCATTGTTCTGTTATCTGTGTTCTATTTATTATATGAGTTTGCTCATATTTTTGTAACAACAGTTATAAATCGTACTTTAATGTATCTATTTGCACATCTGACTCACTCTAATATGTACGAAGGATAGAAATCATTTTATTACTTATCTTTGTATCTCTATCACCCTGGTATGTAAACAGTAGTAAATATTTTTTGAATAACTACACAAATGCTCCAAAAGTTTAAGCACATCTACAAGGATTGATTTAAGGAATATAAGGAAGCATCCTACCTGTATTAAGATATACAATGGTGACCGTTCTCCCTTATATTCATCCTAGTCTCCCCCAATCAAGTCTTTCTTTTTGGTTACAAAAAGAAAAGTCTTAGTTGACATAGTAGCCTAGGAATTGTAAAGTGCATGAGACTGAAGTCACAGTGGCTGGTTTCCAATCCTAACTCTGCCACCTACCAGGTGTACAACGCTGGGCGTGCTACCTGCCTTCTGGGCTTGTTTTCTCACCTGAAATGATGAATTATTCTCACCTGACTCAGTGTTTGTGAAGATATTATAGTTTATATGCAGAGTACATCATGAGAAATGCTGGACTGGATGAAGCACAAGCTGGAATCAAGACTGCTGGGTGAAATATCAATAACCTCAGATATGCAGATGACACCACCCTTATGGCAGAAAGTGAAGAGGAACTAAAGAGTGTCTTGATGAAAGTGAAAGAGGAGAGTGAAAATGTTGGCTTAAAGCTCAACATTCAGGAAACTAAGACCATGGCATCTGGTCCCATCACTTCATGGCAAATAGATGGGGAAACAGGGGAAACAGGGTCAGACTTCAATTTTTTGGGCTCCAAAATCACTGCAGATGGTGATTGCAGCCATGAAATTAAAAGAGGCTTACTCCTTGGAAGGAAAGTTATGACCAACCTAGATAGCATATTAAAAAGCAGAGACATTACTTTGCCAACAAAGGTCCACCTAGTCAAGACTATGGTTTTTCCAGTGGTCATGTATGGATGTGAGAGTTGGACTGTGAAGAAAGCTGAGTGCTGAAAAATTGATGCTTTTGGAACTGTGGTGTTGGAGAAGACTCTTGAGAGTCCCTTGGACTGCAAGGAGATCCAACCAGTCCATCCTAAAGGAGATCAGGAGGGCATAGGAACCCATAAACTTCAGTAAAAAAGAGAGCTAAGATGTACTGGTCAGTAACAAATCACAGACACAGACGCAGTATACAGAATACAGAAAAAAGATGAAAGAATACGTGAATGCCAAAGGTATTACTAATGCTTTCCCAATTCTGCCTAGGTACTAAATATTTAAGCGCAAACATCAAAACTCTAGTTTTGCATTCCCTGGAGTAAGCTTACACTCAATGCTGCATTACTTTGACCACATGTATTACACATTTGCTTAAGTATCAATGTTTCTAAATATATTCTGACAGCAAGTATAGCTACAAAGGAGAAGAAAATCTGTGATGTTGTGTAGCTTTTCAAAGATCTGACAGTCTTCTTTAATAATTAAAAAGCTGCTGTACTGGCCTAATGGCAAAATATTTCTGCAAATTGACTTTCCATTCATAGTGTGAGAGGACTGGACTAAAAGCTAAATAATCGTTAATGTGCCTTCCTGCTCTATATTTCTTGGGTTGTGTTTAGATTCTTATGAACTAAAAACTAACCAGATTAAAAATAAACAGTCTCTCAAATGTAAACCACAGTATTTTATTAGAGAAGGAAGCATGATGTGAATCTTCTTTAAATAACACTATTATGTTGAAAAAAACAAGAAGACATAAAATACTTGGAGTTTGTTAATTGTCAAAGTGGACTATGACACTTGATAATAAAAAACAAATGTTTGAAAATTCTGGAATAAATATCCATCACTAAAAAAGTTAAATATTTTAATAACTCTTTAATAGCTAATCACTACTTCCTCTGTGTTAACTCTCTACATTATTCAAGCTTCTCATTTCATTGATTAACCTATTAAACTCTCTTTCATTCTTAGTGTCTGAGACACTGTCATTTACATCATCTCTTCTCAGCACCCAGTGCAGCATCGGGAAGTGACTGCTTCAAGACTAGATTGTTGAACAGATCTTTAATTTGAAAGTATAAAGATATGCTAAAATATTCTGACTTACTCTAACTAAAATCTAGGAAACTGGCTGAATATGTGATTATCTGCATAAATTTTTTCTCAGACTTGTTTCAGTTTTACTTGATAGCTCAGAAAACTGAACTGCCAATTATATACATTTAATTAGTACCACATTTAAATTTTAGTATTACACTTAAATACTAGTACTACTATACAGCCTCGAAGAGGGCATGGCAACCCATTTCAGTATTCTTGCCTGGAGGAGACCATGGACAGAGGAGCCTGGTGGGTTACAGCCCATGGGATCACAAAGAGTCAGACACGACTGGTGACTAAGCCCAGCACAGTATTATACTGGCAGTATTACGTTTAAAGTTTTATCTCACTGGTATTAAAAGGGCAAAATATTTATGTTCTAATGTATTAATCAATAAATATTAAAACAGACTTGACAAAAGTCTAAATTTTTTCAGATTCTTTTACTGTAATAACCTATAAGGCAAAAGAATGTGAAAAAGAACATATATATATATATATATATATATATATCTCTAAAACTGAATCACTTCACTGTATACCTAAAACATTGTAAATCAATTATACTTCAATAAAATGGGATACACACACACACACACACACATATGCCATGTGTTTTGCGACCCCATGGACTGTAGCCCACTGTCCATGGGATTTCCCAGGCAAGAATACTGGAGCAAGTTGCCATTTCCTCCTCCAGATGATCTTCTCGACTCAGGGATCAAACCTACATCTCCTGTGTCTCCTGCATCGCAGGTGAATTCTTAACCTGCTGAGCCATTGGGGAAGCCCCCATAAAGGCTAAATGGTGATCAAATCCAGAGTCTGTACAAATAAAACCTGTTAATTTGATATGCTCAAATAATCAAAAACTACCATTTTCTGAGTTCTTGCCATGTACCTTGCACTTGTAAAGGTTTTAGAATACACTGCAACCATCCCAGAATACTATTACCATTTCCCTTGAGTACAAGAGATTCAGAGAGATCAAGCCTTTTGTCCAGGGTCAAACATCCTGGAAAGTGGTAAACCTGGGATTGTCACTCAGATCTGCCTGCCCTCCAACCTTTGTGTCACTAGTTACATGACTAAAAAATGACATGCTGCTCAGAGATGGCCAGAATGCACCAGACAGTTGAATAAAACCTATGCATCCAGTAAATCTCCAATGTTCTTAAGGTAAGTTTCTTCCTACTTGAGATAAACAATTTCACAATTCAGTGCATTACTTTCCTGTTTATTATTTATCTGCCAGACAAATGTATCTGTAATGAAGCTAATTAGAAGTATGTGAATGTGACAAGTATTCAAGTTAAACATATACATAGCAAAGTAACACTTCACATTTGTATAAGATGGTTTATATCTTCCATAAACTTTCTTGACATGATAAAAGATGTGCTGAAAATAAATATAAATTATAGAGGGATTTGTTCAACACATATTTACTTAATAATCTACTAAAAGTCAGTAACTGAATAGAATATAAAAACTGGTCTGATATAGCCTTACCCACATGGCAATCTCAGCCACTTGGCAAATCTACCTCTGTAGGTACAATGAATGAACTGTTGTGATTTGAGGAATACAAATAAGGAGGTCATGCCGACATATCCTACCATTCATGCTTAGTACAATTGACCATTTCCTTGGAAAACTTTTTTGTGTTAGTGTCCCAGAAGAAAATAAGCTACCACAAGATCTTTAGAATTAAATAAACAACAAAAATATCCACAACATTTTACATCCTCAGGCACGCTTTGTAGTTTATAGCCCACCTAGAGAAATAAGGGTGAGAAAGAACCCATTGTGTACTTTTCATTGTTGTCCAAATCATGCATTTATGAGAAAAGCAATTAAACCATTAAACATACAGATACACATGCTAGACAAGTTAGATATGAAAGCCCAATGATTGTATTTATCATAGCCAGTATTGCATTCCAATCAGTAGGATCTTACACCATAGATAAACTTCTGCAAGCATTACACTGATAATGAATCCTTTTTTCCTCCATAATTGGGTTTTCCTCACCTGGCATTTATTAAAGCAAAACTACACTTAAGGAAAATAATACAAATCATATGAAGTAAAAACAATGATCCTATTGTATATTGCCTGCTTTCCATTTTGAAGCCCAGGAAGGAGGCCCTGGGAAAAGGTCTTCTAACCTTCAATCCATGTGTAAGTGTCTTGTCTCTTCCTCCTTTTCTTTTATGATTCACTTGCCTATTGTCAACTATGTGTTTTATGCCCAGAGAAGCCTGATCTGGCGCTTTAGTGCCCTAAAACGCAACAGCAAACTTACTCTGCTTGGGCAACATTCTTTCCAAGTAAATATTCAGGTTCTTCTGCCAGATGTTCAACTAACAAAATCAATTACTGCAGAGTATTTCTGTCCAGCCTTGCCACTGGCAGACCGTTATTATACACAAGGATCTCTGACAAGTCAGTGGAAACTAGTTAAAATAATTGGGTACTTTTATTTAAACACTGGAAGAAGGGCTAAGCCTTTTTTTTCTTTTTTTCTTAGCACAGATAGATGATTACAGAAGATGTTTGTAGAATCCTGAGTGACTGTTTTCTTCTCCATGACAGTATTTTCAGGAGAGCAGACTAGCTACTTCCTCCTATCACCACTTCCCCTGTGGGCAGTAGGAATGATTACATAAAATGTAATTGTAAATGTGTGAGACAGTCCCCACAATTCCTCTGCTAAAAGACATAAAAAGTATTAACGATCTTTTTTGCTGTTCCAGCAGCAAAGGGCCTTAGTAAGATTTTCCTTTTAGGGTTTTGTTAGTCACTGGCATTAAGTAGATCTGCTGGCTACAAATAAGAAGAGATAAAAATTATGTGAAAAGTGTTGAAAAATTAGTAAGTGAGTATTATGTGACAGAAGTTGTCCCAGCATACATGTAGTTTCATATACTCAAGATTGCAAAAAGGCAGCAGAACTATGGAATGTTAGAGAAGAGGGGAAATACAGAGAAAAGAGCATGAAGACATCTGACAAGGTAACAAGCTATGAACTTCAACTTTCACTTTCATCTACCCAAAATATTCATCCTCCTCCCTGCAAAAATAACAAAAAAATGTGACACTTTGGCTATTTGGGAGACAGCCAGGGAGAGGGAAAGGGGAAGACATGAGGGGTAAAAGGGAAGCGGGGCAAGGGGGGAGAAATTGAGAGGGAGAGAGAAGTTAAATATGTTAGAATAATATATAATTAGCTGTATATTATTTAAAATATAAAGGATAAAAATACACACACACATACACACACACATACTCCATAAAGTTAATGAGTGTTAATAGTGTTAACAGTTACATTCTTTTTCAACAGATTTCATTTTTTTCCACTATGATCATTTCTGGGCACCCAAGGGTGATCAGGGTTTCTCTTTTCTCTGGCAGGCCCAGTCTTTTCTGCAAGCTGGCTTCTATCCTTGCTCCAGGCTACAAAAAGCAGGGTTGTTTGCACAGCACAGCACGAAGCCCTTTAACGCAGAGACTCAGACCATTTAGAAGCTCAGTTTTTACCACCTCCATCTGCTGCCTAAGAAGAATTAGATCTCAGTTGTCTAGGCCACTGAGAAAGGGTATTTGTAGAATTTCTCTGGCATTTCCTCAGGCTACTGGCCTTTCCATTCAAATGTCAGCATTTTCTTTTCTTTCAGTAGACTTTGCTCAACAAAAATATGACTCTGTGTGAAATGGTTTGCTACAAGTAGGACAAATTCAGAATACCTAGTATCTGGGCAACCTGGATAATCAACTGGCAGAGGAGATCATTCAACCAAAATACTTAGAGGAATTTAGAGAAGTTTTAAAGCTTAGCACATGTGACTAAGTACAACATATGTAGCAGCACCAGCCAATATATCAGACCAAAGACTAGGAGCTAAGCTACAGAACATAATCTGATATCTTCACTAAGGAAGGTCAGAAAATAACTCACCTCCTGAGGTTTACTCTACTGAAAAAATCGGGTGGGCATGGTAAGACTCCTGTCAGAAAGGGAAAGGACAAACAGCTAAATTTAAGTTTCAGAATAAAACCGAAAGAATCTTCATTAGAGCATGATAATCGCTGTTAGTCGTGTCCCACTCTTTGCGACCCCATGAACTGTAAGCCTCCAGGCTCCTCCTTCCATGGGATTCTCCTCACAACGATACTGGAGTGGGTTACCATTCCTTTCTGCAGGGAATCTTCCTGACACAGGGATCAAACCCACAATTCCTGCATCTGCAGGTGGATTCCTTACCACTGAGCCACCAGGGAAGCCCATATTAATGTTTGCATGAGCTCAAAGAAAGACAAAAGACATGCAACATGTATCTACAACAGAACACACTGGAACTGGTTTATTACCTCTCTGTGGCTGCTTGTAGAGCAAGAGCATCACACAGCAGGCCCCAAGCAGCATTAGCATAGGCTCTCTCTCTAAGTGACCCTTTAGTCGAGTGTGGACAGTACCCCAATAGCCCTCAGCCAGCGTCCAGCCCCATGCTGACTTTCGATAAGCTTCCTAATGACAGGCAGAAGCTGGCCTTCAATTTCCTGATCAGGAAACCTGAGAGAAGCCCAATGAGCCAGGGAGGATCCCAAGCTGGTTCTGGAGCCAGACGCAGTGCAAAACGTCTAGTCATTAAGAAGCCCAAATTTCTAGTTTCTAACAACAATGTACCAACCTACCATTGAAACCTATTTCAGAAGCCTTGCTTCAACAGAAAGCGTATTTTACAATTCATAAATCATCATGGAAATTCATATTCTTTACATTTTACTAAAAATCACATAGACATTCTGATCAATAATAAAGTAAATACAATATTGTACTTAGCCACACATCTACACATTTGGAGATATATATATATATATTTATATAGAAACATATATATAAACACATTTATCACACATAGATATATAAATCCAAGCTTATATAAATAAATATGCACATATTATTTTTATATTTAAATATGATTGCCTCCTGGTGCACTCATTTTTAGATAGGTATATCTAGAATATTTGCTTTACATTTAAGTGGTTTTGAAATTAAATGATACATCTAAATAAGGCTGATCAAAGTATTATGTATAAAGTTTCCTGACCACTCAACTTATCTCTATTGGCCAATTCAAGAAATTAGTAGCACGGGCTTCCTCAGCTTCTTCCATCTATATAGAGTTGACATTAATGTCTGTATCTTTTCTAAATTTTCCAGAAATATCTCCAACTTCAAAGTTTGTACAAAATAATTAAGTAGGTAACATCACCAGCATGTCCCCCATGCTATAAAGTTTTCACAGCAAATAATCCTAAAAACCTACAAAAGAAATCTGGTGGATAAGATCTATCCAATTAGCCATAAAAGTAAATGAAATAGACAAATATCTTCCAATGTATTTGAAATGAACTGAAGTAACATAATTTTTAAATTAATTACAACTTCCTTTTTAATAAATAAGGTTCCAAAATGACAGATTAAGAAGATATTGGCTTTGGTGAGCAGTGAATTTAGAAAAATAACCAATATACATGAGAAGAATTGTATTTATCTCATATACTTTCTGCCCCCAGCCCCCCCTCAATTTTCCAGTTAAACGACTATGAGCAATATTCAGGGAAACCAATTCGATAAGTCACCACTGCTTATCTGATATCATTTCCTCCTCTTCCTCTTTTCCTTGAGCCATTCTTAGACAAAGAGCACTATTCAATGGGACTTCCATGGCTTATCACCCTTATTACGACAACTACCTAATAAGGTGGATATTATTATGCCTCCCATAATTCAGATAAATAAACTGAAGCTAAAAGAGCTGTGATCACATAAAGACAAAGAGTGATCTTGGCACTCATACCCAGATCTGTAGGACTCTACAACCTTCTCTGTTAATCATTATAAAATTCTATGTCTATTCACAAATTCCACAAAAGCATCTATGTATATACTCTTGATGACCCATCTCCACGAATGAGTACATTGATGTGGATAATCAAAACTACAAGATGGGGTCTTAACTTCATTCCTCCTGCTGAGGAATATGCTACCGAGTCTTCTCATCTTAATTGTGGAGGGAGGGCTTAAGCAAAAGATAGGCCAGGAGCTTAACCCATCACTGATGAGACATTCAAAACCCCCTCCCCTAGTTGTCCATGTTCTCCCATCACCTGACCTAAGGTGCCCAGGCACACCACCTCTTCCCGGAATTGTTACTCTGCCTTTACTTAAAGCTCTAGTATATCACCAACTGAATATCTCTTCAGCTCCTCCTAGGTTTTAGCTTGCTGTGCCTAGTCCTAACGTGGGCTTCCTGGTAGCTCAGACAGTAAAGAATTCACCTGCATTGCGGAAGACCTGGGTTTAATCCCCAGTTTGGGAAGATCCCCTGGAGGAGGGTATGACAACTCACTCCAATATTCTTGCCTGGAGAATCCCCACGGACACAGAAGCCTGGTGGGCTACAGTCCATGGGGCTACAAAGAGTTGGACATGACTGAGCGACTAAGCACACAGTCCTTACTTAAAACTGACTGCCTTCATCTCCTACTGATTAGTATTCATCAAGAACTACGGCACAAGTTGGGATGTGGACACCAGTGTCTGAAATTGCCAAGAAGACAGTGAAAGATGCTCAGTTTAAGTTCCCTAGTGGGTTGTTCCTATCCTATCACTGGTCACATGTAACAGTAAACCTGTATTGGCTTATAACATTAAGACAAGCTTCTCTATATTAACTTTAGGAATGATTGGTGTATATAAATGTATGTTTTTAAAAAAGTGATGATTATAAGTTGTCAAACATTGTAATGGATGGTCTAATTTTTTAAAAAAATCTCCTTGATGGAACTGTAACTGTTAGTACATATGTGTCTTTGACCACAGATCTGATGCTATGACCTTGGTTATAGAGTTACACGGCCCCTCCGTCTCAGATTTCTCACACTCCAAGTGTACTATGTAATCACTAAGATTTTTCTTTTTTTGGTTTTAAAATTCTGTAACTGTTACATGAAACACATACTTCAGTCTACTTAACATTCCTGGTAAATTAAATATTCACATATTTTATTTGTATTACTATATAAATTCCATGCAAATCTTTCATTTTTAATGAATATAATGGCTTCACCACGCTTTTCTGAGGTCTGTTCAGTTTTATATTTTGTACCTAAAGTGGTCTGACATTACTTCACTGAAAATGGAGTTTCACAATACCTATTTTGGATCAATGCTGCCTGGAAAACAAATTTAACTAACAATGCCTTTGCTAACTAGCTAACATTTTACTTGTTTTAGCTTTGGTAAAATTTCTAACAAGAACTTAGAAAACATATGGCTCTGTTGATCTTATTATTTGGCAAGAAGACAATAAATATAAAACAGATGAGTTGAACTAAAATATAAATGGGTACAGTTATGATTTTAAATCACTTGCTAAAATGATGGAAAATATTATGCAAGTATTTTTGTAAGAATTTTACTATTCTTTTTGACCTCAATATTTTTGCCCCAGTACTAATTTGTTGGCTGACTGTATTATGATGTATGATTCGAAATAGCATTTAGTTCCCTGTGAGATCATGGAAAGCAATTTTGCTTTGCAAAGTCTTTACTTTAGTGCACTAGTGAAAATTTATGATCAAATAATTTATTATGGATAATTATATATGATAATTCAACATTTTCCTTATATATAACACAAAGCTGATCATCTCATTCATTGTATGTTGCTTCCTAAGGTAAGGAGCTTGGGCTTTTCCATGTAAGAAAAAATAAGAAATATAAATCGTTCAAATATTAATTTGGTAATTGGTCTAACTGATCTTTAAGATTCTTTCAAGCACTTTATTCACTAATTTATAGCAGGAAAAGAGGTAACTGTCCTCTTTATCATGGAACAATGATGGCCTCCCATTCCAATTTTGTGCACTAAAAAATTACAAAATACCTTTCATGAATGCTCTTTTTCCTTCCTTTCACTGGTTGAATCTGACTCTGGCTTCCCTAACATCCCATTATCCACTGCATTTTAACCACAACAACATTTCAGCAATGATGTCCAACAGAGATTTCTGCAGTGGTAAAAATGTTATAAACGTATACTGTCCAATATGGTGGCCAGTAACCACATGTGATGACTATGCATTTAAAATATAGCTAGAACATCTGAAGAACTGACTTAATTTTAATTAATTTAATTATTTTAAATTGACTAGTGAATACAGTATCAATAAGCACAGATAGAGTATTCAAATTTTTTCTAAGCTCTCATTTCTATTTTGCAATAGTTGTTCTAGCCTTACTTTCTCTTGAAAATAATCCTAAATTTTTGTCAGGTGCTCTTTAAGACTTTTAAAAAAAACTAAATAACACTTCAGTTAATCAATATTCTATTAGAAACAAGTTCCACTCTACAAAAAGCCTATTTTTAATTATGTTTGTAAACAAGAGTATGAGAAGTCCATTATCTCTGAGAAAAAACAAAACAGCAGCGTGTGCTAAAGGACCCCTAGTCTTTCTAAATATTGGAAAGAATCTTGTCACATAAAACTAGCACATAGAGAGTTGATTGCATTTTCTTACCTAGGAAAGTGCTCTCCTAAGCACCAACAATAAAGTCTTTCTTCCAGGAAAGAATATTCATACTTTTGGCCAATCGATATCATAAGACTTTACAGAAGAGAACTGATGTAAAAGGAGCTGGCAGTCAATGTAAATGACAAATAACATTACAGTAAGCTTCTGAGATGGACACGTGTGATATATCAGAGGTAAAGAAACCAATAGGCCTAATGTGACATCATATATTTCATAAAGTAGTATGACTCCTCAGAGGAATGATTATTTTTTTCATTTTTATGTTTTCTCTTCCCCAGAAAGAGAGTTGCTGGAAATTATCTTAAAGTCATTGAAATTGATTTTTGTCTAAGGTTCAGGGAAGTTTTACTAGAAGCCCACTACCCAAAAAAAGAGAGTATAATCAAGCACATTGTATTTGACAGTAGGGAAAAAAATGGTGGCTGATATCAAAGTGTAAATGCCTATAGTGGCGGGACCCTGGAAATAGATGTGACCCAGTGTCCCTGATATCAGCTGATAACTGGGAAGTGAACACATGTACAGACCCCAAAATGAGGAACACTGAACACTGCAGCTTGGAGACCAGACTAGAAGAGAGAATGGAAGTCATTTCACGCAAGGCCCCACGGGCCATGTTAAGGAGTTCAGACTGTACTCTGAATGCACTGAAAAGTCACTAATAGGTTTTACAATGGCAAGGAATAAATCTGGAGCCACCGTGCATTGGAAAAAAAAAAAAAAAAACACTGTTAATACCCATGGATACTCTTAGTGTCATCTTTTAGGCTGAACCCACTAATGTAGTACTGGATAATGGCTATGAAAGACATTTTACAAATGGCAAGTGCTGTAGAAATATTAAGGCATGGTTTTTAACATAATTCTGTACTTTTCTCTCAGAGCAATGCGGAAATCACTGCATCAGTTCATAATTATATAAAAAGATTTTACACCTCAAAGCAGACTAAGACATTAATTACAAAATTCACATTGTTTTTAACATTTAACCCTAAACCCTTTCCCATTGTTCTCTAATTAGAATCACTAATTCCCATTAGAGATTACATATATATAAACGGTGTTGTTTATCTGTTATTTGCAAACATTACTATTTGCCAATACTAGTAACTGCTAAAAGCCAGAGGCCCTTCTTACCTAGAATGCATGAGGTGAAACTTTTACATTGCATGTTTCCTCAGGGAGTTTTTAAGGGTTTTGAAGGAGAACATCTAATTTTAATGAAAAATATAAAATAGAAAATTAACTATCAGCAAAATGCAAGCAGGAAAATTCATGTGGTTTCTATCACCTTCGCAAGAAGAGGTAGCCTTGAATGGGAACACTTTGATTAGTACACTACAGTTGTTAGTGTTTATGAAAACACAGACATTAGGAAAATGTGATGCTTGTACCCAGAGTACCACTGTAAATATTATTAAAAAAAAAACAATTAAAAGAAAAACCCCAGAAAACAAGAAAAATATTTTCAGAGTAGAAAATCAAAAGGGCCATTTATATGGAACACTATGCTCATCTTCATTTTGCATCAGACAAATCAAACATATGGCAAATTAGGTCCAAAGATAGGCACAAATCCAGTTTATTTTTTAATATTCCCTCAAAAATGACATGGCTATGCCTGGAATCAGCCAGCAATATTGCCTCTGGGACAGGCCCTGCTTCCCACTCATTTCCACCAGGGTGAGCATTCATTCTGAATGTGAACATGGTCCAACAGAACATGCTGCCTCATGACAGGAGGGCAAGGCGGCCCTCATACCTACATGTACTCACATGTGTCACTGGCACAGCCAGGGGACCTGGCAGCCAAGTCTGTGGGTTATCTGGTGGCTGATGAGCCTGGCAAAACGGAGAAGCTGAGATGGAGCATGGGCCTACCTGTGTGGACTGATGATTTTTCTCCAAGGAGCCCATCAAATTTAAACGTGACCTGTGTCCCTTACAATGTATTTTCCAACAACCGAATGAAGCTTCCTGATGTGATTTAATGAAATCTGTCACCTTTAATAAGCTAGAGAACCTTGAATCCGGGTCCCCAAATGTGACAAGTCTAATGTGACCAAACCAGGTTGAACGCCAACAAAGAACTGCACTTTCCCAAATCTGAATTCTCATTTTTCACACATTTTCAAACTCATTTAGGGAGTAGATTTTGAAAAATAGTTGCTCAAAGAACATATATCATGCTCAGACTCATATGGCAGAAAAGTTGAATAGAAAACTAGACAGACTTCTGTAAATGTATATCCTTCAAACAGATTTTAATAAACCATGAAAAAATTAAATGGTTTTAAGAAAGAGAAATTATTTGATACAT
Organism: Cervus canadensis; assembly: GCF_019320065.1. Lineage (NCBI taxonomy): Eukaryota > Metazoa > Chordata > Mammalia > Artiodactyla > Cervidae > Cervus > Cervus canadensis. The sequence goes on from NC_057410.1 coordinate 47,324,131, forward strand.
AATTTTCATGCACACAGAAAACATGCTAAACATAGGTAGATAAGAATTTTGAATAAAATCATAGACCACTAAGCAAAAAAAAAAACAAAACAGATGCAGCCTTGTGAGTTCTCTGACCTTGGGCAAGTCCTTCACAAGAATGGACATGAAGAATATCTGACCTTCAGCTCCACTGAGATGCAAGGGTAGATACAAATGTAAGGAAGTGCTTTGTAAACCACAGGCTGCTATTCGATTATTAGTTAGAAGCCTAACCCCGTTTGTTATTCAAAAGGAAGTGGAGGGATATAAATGGATAACCTCATTAATAATGCTGTTAACACCATAAAGTGTATTATTGTTACCTACCACAGGGCACCGAAAGGCACTCTATAAATACACGAAAACACATTGAATTCAGCCAAAATACTGTGCCATTTAAAACCTGTGTAAATCCACAAATGGATAATTTCCACCTTCAAACAAATATTATGCTAATATATATATATATATATATTACAACTAAGGGTAGCACTACTAACCTGAATCAACTAATTCTATTTCTGAAACAATCACTTTTCAAAATCTAATTAGTTAAGAGGAAGGTAGCAAGTAATATGCAGAGCCCTCTGAATACTGTGGAAAATTCTTAGGCAAGAACTGCATCCACTGCACACTAATGAACTATTTTACCATTATGCAAAAATATTCATAAGAAATAGCTTCTAAAAAGGCAATTTAATATTGCACATTTTAATGTACTTTAACCACTACACTGTACAGTAAAATATGTGTTAAGGAGCATTTATAAAAGAGCATATTCTACCAAATATGACAAACTGATCAAAGAACATGATTCCAAAAATGATTAATAGGGTTTTTTTTTTCTTTTATTGCATTAATACTTAGACCAAATGACTCAGATTCAAACTGGAGCACAAGAATCATGCTCTTTTATGAAACATACAAATGATCAAATATACAAAACTTATTTTTAAGTCAAGGAAAAATCAATATATATGCAATGGCATCCTAAAACTAATTTTTAAGAATGTCATTAAAAGCTGTGAGTCTATTTCCCATATATATCATGTAAAAAACACTGCTGAAGATCCAAGGAGAATTGAAAAAAACAATCTAGTTCAGCTTAATAAAACTAGTAATAGCAATCTCCTTTAACTCCTCTAAAATCCACTAAGCTCTCTGGATCCCCAAGTTACACTGGAGAGAAGGAGCAAGCTTGGGAAAGTAAGGCAGAAAAACAGATTTTAAATACTGGGTTGACCAAAAAGTTTGTTCATTTAAGAAATATGTTGTTCAGTAAAGTTCTTCGTGAAAATGAAATATGTGTCCTTTATTTTACTTAAAACCAAATGAATTTTTTGGCCAACCCGATACACTGAGAGCAAGCACCACATTTGTTAACATTTTCCTCCACGCTGTTTCACATGTATTTTCAGAAACAAAAAAGCTGAAATAATTTTACAGTAAACACCTACATACCTAACGCTAGAGTCTACAATTAACAATCTTCTATGTTTCCTTTATCATATGTCTTTGTAACACACAATTTTTACATTCTCAGCCTCACTTTGGAAGTGACAGAGATAAAGCATGAATTACTTGATGTATTGACAATTTTCCCTATATTCAATAATCTTTGCCTCTCTGTGAAATTGAAATAAAATCCATACTAATGTTCAGAATTTAGAAAGTAAACATTTTAAATGTACCATGTATTAGAGGGCAACTTAGTACCTGTCAAACCATTCCATGGCCAGAAAGTATTTTGGCTTATCAAATTCATTATCCTAAGGGAAATAAAGACTCTGAACTTACAGACTTTTCTTCTGACCCGCTCTAGGGTTGAGCTCTCGTCACATGTGGTTGACCGTGATCCATATTTTAAAACAGGAAATATCCTGAGCACCACCTGTGCTCTCTCTCCAGGAAACAGGCAAACAGCCCAGCCTGTCTTAACCACTGGACCACCAGGGAAATTCCTAATAAATGACTTCTAATTGTGTGATTTTTTAGTGAAAGGGGTGAAGGCAGAAGAAGGAAAGAGGTACTAGCAGAAACGTCAGCAACTGCTGGAACATCGCAGTCCCAAGGGCCAGCAACAACGGGGTGGCAGTGGGAGGATCCAAGAGCAGTGCTGGGAGTGGTCACCTGTCAGCTGGCAGCATGCAAGCCCGGGCCAGCCACACCATAGAGGTGCTGACTGAGCATCAGTCTGAGCGTGTACTCAGGATGTCTGGGTGTGCACTGGGTGTGCACTTGGGTTGTGTGTGTGTGCATGTGTGTTCAGTCATGTCTGACTCTTTGCAACCTCATGGGCTGTAGCCCACCAGGCTCCTCTGTCCATGGGATGTTCCCGGCAAGAATACTGGAGTGGGTTGCCACTTCCTCCTCCAGGGGACCTTCCCAACCCAGGATCGAAGCTCCATCCCTTGTGTCTCCTGCATTGACAGGCGGATTCTTTATCACTGGTACCACCTGTGAAGCCACACACTTGCAATAGCCAAGAAAAAAATACATCTGAATAAAAATGATAGAAGAGTTCGTAAAACAAAAATTAAATTCCAAGCATTTGCATGAACTTAGAGCTGAACACTAGCCCAGAACTCTCGCTATAGAATGTCCTAGTTTAAGTCTCCCCAGAACAGACAGGAAAGAAAGACTCAAATGCAAGTTTTGGATCTGGCTGATGATTCCGGGAAATACTAGGAGGGAAGTCAGGATGGGAGAGGAGAACCAGAAGAGAGAAAGTAAAGGGCATCTGATCACCACAGTAGGTAACCAGAGCTCAATTCCACCGAGGGCCTCTCAGACTTGGTTTCTAGGGCAGGGCTTCTCCAATCCCCTCAGGATCCGGCATATGCTGATTCTGCAGATTGAGCCTGATACCTGAGACTTCGCATTCCTTACAAGCTTCCAGACTAGAAAGATGCTGCTGTTGCTCCTCAGAACACTTTGAAGAACAAAGATGCTGATATTTAATTCATTCAAATTTTCAAAATTTGCATCTAAAATTGACAGAATTTCTCCTGCCCACCGCTTTCATCACCTGTCATTAAATCTGCTTCATCTCATATGCAACTCTTATCCCAGGCACTGCACTGTCAGTCTTTCCCAGCCCCTTTACAAACACAGCCTTAACCAGAAACTAACAATTATCTGATTGACCATGGAAGACAGGTCACAAAATATGTAGCATTTGCTTAAAAAGTTAGGCATTTACTTATTGCCGTGGTAAGTCACTGTGAACCTATAAACTGTACCCCGCCAGGCTCCTCTGTCCTTGGGATTCTCCAGGCAAGAATACTGGAGTGGGTTGCCATACCCTTCTCCAGGGGATCTTCCCAACCCAGGGATGGAATGCAGTGTCTTACATCTGACCTGCATTGGCAAGCAGCCCTTTACAAAACACTAGCACCACCTGGGAAGCCCCAAAGGTATTTATATATACTAGACATAAATATATGTATAAAATCTAATGATATATGTATAGAAACATGAAAGAGAAGGATGTATTCATGCATTTCAAGTTTCCTACACTGCATATGCACACATTTTCCCCAGATATTTTAAAGAAAAAATTAGTCTCAGTCAATCTTTCATGAAATGATAAAAGCTTGATCAACTCCCATGACAATACCAAGACAGAGGAAGGTATTTATGAAAAGACAGAAATGAAAACATACTAAGTCTTGTATTTAAGTAAGCACTATCACAGATATAATGACTGATAAACATAGAACAACTTATATATAATGCTGCCTTCAAAACAGGGCTTCCCTGGTCGTTCAGTGGTAAAGAATCTACCTGCTAATGCAGGAGACAAAGGTTCGATCCCTGATTTAGGAAGATTCCACATGCTGCAGAGCACTAAGCCCATGCCCCACAACTACTGAAGCCTGTGTGCCCTAGAGCTCGTTCTCTGCAAGAAGAGAAGCCTGCACACTGCAACTAGAGAGCAGCCCCAGCTCGCTAAAACTGGAGAAAAGTCCACACAGCAAGAAAAACTCAGCACGGCCAAAAATAAATAATGTCCAACACATATATAACTCAGCTCAGTTCAGTTGCTCAGTCATGTCTGACTCTTTGCGAACCCATGGTCTGCAGCATGCCAGGCCTCCCTGTCCCTCACCAACTCCCAGAGCTTGCTCAAACTCATGTCCGTCAAGTCGGTGATGCCATCCAACCATCTCATCCTCTGTCATCCCCTTCTCCTCCAGCCTTCAATCTTTCCCAGCATCAGGGTCTTTTCAAATGAGTCAGCTCTTCACATCAGGTGGCCAAAGGATTGGAGTTTCAGCTTCAGCATCAGTCCTTCCAATGAATATTCAGGAACGATTTCCTTTAGGATGGACTGGGTGGATCTCCTTGCTGTACAAGGGATTCTCAAGAGTCTTTTCCAACACCACAGTTGAAAAGCATCAATTCTTTGGCGCTCAGCCTTCCTTATAGTGCAACTCTCACATCCATACATGACTACTGGAAAAACCAAAGGTTTGACTAGACAGACCTTTGTCAGGAAAGTAATGTCTCTGTTTTTTAATATACTGTCTAGGTTGGTCATAGCTTTTCTCCCAAGGAGCAACTGTCTTTTAATTTCATGGCTGCAGTCACCATCTGCAGTGATTTTGGAGCCCCCAAAAATAAAGCCTCTCATTATTTCCACTGTTTCCCCATCTATTTGCCGTGAAGTGATGGGACCAGATGCCATGATCTTAGTTTTCTGAATGTTGAGTTTTAAGCCAACTTTTTCCCTCTCCTCTTTCACTTTCATCAAGAGGCTCTTTAGTTCTTCTTTGCTTTCTGCCATAAGGGTGGTGTCATCTGCGTATCTGAGGTTATTGATATTCCTCCTGGCAATCTTGATTCCAGCTTGTGCTTTATCCAGCCCGGCATTTCACATAATGTATGCTGCATATAAGTTAAATAAATAGGGTGACAATATACAGCCTTGATAAGACTCCTTTCCCAATTTGGACCCAGTCTGTTGTTCCATGTCCAGTTCTAACTGTTGCTTCTTGACCTGCACACAGATTTCTCAGGAGGCAGGTCAGCTGGTCTGGTATTCCCATCTCTTGAAGAATTTTCCATAGTTGTGATCCACACAGTCAAAGGCTTTGGCATAGTCAATAAAGCAAAAGTAGAGGTTTTTCTGGAAATCACTTGCTTTTGATCCAACAGATGTTGGCAATTTGATCTCTGGTTCCTCTGCCTTTTCTAAATCCAGCTTGAACATCTGGAAGTTCACAGTTCATGTACTGTTGAAGCCTAGCTTGGAGAATTTTGAGCATTACTTTACTAACGTGTGAGATAAGTGCAATTGTGCAGTAGTTTGGGCATTCTTTGGCATTACCTTTCTTTGGGATTGGAATGAAACCTGACCTTTTCCAGTCCTGTGGCCACTGCTGAGTCCTCCAAGTTTGCTGACATATTGAGTGAAGCACTTTCACAGCATCATCTTTTAGGATGTGAAATAATTCAACTGGAATTCCATCACCTCCACTAGCTTCTTACTAAGGCCCACTTGACTTCTCATTCCAAGATGTCTGGCTCTAGCTGAGTGATCATACCATTATGGCTATCTGGGTCATGAAGATCTTTATTGTATCATTCTTCTGTATATTCTTGCCACCACTTCTTAATTTATAACTCAAGTACCATATATTTCAGACTGGGCTATTTATCTATATGCAGATTATATGGTCATTATATCTTCTGACATTTTAAATCCAGCAATCAGGAAAAAGAACAGGGTTTAGTTTAGAAAATAAGCAATAGACCCAAGAAGCATGGCATACAGTGTTTACTTTTACCTATTTCCAGCTCTTTCCATTATCCCAAGTCTGTTTATAGGGCAAATATATGTTGCCAGAAGCAAAAAGGCCAGTGGCCGTACAAGTTTTCAGACGTTCACTTGAGGAACATGAATGACTTGATAGAGGAAGTTTTAAAGGAAATTCTATGCAATTCAAATCCAAGTTCAGATTGAAAAGAGACATTTCTAGAATCACTTCTGAGCAGAAAATGAGCTCACCTTATCTAATTCATCCTTAGAGAACTCCAGGTCAAATGGCTGAGAGACAGCTATTTTTAGCATCCTTTCATAAAAGACAATGGGCCAGAAGAAGAAATTAGGGGCACTCCTAACTGGCATTGCGTGTCACAATGCCACTGCTAGTTTTTTGTGAACCTGATATTCATATTTGTGTCTATACATGTATTCCAGATTTATACAATAGCAGTGCAAAATGGCTGCTTGATGTACAGTTGTCCCTTGAACAATACAAAGGTTGGGGCATTAATCCTCTTGGAGTCAAAAATCCACCTAAAATTTTCCACTTGTCCTTTTTAGCTGAGGTTCTGAGTCTCTGGATTCAACCAAGCATGGACCATGTCCTGCAGTACATATTCATTGGGAAAAAAAGTCTGCATGTAAGCAGACCCACACAGTTCAACCCAAGTGTTAATAAAAGGTCAGCAATATTTCAAAAATTAAAATTTTGAGTAACCCATAATGGAATGACTGGTCAGTTTTGTTGAAACCCTTGATAATGCATTCATATTAGCACTCACGCTTCAGAACTTGATGATTAACAAACGATGTGGTTTTGCTTCAGAAACCTCATCCTCCCGCACAGTTCTTTTAACATATATCACACACCCTAACATAAAAGAAGTCAGGCAGATTTAGAAAAATAAAGCACCATGAAATGAGTCTAACCTTGAAGAATATCAAAGAACAAAGAGCTGAATCTATCCTAAGCCTCTCTTCTATGGTGATTTATCTTCATATTTTATCTTAAGAAGACAGATCTTTAATCAGTTTCTAACATAAACAATTTCAAGTAGTCTTCAACACCTGTGAGAATAATCCCAATACACCTCTGTACTCATACAAGATGCTGTTTTACCATCACTGCAAGAAAATGCAACATAGGTAATCTAAATTTGAAATTTCAGCATACTAAATAAATAGCAAATATTATGGTAGTTTTATTTTTTATTTTTTTTTCTCTTTTTTTTTTATTAGTTGGAGGCTAATTACTTCACATCATTTCAGTGGGTTTTGTCATACATTGACATGAATCAGCCATGGAGTTACATGTATTCCCCATCCCGATCCTTTTTTAAATTGATAAAGCAGTTTTACTCTATAAAGCAGTGGCAACCATAAGTGGGCAAGATGTTTCAGTAAAATTATTAGAGCAGCCTAACACAATCATATACAGATACACAACCTGGGTCACACTTCCGTATGAGTCAACAGATAAAAAAAAAAAAAAAAAAGAACACAACTAGTCAATGGGCAAAGACAATGACGAAGCACTCACTGTCATTTACAGATGATGCTTCCTCTAACCCGCTATTTAAACTTGATTTTAATTCCACAGCTTTACAGGGGCTCCCCTTAAAATAACAGGCTTGTTCCAGCCGGCTCATTAGAAAAGATCCCGATGCTGGGAAAGATTGAAAGCAGGAGGAGAAGGGGATGACAAAGAATGAGATGGTTGGATGGCCTCACCGACTCAATGGACATGAGTTTGGGCAAGCTCCGGGAGATGGTGAAGGACAGGGAAGCCTGGCGAGCTGCAGTCCATGTGGTCACAGAGAGCTGGACATGACTAAGTGACTGAGCAACAATCAGCATATTCTTTTCTATTAATAAATACAATAACTTCTCTCATTTTCCATGATTTTCCACATGTCAAACTCATTCACTACTGAAATAATTGTCATCTCTTAGAAAGAAAGACAGGATGTGTTGGGATTTATCTTGAGTTTTTTGCACTGCAGTGTGAAAATAATGCCTAGCGTGTAAAAGACATGATTTTAGAAGTGACAAACTGAGACAGCATCCATCTTGGATATGTCCATAAAAGTAAGTAGCTCCGCATAAATGCAATAATGCTGCTCATTCCTTCCTGCTTTAGAGAACAGAGAAACAAAAGAATTCCAACAGGTCACTCTATTTATTGCATGTCACTGCCTCAATTTCCGGAGAAGGCATTGGCACCCACTCCAGTACTCTTGCTTGGAAAATCCCATGGATGGAGGAACCTGGTGGGCTGCAGTCCATGGGGTCGCTAAGAGTCAGACACGACTGAGCCACTTCACTTTCACTTTTCACTTTCATGCATTTGAGAAGGAAATGGCAACCCACTCCAGTGTTCTTGCCTGGAGAATCCCAGGGACTGCAGAGCCTGGCAGGCTGCCGTCTATGGGGTCGCACAGAGTCGGACACGACTGAAGTGACTTAGCAGCAGCAGCCACAATTTCAAAATGTGTATCCTGCTCCCTTTGTGAGCAGTACTTAGTAAATGGTTGACCATGACAAACGGTTTGGCTTAATACACAAAATATTTGTAGAGCAAAAATGCAGTGTCCCAGGGCTGTCTGCTCAGCAAACTGCTGCAATTAGACTGACAGTAAAATCATCCAAGCTGTGCTTTTGAGTTCAAGGTCACAAGTAATTATATAGAAGTGACATCTGTACCTATAGGGCTTACACTGTTCTGGGAGCTTTTGCAGAAATAATTCCAGAAAGCAATACAATTAGTGGAAAGTAATATACCAACTTCACAGGCATCAGTGAGCAAACAAGGGTCAAAAGGTAAAGTTTCCAAAAATAAACACCTCATTACGGGCATCCAGAAGTCTCGAAATGCCATCATAATTCTGCCATCTGGGACATTCCAGAAGTTGAATGCCAAGAGGAGGATTATGTGCCAATATTAACTGAAAGTTCTACTGATAATAATCATAGGAATCAAAAAAGACAATGGAATTCCACCTAGTTCTACACTAACCCAAGGTGATTTGAAATTCTTAGATGTATTCTCAGTTCTTATAAGATCCACATTTCTGGTTTATCCATAATGAAGAGCACTTCAGTATAGGATTTGTGAACATCATATCTTTCTAACTTTCAAGTATGTTTTCCTCTGTTCAGAGTTATTCAGATGATGAGGTATTATTTAAAAGAAGCCCAAGAATTCACACACATATACACACACTTCTGAATTATTAATTTTGAATAATAGTGTGTGTATGTATGTTTGTGTGTATATATGAGAACTGAGCATTATGTTTATAGGACCAACTATCTTAAAGAGGCAAAAAGCAGTTTTTATCTTTGTATGAAGGTACATTCTTAGTAAATGAGAGAGGACAAAGCATGCGCCAGGTACATAGTAAAGTGAAAGTGAAAGTCACTCAGTCATGTCTGCCTCTTTGTGAATCCAGACACTATACAGTCCACGGAATTCTCTAGGCCAGAATACTGGAGTGGGTAGCCTATCCCATCTCCAGTGGATCTTCCCAACCCAGGAATCGAACCAGGGTCTCCTGCATTACAGACAGATTCTTTACCAACTGAGCTATCAGGGAAGTCCCAGGTATACAGTAAGTACTCCATAAATGACATTTACCTACACATTGCAATAAAATAGACATACTCACAAACTCTCACGTTTCAGTACTCTAAAAGTTTCTATGTGGAAGCAGAGAATAAGTACAAATCCACACATTTTAAGTTAAGAGCAAAGGTTAGTGAGCTATCTAAGGTAAGAACAAAAGCTAGTGAGCTATCTATACACTAAACAAGGAATCGGTTGTTCGGAGTTCACAATAAGAACCTAGACTCAAGCCAGTTCAGTGCATCTTGCTTTGAATGTCTACCATGTGTCAAGCTGTGAAAAGCACACACATTTTTTTCAGTAATGCCAAAAAAGAGTTTCACCACTGGATTTTCAAGTTGTGAGTTAGAATCAATGAATTTTATTCCACTTCTGTGAAACACTGTTCCTTTTTAATGAATTCATCTCAAAGGACTACAAACAGAGTAATTACATGAATGATCTTATAATCTCTGCTGGCAATTGTGTGGTGTCGGGGCTGTGCACAGAGCTTAATCTATGAAGATTTATGATGCAACATTTCATTTTTCTCCTTAATACAAATGCACAAAACTGTCATTAGAATAAGTATTCCTGCTGACACTTAACAGATTTCCATCTTCTGTATTGATCAATCAACACCTGAGTTCCTGCCTTATTCACTGCAAATGCCTGCATCAGTTGGGCGGCCAGGATAGCCTTAGAACCCTGTTTTCCATCTTGATACTGCTTAATGAAAATGTTCATCCCTCCCACATCTCCCTGCCAGCTAGAAGGTAAGGCAATGAGGATTCTCTCACAATACAACACCAAGCTGGTCTTTTATGTTTTTTCCCACAAAGTCATGGATCCCCATAATTTATCCAAATTCTATTACTATTCTCTATGTGCTACACAGTCCTCTGTGAATCAGCCTGGGCAACTAAGCATCACTACAGACCATTGTTTAAAGTTCCACTCAAGAAATTTTCAAATGACTTTTAAAATACATCCTATTGCAATTCATTCCATTCTTTAGTGTGCACTCCCTTCCGTGTTTGCAAAAATATCTTTTATTCTGGAAATTAAAGAATAACACATGCAGCAGTACTTTGTTTGCCTGCCAGAAAAGGAGGGCTGCTATCAAAAATCAGAACTCTGTAGCATTAATTGCTTACCTAACCTACTTTCCATGTGTAGAGTCTTCTCTTGTGTTGTTGGAAAAGGATGTTTGCTATGACCAATGTGTTCTCTTGGCAAAACTCTACTAGCCTTTGACCTGCTCCATTTTGTACTCCAAGGCCAAATTTGCCTGTTACTCCAGGTAGCTCTTGACTTCCTACTTTTACATTCCAGTCCCCTATAATGAAGAGGACATCTTTTTTGGGTGTTAGTTCTAGAAGGTCTTGTAGATCTTCATCAGTTCAGTTCAGTCACTCAGTCATGTCCGACTCTATGCGACCCCATGAATTGCAGCATGCTAGGTCTCCCTGTCCGTCACCAACTCCCGGAGTTTACTCAAACCCATGTCCATTGAGTCAGTGATGCCATCCAACCATCTCATCCTCTGTCATCCCCTTCTCCTCCTGCCCCCAATCCCTCCCAACATCAGGGTCTTTTCCAATAAGTTAACTCTTTGCATGAGGTGGCCAAAGTACTGGAGTTTCAGCTTCATAGAACTGTTCAGTTTCAGCTTCTTCAGCATTACTGGTTGGGGCACAAACTTGGATTACTGTCAAAATATCCAATTACTTGGAATATTGAATGGTTTGCCTTGGAAACAAACAGAGATCATTCTGTCATTTTTGAGATTGCAACCAACTACCACATTTTGGACTCTTCTGTTGACTATGATGGCTACTCCACTTCTTCTAAGGGATTCTTGCCCATGGTAGTAGATACAATGTGGCCGTAATGAAGATACTGGCAACCTGCTTCAAAAGGTCCAGTGCACGCACTGCTGCACTCAGTGCCCCTGACCCGGCAGAGGCCACTGCTGACCCACGCCCCCGCCAGAGACTCCTGGACACTCATGGGCACGTCTGGGTCAGTCTCTTGTGGGGTCACGGCTCCTTTCTCCTGGATCCTGGCAAGCACAAGCTTTTGTTTGTGCCCTCCAAGAGTCTGTTTCCCCATGCTGTGTAATTCTGGTGGTTCTATGGTGGGGTTAATGGTGACCTCCTCCAAGAGGGCTTGTGCCATACCCAGGTCTGCTGCACCCAGAGTCCCTGCAGCAGGTCACTGCTGACCCATTCCTCCACAGGAGACACTCAGACACAGTTCTGGCTCAGTCTCTGTGGGTTGGGTGTGCATTTTGTGCCCTTCCCAGGTCTGAACAGTTCAGGCGACCAGGTGCTTGGTGAGCGCAGTGTCCCAGGTGGACTGTGCATCGTAATCATGTCCCCAGTCCCGGCCACTCAGCTTCCCGGGTGCCCCACAAGAGCACCACCTCAGGTGTGCCGTATGTCTCCTCTGGAGAGCTGATCTCAGGCTGCGACTCTACCGGCAGATGTCAACCATCCAGGATCCCAGGAAGGTTAGCAGCTGGGAGCCTGCTCAGAGTTTGGTGGAAGATGTCTTCTCTGGGGCTAGGACTGTAGTAGCCCCTTGACTTCTGGCTCTGGCTGTCACAAGCCTGTCTCTCTGCCTCTGGGAGCTGACTGTGGCTCAGAAGATGAATTCCTTATTGCCAAATTCAGACTTAAATTGAAGAAAGTAAGGAAAACCACTAGACCAATCAGGTATGACCTAAATCAAATCCCTTATGATTATACAGTAGAAGTGACAAATAGACTCAAGGGATTAGATCTTATAGAGTGCCTTAAGAACTATGGACAGAGGTTCATGACATTGTACAGGAGACAGGGATCAAGACCATCCCCAAGAAAAAGAAATGCAAAAAGGCAAAATGGTTGTCTGACGAGGCCTTACAAATAGATGAGAAAAGAAGAGAAGTGAAAGGCAAGGGAGAAAAAGAAAGGTATGCCCATTTGAATGCAGAGTTCCAAAGAACAGCAAGGAGAGATAAGAAAGCCTTCCTCAGCAATCAATGGAAAGAAACAGACGAAAACAATAGAATGGGAGAGACTATAGATCTCTTAAAGAAAATGAGAGATACCAATGGAACATTTCACACAAAGATGAGCACAATAAATGACAGAAATGGTATGGACCTAACAGAAGCAGAGAGCAAGACTACACAGAAGAACTATACAAAAAAGACCTTCATGACCCACATAACCACGATGATGTGATAACACAGCTAGAGTCACACAACCTGGAATGAGAAGTCAAGTGGGTCTTAGGAAGCATCACTACGAACAAAGCTAGTGCAGGTGATGGAATTCCAGTTGAACTATTTCAAATCCTAAAAGATGATGCTGTGAAAGTGCTGCACTCAATATGTCAGCAAACTTGGAAAACTCAGCAGTAGCCACAGGACTGGAAAAGGTCAGTTTTCATTCCAATCCCAAAGAAAGGCAATGCCAAAGAATGCCCAAACTACTGCACAATTGCACTTATCTCACACACTAGCGACGTAATACTCAAAATTCTCCAAGCTAGGTTTCAACAGCTTGTGAACTGTGAACTTCCAGATGTTCAAGCTGGATTTAGAAAAGGCAGAGGAACCAGAGATCAAATTGCCAACATCTGCTGGATCATCAAAAAAGCAAGCAAGTTCCAGAAAAACCTCTACTTTTGTTTTATTGACTATGCCAAAGCCTTTGGCTGTGTGGATCACAACAAACTACGGAAAATTCTTAAAGAGATGGGAATACCAGACCAGCTGACCTGCCTCCTGAGAAATCTGTGTGCAGGTCAAGAAGCAACAGTTAGAACTGCACCTGGAACAACAGACTGGTTCCAAATTGGGAAAGGAGTCCATCAAGGCTGTATATTGTCACGCTGCTTATTTAACTTATATGCAGAGTACATTATGTGAAATGCCGGGCTGGATGAAGCACAAGCTGGAATCAAGATTGCTGGGAGAAATATTAATAACCTCAGATGACACCACCCTTATGGCAGAAAGTGAAGAAGAACTAAAGAGGCTCTTGATGAAAGTGAAAGAGGAGAGGGGAAAAGATGGCTTAAAACTCAACATTCAGAAAACTAAGATAGATCATGGCATCTGGTCCCATCACTTCATAGCAAATAGATGGGGAAATGATGGAAACAGTGACAGACTTTATTTTCGTGGGTTCTAAACTCACTGCAGAAGGTGACTTCAGGCATGAAATTAAAAGACAGTTGCTCCTTGGGAGAAAAGCTATGACCAACCTAGACAGCATTTTTTTTTTTTTTGACCAAGAAAATGTTTTATTTATAACCAACCAAGCTTTGAGCAATAAAACCTGGGTTGCTCAGTCCAACTTCAATTATAGACAGCATATTAAAAAGTAGAGCCACTGCTTTGCCAACAAAGGTCCATCTAGTCAAAGCTATGGTTTTTCCAGTAGTCATGTGTGGATGTGAGAGTTGGACTATAAAGAAAGCTGAGCACTGAAGAATTGATGCTTTTGAACTGTGGTGTTGGAGAAGACTCTTGAGAGTCCCTTGGACTGCAAGGAGATCCACCCAGTCCATCCTAAAGGAAATCATTCCTGAATATTCATTGGAAGGACTGATGCTGAAACTGAAACTCCAATACTTTGGCCACCTCATGCAAAGAACCGACTCATTTGAAAAGACCCTGATGCTGGGAAAGATCGAAAGCAGGAGGAGAAGGGGACGACAGAGGATGAGATGGTTGCATGGCATCACTGACACAATCGACATGAGTTTGAGCAAGCTCCAGGAGTTGATGATGGTCAGGGAAGCCTGGCGTGCTGCAGTCCATGAGGTCACAAAGAGTCATGCACGACTGAGCGACTGAACTGAACTGAACTCATTTTCTCCTATTCAGATGAAAATTAATGCATAACCTAAAAGTTGAGACTTACGTTTTATTCGGGCAGACAAAACTGAAGACTTAAGCCCAGGACAGACCCTCTCAGTTAGTTCTGAGTGACTGCTCCAAAGAGCCACAGGAGAATTCAGGATATGAAGGAGTTTTTGCAACAAAGACCAGGTAGTCAGAACATTGGAAAATTATCATTAATTAAAGAATACCAAATACCGACATTAAGGAATTTAGTGCTTTTCTATATATTGGAAGAGGCAAGAGTCCTGGCTAACTGGAATCATTCCTTTGATATGCACCTCAGCTATCTAGAGCCAGCATCCTGAGCTTTCTCATCCTGCATCTCCTCAGGGTACACACCATCAGGGGTTGCTGTCGTGGTGGATGGACTGAAGGCAGAGACATCCTTTGTCTATTGACATGGCAGGCAGCAGCTGTCATTCACATTCCTCACTGGTCCAATACAGCAGGCAGAATTTTATCATCAGTGTGAAGGACATTTTTAGAAACGTGGATAGAGGAAACAGATTAAATGGCTCCTTTGTAGTTAAGAAACTGAAGAGCCTGCTTTAGACAGAAACTTACCTTGCCAGCTTTTTCAGATGAACACCCTTACTGCTAAACAGCAAGGAAAAAAATGCCGACCACTTAAAACACCAACAGCATTCCTGGTAACACACTTATTTGTGCAGACATTTATATCCACAATGAATTGAAAACAGATTCCAGCCATTTTGGACTTTACAATACTTAGTGTTTTCCAAGACTCACTTACACTGAAGGTAGACTCCATGAAGGACCCAAACTGGGCATAAATAATCCATCCATTTATGCCCAAACTGATGCAAAAGGATCCCTGTAGCCCCCATTCTAGTGGCAATGGTCACAAAATCAGAACAAATTAATAAGCTATTGACTCTTCTTGGCTTTTTCTACATCTCTTACCTCTAAAACTGTGAAAGAGCTAGTTGTATTCTGGGAGTACAAAGTGAGTAGTAAATAATTTCCGAGACCCATGTAAAAACAAAACTTAATTGTGTCCCTGAGATCCAGTTCTAACTAAAAATCTTTCTGTTATCTCGCTATTCCTTGCTTTTGTGCCTTAGTCCCTGGGTCCCCACATGTCTCTCCTGTACTAATGGATTCAATGAAACGCACCACAAAAGACAATGCATTTCATTAAGAGTAGGCTTTCTCTCCTGGGGACCATCCCTGACCCTTCGGCTAAGTGCTGTCTAGGTGGTTCTCACAACAGTACAACGTTTAGCAAGTAAGAGTTTCTCAAAGGGTAGAAAAATGAGGTTGAAATGCAACCCTCAGTATTCAATTCCCAGCTTCCCTCTCAAAAGCTCTCTAAGTCCATTTAAAAAATATATATATTAGTACAGTCCTTTCTTGATATTTTCCATTAGTTGCTTGGACATCACACATGAAGAGGCAAACCATAGCTCACAGTTGGCTCATGACTCTCTTTCTAGGCTAGGTGGAAAACTAAGAGGTTGATGTGCCCCAAGGACATGAAATCTGAGAATTTCAAATGCCAACTAAGACTTTGAGCAGCAACGGCAGCAAGGCAGTTTTTCTCTTTTAGGAGAACTCTGTCTTGCCCCATTACTCCAGAGATGCCCCACAACTCACACTTCATCTGGATCTCAGAAAACTGTCCACAGGCAGTCACCCAGCATGTTCCTACTAACAGAATCAAGTCAAGGGTGAGCAAACGTAGCAGAAACCTTTACAAACCCATTGGATGAATGAATTCAGAAGAGTTTAGAAACTAAACCACTCACTGATAATGAAATCCAGGCCCAGCGCAACACTTGGCTACATGGCAGGATTAATTTTCATGAAATAGCATGTTATTTCTCAGAGCATATTCATTTTCAATTTGCAATCTTCTGTGTAAGCAAAAAAAAATAGTGACCAAGCAAAAGGAAATGTATCTGTATTACCTTTTTCTGATCTTCTAGCTTGTGACTCACTGGATTCTTCCCATGTCTGCTCATCTCTGAAGATAAATCCATCACATTAGGTTCTTGCCCTTCACAACAGAATATCTTCAAAAAAGCAGCAGGCTAATCCAAGATGCAATCACTAGGAAAACACTTTCCATCACGCACCATCTCTGAATTTCATCAGATCCAAGGAATGATTAAAAAATCCATTGATTGAATGGAAAAAATGAATTTTGTAATTGACTCCTGGGACTTTCCAAATCAACATATCGTTTTTAAATGCAGACTTCTCAAAAGCAAAATATTCATCCAGGAATTTTAACTGCAACTGCTATCTTTTTCTTTCTTCACAGATTTCCATTTTAATAAATAATTACAGTTCCTGCAAGCCTATAATAAAAAAAAAAAAGCACACAGTTAATTCCAGCCCACCAATTATAGTACAATTAATGAAAAATTTTATCTGAACTATCCAATTTAGAAAAAAACTGTAGGCATGGATTATACTTCACATAATAGGAATGGAAATAAACGGCATTATTCTTTAACCCTAGGGCCTTTAAAATACCAATTATAATACTCAAACCAAAATAGAATATTAAAACCAGGGATTTACAGTATACTGAAGCAAAAAAAAAAATCAATCAAGAATACACACACATTCACCAAATGTGTATATGCTCTATGGTCCCACTCATTAATTTCAGCATTCATACAGCTACAATTTAGAAAGGAGCCTGATATAACTAGACATCGTACAAGACTGACACTCTTCATAAACAACTTTATTTAAACTTCCAAATGAATCTATAAAATGGACATTATTTTTCCATTTTACAATGAGGAGATTGAGAGGGAAAGTAAATTTTGTAAGTCTAGTTAAATAAGTGTAACAGGACTAGAATTTCAATTCAGATACCTTTGAATCCAAACCACATTCTTTGTCCCAGACACAGTTGTCTCAATTCACATTATGTATTTTATTGTCCAAAAGGATACCATAAATGAGTTTATTAAGTGCTTTGTTAGATAATGAACACACAGGCACTCTCCTTATAATCCAGCGGTTTCATAACCTTAATCACACAGATTCTTGGGCTCCACCCCACTCTGCCAATTCAGAAGCGACAGGGTAGTGCTCACAAACACTCTGGCCTTTATTGTTTTTCCATCCTTTTTAAACCCTCCTGATACAAGAAAACCACTGAAGAGTTGAAACCTCCCTCTAATGCAGGGCACTTTCCAAACTTTTTTTCTGCATTTTGGAATTACTTGGGAAGCTTCAGAAACAGTTGATTCTTTTGTCTCATCTCCAAAGACTGTAATTTAACTAGTCTGAGATACGGCCTGAGTCTTGGAATCACTGCTCTAATATATAAATTCCATTTACATAATTGACCAACAACTGCATGAATACATCAAACAGGAGGAAACTTAGTGTCTCAGGAGGCAGCTCTGTCCAGATTGGGGTAGTTCCAGGCTTTAGATTGTTCTTCCTAATTTGGAAATGAAGTCTGCATTCCTGAATGTGTCTGTACATTGTAATTATTCATATCCTTGTAGTCATCAATGTACACAAAATCTTTTAAATTTCCCTTTTCATCTGACAGTTTTTCAAGTATCACTTCAGCAGGGTTAACTATGCCTTGTGCCTTCAACCATTCCTCACCACCCTGGTTATTTACTTAAAAGGCTTTACTTTTGACATGACCCATAAACTGTTCTATCCAGAAATGAGCACAAGAGTTGCTCATGGTATGTTCCCCTTAAGAACTCACCTCCAGGTACCACTAAACATGCCAAACCAAGCATAAAATATATGATAAAGTAGACAGATAATGTTTGAAAAATCAGCTCCTGGACTGTTTCCTGACGAGTCATTCTTTGGCCAGCCCTTGCTCGTTCTAAAACTCTGCTCAGCAGCATAGGTATTTCTACTATATACAATGTAGAAAGTTTCTGTCCTATGTGAAGGTTACCAGTGAAGGAAACTGTATAGGCAAAGACTTGGACATGGGAGAAAACATAGCCTATCTGAGGAATTTAAAGAAATTCAATGAGAAGCCAATGACATTTTTAAAGAAAGAATGTAACAGAAAATAATTTTTTTTTTTTTCATTTTAAAAGTCCATCCAACTAAAGTATGGAAAATGGATGGGAAAGAACAAAACTTGTGGCAGAGAAACTTTATAGGGATCATTAGAACAATCAAAGAGACAACAGCATTCTGAACAAGTGTAGGAGCTGACAGATGGGAAGAGATGACAAAGCTGAGTGCCACGGTACACAGGTGGAGTCGACAGAACTGGTAACTGATTGGACAGGAGAATGGATGCGTGAACATCCGTAAACATCATCCATGTGTGAACCTCATCATGAGAACAGATGATGATATCACTATCTAAGATTAGCAAATCCCATATGAGAAGCACTTTAGATTCAGGGACGATCACAGATTTTGTAAAGCAAACCAAAGATGCTTATTGAAACCCACAAAATTACAAATCAATCTCATTGGTGGACATAAAAGTAAAAGTCCTAGAGGAACACTAGCAAGCTGACTCCAGTAATGTATAAAATGAATCATACATCAATTTCAAGTTGGTATCACCCTGTGAATAAAAGACTGGTTTAAGATTTAAAAATCCATCAGTATAATTCACCATATTAACACAACAAGGAAGAAAAATGATGTGCTCATCTCTATTCATACAGAAATATAATTTGACATATTTAACATTGATTCATGATAAAAAAAAAAAAAGCAAAAATATCTTGGCAAATGAGGACCAAAAAGGGATTTTCACAATCATCCTTTATCTGATAAAGTGTGTGCATAAAATATCTATAGCAAACACATACTTTATGGATAAACAGCTAAAGACTTTCCATTTGCTCAAGAAAAGCACATAACGCCTGCTAACATTATGTCTACTAAATATTGTACCTCAAGTCCTAGTCATGCATTGAGAAAAGAAAATATGAGAGAGGGAGAGAAAGGGAAGGAGAGAGAGGAAGGAGACAGAGGCAGGCGAGCAGCATAAAGAATCAAAAAGAAGAAAATATTATTATTTGCAAATGTCATGATGATGCATACAGAAAACACCAAAAACTCAAGAGATAAATTACTAGAATTAATGTGTTTAGTAATTTTCCTAGATAAAAATATATAATATTCCTTTATATTCTTTATAACAGCAACAAATACTCAGAAAATGAAACTCTAAAAATATACTATTTAATGGTATCACAAAAATAACAAATATCTTGGAATGCATCTCATAAAAGATGATAAAAACTTTATGAGAAGGCAATAAAACACCATCAAAATAAATATCTAAATGAAAGAGGCTTATGCCATATTAATAAATTAAGATTCAGTACTGTAGAAATGCCAGCTCATGCCTAGATTCAGTGCATTACTAAACAAAATCCCAATTTCTTTTTATAAGTTTAAAAGATGTTTGTAAAATATATATGGAAATGTAAAGGATCGTGAAAATCCAAGACACTCATGAAGAACAAGTTGCAACTATTTGCTTTACCAGATGTGAAGACCTATTATCAACCAACAGTAAATAAAAAACTATTTCACTGGTACAAGGGTAGACAAGTTCACCAATGGAATGCAAAAATCCAAAGAAGGACTCATAACACAAACTCGGTTCACAAAGGTGGAACTGCAAAGCCTGAGGGAAAAGCCTTCAAGAAAGAGTTCTGGGTCAATTGGATATTCATAAGGAAAAAAATAAAACTTGACCTCAACTTCACACCAGTAATCAATTTCAGGCGGATTGTACACAAAACAATAAGGCTTATGGGAAAACACCTTTGTGATCTGAGGGAAGGGAAAGATTTCTTAAACAAGACAACAGTTGCTAAACATAAAGAAAAAAAAATCACAAATTTTATTCATTAGATCACTATTGCTGTTGTTCAGTCACCCAGTCGTGTCCGACACTTTGCAACCCAATGGACTACAACACGCCAGCCCTCCCCGTCCCTCACCATCTCCCAGAGTGTGCCCAAGTTCATGTTCATTGCATTGGTGATGCCATCTAGCCATCTCATCCTCTGACACCCTCTTCTCCTTCTGCCCTCAGTCTTTCTCAGAATCAGGGACTTTTCCAATGAGTCATATGTGCGCATGAGATGACCAAAATCATCAGGCTGTACAAAGAAGAAAATATAAACGCAACCCATAGAGTAGGAAAATGTACTTGTTAAACGTAAAATTACATGTAAAAACATCCAAAAGTCGAGCAAAGACAGGTTACAATAAAAGATATTTAACAGCACTCCAAAAATAATAATAGAGATGAAGAACAGATTAGTGGTTACTATGGGTTACAGATGGAGAGAGAGGGTCGGGTTGCCAAAGCATGATACAAAGAAGTCTTGCAGTGAGGAAACAATGCTGAATCTTGAATGTAGAGGTGGTTGTATGAAACTATGCATGTGAAAAACTGCATGAAACAACACATATACACACGTACACATAAATGCATGTAAGTCTGGTGAAATATGAATCAATTCTGGTATCTCTGATGCCAATTTCAGGCTCTGACATTGTGCTACAGTTATGCAAGATGTTACCACTGTAGAAAAAGAGGTTCAACCACTTATGGCAAAGCTGAAATTATTTTTTTTTTTAATTTTAGAAAAAAAAAGGATATACAAATGACCAATAACCAATCTGCGCAGTTCTTTTGACATCTAATATGCTTCATGTGAGACTTTGACTACATCATAATTGACTACGTGACTATGCCAAAGCCTTTCACTGTGTGGATCACAACAAACTGGAAAATTCTTCAAGAGATGGGAATACCAGACCACCTGACCTGCCTCCTGAGAAATCTGTGTGCAGGTCAAGATTAGAACTGGACATGGAATAACAGACTGGTTCCAAATTGGGAAAGGAGTCCATCAAGGCTGTATATTGTCACCCTGCCTATTCAACTTATATGCAGAGTACATCATGTGAAACGCTGGGCTGGAAGAAGCACAAGCTGGAATCAAGATTGCTAGGTGAAATGTCAATAACCTCAGATATGCAGATGACACTACCCTTATGGCAGAGAATGAAAAGGAACTAAAAAGCCTATTGATGAAAGTGAAAGAGGAGACTGAAAAAGTTGGCTTAAAGCTCAATATTCAGAAAACTAAGAACATGGCATCTGGTCCCATGACTTCATGGTAAATAAATGGGGAAACAAAGGAAACAGTGAGAGACTTTATTTTGGGGGGCTCCAAAATCACTGCAGATGGTGACTGCAGCCATGAAATTAAAAGATACTTGCTCCGTAGAAGAAAAGCTATGACCAACTTAGTCAGCATATTAAAAAGCAGAGACACTACTTTGCTGACAAAGGCCCGTCTAGTTAAAGCTATGGTTTTTTCAGTAGTTATGTACAGATGTGAGAGTTGGACCATAAAGAAGGCTGAGTGCTGAAGAATTGATGCTTCTGAACTGTGGTGTTGGAGAAGACTCTTGAGAGTCCCTTGGACTGCAAGGAGATCCAACCAGTCAACCCTAAAGGAAATCAACCTTGAATATTCATTGGAAAGACTGATGCTGAAGCTGAAACAATACTTTGGCCACCTGATGCAAAGAGCTGACTCATTGGAAATAAGACCCTGATGCTGGGAAAGACTGAAGGCAAAATAGAAGGCAGCAGAGAATGAGATGGTTAGATAGCATCACTGACTCAAAGGACATGAATCTGAGCAAACTCTGTGAGTCAGGAAAGCCTGGCATGCTGCAGTCTACGCGGTCACAAAGAGTCAGACATGACTTAGCAACTGAACAAATTTATATGAGTATAAAATAGAGTTTCCAAAGTATCATTAATGCTCTAAATTATTTAAATTTACCAATGTTATCTAATTTACCTTTCATTACAGTGTTAAAAGACATTTAAAAAACACAGCACTGAGAGCTTAATATGTACTCAACACCATGCAGGACAAAGGAGTCAAATTTCAAATCTAGTCTGCTTGTCCTTACAGAGTTTACAGTCCAGTGGGGAGTCAGATTTAACTAAAACCAAGGAGCAGCAGAAAACTCTTCAGTTTTGTCTAACATCAAAACCTTAGAATACCTATGAGAAGTTTACACCAATGATAAAAGGGAATTTCACATGGATGGGATGAAACGAATATTAAATATATTCCCTGGTGATTCAGACAATAAAGGATCTGCCTGCCATGCGGGAGAACCAGATTTGATCCCTGGGTTGGGAATATTCCCTGGAGAAGGGAATGGAAACCCACTCTATTTTTCTTGCCTGGAGAATCCCGTGGATGGAGGAGCCTGGCAGGCTAGAGTCTATGGGGTCGCAAAGGGTTGGACACAACTAAGTGACTAACACTCAATTCATTTTAAATGCATAAATAATCTAATACAACTTATGCTTACTTTCATGGAATAAAAACCATTTATAATAAAACTAAACTAACTGGCTCAAAAAGAACAGGTTATGTATACTGAAAAAATTCTCATAGTTTATTCTCTCATTTGGAGGTAATCACAAGTATGTCATAGCAATTCTCTGCTTATCTTACTCGGTATAATTCAGTGGTCGGGTTTGGGAGTGAAATTCACTTACTTTATGCATAAGTATAAATAGTTTCATTTTTATATAGCTTAAGAGGTTTCCATCTTGCTCAAACTTATCTAAAAGTCCCTCACATAAATGCAGGGTGAAAAAGATGAAGAATATGAGATTTTTGAAAGGATTTTTGGGTGATTGGGATATGTGCTACTTCCTGACCTAGCCTTCTCTCAGGGATTTTAAGGGGATCATCAGAGAGCTTCCCTGCATTTGTAGGTCCCCTGGGAGTAAGAAAACCCAGAAGCTCAGGACCTAAGTGTGGTAAGGTGGCCTGTGGCGACAGAAGAGGGTAAGGCATCTGGGGAGTAAACTGTAGCCATCTCTGATTGTAGATCAAAGATGCATTTGCCTTAGAACAAGAATAGGAATTTGTGGTAGGAATGTTTGCCTGAATCCATATAAAATAGGAAAGGGATCCTGCTCAAAACAGCCATTTGCCAGGATGGTAAGGGACTCCTGCAGGAGGCGGCTATAGGAATTGCAGAAAAGAGAAGCCTAGGCGTGATCTGAAATGCTCATCTCAAGGAGAGGTCATTTTCCAGATCAAGGGAGGTGAGATCAGAGGGACCCAACAGGGAAGTCCTCAAACATCTCACATAAATAACCAAGAGTTAGTTTTCATATCCCCCAGTCCTACAGAGAATTAGGCCATTAGGTCACTAAGCCAATACTGGCCATTAAGCCAGGAGCAACCAATAAGAAATTTTCTACCTCTATACCTCTTCTCTCTTCCTCACCTCCTTACAAAGATCCTAGTGAATGGGTGTGGAGGTGAAAAAAGAAGGTTCTTTCCAAATGGCTGAAGTGTGGGAAGGAGGGGCACTGGTACCCAGTCGTGGTTTGGTGGAAAAGGAAGAGCTTTTGAATAATGATGTGCTTATAAATGTATTGAAATAAATATTCTAAATTTTAAATTGAAACTTGTTTTGTGACCTAAAGTGATCATAAAGATTATATTATTAAAGGTGAACAAACACAAGAAATAAGACAAATTTCTATCCAGGGACAGAGAAATAATTCTACTCAGAAGTGTGAAGAAAAAGGAGAGATGTTTGGAATAGAGATTTGGATTTAAGAGTCATCAGTCTAAAGAGATAGCTCATAGAAGTTACATAAATTGAGAAAAGCACCAAAGGCGTACCTCCAGGGAAGATCAAAATTGTCTTAGGCTCTACTGCCAAAATTATCTCAAAAAATGCAAACATAATCATGACACTTAATTAAAATTCTTCAACAGTTCCCGAACCCCTAAAGCCAAAAGGAAAATCAAAATTCCTTAGCATGTCATTCAACATTCTACCCTATTCATGATCCCTTCTCAACTTTCCAGCTTCATGTATTACCACTTCGGAGCTTATTTTTTTATAGTTACACCAAAGAATACAGAGTTCCTGAGTACAATGCCTCATTGTAGAGCGTGGGCATTAACACACCCATAAGTGCCACACATCTACTTGACAAACTCCTACTTTTCGTTAAAATGTCTCCTCAAATCCATCGCCTCTCCAAAGTCTCTACTTTCTTTATGTCCCCAACCCTGCTCCAAACACATTGGCCCCTTCTTTCCCAAGAGACTACTGGCATTCACAGACTTCCCCCATACCATCACACTTATCCAGTTACTCAGCACCGACTGGACTGTTAGCCTGATATACTTTCTCAGATTCCCCCAAGGCCTGACACAATGCCTTCAGGCTGGTAGCCATTCATAAAGGGATTCATATGATTATGAAGCAAGTATGTGAAACGCACGCATGTTTACATACATACATGTTCCAACCAATACAGCTGATCTTGACCAAAGGAGGTTTCAGGATCACCGACCATCACACAGTTGAAATCTACTTTACAGTCAGCCCTCTGCATCCATGGATTCAACCATCCACAGATCATGTAAAAGTGGAGTATCTATTTGTTGAAAAACATTGCATATAAGTAGACCTGTGCAGTTCAAACCTTTGTTGTTCAAGGGTCAACTGTAATTTCCTACAAACCTAAAAGGATTATATCAAAACTGTCTTTTATCAAAAACATATAGTTGAGACCTTTCTGAATTTATTTCAGCCATACTCTTTTTATTTTGGCCATTCTCTTTTTGATTAAGGCATCGCACACACACAAAGTACAAAAATCTTAAAGGTACAGCCTATGATTCACTTAGTGAACCACTAACCATATCAAAATACAAAATGTTTCCAAAACTCCTGAGACTTACTAATTTCCCCACTCCCATAACAGTGAGAGTGCATGTGTAAGTGCTCCGTTGTGTCCTACTCTGTGATTCCATGGACTGTAGCCCACTAGGCTCCTCTGCCCAAGGGATTTTCCAGGTAAGAATACTGGAGTGGGTTGCCATTTCCTCCTCCGGGGCATCTTCCTGACCCAGGGATCAAACCCGAGTCTCCTGTGTCTCTTCCACTGGCAGGGGGATCCTTTACCACTAAGCCATGTGGAAAGCCGGAAGTGAAGCTGTTTTCACTCGGATGATAACCACTCTAATGCTTTATCACGACAGATTTGTTTTCTCTATTCTTAGAACTTCATATTAAGTGGAATCACATAGTGTCTCCCCTCCGTTCATTTTCTGCAGCATTCACCTGTATCATTTTTTTGCAGCAGTAGTTCATTACTTTGTTTTGCTCTATGGAGGGGGGACTACACTTATGCATCCCAATTCATGTACTTGCCCAAAAGAAAGCCTAAAATCATCTGAGAATTTTAACCATCCAGAACTCAATATCCTAATACAGCCTTTCAGGATGCCTTGTGTTTACAAATGAAGAGAATAAAGAGGCTCACTTTATTTCACATATTTTCCCCAGGCTCTATGACCCCTATTCAAGGCAAAGAGAATGTAAAAAGAATCAACAGTCCCTGTGTCCATACTGCTGACTGAGTAATAAAACCAGATCCAGAAATCATTAAAAAATGGCTGGAAGTTTCTTTGGGAATTTAAACCATTAATCTGAGGTGAAACAGCCATTGTTCATGCTTTGAATTCTGCTAATGAATTGTTAAATACAGTTGACCTTTGAACAAAGTGGGGCTTAAGGGAGCCCACGCCTCTGCACAGTAGAAAATCTCAGGATAGCTTCGCAGGCTGCCCCCCATAGCCGGTGCTGCATCTGGATTCAACCAACCTTGGCCCCTGTCCTAACACTACTGGTACCAAGTCCATAGTAAGTGGACACTCAGAGTTCACACCCATGTTGCTCAAGGGCCAACTGTCATCCCTACGTAGCTCAGTCAGTATTTCTGAAGCACAAAGGATCCAAGCCCAACTGGAAAGGGCTAAGAAGTTGCTTCAGTGGCAAATGGCTTTGGAGCCAGAAGTCCCACTTGTTCTCCTCCCATCAGTGGGTCCCAGATCCATGACTCCAGTGTTCCCTGTAATAAAGAACTTGACCACTGAACAACTGTTAGAAAACTACGGGAATAGCGTGACTGCTGTAAAAAAAAAGTCTACAATTATTTTTGATAAATATGAATACCCATTCATGATTTAAATATAAAATTCTAAATAATAGAAATAGGAATAGAAAGAAGTCAAAAGCTACAGCAGAGAATACCATATTAATGGTGAACATATAAAATATGACACCAGCAGAAGGGGCTGACAGAGGATGAAATGGTTGGATGGCATAGTGACTCTATGGACATGAGCTTGAGCAAACTCTGGGAGATAGCAAAGGGCAGGGGAGCCCGGCATGCTGCAGTTTACGGGGTCTCAAAGAGTCAGACATGACTTAGTGACTGAACAACATATGCAACTTAAAACAATGTAAATCATTACTAAGCATCATTTATAAGTATATATAACATCTAAAATCATGCATGAGATGATAAGTCTCTAAACGCAGGAATAAGAAAAAATGTCTGTCACCCATTCAATAAACCTTTACACCATAGGCACTTATCACCATGTTGAGACAAAAAATTAAAGTAATAAGAATAGAAAAGGTAGAAAAAATATCAGCATATAATATTACCAATTATATGGAGAATTTGAGAAAATTCATCTTGAAATTATTTAGGAGAAATAAAGCTATAATTTACAATACACCAGCAAAATATATACCTTTGTAGCAGGAACAACAATAAAATCAGTGAAAGAAAATATAATATTAAAACCAATTCCATTAGTAAGAGACACATAAGAACATAATATCCTAGAGATAAAACTAGAAAAAAATAAAAGTTTTTTTTTAATAGAATGGTATCATTTTAAATTGAAATGTATGGAGATTTTCTATATAAATGGAGAGATAACATGTTCATGAGCAGGAGGGGTGAATAGAATAGAGATGACAGTTTTATTCTAATTTTCTGTAAGTTTAATTCAGTGCCAATCAAAATTTCAATGTATAACTTTTATGTACTAATAACTTTAAAGGATTATTAAATTCATATATAAGAACAAAGGGATGGGCTTCCCTGGTGGCTCAGTGGTAAAGACCATGCCTGCCAATGCCAAGAAACACAGCTTCCATCCCTGATCCAGGAAGATCCCACATGCCACAAAGCCACGATGCCCGTGTGTCTTAACTACTGATCCTGGGCTCTGGAACCCGGGAGCTGTAACTCCAGAGCCCACACACTCCAACTACTGAGACCGCACATCTTAGACCCCGGGCTCCACAACAAGAGAAACCACGCAATGAGAAGCCCTTGCACCACAGCCAGAGCGGAGCTCCCGCTCTCCACAACTAGAGAAAAGCCCATGCCGCAAGGAAGACCTGGGATGGTCAAAGAAAGTAAAGTATAAAGTAAAGTATAAGGCTAGCCAAGGTAATTTTGAAAAATGCACGCTTTCATAAACATCAAGATTTATCTACAACAAAGATATTTAAGTCACAGAGGTATTGGACAAAGGAAAAGATAAATATCAGAATGAAATATATAGCTCAGAAATAGAAATACCACATAAAGATTATTTAATATGCAATCCAATGTCGAAAAAAATTACAATTTTAAAAGCTGATTCTTGGACAATGGGCTTTCCACCTAGAGAAAATAAGACTAATATAAAAAGATTTTTTTTACACAATACAGGAAAACTGCTAACTCTAATAAAAGAGACTGATAAAAATTGGTTGCAGCCATTTGTACAACAAAAAGCATATAACATACAAAAGCCAGAGGCTGGGAAAATCTGTTTACAGTATACATGTACATATGTGTGTGTATATATACTAAAAACAGAAATCTGGCTAAAAAAAAGTCTACAAAGAAGACAAAAGACCCAGTAGAAAAATGGAAAAAATCATATGAGCAGAGAAGGCCCACAAGAGGAACCATGGATAGCCGATAAACATATGAAACGTAGTAACTGGGGAAATACAAAGTGTTAAAAACAATGTCCCACACAAAGATTGTTAACATTTTTTAATATTACCAATAGTAGCTGTTGCAAAAGATAATACTGAAATTTCATAAACTTTCAGTGGGTCCTGCAATGCTTTGTTGGTACAGGCAAGCACTATTGAGTAATCTTGCAAAACCTAGTATATTAAACGTCAGCAGATCCTCACACCCATAAGTTGAATTTCTAGGGATAAATGCATACACTAAAAGATATGTATAAGAACATTCAATATAGCATCCTTGGTATTGAGTTCTGAAAAATTAGATATATTCTAAATATCCAAGTATCAGAAATACAGATAAATCAATTGTGGCATGTATTGCCATTACCTGGTTTATAGGTTTTTAAAATGAATAATCAAAATTGCCCATATCTCAGACAAATCTTGATAATATAATCATGCATCAAGTAAAGAAGATGCACAAGAATAGGCTATAACAGCATTTATAATAAGTTTTAAAATATGTAAATAAGTACTAAACACCACTAATAAATACACAGAAATATGGTAAAATCATAAAAACACATAAGAAATTAAAAATCTGAAA
Organism: Cervus canadensis; assembly: GCF_019320065.1. Classification (NCBI taxonomy): domain Eukaryota; kingdom Metazoa; phylum Chordata; class Mammalia; order Artiodactyla; family Cervidae; genus Cervus; species Cervus canadensis. The sequence goes on from NC_057410.1 coordinate 47,352,893, forward strand.
TCAAGACAGCAGTTTTTTCCCCTGGGGTAAGAATACAGAAAAGAGACTGAGGAGGACCACAAAGAAAGCTTTAAATAATGATGCGGTACCCCATGGCTTCAAAAAATTTAGAAAGACACATGTTAAAATGTGGCAAGACTAGATGTTGAGTACACATAAGTATTAATTCTGTATATTCTCTATGCTTATTGTGCTTTTCTTAACACTTAAACTAGTTCACAATAAAATTAAGAAATGTTAAAAAAAAAAGAACTTACGGAACGTAAAATTATTTGTAATAGATAAATCAACCAAGCAACCAACTATGGGACTATAGCACGTGGTTTTCTGCAGGGTTAGAACCTCTCTGTAAGGGGCATTTTACAATGTGCCAGGAGGAGTGGGCTCTTTTTGGTTGTCCCATGAACGGGAGACACTGCTGGCATTTACTGGGAGGGAGGGGGAACGTGATAAATATCTTGCAATGCAATTTGTACAATTCAGCACAAAGAAAAACTGTCCCTACATCTTCACAGTCACTATACCAAGCAGCCCTGGAACATGTCTGACTTGATCACAATATAAATTCAAGATCCTTACCTTGAGACGATGGCCTCTCCCTTGGGATTCTTCCTTTAATATATATATATGTGTGTGTATATACACACACACACACACACACACACATACACACATATATATATGTGTGTGTATATATATGTATATATGTGTGTATATACACACACACACACATATATATGTGTGTGTATATATGTACACACACACACACACACATATATATATATACATTTTTTTTTTCCCTAGAGCCTCCCATGTGTCAGAGATTTTTCTAGGGCCAGGAAGAAAGTAGATGCTTAAGGCTCTGTCTTGCCCCTTCCCCATAAGCTGAGTTCCCAGCTCATCCTCTCAGGCAAAGACCTGGGCTCCATCAAGTCAACCCCAGGACACCTTCATGCTCCACTGAATTAGGCTGAATGAAACAGAGCCTTCGCCCTATTGGTTGCCCCATAAATGCCCTTGCACACGTAAATGTATACTTTTTTTTTATGTGTCACAGAGAACCTGGCAAACAGAAAGTCAACAAAAATATAATGCAAATTTTGTGGGTTTTCAGAAAATTGCAACCCAATTTTCAAAGACAAAACAAATCTTTCTCTTGTATACCACATATTCGGGAAAATTACTTTTAAAAAATACTGCCTTGAATCAGGCTTCACCAACTACATTCTTGTACAATCCCATCTTTCCCACTGGTGATACACAGGAGAAATAAAAACAGCAGAGGAAAACATTATGTTCTTTGCAACATGGCTGCTCTCCTTCATTTCTATAGAAAATGGTATGTTATTTGCTTTATCAGATAAATTGGCTCTGCAGCCCACATTTAAAGAACATACATGGGTTTCCAGCAGGAAGTTTGGACTTGATTAGTTCAAGATAAAAGGATGCAAAGAGGGTTGAATATGATTCTGAGCCAATAACCATATCTGTAATGGAGATGAAACAGTATCAAAGATTCATGTTCTTAGGTACTAATGATAAGTCAAAAAAAAGCTTGCATCTTTCAGCTAAATTTGTTCATTGTCTAAAAACTCAATGCAGTAATTCAATGCCAAGTGACAGGAAATTACAGTTTCCTGGCTGACATCAATTCGATCTTCAATAATAGTTCTGAAATGGAGTTTCTAAGCTCTGAAGAGAGAAGAAAACACATACATGCATGATATTTCCAATAATTCAGGTCACAACCCAGATTATATAGCACACATTATGTGAAATAAAATTATGATGTGTGCTTATAAACATGCAAGGCCTTATTATGTCATTTTAATCAAACTTTTCATTTAATCAAGTTCTCACATTTAATCTGTACATGAATTTGGTTATTTAGAAAATACAGACTCCCATAAGGGAGATTTGAAACACATGGCTGTTTCTTGTTGCAAAAACAAATAGACAATCATTTTATCGAGGTAATCATATAAGTTATACTGAAGGCTGATGAGCTAAGAAAAGTTCAAAAATCTCATCTTCTTGCTATGAAAAGACTGTTATCTACATAGTTTCTCCTAAGCAGAAGGGGGCTTTTTTCATCTTTTCTACTCATGCTCATTCCCCCATAATACATACACACACGCCACTCATACACACACACACACACACACACACATATGTATATAATTAGTTCAAACTTTTCTGAATGTACAGATGCTGATTGCCAATATCTGTCCTCTGTGTATCCTCAAGGTTTTATTTACCTGAATACAGGGCGTCAAAATGAAAGACTACATCCACCAGTTTACCTGGTCACAAGGTCCTGCCACTTTACAATGCTATGGCCAATGGAATAAGAGCAGAAATCCCTGTCAAATAATTTCAAAAGGCAATTGCTTCTGTGGAAATTGTACCTCTTCCCCCAATGCCCATGAGTTGGAATGCAATGTCGTGCTGGTCAGAAAACTTCACCAGTGTGACAAAGACACCATCCTATGGGCAATGTCAGGGCCCTGAATGGAAAAAACCTGGGAACCCTGGGAATTACTGGGTCATGAAGGAAGAGGAAATACATGGAGAAAACCTAAATCCAACCCATAGCATTATGGCAAATTCAGTCAAGCCCAGCTTTACCCATCAATGGGAAAATAAACACTTGCTGTTCTTTTTTTAAAATATGTATTGATTTAGCTAGCTGGCTGTGCTGGGTCTTAGTTGTGGCATGGGAGACGCTTTTGTTGTGTCGTGTGAACTCTTAGTTGCAGCATGTGGGATCTAGTTCCCCGACCACGGAGGGAGCCCAGGCCCCCCGCATTGGGAGCACGGAGTGTTACCCACCGGGCCTCCCAGGCAGTTCCACATCTGCTGTTCTGAGCTATTGTATTTGGGGGGAAGAGAACAGAGACAGGTTAGGCAACATTATTGAACTAGTATATAATACTGAAAAGAAAGAAGATGGGATGCTATGTTAAAACAATTTGGACTTCATGAACTTGGAATTAGAAGTTTTAAAATATTTTATGTGGTTTCAACTCAATCTCTTGATCTTCAAAAACAGAAGGGTTAAGTACACTATCTTTAAGAATCCCCACAACTTTGATTTTCTAAGACTTTGTATGCTATCTCCTAATTTCCACCACTTTCTTAGCCAAGACCCTTTACTAGTTTGATTGGTGGACTGCAACCTACAGATACTCTGAGTAGAGTAACATTCCCCTTGTTAAGAGATGTTCTCAGCCCTCCTTGATTTCAGATCATCCTAAGTTGTGATTTGTGGCCATTTTATAGCCCAATGAGTCTACAGTTTACTTTCTCTTAATATCCAACCTTTGGACATCAGTATGACACAAATAAAGGAGCAAATTATATTATTAAATATCATAAATTCTCTGTGAATTAAGAGAATCAGAATTCTGGCCAACATATAAAACTGTGGAAACTTTCTACTAGCGAGACTGGTAATATATTTTGAAGAGAGATCAAAGAAACACCAGTCTTCAGTGGAGGTCATTCTTTTTTGTAATAAGATTTGTTACAGGACGGGGATACGAAAAGCCCTTCGGGGAAAGGCTGTACTATTTTTGTGTCCAGTAAAAACCTGCTTTGGGCATAATTTTTTTCTTTCTTCAGCAGTTTACTTTTATGTATCACTATCCACAGGTGTGTAAGAAACCAGGTTGTGTGTTCACCAGCATTTTCTCCTCCTGGGCATAAGAAGACCCCGATTCTCAGCCACACGATTGGGAATACACTGCTTAGTTCTCACCAATAGCCAAAGTGAGTTGCTACTTCTGGAACTAGATGGTTATATACAGTGAGTGTGAGTTCTCAACGGTCTTTCCCAACTGTGTAGCTAAGAGGGAAACAGTTGGAATTCCTGAGTTACTGTTTAGGGAGAGTCACCCAGGAGAGTGGCCCAACTCACATCAGGAAGTGATACAATTGAGAAATAAACCTCTGCCATGTTAATCCACTGACATCTGAAATTTCTTATTACCATAGTTTCCCTCACCCGTACAAGATCACTGGGTCCTATCCCCACACAGCTTTGCGCGGCTCTTCTTCTTCTCTGCTGGAATATTGCTATCATGCACTGAAAACTGTTTTTCTTTGTTCATCAATGAAATCTGGATAAACCTGTGAAGTAGAAATAAAGAAAAACGCCCCTAATTTTTTTTTAATGTTTGTATTTCTGCTGACATACACAACACGCCACTTCACAAGAGTACTCTTGGAGTGCTCAAGAAGAGTGCTCAGGAAAAAGGCAGGTGCGCTTTATATAGTGGCTCACTTTCCAAATGGACTACAGTTTTATAGAATCTTCATTTCATTATGGAAGAGTTTTTAATACTTACTAATGAATTTAACATGCTCATTCATGTGAGGCAGTAAGAAATAAAAATGAAATGCAAAGACACGCTCTTTTATGTTTAAACATTCACAATGACTATAAATATCTGAGAAACAGGAAATATAGTCAAATGGGATTTAGCCACTCTCATACCCTTCTAACACAATGTTACTAAAGGACAGTTAAGACAATCTTATCTTTATTCTTCAGGAGTAAGTAAGTTATCTTAGCACAGAGTTGAAGAAATGATTATGGAAATAAGAAAGGAAACAGAAAAGGAGAAAGGGAGGAAGGAAGAAAGAGTGTAGTAGCCCACCAAAGAAATTTACTACTCAGTTATTTTGTAAAGGATTATTCTATATTTGACTTTCTGAAATTCTGGGTTTGTACATACTATAAAGATATGTATCAAAAAAAGAACTGTTTAATAATGGGAAATATAATATTTTAAAATATTTCAATCACCAGTGACCCATCACACTAATAATTTATATTAGGAAGCTAGAATTATATTGAACTTAATTTTTCTTTCATGTTAGTTTGAAAGGAGTTTCAGAGCAAATCAATAGTACAAATCGTACTTCAACAAGCACAAGCTGATTCAAAGCACTTCAGCTCTATGTAATTTGTTTACAAGTGATGAATCGGTTAGTTACAAATGGCTCTTATTATTCATAAAAGCAATTCAGGTATTCCTTCATTCAATTAATATGCATCAAGTACCTACTAAATGCCAAGCATGAACTCTACTTTGCTTTACAATAGCACAATAAAATGATATTTTCTCAAATATTCTAGAAAACAGACTTTAGAAAATGGCAAACTAATCCTGATTCCAATTATCTACTTCAGTAAAATTTTGGTAAAACTGTTATATTTAAATTTTTGTAGAATGACTTCAAATGAAAAAGGATCATAGGAAGGTGTTCATTAAGAACGACAGATCTTCAGCTTCGTCTAGAGGAAAGAAAAGGAAATATATCAGGGCTCATGACAGCCTACCTGACCAGAAATTTAGCACCAGAGAGTATATGTTAGGCATGCGGGTTACATGTGGCTTTGAAGAGGTTTTGGAATTTTTTCTTGCTGTTGTTTAATTGTTATCATGCATTCTCAATTCCAAACATGTCTGGACACTTACTATTATCTTAAAACTAGTCACTTCACACATTTATAATAATGACCTAATCCCTAAATATGATTACTCCAAGTACTTCATGTAAGTGGAATCACATGACATTTGCCTTTTTGTGACTGGTTTATTTCACTTAGTATAATGTCTTCAAGGTTCATGCATGTTTTAGCATATTGCAGATTTTCCTCTCTTTTAAAGGCTGAATAATATTCTTAATAATAATATTCTGTATATTCTGAATAATATACATCACATTTTGTATTTCCATTTATGTGTCAGTGGACACTTGGATTGGTTTCAGGTTTTACCAATTGTGAATAATGCTGCTGAGTTTTTTGTTTTTTTTTTTTTCACTGTTACATAGTATTCCACTCAATGACTATACAATAGCTGATTCAACCATTCCTTTGTGTGTGGGTATTTGGGTGTTTCCACTATTCTGTAATTCTCATTGAAACTGCAATGTATGAACTTGTATAGGTATTTCCAGAGTACTGTGTTTACAGGGGAGATTCCTAAAAGTACAGCTGCTGGTCAAAAGAGAGTAGCACATGTAATAGAGCCAAGCATTGTCCAATTTCCATTCAGAAATGCTGTAGTAGGTACATTCCTACCAGCAATGTTTGAGAGTGCCTATTTCCTTATGGCTTCATCAGTGGGATGTGTTACCACAGTATTTAATTTTCACTAACTTGATAGTTGAGAAATGGCATCTCAGTACTATTTTTATTAGCATTTACTTAATTAAGCATGAACTTGAACTTTTTTTCCTCATGCTCAAGTCCCATTTTTGTATCTTTACTTGTAAGTTTGAATTGATAGTTCATAACTTTTCCCACTTTTTTTTTTTTGATGTTTTAGTCTTTTGTTTCGCATCCTCTCAGAAGTCTTTGTACATTAAGGATGTACTAAGCTTTTTGTTTGTGGCATAGGTTGCAAATATTTACTACCAGTTCGTAAGCTGTCTTTGATTTGCTAATGGTGTTTTATCCCATGAGCTGTGTGTGTGTGGTATCCAAATTATCAATTTTTTTTCTTTTATTGACTTTGGATTTTGAATCATAAGTAGATATGTCTTTCCTTATACCAAGGTAAAGAAGAAATCACTTGTTTTCTTTCAGTGTGTGTATGACAATTGTTAAAGACATTTATTTATTTGGATGTGCTGGGTCTTAGTTGTGCATGTGGAATCTTAGGTGCAGCATGGAGAACTCTTAGTTCCCTGACCAGGGATCAAACCCAGGCCTCCTGCATAGAGTCTTAGCCACTGAATCACCAGGGAAGTCTCAACATTTTTTTACACAAAGATATTTCTACAAATTAAATTAGTTAAGTGATATTAACTAAAAAACAAATGAAGAGGAAATTCTTAATTTCTTTAAATAGAAAAAATATTTTTGTGAAAAAGGAAAATCAAAAGTATCTATTTTAATTACTGCTTAATATTTAATAGCTTCATCCCATATTTTCTATTTTGTTTGGAAGTCATCATTAAAAGATTCAGGACTTGCAGAAACAATGAGATGAAAGCACAGAAGAAATTTCAAGGAAGTTCCTCAGATCCTTTGCACACTACACAACCTGGGCTCCATATGCAAAAGGAAAATAAACAGCATTCATAGATTTTTTTCTAATCAAAATGAGCATCTTTCAGTGTCCTGGATATACAAATGCTACTCGCTTTCATAGCTGACATGTGAGAAACAAATACTTTGTTTTCTATAATTAAGTTCTTGTCTACAAGGAACTCACAACTGAGTAAATAAGTTAAAATATAGACAAACATAAAGTAATAATTGGTATCCATCAGAACAAAAGGATTATAACCCGCCAGGCTCTTCTCTGTCCACAGGATTTCCCAGGCAAGAATACTAGAGTGGGTTGCCATTTCCTCCTCCAGGGGATCTTCCCAACCCAGGTATCAAATCCGGGTCTCCCGCATTGCAGGCAGATTCTTTACTGCTGTACCACTGGGGAGCCCCAAGAATAAAAGGATGCAGAGCAAACTGCAAGAAGCAAAAGACAGTGATCAGAACTAGGTTTATATCCCCGCCCTCCTCTGACAACAGACTTCATGACCTCATCAGTGAAAAGGAGAAAATAACAACACCCTTCATATCCAAAGGATTAAACAGTATAATGTATATGAAAGCATCTACCCTGGGATATTAACAGAAATATGCAAAAAGCTCAAAATATATTTTTCAAATGAATCAGATACAGACAAGCCTTGCTATTCAGGTCAGAGAAAAAAGGCTATAAAAGATATGCCATAAATAGCATATCTGCAAAAATGCATAGTATTTGTACCAAATACATTATGGAATGTTTTTCTGCTCTGACTATAATTACAGCAAATTGAGTATGTTTAAACTTTCTCTATGAATTATCTTCCCTATTTATGTGCTTTTCATTGGAGCATGCCAGAACATTTATTTACACACCAGAACAAAATTAACTAAATAAATCCTTTAGTACATTTAAATCCTTTAGTACATTTAAATAAATCCTTTTGTACATTTAAAGGTACAAAAAATACATTTCTCAGTGAAGCAATTTAGCTTGTTCTCTGCTAACTGGAAATATTTCCATCCACTATAATGTCAGACGACACCCAGTCACTTTCAGAAATGCAGCCCTTGGCTCCTGCCAAGTATAGCAGGTGATAAATGATATTCCTCAGGCCCAGTGAGAATCGGAACCAGTAGCTTGGGCTCATCTACTGACTAGACCACAAGGCACTGGTGGATTAGCATACACAACACGTCTGGAAGAGATCACTGGCTTTACATGAATATGCACCATCTACTTCTTTTAATGGCAAAAATGCCAAATTAAAACTTTTGAATTAAATAGGTAAACAACAGCCTAGCTAGAGATTTTCCAGCTTCTGTTGCATCTAATGTGATCATGACTAATACCCGGCTAATGGAACCTACAGAGAATTGAAGTGTGTTACTGTTCAGAAAAGAAATGGATATATGCTTAGCTGACCTTTCCTCTTGTGATAACCTCAAGTATACATATTATGGCAACACTCTTCTTGAACCATCACATGAAAACTGCCTATAGAGAAGAAATAACAATAAGACTGAATGAGCCTCAGTCCCTGTGTGAAAAGTTACACACTAGATCTGGTCTACCTGTAGAGCACCATGTAAGAAAAAAACACACATATGAGCATATTCATACATCCACATCCCCCCACACATATGCACACACACGCATGCACATGCTCCAAAAACCTGTCATATTTAAGCTACATCATGAGGGGTAGAGAGAATTTCTTGTAATAGCAACTTTAACTGATCATCACCTTACTCCACAGGGCAACTGTTCTATTCAGTATTTGGGTCTACTCTACTCCGACCAGGTCCCACTTCTAGGAAGTTTAACCTTACTCCTCCTTCGCAGGGGTGCTTAGACTATAAATCTGCTAGCATGACTTAGCTTAGAGTCCTGATTTGGTCTTACACTCTGTCTCACTGGGTCACCCCTGGACCACGCTGCCTGGCTGTGGCCTGGAAGCCCTCAGCAATGTGCCAGGCTGAATACGCCTGTGAAGCTCTTACGTCCTTCATCAAAGGAGCCAGTTTGTCTCACTGTCTAGGTTCTTATGATCCCATATACTTGTCCTAGTTCTCCTCCCACAGAAGCTTTTTCCTGAGGACACATTTCAAATTACACCAATAAAAGAGACTGACTAGATTAAGAGAAGATTCCTGGTAGTCTTATGTCTAATACTTACAGTTCCACCATTTGATTTTGAAATCTTTCCAGCAACTTAGGATGCCCTGGCATTTTTTCTTTCTTTTTATTTATTCATTTAGTTGCAGCATGCAGGATCCTTAGCATGCAAATTGTTATTTGTGGCATGTGAGATCTAGTTCCTTGACCAGAGATCGAGTCCAGGCCCCTTGCACCGAGAGAGTGGCGTCTGAGACACTGGCCATCAGGGAAGTACCTGGTACATAAATATTTTGATGCTGTTGTTTTTCAATCACTAAGTTGTGTCCGACTCTGAGGCCACCTCAGTCATTCCTGTGCTTCCTTCCCTATTTCTTGGAGTTTGCTCAAATTCAAGTCCGCTGAGTCGGTGATGCCATCTATCTCATCCCTAACCTGGGTTTAAAAAGCTCTATGTTTTAAAATACAGATCTATTATGAATTATACTCTCAAGTTAGTTGCCGACTTAGTTTTGCAGATGAAACTACTAAATGATATCACCACATAAACATAATTTATGATTCATGATTTTTTTCATTAATGGCTATTTTAAAAACCCATGTTAACTATAGCTAAGGAGTGCCTGGCACAACTAAGGAGTGATTTTTAGTCTTTAGTTTTAGTATCTTTATATTCTATCATATTTTACATTGACTTCTGCTGTAATTTGGTGTTTTTCTAATATCAGAAGATACCTAAACATTTAGTAAAAGTATTAATATTTCCTCCAAATATCATTTCATAGTAGGTGTTGTGTCTACTTGTATTTTAATTCTTCAACTCAAACTCTAAGAAACTAGGAAAAATTTTATGTGCTTTGAATTTTCAGTTGTTTTGTAATAAACTAATTTCTGTTGAAAACTTCCACTAACTCCTGGACCCACATAAAAATAACAATAATTTTTTGAAACATATTGCCAAACCAAAGCAAGATAGTCTTTATGCCAACACTTAAGGTCAACAGACCTAGGACACTTTCAAAATGAAGTTGATAGGTTGCTTCAAGTAATGTTTGACTGAATTACTCCTTAGCCATAAAGGAATCCTGTTATTTCAGAGAGATTAATTTTTAATTAAAGTCAAGTTTGAAAACATCTTTTCTGGATACTTATTAATGTATTTGACTGCCACTTGGCCATGGCATTTAGTGATCTCTCATTTTAACTTAGTCACCATTGATTTGAAACTGCACATTCCAGGACAGGGGGGATAGAAGGAGGCAGAGAGGGTAGAGAAAGGGGGGCTTAAAGCAGGAGAGATAGAGGGAAGAGAAAGAAGAGAAGAAGGAAAATAAAGGGAGAAGAGAAATGACAGCAAGGAGGGGAGAAAGGGTGATGAAACAGATGAGAGGACAGAGAAGGGGTGAGATGAGGCTCTCAGTTCCAGGCTCTCTGAAGCTTTGAGGTCTAGAGAATAAATCTAACAAGAAGTGGAAGACGTCTTAAGAGGATTGGTTAACAGTTAAATAAACCTGCACTTCTGCTATCATAGCCAGAAGAGGGATTAATTCAAACATCTCACAAATCCCTATGTTCCCAAAGAAACTCAAAGCAAATTTAAAAAGCAAGGGGTATACCTTACACATCTTAGAAAAAACCATCTTCCAGTACCTGGTCTGAGCAAATTAAAAAGAAGTGACTCCAAGCAAATTCCTCAGTAAGTGACAGTGTCCGCTTTTCTATAAAAGCAATGTTTTACTGATCCAAATATCAGAAAATAATAGTGTTCCCTTGCCAAGATGGAGGAATAGAAGGGTTTATGCCTTTATCATTCTGGCTTGCAAACTAACCTATAATATAGAAAGAAATACTTTTTCCCTTGTTAAAGGAAAATTCAATGTCCAATAAAATGGACAACCTGAAAGAAATGGAAAATTCATAGAAAAGTCTAACCTTCCAAGACTGAATCTGGAAGAAACAGAAAATATGAACAGACCAATCACAAGCACAGAAATCGAAACTGTGATAAAAAAAAAATCTTCCAACAAACAAAAGCTCAGAGCCAGATAGCTTCACAAGCAAATTTTATCAAACATTTAGAGAAGAGCTAACACCTATCCCTTCTCAAAGTCTCCCCAAAACAAGCAAGGGAAGGAACACTGCCAAACACAGTCCATGAGACCACCACCACCCAGATATCCAAACCAGACAAAAATATCACACACAAAAAAGAAAATTATAGACCAGTATCACTGATGAACATAGATGTAAAAATCCTCAACAAAGTATTAGCAAACAGAAACCAACAACACATTAAACAGATCATACACCATGAAAAAGTTTGCAAGAATGACTAGTCATGCCAAGGTAGGCTAGTCCAAGAGACCTGTGCGTATTAAGAAAAGTCTTTTATAGATCGGCAGCCATTTGCTTCATGAGTCAAACTGAACTTTCCATAATCAATGAGATTATTTTCCATAACAGGGTCAACACTTTCCTGAAGTGTTCTGAAAATGAACGTGGATAAGGGCCAAGTGTACCAACAATGCTTCTCACATGCTTTTAGGATATAATGCCATTCACACAAAGTTGAAGTTATGTGAACATCTGCTAAAAACCTAAGTTGAAAGTTACCTTTAAAGTAAATAAAAGGACTATAATTAAATCTCTTTAAAGGAATTACCTTTCTAGAAGACTTATCTAGCCATCTGTACAACCCTTTGACTCATGCCACCTAAGGATCTGTCCTGGAAATTCTATTTTTATGACCTTTTTTTTGTATTGCTTGGGGTATGGAAAGAGAATTTGCACATATGAAGCTGACATACACTTGGGCTTAGGGTGGATGACACGGAGGGGCTAGAACAAGTGGAAGCAGACGGCAATGCAACTCGCATTCCTCACTCTCTGAAATAAACCCTTCTGAGCTGCTGCTCTGCTTTCCCTCCATTTCTTCTTTCAGAGGAATAGAGAGTAACAGCACAAAGGGAGAGAGGAAAGAATGAGGCAGCTTCCCTACTTTTCTATTTTTCCCACATCTCAGCCTACAGAAAATATTCAAGATATGTCTAAGGGCTTCTTGAGAGTCCCTTGGACAGCAAGATCAAACCAGTCAATCCTAAAGCAAGTCAGCCTGGAATATTCATTGGAAGGACTGATGCTGAAGCTGAAGCTTCAATACTCTGACCATCTAATGGGAAGACCCAACTCATTGGAAAAGACCCTGATGCTGGGAAAGATTGAAGGCGGGAGGAAAAGGGGACAACAGAAGACGAGATGCTTGGACAGGATCACCAACTCAATGCACATGAGTTTGAGCAAACTCCAGGAGATGGTGAAGGACAGGGAAATCTGGCACACTGCAGTCCACAGGGTCACAAAGAGTTGGACACAACTTAGCGACTGAACACAAGGGCTCTCAGCTGGCTCAGTGGTTAAAAAAATAATCTGCCTGCCAGTGCAAGAGATGCAGGTTCAATTCCTGGGTCTGGAAGATCCCCTGGAGAAGGACATGGCAACTCATTCCAATATTCTTGCCTGGGAAATCCCATGGACAGAGGAGCCTGGCAGGCTACAATCCATAGGGTCACAGAGTTGGATATAACTTAGTGACTAAACAACAACAAATACAGCAACTAACTGTGTTTTGGAACTGAAGCCCCCTAAATGAGTTCACAGGTAGCCTTACTTAATCACCAAACCTGACCATCCAACAACAAGTCAACAAATTTCAAATGGTGGCCCTACACAGGAGCCTCCCAGGCATTTGAGAGAACAACTTGAGTCTACTGAACTCAGAGTCTCTATTTTAGGGTGGTAAAATTTTGCTTAAATTGAAATATATATGAATATGTGTTAAGTATATTTCTGTGAATCTGTTTTTATAGAGAAGAAGAAATAATTTTCTCTGAGCAATGGGACTAGAGACCTTTATTATTTTAACTTATGGAAATTATCAAAAGATACAAAAATAAAGTGAACAGCACAATGAACCACTACATACCCAAAACTTACCAGGGCCAATACAGTTTCATCTAGACCCTCACCTCTTTCCCTATCCAAAATTATTCTGAAGCAAATATCAGCATGTATCATCTAATCACAAATTCTTTTCATTAATTTTTATTGTATATATTTTCTAAATATTTTAACATGACTGTTTCTTTTATACTAGAAAAAGGCAATAAATTTTCTCAATAAAAATATGGAATCCAAGGCAGGACCAAAAGACTATTAAGTGCTAAATAGACACTGTAAACCACTATTAACAAAGAATAGGTATATAAGAAATACAAAGGATCATAATATATATTGACTTGGCATTGAAGACCTCTTATTACCATTTCCTATTTCAATTATCTTTGACTTCTTAATGTTTTCACAATTTTGGTGGAAGTACAGGCCTTTAAACTGTTGGTAAACAAAACTTGAAATTAAGATGAATGCTCACAACAAAGATACTGATTTCCTCCTCAATACCTCAATGTACACTTTCTTTCTGCCATCTCTGCTTTGTGTTATAATGCACGTTTAACATCTATTTACACATCCTCTGCATAATTCAAAAATGTTCAAATGCTGAATGAGACAAAAACCTAGGATATTTATAATTTTAAAACCTAATGAGAATCAAGCACAAATCATCATGTACCTTCAAAATATATGTTTCATTCTAAAGTGATATTTGGAAACTAAAACATATTAAAGATATTATGTCATGGCCCTTAAAAAATCATGCTAAATTTGAGATCTGAAGCTGGAAGTAAAACGAACTTTTACTTAAAACTACTACCTGACTCCAACATTGGCTACCTTGTTGGAAAATGAAAGGTGATTTGTATTAAGTAGGCCTTCAGAGAGACACTTCATTACAAATACATCATCGAAGAGATGTGCCTTCCCTCTCCTCAATCCTGTTCTTCCAGCCCGGGTCAAGGTGTGTCAGGGTTCAAGCACAGAATATAGTAAACTGAGCTCTTAGAAGTGACAGGGAAGGACCAAGTGGGATACTAGGAATAAAAATGAACACACTCTCTCCAAAAGCAAAAATCTAACTTCTAGGTTGAGGAAGTTATGTAATGCAAGCCACATACCCAATTCAAGCTGCCTTTCTAACTGTGATACCTCCCACTGAGGCTGATTTCTATCTATGCAGTTCCCCTAAACAGCACAGCAGTTTCACAGGGGAATGAATGTCTGGAAATAACCAAAGAGGCCCTCTAGTTGAATCCAAACTTCAATTAAACACTCACAGAAATCCTTCTAGGTACCATTTTAAAAGTATATCCTCTGGATGAACCTAGAGCCTATTAAACAGAGTGAAATAAGGCAGAAAGAGAAAAACAAATATTGCATGTTAGCACATATGTATGGAATCTAGAAAGATGGTACTGACGAACCTATCTGCAGGACAGCAATGTAGAGATGCAGACAAGCAGAACAGACTTGGGGCCACAGTGGGGAAAGGAGAGGGTGGGACGAATTGAGAGAATAGCATTAAAACATACACATTACCACATGTAAAATACAGAGCCAGTGGGAATTTGCTGAATGATTCAGGGAGATCAAACCCGGTGCTCTGTGACAACCTAGAGGGTGGGATGGGGTAGGAAATGGGAGGCAGGTTCAAGAGAGAAGGGACATAGGTATACTTATGAATGACTCATGTTGATGTATGGCAGATACATTGTAAAGCAATTATCCTCCAATTAAAAACAAATACATTTTAAAAATTAAATTATACCCTTTGCCTTCTTTTTTTAGGGCTACTAAAACCATCTTAAAGTGACAACCCTAGTCCTCCCAATAAAAACTAAAAGGAATCACTGATGAAATATATAAATAACCCTCTCTGGAAAGACCTGTCTGGTCATTTGCTTTCCTGACTAGGGAAACGTAGCTTGTGTCACAACCAAGCTCCCTGCTGAAGCAGACCATGAAACGAGGGTCTTACCTGCAGTTCTGCTTCTGGTTGTTGCTAGCCTCACAAGCCTGGCTCCTGATCATTCCGAGGTGGGTTCAATCGATCAGTCTCCAGGCACATACAACAGTCAGGGGTCAACGGCCATCATCGCAGTCAGCCAGAGACAGTGTGAAATGTACGTGTCCTTACCATGGGAGCTGGGCAAGTGGCATTCAGCTAGTGACCCCCAACCACCTTTGATATTACAACCCGAATTCACACCACTCACATAAAACAATTAAGGAGGCCAGTCCTGACACCTGTTATGCAAAACCACAGAGAAGCCTGAACAGTGGGTTGTGGAAACACCTGGCTTATTTTGAGCCAAACAGATTCTTAGAGGGCAGCATGGAGAAAAGAGAATGTATTATTTACTGAACACACATACTACAAGAGAGCAAGAGGGCAGGGTGATGTCTTAAATGAAATAACGAATCAATAAAAATTCATTCCTTTCTACTTCAAGTCAGAATCTCAGAGGATTGTTCCCTGATTCTGTAATAAAAAAGGTATATTGCTCTCTGGTAGTATGGCAATAATAGTTCATCTCGTATACTTCTTCCTCTTTCAAGGGAAGGCAAGGGATTCTTAACATTTTAAAGTGAGCTGATTCATGCGGCTTCAGGTGGTCATGTAAACAGTACACTCATATTTCAGTTCATACAGCTCCATATTTTAATATTAATTTTAATGTACATTAGTCAGATCATATTACTTCTTTGTAGATTTCATAATTCTTCAAATATAATACCCCATGTAACAAAGCCTACTTTTAAAAAGCAGTATCATCACATAAAATTTCCAACTTAACCTTACTAACAGACATAGAAGATTCAGAGTGTGTATGATTGCCCGCACACACTATTTTTTTTTTAATTGCTATCTTTGATTCAAAGAATTCACAACCAACAAGTTCATTTTGGCTAAAGATGCAGCCTTCTAAAGGCAAGCTTTACTATGAAAACAATGCTTTGAGGGCAGGGTTCAGTTAGCCTTTCCCCAATATGTATGGGTCCATTGACAGGAATTTTACTTTTTCCTTAGGAATATCAAACGTTTTAAGCTCAGATGTTCTCAGGTACATCTACAGTTCATCCGCCCTAAAAACCAACACCCAAAAGGATGATGCTGTGTGTCTCCACTCACACATGGCGTCTTTCTCCTCCTAGGGAAATCACTACATTTCTCTAACACAATATCCTTAAGAAGCTCACACATCTCTACTGTATCCCAACAATATGCTTTTAATTTACTTCAGTTAAATTTTAAAAATCCCACATATACAAAACCTTATACGTATGAGAGACTGTGATAAGAGCCTTATAAATACTAACTCAACTCATCTGCAGAGAAACTCGTTAAGATAGATGGTATTATTATCCCCATTTTACAGATGAGGAAATTGAGACACACAGCCTAGATTTTCCCAAGGTCACATGGCCATAAAGCGGCTCAGTAGAGATTAGAATCCAGGAATCCGACTCCACAGAAAATAATTCTAAGGCTTTCTACTAATCATGCATAATACTGATGGGGTGAAACCCCTTTCCTTTGTCTTTCAGAAATCTTAAGAGGGATAAAATGATTCTAAAATTCACTTGAGGGTTAAATACATACAGATGACTCAAAAAAATTTTAAGAAAAAAATGTAATGCTTTTCCCTACCAGATGGTTAAAAGACATAAGCATTTAGTACACAAAGAGTCAATTCAAATCAGCAATGAGAAGAAATATCCAATAAGTGGTAGGCAGGAGCAACTGGCTAGTATTCAACCTGAGAAAGCATTTTAAGATATCTGTAAGTATTTCATACAGTATAAATTGGTATATTAAAATACACTAACTACAAGTAAAACATGATATTCTCATGCTTTGCATTCCAGATTCTGCCAAACCAAAGCAAGAGAACAATCATATGTCTGAGAAAGTTTTGCACCAAAAACACAACAGGTAACAATTAGACAGCATCTGCTCTATACACTCAAAACAACTTTTAAAAGTAACTGGGCTTCCCTGGTGCTCCATTGGTTAGGAATCCGCCTTGTAACGAAGGGGACATCAGTAAGATCCCTAGTCCCCGAAGATCCTACAAGCCACGAAGCAGGTAAGCCTGTGTGCCACGACTACCAAGTCCAGGCTCTAGAGCCCAGAACCAGAACTACAGAGCCCGCTTGCTGCAACCACGGAGCTTGCGTGCCTCGCATCTGCGCTCCACAGCAAGACAAGCAGGGACACGCCTGGGCCCCACGACAAACAGCAGCCAGAGAAAGCCTGAGTGTAGCAACAAAGACCCACAACTGCAAAAAAAAAAGATAAATCTTAAGAAGGTAACCACTGATCTCATAAACCATGTGATAAGAGGTTTCCAGCCCTCACTCATACATGGGTCTCTTTTTCCTCTAGGCACATGAAGTTCGGTGGGCTAAGAGAGGGGCTTACTGACTGCTTCTGGCCAGTAAGCCAGAAAAATTAAATCAGAATGTGGTAACGGATAATGTGGCCTGTCCCAAATGGTGCTGGTAACAGTCAGGTCCATCAGCTTTGATCACCGAGTGCCTGTGTGGAATGGTGCACACCATCACCAAAGCTATGCAGCAAGAGAAGAAATAAAAATGCATTTATTCTTGCAACATAGACTATTTCATGCTGTTTAGCACAAATGCTAAGAATAAAATATACTAAGGGGGTTGCATAAAATATCATAGATCATTTCTAAAGCCATGGTGGAATTCAAAAGAACATTACATAATAATGTAAAAATCAAATCATGATTTATCATATTTGACAGACTTCCCAAAAACAGAAAGGAAGAATACAAAAGTTGACTCTGAAAAAGAGAGTTAATAATGAAATTAGATAACTGATTTTCCACACACGGATAGCAGGTATTTTTTGGAGGAAGAGACTAGGACAAATGTAATAACCCAACATATTAAAACATTAAAGCTAAATAATGACCTGGTGATCAGCTGAGAACACTCAACGCATATCGTTTAAAATGAATAAAAGACAGAATACTATGACTGAATTGGATTTTTAAAAAACGTTCTAATAAGGACACATGCAAGAAAAAAAAAAATCAGGCCACAGTTATTTGCTCTGAAATAACACAGTGCGAAAGATAAATAAATAAAAAGGATACCAAGTATGACCCTGGAGCTCAAAATTTTAAAGTCAACCTATATACATAATGCAATTCTGCCTAAAAATGAATATATAAATAGGATATGTAGAAAGGCACAATTTAGTTTCTTTCCTCTTATTTATTTTGCCAAAAATCTTTAAAGATCCTACAGTGGAATCCCAGGTACTTCGGAATGAACCACAACAAAAAAGAGATTCTTTAAGGAAAAAAAAGATTGCAAAATGTAAGAGAGCATGAACGATTCCGAGTCTGAGTGTCAAATCAGACACGCTTTTCATGCAAGAGCCTGTATATGTGAGGCTGTCAGTTCTGCCAGCATTTGTGCTCAACTAAGAAAAATGTCCGAAAGGAGATCAGTCCTGGGTGTTCACTGGAAGGACTGATGTTGAAGCTGAAACTCCAATATTTTGGCCACCTGATGCGAAGAGCTGACTCATTTGAAAAGACCCTGATGCTGGGAGGGATTGGGGGCAGGAGGAGAAGGGGACGACAGAGGATGAGATGGCTGGATGGCATCACCGACCTCATGGACATGAGCTTGGATAAACTCCCGGAGTTGGTGATGGACAGGGAGGCCTGGCGTGCTGCGGTTCATGAGATCGCAGAGTCGGACACGACTGAGCGACTGAACTGAACTGAAGAAAAATGTAAGAAATTATCATACATTTCATTTTCTTCATGTAGTTTTTTTGATGCTACAGTAACATATTTTTGCAGCTGGCAAGGAACTTCAAGCTCACCATGAGCAGTAAGAAACACTTTTGTGAAACAACTCTGACTGGTTTGGATTTATTCACAGAGATCTGATTATATTTTATTTCAGAAAGCTCTATGTGTTGAAGTAATGAGAAAATAATTACTGTGCAAAAACTCTTACTGACAAATATTTAATTTATTGGTATTTCATAATTCAAAACTGACATAGCTGTGCAGTATTATAAGTTTAAATGCCAAATGAAAATCAGTTATTTTTAAATGACCAAAATCAGGAAGACTTCAAGTAAGAGTTGAAAAGATATGTCTAAATACACTTTTTATGTTTACGGATATAAGTGGTATTGATACAAAACTTAAAATGTAAAACTTAAGAACAAAAGAGTTGATAACATCACACACACACACACACACACACACACACACATATCACTTTGTCAGGCACAGATGTATTCATCATGTTCATGTCCTGGAGATACTATGGGCGTTGAAAAGGATACATAGGCATCATCCAATTTACGGCCATCACAGTGGCTGGCATTACAAATCATATAGTTTTCCAGGTTAGACACTATGCATCAATCCCCAAAGTCCCCTTGTCCTAACCCACCGGAAAAAGTGAAAAGTGTTAGTTACTCAGTCATGTATGACTCTTTGTGACCCCATAGACTGTAGCCCACCAGGCTCCTCTGTCCATGGAATTCTCCAGGAAAAGAATACACGGAGTGGGCAGCCATTCCCTTCTCCAAGGCATCTAAATCCTAACCCACTGAAGTCCCTTAAACACAAAGCCCTGCTGATTCAACCTGTGAAACACCTCTGCTGCTTCAATCTGACTTTCGGCCTCCCTCATTTGATCAACCAACACTTTTCAAATTGTTTACCTTACCTTCTGAAATCCACAACTCACAGAAGAAAAAGTCACCCCTTGCAAATATGGATTCAAGAATGGCAATTCCTTCTTTAAATGGCATTCACTGGCTCCCTATTTGAGGTCACAACTCTAGAGTATAACTTACAAAGGCCCTTAAGGATCTGGCACTGGGGGTCTCTCCACCCACATCCCCGGGTGTTCTGCACCGCCCCCTCCACCAGCCAGCCCTGCTTCAAACACAATGACATGCTGAATGTGGGGTACACTCAACCAAACTGTCCTTCCTTGCCTTTCTTTTTCTGGACATTCTCTCTGCTACCCCTTTCTACCTTATTACTGATAAAGATCAAACTTAAATATCACTTCTTCCAGGTGCTTGACATAACCCTCTCGATCTTAGTTAGATCCTCTCCTAACCCAAGCTTCCATGGCTCCTGGCGTGCATTATACTCACCACACTATACTTGGTACAGACTAAACATTGTGTCCCCTCCACCACAAATTCACATTCTGAAGCCCTGATCACCCATGTGGATGGAGATGAGACATCTGGAAGATAATTAGGTTTACATGACGTCATGAAAGTCGAGCCTCCATGGCGGGATTAATGCCCTTACTGAAAATTATAAGACTCAAGGGACTTCCTTGGTGGCCCACTGGCAAAGATTCTGTGCTCCCAATGCAGGAGTCCCAGGTTCAGTCCCTGATCAGAGAGCTAGATCCCACACACCACAACGAACGCCTGACAGAGTCAAATAAGTAAATGGAATGGCATCCGGTCCCGTCTCTTCACAGCAAACAGATGGGAACCAGTGCAAACTGTGACGGACTGCATTTTTGGGGCTCTAAAATCACTGCAGATGGTGACTACAGTCATGAAATGAAAAGACGCTTGCTCCTTGGAAGAAAAGTTATGACCAACCTAGACAGCATATTAAGAAGCAGACATCGCTTTGCCAACAAAGGTCTGTCTAGTTAAAGCTATGGTTTTTCCAGTGGTCAAGTATGGATGTGAGAGTTGGACTATAAAGAAAATTGAGTGCCAAAGAATTGATGCTATTGAACTGTGGTGTTGGAAAAGACTCTTGAGAGTCTCTTAAACTGTAAGGAGATCCAACCAGTCCATCCTAAAGGAAATCAGTCCTGAATATTCATTGGAAGCACTGATGCTGAAGCTGAAACTCCAATATTTTGGCCACCTGATGCAAAGAGCTGACTCATTGGAAAAGACCCTGATGCTGGGAAAGACTGAAGGCAGGAGGAGAAGGGGATGACAGAGGATAAGATGGTTGGATGGCATCACCGACTCAAAGGACATGAGTCTGAGTAAACTCCGGGAGTTGGTGATGGACAGGGAGGCCTGGCGTGCTGCAGTCCATGGGGTCCCAAAGAGTCGGACATGACTGAACTTATTTGAAAACAAATATTTAAAACAAATATTTTTTAAGAAACTGAAAATTAGGAAGGAAATTAACAGACTCAAAGATTTCTCTCCCCTCCCCTCTCAAAGCATCAAGGAAAGGCCATGTGACAACATAATGAAGAAGAGGGTTTTCACCTAGACCCTGACCATGCTGGCAACCTGCTTACAGACTTGCAGGCACCAGAACAGGATTACTTGTTATTTCAGCCACTCAGTCTGTGATAAGTCACAGCACTCTGATGAGAGACAATATTGTATTCAGCTGCATACACGTCCACTGGCACGGAGACTTACCTATCTGGATTCAACACCATGTTCTCAGCACTGACACGGTCTCTGACGTGGCAGTGTCTAGTTAATAAGGGGACTTACTGACAATAGCAAGCTGATGTGACATAAATGTGACACATGAATTATATTTCCTAATAGAACCTCTATTAAATAATATAAAAACTTGCCTTTTGGTGCTTTCTTTCCCTGCAAATTCAGCTGTTAAAGAATCTGCCTACAATGCAGGAGACCCCGGTTCAATTCCTGCATGGGAAAGATCCACTGGAGAAGGGATAGGCTACCCACTCCAGTATTCCTGGGCTTCCCTAGTGGCCCAGCTGGTAAAGAATCCGCCTGCAGTGTGGGAGACCTGGGTTCGATCCCTGGGTTGGGAAGATCCCCTGGAGAAGGGAAAGGCTACCCAGTCCAGTATTCTGGCCTGGAGAATTCCATGGACTGTATAGGCCATGGGGTTGCAAAGAGTCAAACACGACTGAACAACTTTAACTTTTACATATTAAAAACACTTTAAAGTTTGTAGATTACAGTGTTATCCTAAGAGAGTTAGGCTGTTAAACATGTTAAGAAAAGAAAAATAACAGAAAGGCTTTATAGAGAAGCAATAACAATTTTCATAATTTTGATGAAAAACAACATTCAAAATAAATGTTTTCTTAAACAAGGCACTGTAGCTTTCAATTTCTACTACATTTATTTCACCTTTGCCCATTCACTAACAGGCAAGGCAGATCATAAACTTGATTTCAGCTCCAAAAATGAGAAAGAATTAGTCTACATCAATCATAGTGATTCTATTTCCTCTGTCAAAAATTATTTTAGGGATGGAACTGTGATCCAATCCTGGCCAAAAAAGTAAGAAGTTTCAGGGAATGACTGCCAAATAGAAACAAGGAACATACAGCTCCCGTGGCCAATGTGACCGTCCAGCAACCACAGAAGTGAGCGCAGTGGCATGTCGCTCAGGGGAAGGAAAGAGCTCAGTAACCAGGAAGAGACAGCTGTGTCCTAACTGAGCCAGACTGAAACCCTTTGCCTCTCAATTTCCTCTTGAAGGAGCCAATAACCTTTCTTACTAACACAGTGTGCGGCTGTTTCTTGTTACCTGCAGCCTTTCTGATAGTCACTCTCCCTAGTCCACAGTGTATTCACCTGATAAATAAGTGCTTGAAGTAGACAAACTCTTAAGTTGAAATTTTCCCAATGTGGTCCAATAACTACGTGCATCAAAATCAGCTGGGGGCACAGTTTAAAACTACAAGTTTAGCAGGCCTCCCATCAGACCAACTGAACCAGATTCTTCAGAGATGTGTACGAACCCCCACTGCAAAGCAACACTCCAGGTAGACAACAAATTTTGAGACTTCACTTGATCCATACTCAGACGTGCAAGTGCTTTAAACAGATTTAAGGAGCTTTTGGCTTATGTAGCAAAAGCATTTCTCTTAAAATGATTATTAAGTATGTATGAATATACATGCAAAAATAATAGATATTTTAAAGAAATTATAGACTGAACAACTCTGATGAAGCAACAGTCAAGCTTCCAAAAGGGCCTTGTAAAATCACTACTACAAAGCTATGAACATAAAGTGAAATTGGCACCCTCATCTTGGCTAACAGCTATGACAAGAGATCACCTCATCCCTGTCACTAGTTTAACTTGTCACTGTCAGGAATAACACTAGCCTAGGGCTACTCTGGCCAACGTAAAGCAAAATAGAAAGACTGACTACATCTAACTCATATGATTAATTTTCTATTTCGTGCTTTTCACAACTCCATAAATAAACATAACACAATGCTAATAGGAAAGATGAAAGTGTTTAATATGTACTAAAATTTTGCTAACTGTGTCTGAAGTACAAGGCGATATAGAAAAGTAAATTGGTAGTTGCAGAATAGTGGAATTTCTTATTTCAACATGACTTGTTATTGCTATCATCATTTCAATATATATATACATTTGAGAAATAAAATGCAAGACCTACAAAGTATTCAACTAAAGTCTAAACTAAGACTTACATTATCAACTATAAAATAACCTATTTTTTTAAAATTTCACATCCCATGCAATTTTTTATTACATAGAATATATTCAAAAGATACATTTCTATAATCCTGAAATTCCCAGGCTTCTGAATAAAAACAAGATTCCTTGATGCTTCCATTAAACATTTATCAATATTTCTTGAGAAACTTGCAGAGCATAGAATAAATAAGATTCCCTTCAAACATAATTTATTGGCACTCAACATAAAAACATACAAACCAAGACTATCACTTGAATAATCCAGAGATTTGTTTCAGGAACACCTTTTAAACAGATAATTTGGTCTCAAAAACTGTCTACTTCAATTGGTGTAGTAGATATTCAAAGCTAGAAATGGACTAATTCCAGTATCTTATAAAAGTTGTAGCAATTCTGTCTAATTTCAATAGATTGTTCATATCACTGCTGGGAGACTATGTTTCATGAATAGGTTCACATTTCTGCATACTCAGGACTTTCTGGGTAAAAATTACCAGCAACCTGGGTTAAAAGATGATTGAATGGAAGCTAGAGATAGAGAATTTTTCCAGAGAGATTGAAGGGCTTATCTGCCTTAGAGATATTTGCTTATATGTTAAGGGTAATAAAAATCTCTGGACCTTTCCCTCCCCTCCCCAGACAGAACTTATCTATCCATGGGGAAAGAGGGGAAAACATGCTTGCTGCCTTATAGAAACTGTGAGTTTCATAATTCAGGGGTTCCTCTCGCTCAGTGCAGTCTCTGCATGCACAGATGTGTCTAGTCCGCACTGCATGGCCCCACAAGGAACTGGAATCCAGGGGAATTACTGTGTCTAAGACACTGTGTGAGTAAATGGTCTAATCTCTGATCCAGAGGCCTCCTCCTTTGTAGGTTTATATAGACAGATTACAATGGCAGGTGAGCTTTTGGCTTACAAGAAGCTTCCTCTCTTTTTAAAAAATTTTAATTGAAGCAAAGTTGATGTCCAGTATTATATGTTACAATTTATACAAAGCATCGACTCACAGTTTTTAAAGGTGCGCTCCATTTGCAGCTTTTATAAAATGTTGGCAATGTGGCTTCCCGGGTGGCTGAGCTGGTAAAGAACCTGCCTGCCAATGTAAGAGACTCAAAACACACAGGTTGGATCTCTGGGTCAGGAAGATCCCCTGGAGAAGGAAATGGCAACCTACTCCAGTATTCTTGCCTAGAAAATCCAGTGGACAGAGGAAGCTGGTCGACTACAGGTCATGGGGTCACAAAGAGCCAGACATGACTGAGGACGCATACACAGTACGGGCAGTATTGGCTATATTCCCCGTGTTGTACAACAAATGCTTGTAATTTACTTCATACATTTACTAGTCTGTACCTCTTAACCCCCTACTCCTGTCCTGCCTCTCCCCTGCTTCTGTTTCTACACTGGTAACTACTAGCTTGTTCTCTGGAGTCTTTTTTGTTACATTCTCTAGTGTGTTGTATGTTTTTAGGTTCTACATATAAGTAGTATCATATAGATTTGTCTTTCTCTGTCTGAATTATTCACTTTTCATAGTATCATCCATGTTATTGCACATGGCAGGATTTCCCTCTTTTTTATGGCTGAGTAGGAAGCTATTGAGGGCTTCCCTCGTGGCTCAGATGGTAAAGCGTCTGCCAGCAATGCCGGAGACCCTGGTTCGATCCCTGGGTCGGGGAGATCCCAAGGAGAAGGAAATGGCAACCTACTCCAGTATTTTTCCCTGGAAAATCCCATGGACAGAGGAGCCCGGTAGGCTACAGTCCATGGGGTCACAAAGAGCTGGACACGACTGAGCGACTTCACTTTCACTTTGAGCATGCTATTGTGTTAATGTATATGTGTGTGTGTGTGTGTGTGTATACTTATGTTGCTTCCATCTCATGGCTACTATAAATAATGCTGTTATGAACACTGGGGTGCATGTATCTTTTCAAATCAGTGTTTTCATTATCTTCAGATATACACCCAGGAATGGAATTGCTGGGTCATAAGGTAGTTCTATTTTTAGCTTTTTGAGAAACTTCCTTACTGTTCTCCACAGTGGCTGCACCAATTCACATTCCCATCAATAGTGTACTAGGGTTCCCTTTTCTCCACAGCCTTGTTATCTTTTGTTATTGTGTTCTTTTTGATGACAGCCATTCTGATTCCAAGGGGAGGCAGGGTGGGTTCTAGGAGCAGAGAGAGGAATCACAGGCAGAGAGACAGTTTCTTCAGTAACAGACTCAAAATTGCCCACCAATGTTTTTATTCAGACTCAGGATTTTTCACCTTCACTACTGCTGTAGCCTACCTTTTCCTCCAGAGGCTTCCTCCACATTATTTCTACAATATCATCCTTAAACACATTTCACATCAATCTTTATCTCCTCTCTTTAAAAACTGTTAACAGAAGGCAGTGAAGTATTGCATTAAGAGCAAAAGCTTTGGAATCTGAGCCTCTGTGGCTCCAAATGCAGCTACGCAGGTCACCTACTAGGTGACTCTGGTTAAGTTATTTAACCTCTTAGTTTCCTTCCCTACCAATTAGAAATAAGATAATACATGCAAATAACTTAAGCAACCCACTACCCATGGTTAGCCCTCAATAAATGCTGGTTGTTATCATCACTCTTAGCACAGCTCCTCACTACTTTGAGAATAAAGTATGAACCACATAAAAGTTCCCATTGGAGAGCATTATAATCTGGCTCCAAAGATTCTCACTTCTGCAACTCAAACTCCAGACCTGCTTCACTTCTCCTCATCCTCAAGGCATGTTCTTCTTCACAACTCCAGAGCTTTGCTTGTTGTGCTCCTTCTCATCCCTAAAGGCATTTATCCTCCTTTGCCGTGGAAGTGACGGCTCATCCCTGACCCAGGTTGTCCTCTGTCTACCTTTGGTTGGCAGTCACTCCATCCTCTGGGCTCCAACCCCACATCTCTACCTAAGCTCTCCAAGCACTGGCTGCAATCATTATTATTTATTTAGACATTTGTTTCCCACACTAGAGGAGCTGTAAGTGTGGTGACAGTCTGAGTGAAGATGGAGTGGCCCATCCGCTAGGTTGGAGTCATGGTGGCTGGAGGTCAAGGGGTGAGAGGGTCAGAATCTTGCTTGAAAAAGGAGACAAAGGAATGTAGTTTGCACAAAAAGTACCCACAGTACCAGCATCACCGCCGAAGTGAGAAACACAAAGACTCTAGATAGCCAAAGCAATCTTTAGAAACAGCAGAGCCTGAAATAGCATAGTCCCTGACTTTAGACTATACCGCAAAGCTACAGTAATCAAAACACTACACTGCTGGCAGAAACAGACATACAGATAAATGGAACCAAACAGAGCCCAGAAACAAGCCCACACAAGAATTAATCTATTAAAAATGATGCAAGAAGGCATAACAGAGAAAAGAGTTTTTTAATAAGTGGTGCTGGGAAAACTAGAGAGCCAAATGGTAAAAAATGAAATTAGAACATTTTTAGCACCATATAAAAAATAAATCCAAAATGGATTAAAGACCTAAATATAAGACCAGAAACAATAAAACTTATAGAAGAAAAGATAAACAGAACATTCTTTGACATTAATCATAGCAACAAGTTTTTTGATCTGTCTCTTTAAAAGTATGAACCACAGAAAAATTCCTATTGGAGAAAGCAAAAATAAAAAAAGGTGGGGGGGACCTAATTAAACCAAAATGCTTTTTCAGAGCAAAGGGAATGATCAACAAAATTAAAAGACAACCTACTGAATAGGAGAAAACATTTGAAAATTATATGATCAATAAGGAGTAATAACCAAAACACTCAAACAGCTCATACATACAACTCAACATCAAAAAACAAACAACCCAACTGAAAAATGCACAGAAGATCAGAACAGACATTTTTCCAAAGAAGTCAGACAGACGACCAACAGACACATGAAAAGATGCTCAACTTTGTTAATCGTTCGAGAACTGCAAAATCAGAACCACAGTGAAGTAACACATCACACCTGCCAGAAGGGCCTTCATCAAAAAGAACACAAATAATAAATGTTGGTGAGGGTGTAGAGAAAAGGGAACCCTTGTACACCATTGGTGGGAATGTATATGGGGGTAGCTACTGTGGAAAACAGTATGGAGGTTTCTCAAAAAATTAAAAATAGAACTACCACATGACTCAGAAATTCCACTCCTGGGTATATATCCAAGGAATGAATTTAACAGATGTATACATCCCAATGTTTATGGCAGCATTATTTATAATAGCTAAGATAAGGAAGCAACCTAAATGTCCATCAACAGACAAATGGATAAAGATGTGATACACACACACACACACATGTACACATGTACACAATGTAATACTACCCATCCATAGTAAAGAATAAAATAACTCAGTTGCAGCAACATGGACGGACATGGAGGGCACTAAATCTAGTAAGTAACAAAAAGACAAATATTGTATGATATCATTTATCATATGGAATCCAGGAAGGAAAACAAACTAGTGAATATAATAAAAAAGATACAGATATATATCTCACAGATATAGAGAACCAACTAGTGGTTACTAGTGGGGAGAGGGAAGGGAATAGGGGATTAAGAGATGAAAGCTACTATGTAAAAAATAAACAAGCTACAATGATATATTGTACACAGGAAATATAATCAATATTTCATAATAACTATAAATGGAGTATAACCTTCAAAAATAGTGAATCATTATGCTATATACATGACCTGTAATACTATAAACTAACTATAATGAAATAAAAGAGAATGCAAATTGAAAGAAAAAATTCAATTTTAAAAAAGATATCAATACTTATAGTGTTATATTCAATAAATACATATTAAACTCTGAAACACATTTCTTATCAACACTAATCTCTCTCCTCCTTCTCTACTTCCTCCTCATCCTTTTCATTCTCCTCCACCTCCTTCTGTGTGTCTGCTTCTCCTTCATTTCACTCATATGTATATACACTGATGTTGAAAATACCAAATATACTTTTGAGCCTAACTACTCACTATAAAAACATTTTGTGATATTTTATAGCCATGACCAGAATTCAAGAAATTATACAACACATGAATTTAAAATTACTTAGAGTAATATCTGCATCCTTTTCAAAATGCTCAGATATATCAAACCCTCCTTGAACAGAATATCAAGCTTGGAGACTATTATTGGTTAAATCCACCTTTCATGTATTACCATTAACAAGTGCTAAAACTGTGATGTTAAAAACAAAATTAAAAGTATACTTGATAAAGTTTTTGTCTATGTAAAAAAATGTGGTAACTGCCAAATCTAGAAGTGAGAATCTGTTATGTTTGCATTTTGTAACATTTGCTATAAATTATGGAGCTGTGGACACTCAACGTACATAACAAATTGTCACACAGCATGAGTAGTGAACTAACACCAAGGTCTTCCTTTTATCACTCTTACCAGATAACCTCTAAAGGACCTTATGCCTCATTATAAAGATGAAAACATAACAATTTTCTAATATTAGTATAGGACATACCATTAGTATAGCCACAGAAAAAAGGTAAATTTTGTATATTTGGGTACATTTATATTCTTGGTCAATGAAATTACTAAGATAAAATAGATTTTAGTCATCTTAGATTGTTTGCAAAATCTTTTTATTTTTGCCAACAGAATCAGACATGTGATTATATTAAGCAAAGAAATTACTCTAAGGGTTCACATATTCTCAAATAAGACTGCTTATATACAGCAATAGCCATTATACTTAATAACTCCGTGTGTGTGTGTGTGTGTTCAGTCACTAGGTCGTGTCCAACTCTTCGCAGTCCCATGGTCTGTAGCCCGCCAGGTTCCTCTGTCCATGGGATTCTCCAGGCAGGAATACTAGAGTGGGTTGCCATTTCCTCCTCCAGGAGATCTTTCTGACCCAGAAATTCAAACCCTAATCTCCAGTGTTGGCAGGCAGATTCTTTACTGCTTGCACCACCATACAAACAAAAAGTTGCTTTCATGATTATAATATTAAAGAGTATACTCTTTACCTTTACTAAAAAGTTACTGAATAGTAGATACATAAAATTCAAAACTACCAAATTCCACCAGCAGAAACACTGATAGAAAGCAACTAAGCATATGAAAACACACCAGAGTGCCCCCCAAACCTGTTCTACATTTATCTTAACACATTCTTCCTACTTTGTCACTAATACATTTACACTGCTTGCTTTAAACTCCCTTCCCAGACAACTGTATTTTATTTAATGAATACATATGTCAAAATAATTTACTCATATCTTGTCTTCATCTTTTTTATGTGTTGAGAATAATGTGTGTATTTTTTACAAAAAAAAAATGGAAATAAGATAATAAAAAGCAAACACCTATGGACAGGGAGGCCTGGCGTGCTGCGATTCATGGGGTCGCGAAGAGTCGGACACGACTGAGCGACTGAACCGAACTGAACTGAACATGAAGAAAATAGATTTTCTTTCAGCTGAATTAAATTACAAAGCATGATGATATTAATTACTCCTAAGTAAAACACAACAGAATGTTACAATTTTATGCCAAACATACAATTATCTTTGAACTATTTTAAACATACAGATTAAAAACAGATTTTAACCTTTACCATCATTTAAATACCTAGAAATAATTTCTATTATTAACAAATAAACCATACAACAAAATAAATGGTCTTTACTATTTTTGTTGCATCACTATAAACAGAAAACAAGCTACCAGTTATTAGAGCTTTAAAAAGCATAGCATTAAATCACCAAATTAAGTGAATAAATGTTTTCTTAGCATTGAAATTAATGGCTGTGCTTTATGAAGTTTATTATTTCTTTTGAAATGCCATCCAATTTCAAGACTTTGTCCTCTTCTCTGACCTCTAGCAATCTTGTCAGCAGAGGTGAAAACTAATGCTCTAATTCACAAATAACAAAAATGCATCAAGTTATCTTTGCCAATTTGTCTAGCACAGGGGTTGCCATTCACTAGGTGCCTAATAAACGCTCACTGACTTGAACCAATGAATTTTTTACTAAAGGATAATTTATACTTCCTTCTTTGGTCACAGCTCCAGAAAGAGAAGGAAGGCCCAGATCTTCTACCCTGCACCTGTTGGGGTCCTTTAATGGACCGGAACCTTGTGGTGCGGAGTCGACGATAAGAAAGTGAAAGAGAGAAAGAGAGAGAGAGAGAGAGAGAGAGAGAGAAAAGACCCGGGGACCTAAGCTCTGATGGAGCAAAGGTGCTTTAATGATTTTTCTATGAGTATATATAGGCTACAGTACAAGAAACTTCTTTCGGGAATGATAGAGATCAGAAAACCAAATGTACAGCAACCGTTACCAAGGGAACAAGGGGTAATGTTAGTCACAAGGTCAGGAGACAATCCATATCTCAAGAAAGGGGAAGGAGATTAAGCTGTTTTGTCCTAAGGAGAATGTATACTAAAGGAGACTCACACAATGACCTCAGTCCCTGGGAGCAGTGTGCTGTTCCGCTTGAAGAGGGACAAAGGACTCATGAGAGACAGCATGTAGGAATCCTCCCGTCAAACATTCCCTGACATGCACCCACAGCCAGTAAAGGGTTAAAGTCATTCTACATACCAGGAGCACACATCACTCTTGAAAATCAAGACCAAAGATGCACTCCTCTTACAAATACACAGGTACCGAGTCTTGATCCTGACGTCACTCTTTTTGGGTTTTTTTAATTGATCTATAGTTCACACAACATTAAATTCATCTTTCTAAAGGATATGGTTCAGAGGTTTTTAGAAAAATCATGGTGTTGTCCAACAATCAACATGAGCTAATTTCAGAAAATCTTTTCACCTCAAAACGAAAACATATAGTCATAACAACCATTCCCCATTTCCTCATCCCTCTAGTCTCTGGCAACCACTAATCTACTTTCCATTTCTGGGGATTTGCCTAGTCTGAACATTTCATATAAATAATCATACAGTATGTGGCCATTTGTCACTGACTTCTTTCACTAAGCATGTTTTCAAAGTTTATCTGTATTGTAGTATATATCACTACTTCATTCCTTTTCATTGCACACTACCTTCTATTGCATAAATTATTACATTTTATTTACCCACTAATCAAATGATCAACATTAGGGTTGTTCTGATTTCTTGGCTACTATAAATAATGCTGCTACAAACTTATGCATACAAGTCTTCATGGAACATAGGTTTTCATTTCTCTTGGGTGGGGAATTCTTTAGGAGAAGAATTGCTTAACTAAGTCAAGGAACTGCTAATCTGCTGGCTAAAGCGGCTGCATCATTTTACAATTACAACAACATTTAAGATTCTACTGTCTCCATCTCCAAACATTTGTTACTGTTTTTCTGATATTAGCCATCCTAGTGGGTATGAAATGGTATCTCAATGTTGTTTCAACTTGCATTTCTCTGATGACTAAAGAATGTTTTCAGGCACTTACTGACCATTTGTGACACCTTCTTTAGAGAAATATACTCATATATATTTTACCTATTTTTAATTGAATTGTCTTACTATTGAATTATAAGAGTTCTTTACATATATGGATAGTAGTTTCTTATCAAACAAATGAATTTCAAGTATTTTCTCTTATTCTATGGGTTATTGATTCACTTTCTTGATGGTATCCCTTTAAGAAGAACAGTTTTTAATATTAATAAAGTCCAATTTATTTTTCCTTTCATTCCTTATACTTTTGATGTCCTACCATTTCCTAATCCAAGATCATAAAAGTTTACTCCGACATTTTCTTTAAAAAAAAATTTTATAGTTGTAGCTCTTAAATTTATGTCTGTAATCCATTTTGAGTTAACTTTTTATATGGTATGAAGTTTACCAAATTCACTCTTTCACATGTGGTTTTACCTGGGTCAGGAAGATCCCTCAGAGAAGGGAATGGCTACCCATTCCAGTATTCTTGCCTCTGTCCAATTGCATGGACAGAGGAGGCTGGCGGGCTACAATCCATAAGGACGCAAAGAGGCAGGCATAACTGAGCAACTAACACTTTCACATCCAATTAGTCCAGCACTATTTGTTGAAAAGACTCTTCTTTCCCTATTGAATTATCTTGGCAAGCTTGTTGAATGCTCTGTGGCTTCTTAAAGGCAAATATTTATCTTTTAGAGAGTAACAAAATTTTCTAATTGCTCTCCCATTAGATTTAAGGTTGCAGTTCATTTTTATAAGATTTTCTTGTGGTTTTATCCTCAAATTCTGTTTAAACTGGTAGCAACGCAATTTTTTTCATTTCGAAAACAGTACTTGTCTTAATACCTAAACTCTATTTTCTAGGTGTATTGTGCCAAGCATAGTATAGAATCACCGTGAGTCTTCAGGACAACATTGTGAAGAAGGTTCCAGAACACCAGAATACATATTTATTTAGTTTTAAGCTATGGCTGTTCACTCTTTTAAAGAAGAACTGTGAGCAGAAGCAGGACTAACCATGCAAAGCCAAACTGCCCTTAAGTTTCCTGAAACAGCCAGTGCAGAGGAGAGCTCTTGCCCTCGAGCTGCCCGATAGACCCCTGCTTTGCTAACAATATCCAGTTTCATTTCAGGAAACAATTTTTCCTTCTCTACAGGGCTATCTCGCTGGAGCAGCAAATCAAGGGCTACACGCTCCCACTACAGACCCTCCCAAGGAGTGCCTAAAGGTCTGCCTAAAGGTCTCATCATGGGTCTTTTTCTTTTTCCATCCATATAAGGTTAAGCTGTGGGAACAACCTGAAATGCAAGCTCTGAGAAACTCAAGAGAGGTACTCCAAGGATAGAGTGAGCATGAGCTCAAAAATCCCAGGGGGCTGCCAGAGCAGGATGATTAAAGTGTCTCTACTCCCAAAAGCCATATTAGTATACCCAGTCCCGGTCTATCTGAAGCTTGGTTTGTATTATTCCTTTCAATAATGGAAACTACCACCATAAACTTCAAATAAACTCATTTATTGGCTTAAGCCGATCATAATTCACTGGTTGAAACAAAGAAGCTTAACTTACACAGTCAATTCCAAAGATATCACTAGAGATTGTGATCTTGTTTTCTAACATGATTTCTCCATGAATAAAAACCGATAAGCTTTCTCAGAGAGTCTGCTTAATAGCTGGGTCAACACCAATTACACAATTGCTTGATTTAACGAGCTTGTTTGAGCAGGTGGTTTCTGGAATCCTTAATGTCGCAGCTCTTCTCCTCCTCTGGGAAACACCATCCCACCAACTAGCACACAGCTTTGTGCATGTATATATTCCTTAGATGGTGCTGACTTAGGTCAGCCAAGCTGCTTTACGAGTACTTTTCAAGGCAATATTAGTTAATGAAAGTGAAAGTCGCTCAGTTGTGTCTGACTCTTTGTGACCCCATGGACTATACAGTCCATGGAACTCCCCAGGCCAGATACTGGAGTGGGTAGCCCTTCCCTTCTCCAGGAAGAGAATCTTCCTGAAGACTCCCTGAAGATCCAACGGAGCCTCCCAACCCAGGATCGAACCCAGGTCTCCACAATGTAGGCAGAGTCTTTACCAGCTGAGCCACAAGGGAAACCCAAGAATACTGGAGTGGGTAGCCTATCCCTTCTCCAGTGGATCTTCCCAGCCCAGGAATCGAACCGGGGTCCCCTGCATTGCAGGCAGATTCTTTACCAACTGAGATATCAGAGAATGGCAGATGCCAAAAACAGGAAAAGAATTTTGGCACATATTTTTAATTTAAAGATAAGAAAAGTGGTGAGTTTTAAGACTTTTTTGCCTGCCAAAATATTATGGATAAAGGCTCAGTATGTGGCAACTTGGTAAAGTTGCATTCTGTTTTGAAGAGGTTTTAGTTAAACTAAAGAAACTTTTCCTACCCGGAGTGTTGTCTGCGTATGTCAATGCAGGTTTGTACCGATAGATCCGTGGACATTTTACCGTAATGTGACATTCTGCCTTATGAGTAACTTATTTCTGTTTTGTTGCTGTTTCCTTACAAATTAAATTAAGTTTTGTTGGGCTTCCCTAGCGGCTCAGCTGGTATATGATACTATTTCACATTATCAGGCTGCCCTATGCTTGTTTTGTCTGTTACTTGGTGGTGTTTTTTTTCTTTTCTTTTTTTTTTTTTTGGATGTTTGTTTTCATTGTTTTGTCTTTTGCTTCTTTTGAGGAATGGTCAGGAGACAGGACTGTATATTTGTTATCCCTTTTTATACTATGTGTAAGGCAAATTGAGTCCCAGGTGGCTCAGATGGTAAAGAATTCACCTGCAATGCAGAAGACCCAGCTTTGATCCCTGGTTAGGAAGATCCTCTGGAGAAGGAAAATGGCAACCCACTCCAGTATTCTTGCCTGGAGGATCCCATGGACAGAGGAGCCAGGTGGACTAGAGTCCACGGGGGTGCAGAGAGTCGGACGTGACTGAGCTACTAGGCACAGCACATGTGAGAACTAGCGCATTTACTGCTGATGGGCCAAACTTCCATGATCGTGAGCTAGACAATGACCTCTCAACACCAAAGGTACTAGTACAATACCAAAGGTACCAGTGACAATAGGGGGAAAAAATCAATTGGACTTTATTAAAAGTAAAGAAGTAGGAAGGCTCCAGAGGATTCCATCTTCTAGCCATTAAAATAGCCCCTGCATGTCTCGTCTTTCTAGTTAAAACATCCAACACCATGGAGCAGAGAAAAACATGCCCACATTTGCATTATGTCTTTTCCAAATTTCTGATCTATGTATTCCATGAGCATACAAATGATGACTGTTTTCTACCACCAAGCTTTGAGGGTTGTTTTTTTTTTTAATAGTAACAGAAACAGATTTTGATTCCTGTAAGCAGAGTACCACTGTAACAAACTTAAAACAAGAACAATAGATACACAGAACAACAGATATGGTCCCATTCTATCCCATCCCTTACAGTCTCTTAGGACTTCCCTAGTGGTTCAGACAGTAAAGAATCTGCTTGCAGTGCAGGAGACACAGGTTCAATCCTTGGGTAGGGAAGATCCCCTGGAGTAGGAAATAGCAACCCACTCCAGTATTCTTGCCTGGAGAATTCCACAGACAGAGGAGCCTGCAGGGCTACAGTCCATGGGGTCACAAAGTGTCCAACACAACTGAGCAACTAACACTTTCATTTATAGTCTATTGGGAGATATAGAGAAGCAAACAAACAGCAGCAATGAAGAACTAAAAAGGGCCATGAAAGGATGGAATGACTGCACTGAGATGTTAGCAAGAACATCTCTCCTCGTCTGTGGTTCTCAGGGAAGATTTCCGCCATGTAGCCCCATCTAAATTGAGGACAAGAAAGCAGGAAGGCAGCATTTAAAACCAAAGGCAGATCATATGTGAAGGCTGGGGGGCCATGTAGCCATGCAAGATTTGAGACCACGCATTAAGCTTCTGTGTGACCGGAGCTCAGAAAGCGAGCAAGTTAAGAAGTGAGTCTGGAGCTGAACAAAGCGGGGAGGTCAAGCCTTGGAACACTTTTACAACATTCCAAGTAGTTTTGTTCTCACCCTAAGGGCAAGACCACTGATGTTTTAAGCACAGAGATAGCATGCCAATACATCTTGTTGACTAACGTGGGAAGGACACAGTGAAAAGGAGCGGCAGAGAGAATGCAGAAAGCCACCACGATCATCCAGGGAGACGGTGGCTGAATTAAGCAGTGGCTCTGGAGATGGGGAATCCTGACCAGATTCTAGGATGAGTTCAATGGAGAGAAAGAGAGGGAGTGGTGGTCCAGTGGCTAAGACTCTTCCCTCCCAATACGGGGAGCCCGACTTCGATCCCTGATTGAGGAACTAGATCCCACAGGTTGTAACTACGACCTGGTACAACCAAACAAATTAAAATATTTTTTTAAAAACCTTCTTTAATTTTTTTGGTAGCTAAAATTAGAAACAAACAAACAAAAAGAAAAAAATACGAGTCAAGGATAAAGCCCAGACTGTTGACTTATACAAGAGATTCAATGGTAGAACCAAAGTCTGTGAAAGGGAATTGAAAAGAAGAACAGCTGGTAAGGGAATATGGTAAATCATAATGAAGCGTTTGGCTCCTTTTAAATATAAAATGAAAAAATTATACACATGAGAAACTGACAGATTTCTCACATATAGGAATATTCCTTCTGGGGTGTTTTTAAAAATAGATGCTTAAGGAAAAAAATTTAATAAGCACCAAATATTTGTACATTAAATATTAAAACATTTAGGAAATTATTTTCACTATGTCAGAAAGGGATCAAGCCTCCCTCCCCAAAATCAATAGTTGCTACTTTCAGTTTTAATATTCAGTATATAAATATTCCCATCAGAAGGAAGAAACTATCCTCTAAGAAACTGCCTCTTCAAAAAGAAAAGATACCCAGATTCAGCAATCTTCTCTTTCAGAAAATGGGAAATCAATGAGAATCATCATGCCAGTGTGTTTGGAATTACTTAACAAGCCATCACGTGGTCATTGAGCCAAATTATCTCATATCACAGCCCAGCATCCCTACACTGAGGGGCAGATTAGCTATACTCATCGACTAAAAATAAACACTTCCTTCCCGACCACAATTTGCCTCTGAACTCAGCTGGGTAAAACAACACAATATTCATTGTGATTGACAGAGTACTTTCAGATATAATGATAATTTTCCCAGTTTTTGAACATGTTGTGTTTTCAGCATGAATTCCAACACAATTGAATGATTCTCACATCAATATGAATTGAGGGATCTGGTGATAACAAACATCTGTACTGTTGTGCATGCAGATGATACACTGCTAGGATCACAGTTTGTTTATTTTGTAACAGAATAATGTGAATAAGGCCAAATTCAAGAGCTTAGTCCTTTTGGGGGGAATTCAAAATTGCTTTCTTTCATCACCCCTAACATGGGCTAATGTGCTCATAGAAGCAAACAACTGATTCCAAGGGTATCCTCGTATTTAGGCTACATTATGAAAAACCCATCGACACTTCCAGAAAATCAAATTAATGTTTATGCCTGGGTGACTGTGTATCAGGAGCTCCCAGATTGGCCCACGCACTGTTCAGTCAGTACTACACAAAAATAATGTTCTAACACCTCGGCATTTTCCAGTCTTACTATTAAAGCATTTACCTTAATATATTCCCTTCCATACTTCACTATTTCCTACTCCTAATTCTGTAGACTTGTCATGTTCTTATTATGCATCTTACTCATTTTTGCATTTGGAGCTCTACCCTGACCCTGGTTCCTGACAATGAGTACTATCTCTGCAGTTATACCCCTCTGCTTCTGGTAGGATTCAGATCCTCTCACCCCTTGTCCTCCAGCCACCATGACTCCATATTTGGCATAATCCAGACTAGCAGATGGGCTTCACCATCTCTTTTAGGACCCCACGGCATTTCCCTTTAAAGCTCCTCAAGCAAAGCCAGCCAAGACCCCCTTCTAAGCTCTGGGGATGACTTGTCAATAGCCTTTGTAAGACTGGCTCTTGAATGTCTTCCGGGCATCTTAAATGGAAAACCACACTTGGGCCCTGTCTCGCATCTTCCCACCCGTCTATCAGTTCCTCCTCGCTTACACCAGAAATATTGGAGACAAATTCTTAAGACTCTCTTTTCCCTCACCACACACCAGTGCCTGTCTTGTTAACTCTACATCCAAAAGCCAGTAAAAGCCCTCTTAATTATTCTCCAGTTACTCGGCTGTTAGAGTAACTGATATTTTTCACTTCTTCTATAAAGACGTGTGACCATGGAATGCTGAACAAGGTTTACTTTGAGCATCCCCCTATACTTTTACTCCCTCCAGTTAAATGACATCTGTGCCAGAAGTCAGCTGTATTTTTCTCCAAACTTGCTGATACCACTATGCACTTATTACTGAAATGATATATTTCAATTAAATACTACATAAACTGGTTAATTTTGAATTTTAAAAAGTCTGGCTTCATAAACACAAGGTAGAATGTTTGGGCAAATCTCCAAGAAAATTTGCTATATGAATTGTTTTAAAACCCCATAATGGGCAAAAGTGGGGGAAAAAAAGAAACTAGAAAGTTTTGTGTTCTCATCCTCATCCCTACTTCACAAAGCCATTTACAGATGTCTTTAAAATTCTTTTCATATAAGGGAACCAAAACTGGAAATCATGGAAGATGTAACTATACGTATGATTCACACAAAAGTAAACCAAACAAAATCAGGTCAGAATTCCAGTTCACAAATTCACCCTCAACAAATGGTCGCAAGCTGTATCAAAAGACTGGCAATGAGTTTATATTCTTTAAGTTAAAATATAGGATCTGAGTACATATTATTTAATATTTCCCTTTAATCAGCTTTTCAAGTAACTAACTAACTAGTGTATTCTATTGGGTAATACAAATAATGACAGTAGGTAATATTTACTTATATGAACTCTATACCAAACATGACTATTCCCATTTTTCAGATAATGAAACTGAAGGCTAGATCTGTATATCCTGACTCTTTCCATCATTTTGCCCACTCTCCTATTCTTTCAATAGCCTCTTAGCCAGTCACTACATTTCCACCTTCAATTCTTCACCAAATTCCATTAATCAATGAATAGTAGAAAATATTTTTTTAACTCAGCTGTGATTATGCCACCACCTACTTAAAAATTTTCAGTGTCGTTCTACTTCTGAATAGATTCAGAATCCTTACAAACCACTTCAAGACCTAGCACTAACATATTTCTCCATCTTTACCTAACATATCCATCCTTGCTCATTGCACACCAGGTACCTCGGGGCCCTCTTTCACTTCTCAGAACACGCCAAGGTCTTTTCCATTTCTAAGAATTTTCCCATGCTGTGTACTCTGTTAAGAGTGTTCTTTTTTGAGTTTCTCTTCATCCTTCAGACCTCAACTTGAGCTCAACTAGTCTTGAATTCCAATTTAATTACCTCTTTTTCATAACTTGTAGCATTCAATTATTTTCATTCATAAAACATGACAATTGAAAATATGTATTTATTTGCAATTATTTTACTCCTATCTTTCAGAAGGGTAAGGGCCATATCTATTTCATTCACCTCCACGGTCCCTCCCATAATACCTTTAATTTAGAAGATAAGCTCACAAATAATGACTCAATGAATCAATCCATCAATGTTTATATCTGAAGTAGAGAAGAAGCAATGCCAAAGAACTTTCAAATGGCCATAAAACACCAACTACCAGAGTTTCCCCAAAACGGGTGAGTTCTCCAGTGATGCTGTGAAATATCCCCAGGGATGGAGACTTCTCCACCACTTGCATTAGATTATGTTCCTATTCTAACCTTCAGGCTTTCCTTGTAGCTCAGTTGGTAAAGAATCTGCCTGCAATGCAGGAAACCCAGGTTTGATTCCTGGGTTGGGAAGAGCCCCTGAAGAAGGAAATGGCAACCCACTCCAGTATTCTTGCCTAGAGAATGCCAAGGACCCAGGAGCCTGGAGGGCTACAGTCTATGGGGTCAGAAAAGTCACAGACGACTTAGCGACTAAACCACCACCTATTTTAACCATCATTATATTTGAGATGTCTAATTCATGAATTCACAATTCTATCACTCCTCCTCATAGATTTAGTAAATCAGGCTTCCTTGGTGGCTGAGACAGTAAAGAATTCACCTGCAATGCAGTAGACAAGGGTTCAATCCCTGGGTTGGGAAGATCCCCTGGAGAAGGGAAAGGCTACCCACTCCAGTATTCCTGCCTAGAGAATTTCATGGACAGAGTAGCCCAGTGGGCTCCATGGGGTTGCAAAGAGTAGGGCATAACTGAGCTAAATAACATCTATATAATGTTAGCATTTGTGCTCAAGTTCTTAAATTAGGCATATATTAAAAATATTAAACATATAGGTCATTTGATTGCATATTAGAAAACAGTGTTCCAGAAATCAAAGTAAGTCCTAAGGCAGTCTTCAGCCCATCTACAAACACTGACATCTCCCTTATTCCATAAACTGCACTTGAGAAAATACCAAGTCTTCACACAAGCTCTGGTGTTATTTTAGACACAATCCCAGCAAGCATAGCTTGCAGTCAGAATTAGCAAATAAAGATAAGCTTTCTAAAAGTAGGCACTTCGCCAGTGGTGAGAAATAACAGTAGACATGAGAATTCACAACAGGACAGCTGTCTGGATCCATTTAGTACATGGTCAAGCAGGCCTACATATTTTCATATATCCTGAGGACAGTATTGTATCACTGAGCAGTGTAATAAAAAATGCCTAATGATGACCTTGCATTATGAAGAAAACTGATACTATTTTCAGTGCATACTGCATCAAAAGACAAGGAAGAGAGTACCATATCACTGGGGGAAATCACCTGAAAAAAAAGTGTATTTATCTAGAATACATCATTTCCTGACCACATGCCATGAAATCAAGTTATTACCATATCTTAGAGCTTCACATCCCATGCCTTATTAAAATAAAAATAGCCTCTATAAAGTTTCAAACTTTCCTAATATTTCTCTAAAGAAGGGGCATAACATAAATTACCAAATTAAAATATTTAATCATTCTACTTCAGTGGTTTTGTACTGTGAAGTGTTCATCTTCTGAGAACAAAGCATAGCTTACTAAGGAGCATAAGAGTGCAGCATACAGTATTAACAGGAATTTTTCAAAGTACTAAAGCACTTTGTCTTCAAAACAGATGAACTAGGTAGAAATAGTCTATCATTTCCAAAATAATAATACAAAATGATTATATATGTACCTATATATTTAGATTTGATTGCCACTGTACATTATCTTTGGATTCTCTCAAAGAATATTCTTCACAAATTGCTAATATAGGAACCCACAGTAAATACAGTAAATGAACCCTGATTGATCAAGACTCAGGTAGACGAATTCAAATACTGATTACTAGAAATTTAATTACCAATCAAAATAAGAATAGAGATTATAAAACCTCAAAGACAAAAATTATAATATAAATTATGTTTACTATGTGCCAGGT
Source organism: Cervus canadensis (assembly GCF_019320065.1). Taxonomy (NCBI): domain Eukaryota; kingdom Metazoa; phylum Chordata; class Mammalia; order Artiodactyla; family Cervidae; genus Cervus; species Cervus canadensis. The sequence goes on from NC_057410.1 coordinate 47,394,442, forward strand.
ACTGTTCTAAGTAAGCACATCATGAGAAGGATCTCATCTAATCCTTAGTACAAGGCTAGCAAGTAGGTACTATTATAACCCCCAGTTAGAGCTGGCAAACCTAAGGCACAAAGCAGTTTATACATTGCTTCAAAATCTCACAGCTAGGGCTTCCCCAATGGTTCAGTGGTAAAGAATCATCCTGCCAATACTGGAGACATGGCTTCAATCCCAGAACTGGGAAGAGCCCGCAGGCTGCAGAGCAACCAAGCACGTGTGCCTCCCCTGTTGAACCTGTGCTCTGGAGCCTGGGCAATCCACAACAGCCGAGTCCACACGCCACAGCCGCGGAAGCCTGAGGAGCCACAGCCGAGTCCACGCGCCACAGCCGCGGAAGCCCGAGGAGCCACAACAGCCGAGACCACATGCCACAGCCGCAGAGGCCCGAGGAGCCACAGCTGAGTCCACACGCCACAGCCGCGGAAGTCCGAGGAGCCACAGCTGAGTCCACACGCCACAGCCGCGGAAGTCCGAGGAGCCACAACGGAGTCCACGCGCCACAGCCACGGAGGGCCAAGGAGCCACAGCCGAGTCCACGCTCCACAGCCGCAGAAGTCCCAGGAGCCACAGCCGCGGAGGTCCGAGGAGCCACAGCCGAGACCACGCGCCACTCCCGAGGAAGCCCGAGGAGCCGCAGCCGAGTCCACGCGCCACAGCCGCGGAAGCCTGAGGATCCACAGCCGAGTCCACACGCCACAGCCGCGGAAGTCCGAGGAGCCACAACGGAGTCCACGCGCCACAGCCACGGAGGGCCGAGGAGCCACAGCCGAGTCCACGCTCCACAGCCGCAGAAGTCCCAGGAGCCACAGCCGCGGAGGTCCGAGGAGCCACAGCCGAGACCACGCGCCACAGCCGCGGAAGCCTGAGGATCCACAGCCGAGTCCACGCGCCACAGCCGCGGAGGCCCGAGGAGCCACAGCCGAGACCACGCGCCATAGCCACGGAGGCCCGAGGAGCCACAGCCGAGTCCACGCGCCACAGCCGCGGAGGCCCGAGGAGCCACAACAGAGTCCACGCGCCACTGCCGAGGAAGCCCGAGGAGCCACAGCCGAGACCACGCGCCACAGCTGCAGAAGTCCCAGGAGCCACAGCCGCGGAGGTCCGAGGAGCCACAGCCGAGACCACGCGCCACAGCCGCGGAAGCCTGAGGATCCACAGCCGAGTCCACGCGCCATAGCCACGGAGGCCCGAGGAGCCACAGCCGAGTCCACGCGCCACAGCCGCGGAGGCCCGAGGAGCCACAACAGAGTCCACGCGCCACTGCCGAGGAAGCCCGAGGAGCCACAGCCGAGACCACGCGCCACAGCTGCAGAAGTCCCAGGAGCCACAGCCGCGGAGGCCCGAGGAGCCACAGCCGAGACCACGCGCCACAGCCGCGGAAGCCCGAGGATCCACAGCCGAGTCCACGCGCCACAGCCGCGGAGGCCCGAGGAGCCACAGCCGAGACCATGTGCCACAGCCGAAGAAGCCCGAGGAGCCACAGCCGAGACCACGCGCCACAGCCGCGGAAGCCCGAGGAGCCACAGCCGAGTCCACGCGCCACAGCCGCGGAGGCCCGAGGAGCCACAACAGAGTCCACGCACCACTGCCGAGGAGCCACAGCCGAGACCACGCGCCACAGCCGCGGAAGCCCGAGGAGTCCCAGCCGCGGAAGTCCGAGGATACCATCTGGAGCCTCTGCTCCACAGCGAGACAAGCCACCGCAGTGAAAAGCCTGCGCACAACTCGAGGGTGGCCCCCGCTTGCCACAACTAGAGAAAAGCTCACGCAGAAACGAAGACCCAGCACAGGCAAAAATTGAGTTCTTGGAAAATCACACAGCTAGTAAATGATGAAATTAGGATATAACTCCCGAAAGTCCATTTTCAGCACATGCTTTTAACCATACCAAAACATTATCAATGAAGTCTTCAATTATGCCCATAAAAGAAATGGCTTTATTTCATGTTTAGATAGTTGTTAAGTTAAAGAGCAAGTTAAGTGGAAGAGACATAAAAGTGATGTAAAACAAAATTTTGGAGAATGCTTTTTTCCTCAAGTATTTGTTTTACACGTGAAGAAAAGCACAAAGAGCCAATGATTTAACACAAAACAGGATGTGCTCAACAATCTTCAAAGTATTCTAATTCAACAACCTCAAAATGCTTTACTGTTTTAAATAAAAGGTCATAGGAAGAAGGGCAGTATGTCCTTCTCAAACTGTCTCAAGTCCCAGAAGCCTGTAGTCTATAAACACTGTACTACTGTATAAACTAACAATATAACACAGTCATAACCAATGTTTTAGAATCAGCGGAGTCAAAAGCATACACTAGTGACATAAACGAAGATGAGAATTCATTTCTTTCAAAATGTCAGGTAAATTTACATAAAAACACCATTGAACATAACAGGCATATTTTGCCTAGCAACTAAAATACTGTATTTCCAGCTGAATAACTACACCCCTCTAATAAACAGGCAGTAATATTTGATACACCTTGTTGGTGCTAGAACTCTCACTAGAAATTTGAAAAAGATTCTGAAAGATACAATAGCATGTCTTTTGCTAAATAGATCCTTCAAAAGCATTCTGGGAGTGTTGTTGGCTACTTCAATTTTCTTTCCATATTTGATTTTATTTAAATATCCAATAACTTGAAATTCTCCAATGCAGATAAGAACTATTAAACTTGTCAATGATTTACAGCCTTTTATCATCTTCACTCCACTTTCTGGCCAACTCCCTTAGCGATTTCTGGTGAAAAGATACAAAAGGGAAATAAAAGGATCAAAATTTGAAGATGCCCAAGTGTGATAATGAACCTGTTATTCTCTGCGAACAATGCCTTTCCTCTGTCCTTGTCCATTTCAGTCCTTTGCTCTGATCTGCCATGTTAAAGACTCCTCCTATTCCAGCACCTTCCTGGAATTGCATTTAAATACGCCGCTTTTCTCTGAAATTGACTGTTTTGATTTGTGAGTTCCCCAAGTTTTGACAGTTAACCAGGTTCTGGGCCAGACAAAGCACAAAACAGAATTACATAAGTATAATGCATTTGGAAGCTGGGCTCACAAGGCCTAAAGAATGACACAGGCATTTGAATCATTCATTCACACATACCCATCCTTGGTGACAAGAGAGTCCTGAGAAACTTTGGTGACAAGCTCTCGTGACTTAATGGAGAGGGAAGCCTTGGAGACTGACAGCTATACAGGCAGGCTGGTCTCCACAGTGTGGATCCATCTAGAAACCTGATGCCCATTGGCTTTTTCTGATCTCCACAGATGCTATGGAGATGGAGAACAGGGAGCAGTGTTCAAAGTCACCTTCTCCCCAGTAGCAAGTGCAATTCTATCATTTTAACCAAAGGAAGAAACTCTCATGAGCAAAGTAGCCTAGGGATGGCTGAGTAACAAATACAAGTAAATAGGGCAACAATTCACTCATTAAACTCATTCTTTTGTCATGTCATCCATCCACCTACTAACCACATGGCAGAGTGGAAACATTTACAGCTTTGAAGCTGTATATACTTGAGCTCAAACATGATACTACTGGTTACTAGTTAAATGACCTTGTAAAAGTTACCTATTTATAAGCTTCAGTTTCTCTGTCTATAGAAGAGAAGTAATAACAGATCTGTTCAGGATTGTTCTCAAGATGAGAATGACTCTTTCATTGAACATAGGCATACCTTATTTTATTGTGCTTCATTTTACTGCGTTTCACAGATAATTATGTTTTTTAACAAGTTGGTTTGTGGCAGTCCTGAATCAAGCAAGTCTATTGGTGCTATTTCCAGTAGAATTTGCTCACTTTGTATCTCTGTATCCCATTTTGATAATTCAGACAATATTTCAAACTTTTTCATTATTATTACATTGTTATGGTGATCCATGATCAGAGACCTGTGACATCACTATTGCAATTGTTTTAGGGTGCCACAAATTGTACCCACTGAAGATTGTGAACTTGATCAGCAAACACGTGTCCTGACTACTCAGCAAACCTCCCTTCACCCATCTCCCTGTCATCCTGGGCCTCTACACAACAATACTGACATCAGGCCAATTAATAATTCTGCACTGGCCTTTAAGTGTGCGAGTGAAAAAGAAGACCTGCAAGTCTCTCACATTAAAAGAAAAGCTAGAAATGATTAAGCTTAGTGAGGAAGGAACGTCTAAAGCTAAGACAGGCGGACAACTACGCCTCTTGTGCCAGATAGTTAGCCAAGTTGTAGATGCAAAGGAAAAGTTCTTGAAAGAAGTTTAAAGTGCTGCTCCAGTGAACACATGAATGATAAGTGTAACAGCCTTATTGCTGATAGGCATAAAGTCATAATGGTCTAGATAGGGGATCAAACCAGCCAGAGCATTGCCCTAAGCCAAAGCCTGCCCAGAGCAGGGTCCTAACTCTCTTCAGTTTTAAAAAGGCAGAGATAACTGAGGAAGCTGCAGGAAGTTTTTGTAGCTAGCAGAGTTTGAGATGAGATTAACTTCACATTGTACTTTTTAAAACTGGATTAAATTTTAAAATTACTGATGAGATTTAAGAAAAGAAGCCACCTCTATAACATCAAAGTACAAAGTGAAGCAGCAAGCGCTGATGTAAAAGCTGCAGCGAGTCATTCAGAAGATCTAGTTAAGTTCATTAGTGAAGGTGGTCACACTGAGAAGCAGATTTTCAATGTAGACAAAACAGCTTTCCATTGGAAGAAGATGCCATCTAGTATTTTCAAAGCTAGAGAGGAGAAGTCAACACCTGGGTTCAAAGCATCAAAGCACAGGCTGACTCTTCTGTTAGGGGCTAATGCAGCGTCACCTTGAAGTTGAAGCCAAAGCTCACTTAGCATTCCAAACATCCTAGGGCCTTAAGGATTATGCTCAATCTGCTCAGCCTGTGCTCTATACACGGAACAACAATGCCTGCATGACAAGACATCTGTTGACAACATGGTTACTGAATATTTTAAGCTCAATGTTGAGACACACTGCTCGGAAAAAAAAGATTCCTTTCAGAATATTATCACTCATGAACAATGCACCTGGTTACCCAAGAGCTATAATGGAGATGTACAATGAGATTGATGTTGTTTTCATTCTGCTAGCACAACATCCATTATGCAGCCTGTGGCCATTCCAACTTTCCAGTCTTATTATTTAAGAAATATGTTTTGGGGACTTCCCTGGCAGTCCTTGGTTAAGGCTCTGCACATCCACTGTAGCAGGTGTGCATTCAAGCCCTGGGCAGCCCTGCAAAACCATATGGCACGACCAAATATTTCAAAGAAAAGAAAAAACAGACATTTAACATGCTATAGTTTAAAGGCTATTTAAAGGCTACAGTTGCCATAGATAGTGATTCCTTTGGAGAATGTGGGCATCCTTCGAGATGCCATTAAGGGCATTTGTGATTCATGGGAAGAGGTCAAAATATCAACATTAACAAAAGTTTAAAAGAAGTTGATTTGAACCCTCATGGATGACTCTGAGGGGCTCAAGACTTCAGTGGAGGAAATAACTGCAATATGGTGAAAATAAAAAGAAAATTAGAACTAGAGGTGGAAACTTAAGACTGAATCGCTGCAATCTCATGATAAAACCTAAATGGATAAGCGGCTGCTTCTTGCGGATAAGCAAAGAAAGTGTTCTCTAGAGGTGAAATCTATCCTAAGTTGAAAGGATAACAAAGGATTTAGACTATTACATAAATCTAGCTGTTTTAACAGCAGCAGGATTTGAAAGAATTAACTTCAATTTTGAAAGAAGTTCTACTCTGGGTAAAATACTATCAAACAGCATTGATGCTACAGATAAATCATTCTTGAACAGAAGAGTCTACTGATGCAGCAAACTTCACTATTGTTTTATTTTTAAAAAATTGCTAAAGCCACCCCAGCCTTCACCTGGGGTGAAGGTGAACCACCACCCTCATAGGTCATCAGCCATCAAACTTAGGCAAAACCTGCCACCAGCAAAAAGATTACAACTCGCTGAAGGCCCAGAGACGGTCTGGATTTCTTTAATAACAAAATACTAAAGCACATTTGATAGATAGTATAAACATTAACTTAACATAAACTAAATACAAACATAAACTTATGTTCCCTTTACTGCTTTGAGCTGGAAACCAAACCCTCAATGTCTTGAGGTGTGTGTGTAAGCACTTACTAACTGCCTTCCACATCACAGTAACTCCGCCAAGAATGGGGATATAGCAGTGAATAAGAGATGTGGTTCCTGATGTCAGAATATTTGTAAAATGCCTGGATGCCTTTTGTAAGTACATGGCAGGTACTCAATGAATGGTAACCGATACCGTCACTGTTATTAATATTTATTAGCATCATTCTCAACTCAGCAAAATGCTGACAATACTGAGATGAGACTGAGGTACCTTCCCCTAGTAGGAACATCTATTTCATTACTCTCTCCAATGTGTCTAGAAATAAAGGAAGCTTAAATGAAGGTAAATTTATGAGAGAAGAAAGGGAGAAAACCTCTGAGCAGATCCACTGGAACCCGACATGCATAGATAAAACACTGTGAGAAGCAGCTTGGCTTATATAAAGATGCAGAAGTTTCCTCTTGTGGTTCTGTATTTGAGCCTGGGAAAATATTTCTCAAGGCTTGATCGGTGAAACTCTCTCTAGCATTGCTTAAAAACCCCTCTCTTCTGTGGCCAGATACTCATCCTGCTTCTGTGACCAGAGGATAGGGCTCCTCCTTCATTTTTAAGAATTTGTATCTTTAGTTCAGAAGACCAGATGATCCTTCTCAGGAAAGAGAACATGTAACCTATTCTGGGTGAGGAATGTTTCTCTTCATCCCATTTTCTCTTGTCCAGAACAAGTACAAGTTTTCCTTTGGGGATCCAAAGGGTAGAGTGGTTGGGTAAAAGAAGGTCATGGACTGGCCTGAAACCATTTACTGAAATTATAGAACTAAGTAAAAATGCACAATAATCATCCATACGAACATTGCAAAGGCTATTACATTGTCCCACTATACCAGCTATTACTCTCCATTCAGATTCACAGATATGAACCATACATCAATGTAAGGGAAAAGGCATCAATCATAATAAAGGAAGCACATTTAAACTTCACAATACTGTGAAATGTATTTTTCTATATGCCAAAATTTCATTGAGTATTCAAAGTTCTTGCAACATTCAATAAGCTGATATTTATTAAATAAACACTGTTTCAGTAACTGTCAAACTCTAGTGGGAGAAAGTCCATTTAATTTGAAATTTAGAGACGATTGGTGACAAAGACAAAACAATTTCATTTGAGAGATCTCAATAGAAGTCAGAATGAAATGGGTTTAAAATTGGTAAATGAGGATGCTAAAGAGAAAACGTAATCTCTTCTTTTAAGAGATTTAGGAGAAGAAGGAAAGATTTAGAGACACAGACAGACAGACTAAGCCCTTAAGCCTCAAGACACTTTTCTGTGTTTGCCTGAAAGTGCAAAATATGCATGCATGCATGCGTGTGTACATGCACACACACATATGGGGCTTGCACATATGTTCATTTTAAAGCTAAGCCAGTTTCTTTCCAGCTCTAGTGAAGAAGCCCATATTAAAGGAGAGGCTGAAAATTAAATAAAAGAGAGGAACTAATTTAAGGAATCAATTCTTGAAGAGGAAAGGATGTGACTGGACCAAGAGGAATTAGCCTTGGATAGGAAAAGTCTTATAGACAATCTTAAAGTCTTAAAGATACTTTTAATCTCTAGTGGGGAAATATAATTCTTGATGTAGAACCTGTAAAGTGCATGATGGAGTAAATAAAACTAAAATACTATTTCCAAGGATAGAACTTCATAAATGGAAAAACAAACACAGGAAAAGTACATGTACATATCTTCCCAGATACAAGACAAAATGCACACTTAAGAGTATTTTCCCCACACTCATGAAAGAGCTTTTTAATTAGATTGCCCTAAATATATGTTCCCTTTGATACGAGAATTTTTCATCTTACATTAACACTTTCACTGTCACCAGTAAAAAGCTACCTAACTCACAGTGGAATCTTTGGTGTGTTATGAAAACCACTTTTCACTTAATCATAAACAATGTATCATTTCAATGTTTTAATGAAAGATAAAAAAGAATCTTCCTACTGCACAGATATACAAGGTGTATTTGTGTCTAGATAAAACAGAAAAATAAAAATGTAGCTCTTGTTTTATCAATTAAAATTATGTTCTCACCTCCAAAAAATAGGATACACATGGGGAAAATAGGAACTTTCCAATCAAGAAATCTAGCAAACACCAGCTCAGCCAATGATCCAAGTTACACCAGGAATAGGCGATGCTGATACCGTGTCCTCCTGACAGGAGGTGGGAAGGAGGAAACATGATTTCTGTGATATTCTTTCCCAAGCCTCAAAACTCGCCTAATAGTTAGTCAAAATTAAGTTGAGGAATCCTTTTCTTTTCTTCACATGTTAAAAATGTCTATTTTTTCTAGAATTTTTTCAATCGGGATATAATTGTTTACAATATTGTGTTAGCTTCTGCTGTACAATGAAGTGAATCAGTCATATGTATACATAGATCTACCCTCCCTCTTACCTCTCACTGAACAGGACCTCTTAAAAAGTGTCAAGGTCATATGAGAGAAGGCTAAGTAAAATATTGTCACAAGTCAGAGGAAACTAAGTCATGATGATTCCATACAATGTGATAACTTGGACTGAATCAATGAACAGAAAAAGGGACATTAGCAGAAAAACTTAAGAAGTCCAAACAAATTCTAGAACTTTGTAAATATTCATGTGCTAATATAGCTTTCCTAGTTTTCACAAATACCATGGCTAATGTTAAGGGAAAATGAGTAAGAGGAGTAAAGAAACTCTCTACTATCTTCACAAGTTTTCTACTTTAAAAAATAACTTCCCAAATACAAAGTTTATTTTAAAATAAATTTATTTTCAAAAAAAGGAATTAAAATCCTGGTATCTATTTCTCCGTGTGTATTAGTCGCTCAGTCCTGTCTGACTCTTTGTGACACCATGGACCGTAGCCCACCAGGCTCCTCTGTTCATGGGATTCTCCAGGCAAGAATACTGGAGTGAGTTGCCCTGCCCTTCTCCAGGGGATCTTCCTGACCCAGGGATCAAACCTGGGTTGCCCCCATGGCAGGCAGATTATTTTACCATATGAGCCACCAGGAAAGCCTGCTATCTATTTCTGAATTACTTCAAATTTTAATTAAACTGCTTCAACAGAAGCAATCATGTCCCCAGTTAAAGCATGAGAACAGAATAAAAGGTTAATTTTAAAGTGTAGTTATAAAAATCTTGAATTAAAATTAGAAACATGAAATCTACTGCCTACATTGTAAAAACTATTCTGTGTATAGTTGTTTTCCTTCTGTTCTTAAACTATTTTGGCAATTTTACTGGACTTAGTTTTAGATGTCTTTCTGAAAATACCTTTTTTATTAAGTGGCTACATTCTTATGGACGTGCATTTTACACAAACTTAAGCCAAACTGCTATGCTAGTGTGCGCTTCAAAATGTGAAGGCACCTAGTGTTACAACCATAACGTGATGAGTACACGTGTAAACTGCACTGCAAACGTAAGGGCTGTCATCAGGTCATCAAATTATTTTGTTGTTGGTATTTAGACACTAAGTTGTGTTCAGTTCTTTTGTGACACCATGGACTGTAGCCCACCAGGCAGAATTTACTTAATACTTCCACATAATCCTTAAATATATATTTTCTTTTTTAAATAGCCTTATTGAGATATAATTCATACACTCTAAAATTCACCCACTTTAAGTGTACTTGAAAGTGGGTTTTATTATATTACTAGAGTTACACAACCATCAACATGATCTAACTTTAGAATGTTTTCATCATCTAAAACAGAACTCCAAAACACATTAACAGCCCCGCCTCACTCCACACGCTACCCTTAGTCCAGACAGCCATTAATCTAATGTCTAGCTCTATAAATCTGCCTGTTCTGGACATTTCATATCAATGAAATCATGCAACAGGTGGTCCTTTGTGACTGGTTCCAATTAGAATAATGCTCTCAGGATTCATTCATCTTGTAATATGTAACAAGACATCCTTCCTTTTTATGGCCAAATAATATTCCATTGAGTGAGTATACTATGTTGTTTTTGATCCATTTATCAGCTGATAGATTTGGGGGTTATTGAGAATTAGGGGCTATTATGAACAGAGCTACCATGAATATCCATTCACATACAAGTTTTTGTGTGGACATATACTTTCACTGCTCTCATATGCATTCCCAGAAGTGGAACTACTGTATCAAATGGTAACTTTACGTTCAACATTTTGAAGAACAGTCAACTGTTTCCCAGAGTGGCTGCACTATTTTACATTCCCTTCAGCAATACACATGGCAACCCACTCCAGTATTCTTGCCTGGAAAATCCCATGGACTGAGGATCCTGGTAGGCTACAGTCCATGAGGTCGCAAAGAGTCGGACACGACTTAGCGACTTCACTTCACTTCAGCAAGACACGAGGTTTCCAATTTTTCATTCTCATCAACGCTTGTCATCGTCTGTCTTAAAACATGTATTTTCAATACTTATAATTTCTCTTGTTCCTTTTACTCCCTATTAAAATTATTTGTTGTCTTCTGATCTCCTTTCCAAGGAAACACCTATGTTGCCAAACAAGTCTATGAAACAACTTTTAAATGATACAAAATATACTAAAGCCATAATCCAGCTTAATCCTATTATTTTCAAAGTGCTTTACTTCATTCCCCTCTGACCTCATCATTACCCCTCTTTCTTTCATTAATAATAACTTTAATATGACTTTTCAAAATAAAAATTCCCACTAAAGTAAGTCTTAGCAAAGCAATGGTGACATGCATTTATATGGGTATTAGGAGCAAAATTATTAATTTAACCATGTTCACAGACTTCTCTTTTTCTCTAATCAAAGATAATTATGTGATTCAGTTTCTTATTGCTGCTCAGAACTCATTAATGAATCATAAAACTGTAACTGGAAGTTTTAAATAGAGGACAGAGGAGAATAGAGGGGTGGAGAAGGGTTGAGTGGAGCAGAATGGAATGGAGTAAAATAGAAATGTCAGAGTCCAATACATTATTTTCTGATACTTTTCACTCATTTTGTATGTTCAAGAAAGTTTGAAAGCCACAAATGATTATCTCTTACCACTTAAACAGGAATAACTCTTTCCTAAATTAACTGAAAAAGATAGAAAGGGGAATATTATTTATAAAAGACAGATGGTGAAAAAGGAATTTGAAGAATTAATCTGAAGAGAGAAGAGCTGTGAGTTAGAAAAGGGAATTTAAAAAACTACTGATAGCGAGCCACATATTTAGGTTATTTTTATGTCTGTTAAAGGTCAGAGCAAATAAAGAATATATTTTTAATAATTTTGGACTATAAACTTTGCCTCTTTCATCTCATTCTGCTCTGATGTTAAGAAATGAACTTCTAGGTTATTAAGAACTACGCAATATATTCATACTTACTAATATATGCTAATTTACATAAACAGGTATTTATTATGATGGGAAAAGATTTAACAACGCTCTATGGGAAGGGAGTTCATCTTTTCAACAGATGACAGTAGTTTACAGTTAAAAGCATAAACTCTGGAATCAAGCAGATTTCAGTTAATCTGACTTCTACTTCCAGTTACATATTTTCCCAGGTAGACTGGGAACATGTCTCAACCTGTATAAGACTCAGTTTTCTTCAGAAAATCCATAGGTTGCTTTGAAGATCAAATAATAAAAGGCATAGTAGTAAAAGAGTACAATATCCTAGCACCCAGCACATAGTATCAGTAAATGGAAGCTATTTTTATTTAAAATTATTTTATAAGCCTTAAAAGTATTTTAAAGCAGATAATCCAAAGATATAGTCCATTTTAATCAAGAGAAAGTGAGTGGATACATTAGAATGTTGCTCCTGTAAGCAATCAGACAAGGACCAGGATCATTCAATGATTCAATCTTGATTACCAGTTCACGTGGCTTCCCTCGTGGCTCAGATGATAGAGAATCCACCTGCAATGCAGCAGACCTGGGTTTGACCCCTGGGTTGGGAAGATCCCCTGGAGAAGGGAAGGGCTACTCACTCCAGAATTCTGGCCTCGAGAATTCTAGGGACTTATAGTCCATGGGGTCACAAAGAGTCAAATATGACTGAGCAACTTTCACTCACCAGTTCACGTAACTACTATATTCATCATTTTTTTAAATTGATATATGACAAGCAAAAAACCCAGACTGTTCTATGTGTTCCAACTTCCAATAATGAAAGGTAATTATAACTGAAATCAGCTCTATAACAGTCCACTGCCAGCACAGAAAATCTGTGTGCATCAACCAGGTAAAATTATAAGACATCAAGACATATACAGGAATAGGATATTGAAAACTCAGTTATACCTTCGGCTCTTTACATAACCTTGATTAAACTACAGTCGCTCAGACTCTTTGCGACCCCATGGACTATATAGTCCATGCAATCCTCCAGGCCAGAATACTGGAGTGAGTAGCTCTTCCTTTCTCCAGGGCATCTTCCCAACCCAGGGATCGAACCCAGGTCTCCCATATTGCAGACAGCTTGTTTAACAGCTGAGCCACAAAGAAAGCCCAAGAATACTGGAATGGGTAGCCTATCCCTTCGCCAGCAGATCTTCCTGACCCAGGAATCGAATCGAGGTTTCCTGCATTGCAGGCAGATTCTTTACCAGTCAGCTACCAGGGAAGCCCCTTGATTAAACTACACCACAACTCTAAAAGGCAAGCAGGGTGGCATAAATGCCATGTTAAATATGAAGCAGTCAGGTAAAGAGGGAGATGGAAAGAGCTGATCAAGAAAGTCTAGGAAATCAATCGCAAATTAAAATATTGCAGTAACTCCTTTAAAATCATGCTCCTGTTGTAACGCAGCTGAAGTGCTTTTCAACCAGTTAGTTCACCTAGAAAATGTCACTATCCAAGAACCTCTAACACTTGCTTACAAGAATTACACACACGTCACAGAGGTTCCACTGTGACCTGCAATCCTCCAAAGCCTGCTGCAAAAGGGAGGCTTGAGACATCTCTAGATTATCTAGCAAACTGCGTATTCCACCAGTATCTGGTTCTAATGATAAATAATTCATAGATCTGATGACCAACAGTAAATCTGCTATAAAACTTGTATCGAGTCTGATGTCTTGACACATAGTAGGTCCTCAACAAGTAAGGCAAGACATCCAGAACAGTGAGATCTATTGTCCTAAGTAACAACCCCTATTTAATTCTCCCAGAGAACTTTTTTTCCACATTCTAAAATAAAAATTGCTTCTTCGATTATGAGAAAAAACTATAAACATTCATTGTCTGTGGACAAAGGTTTGTATTAAACATTGGAAGACATCCATTTAAAAGAGGTAATAGATAGAAAGGCCATGCACTTATAATAACAGGGGGAAAGGAAGAAAAGGGATAAAGGGAAAAACAAAATTAGATTCATTGGATTCCACTAAAGAATGTTAAGGCACCACTGTATTTCTCCAAAAATTAATGAATAAAGAGAGAAAATAAAATTTATGCCACTATTCCTATTTAAACTGGATTTCACAGTAAATATAGGCAGGTTGATAGAGGGAAATCTTACCTAATAAGTGCAAACAGAATGAAATGGTTGGACTGCCACCATTTTATAATATTTAATAAATAACTGATTTGTGCAATCAGTAGCCATTAATGAATAGTAAAACCAGTAAGTGCAAAGTTGATGGGGAAGTTCAGACTGTCACCTCTCAGCATCTGGACCCAATTTAAATATTTGCTAAAACTGAAACAACCACACACTGTTTACAAGTGATACGATGATACATGAGAATACACAGCACCCCTTATGAATTATTCTTGCAAAAATATATGTAAATCTAACTATTTCTATCAACTTCCAGTCTGCAGGGAACATGTAGAATAGGGTAATGAGCTAAATACCTGGACAAAGGCACAGTCAGAAAAATCTAAACTCCAAAACCTGGGACTTTCTACAGGACAACTAACCGATTGCTTCTACAAAATAATTGAATGGGAGATAGAGAAGAGAGGAAGAGATGAAGACTGGGATAGGGGAAATTAAGAAGGGATGAAGGGAGGAAGGAGAGGGAGGAATGGAGAGAAAAGGAGGGAGGAAGGAGAGAGGGAGGGGAAGATGGAAGAAGTTGGTTCTTAGATCCCAAAAACCCAAGAGACTTCAAAGAGATTTAAAGAACACAACCACAAACAAGGTATGACTCTTGTCTAGAAACTGATTTGCAGAAACAATTGCTTAAAACACACACACATTTTTTAGAGAAGTAAATGCGAATTTGATATGAACTGAGAATAACCTTAAGTAAGTAGTGCTCATTTTATCTGAAGTGATAATTAAATTGTATTTAGTGGCCTACTGATGATGGAATGACAGCTTCAAGTGCTATAGAGCTCTAAGCTAGCTACAGGAGATGAAGACAGGAACCTCCAGGGGAGGAACCACATTTATTCTACTCTCTGCTGTGCCTCCAGGGCCTAACACGGCAACCACACAGCTCACTCAAGGTTTATTGAGTGACTGTACCTAGGACAGTCTAAGAGCACGTCTCAGAATCTTGCCTGGGAACTTTAACAAGTAAAATGCAGCAAATAACAGAATACTTTTGAGAACATGCAAACCGTTTAAAGTGGCTGGAATTTTATGCACACTTGGAAGAAAAATGAAAGATGTAGCTGAAGTAGCAAGGAGGCAGCAAATCACAACTATATTCCATATGTGACACTATGGGCTTTGTGTTTTACCCTCTTGGTAGAGGGCAGTCACTGAAAAGGTTTGACTATACATACATCAGAATGAGGTTTTAAGAAGTTCACTCTAGAAGAGTTTTTCTACGCCTGCACTGTTGACATTGTGGCCGCGTAATTCTTTGTTGTCTTGTCAAAGCAGAATCCTTAGCAGCATCGTTAGTCCCTTCCATACAGATGCCAGTACAACCCACATGTGACAACCAGTTAATATCTGCAGACACTGATAAATTTCACCTGGAGGCGGAGAGGAACACTTCCTCCAGGGAAGAACCACTGCACTGTAAGTTTTGTGAATCAGAAGGTGAAACTCAAGACGGGGAGATAGATCAGAAGGCTACTCTACAAAGAGAATAAGAGCAAGAACTAAAGCAGTAGTGTGGGGAATGAAGGGAAAAAATATATTTGCATTCCACCGGGGAGGTAAACACAGCATCCCATTATGGGTAGCGAATGAGGCTTAATTTAACAGTGGGCAAAGATAATGCCCAGCTACCTTGACTCAGCAACTGGATGGTGGGGCTAGTCACTCAAACAAGGACTAAAGGTGAGTACCTAATCACTCTCCAGGGCGTAACATGGTGAACAACACAGCAAAAACAATACCTTTCTTCCCTGAAACTGATTTTCCAAGAGAGGTAGGCAAGTCATCAAATGCAGGAATAACCTGACTTCTGAGAGTGATAATTGCTCTACAAGGGGTGATGCTTGTGAAAATGTTTAAGGAATCAGAAGCTGGACGTGGAAAGATTTATTAGTATCACATAGTTGGTTCCATCACACAGGCTTAGAATTGGGAGACCTGATCTCTGATGACAATTCTGCTATTACTTGGCTATGTTACTTAGAAATATTGGTCAGCCAGTTTAAGTCTCATTACCCCCAACTATGCCATGAGGACAATGAGTATTGCATAGGCTGTCACAAGTTTTAAACAAGAAAGAATATAATTTGTGTGTGCATATCTGTGTGCCCATACATGTGTGTGAGTGTGTGTGTAATCTCAGGACAATGTCTGGCACGAATAAGCACTCAATAATAACCATTATCATACAATCATTCAGCTGTGTTGGGGGAGGGAAAGCGCTGGTACTTAATAGCTTTTCTCAGAGCCACTCAGCACTTCAGCTTTTCACGCTTTATGCCTTCAGCCAACAAGTTTTCATCACGTGCACACTCTGTGGTTGATACCATTCTAAGAGCCAGGGGCCAAGCAGTGAGCAAGACAGACAAGGTTCCTGGCTCCAGCACCAAAGCTATTCCTGGCAGCTTCATCCTTCTCAGCAGCTGGGTCTTTCCACCTCATAGCATGTCTGGGCACCTCCTCGATTGAAAATCAGGGAAATTCCCACCGTGACTTTGTACCAGTCCATTTCAAGGGCAGTATGTAGCAGCTAAAAAGCTTCAGCAGGGTCGGAGGGTATTTAGATTAGGTGGCTGTTTATCCCTTGCCAATCTATGATGATATTAAGCTGAAAGTTGTTTGAGAGAATAATTGGCTTGGTTCTAAAGAAAGCAAGTCCAGCCAACAATGGCAGCCAAGCGGGAACCTTGCTTAAACTGCATCTTGGGTCCAGTTGTGCTCTAAATGATGGTGCTCAGATCTCCTAAGTGGGAGCAACAGGAGAACGGCTGAGAATAAAGAACAAGTTAAAGCTGCAGACGTTCTTGACTGGATGGGTTCCAGGGGCTGGAGGGGTTGCTAACTGCCATCCTACACTGACTTCTGAGAGAGTGCTAGGTAAGGATCCAAGTCAGTGGTTCTCAACCTTGGTCATACTGTAGACTCACTTGGACAAATCCTAAAAGTAGACAGGGCTGGGCCTTACCCTCATTTAATTGGATTGGGTGGGGCATGGGTGTTAGTGTTTTAAAAGATCTCCAGGTGATTCTTGAGTTTGTCACCTCTTTTGAGATCCGCCTGTAATACGGGAGACCTGAGTTCAATCTCTGGGTTGGGAAGATTCCCTGGAGAAGGGAAAGGCTACCCACTCCAGTATTCTGGCCTGGAGAATTCCATGGACTCCATTCCATGGGGTCACAAAGAGTCGGACACGACTGAGTAACTTTCACTTTCACTTTGAGAACCATCAATCAGAGCAAATAATAGTCAGTGTGTGATTTCAACAGAAACATTTGCAACAAGGGGAAGGTAGAAGAAATTAAAAGAAAAACTGTAAGTTATATTTTATCCACTCCTCTCTGGGTCATCCTCCAGTTATTATTACTTCTTTTAATCCCAAGTCTCCAAAGAAGAATAGTGGTTATTATTGAACTAACAATCAAGTTAACAATAATTCATATTAAACTAGTAACCATTTTTAAGAAGCTGTATTTTTTGATATATAGTTTAAATAAACACAAAGAAAAAGATGAATCCATTTTTTTAATTGCTGAAAATAACTTTAGCCCTCAAAATTTATCTTCTTGATCTCTATCATCTTCCTTTCACACTTTATTAAACTGAATGCCAGGTTCTAATTTAAAATAAAATAGGAACTCTGTTTTAGAGGACAGTTGTACCCAAAAGCAGTCAATTAAGAGTATACTGTAATCTTATATTAAATGATTGAGAAATCTGGATTGATAGAATTCCTTGAAAACGGAAATTTAAAAAATTTTAAATGAAACAAAAAATACAATTTCAGAGGCATTATTTTTCTGACAAAATTGCATGAAAACATTACAAGATACGGTTCACTTCATTTCTAATTCACTCAAAAGAAGAGATAATTTTCCAGTGATTCACATCATTTGCATTATATTTCAGCAAGTAACCACCCATTGTGATATTTGATGTCAGGTGTAGGATAAGATGGCTTCATTAAGCACAGGAGATGTTTGAATGGAGACTACTTTTTGAGGTAAATATCAATAAACAGTTTCATGTTATAGCAATTACTTGCCCTACTCAACTTTTTAAATAGATAATAAGGACTCTCTATGGTAAAATATCATAGAGCAGAATAAACTGACTAGTCACTAAACCCATAGGTGACCAAATTAGCCAAATATTCAAATGATGACATAAAATGTGATCTTACACACCAAATAGCCATCAGCCCTAACAACAACTGATACCAAGGTCCAATATTATTTTGAAAGCAATTATTGATCTTAAAATAAAATAGAATACATAAGATACAAAGGCTTTTGTCTAAGCTAGAAACAATATTCTATCCCAAGTGCTGCCAAATAGCATTAAATACTTATAATGTGTTAATATAATGCTTTCCATAGTGTTTTACTGCCATATAATATAAAGGTAGTATTATCCCACTTTATAGATGAGGAAATTGAGGTTCAAAAATGCTAAGTGACACACCCAAGGACGCTTGGTTAGAAAAGGTAGAGATGAAATACAGAGTCAAATCTTGGCTCCATATGTAAAGATTTTGGTGTTCTAAACTGTCCTTCCATGACTTCTAAAGAATATTTGTAAGTGTTTTAGCAAAAAGGCCAGAGAAGTACCTTTCTTTATTACTTCTATGGGGGGGGGGGGTGCGGACATCATTCTTTCTAACTTATGGGGCCAGAAAAATTTTATTTTTATTTTATTTTCCAGGAGGAAAAAGTTGTCACATATGTCATAAAAATGACTGAATTTGCTAAGAAACACTATTTCTAAGTAATTCCCATTGCTCTTCAGTCATGTCTGTCCATTCAAATCAATATGATGTGTAGGAATTGTCATCCACTGATGTAAACTGTTCCATGAATGATGTGTAAAGGTCATTACTTAGGTGAGTATTCTGGGGTTTGGGGAGTTACTTGAATAATTGTAATTGTAGCTCCACAAGGAGCTAACTCTACCACAGCACTCAAAGGAGCTTCATCGTCATCAAATCTGTATTTCAGCTCCTTTCTAAAGTCTGCGTAGACAGAAGCTTACAATTATTCAAGTAACTCCCCAAACCCCTGAATACTCACCTAAGTAATGACCTTTACACATCATTCATGGGACAGTTTACATCAGTGGATGATAATTCCTACACATCATTCACACTAGGAATTATCATCTACTGATGCAAAGTACTCCAGGCCTGGCATGAAGTAGGTACATCTTCATTAAGCTAAGTTGCTATTCTCCTCATGAAGTGCTTTTGTGTATGAGATGTCAATTCACATGTGTGTGAACATTTGACTAATCTAACCTTCCTTTATGCTAGAAACTCATGAGGGCAGCACTGCACCTTTTTGTCTTCATACTTATACACCCAGAACAGAGCATGCTGCCTGGCATACAGCTGGCCCTTATCCTGTCATGAGGCTCTATATACAGTCCTTAGAATAATGGAAGACTTTCAAGCGTACAGCAAGCACCCAAGTGTTTACTGTCATTGTTGGTTGTCAATCAACGAATCACCAACAACCTTGTCACAACCTGATGTAGCAGATAAGGAAGCTTCTACACTCTATACTTTTACCAGATTTCTTAACTTAGAGAAATAACATAAGTTGACCAAAAATACTTGACAGGAATGTATTTTTTAAAGCCATATCATAAAGATTAAATGAATCCAAGTAAGATCTGATTAAAAGAAGGAAGATATATCTATCTTGCCTGAAACATGAATCAAATCAGAAGGACCAGAAGGAGCAGACAAGCCCGCTCCCCTGAGTGTGTCTCAATCCTGACTAGCATCCAAATTCTTTATTCAGCAAGGCAGACTACATTTTTCAAAGATGGTGGCAACAATATCTCCCTTCCCACATGCTCGTCTCCAATGGGACTCACCCACTCCTGAAGTCCTAAGATCACCTCTGAAGGGTCAAATCAAATCCTCCTTCCCTTGACTCTGGGATTTCCTTAGTGATGTTTATTGACCAATAGAATATGGCAAAACTGCAGTCATGAGACCAAGAAAGATAGAGAAGGAATCCTACAGCTTTAATTTGGGCTTTCTGGAACCACCCAGCTGGAGACAGACAGCTCACAGAACTATGAAAGAACATTAATAAGCTATCAGTAATGTGGTAGTAAGTTTGAGAATGGTTTATTACACAGCAATAGGTAATTTGAAAATTCAGGAAAAACACAAGATCCCTAATGTATATGTAAGGTATTGAGCTAGCTTGTACTGTGTGTCACAAAATTGTTTGGGGTGAGGATGGAATTCAGAATTAGTTTAAGTATTAACTGAAAGTATCTGACAGCCCCAGGTAATCGCATCCTCACATTCTGTCCTCCAGCAACTTAATACATATGTTGCTTACTTTCATGTGATGACTCTATAAACTATCTGTACGCTAGGCCTGGAAAGCTCAGCGCATCCCACCTCTTTCATTTAGCTGATCACTACCCAATCTCAGACTTCTTAATTCTTCTTTCTAACACTCATAACACTGTACTTCTCTGTTGCAATATTGTTCAGAATTCTAATTAGTGAATTATTTGTGTGATTATTAGCTTACTACGCATCTCAAACAATGCACTCGGAGAAATAAGCCCATGTGCTTGTTCATTACTACATTCCTAAGACATTCTAACATGACACATAGTCCAGAAAAATGTTTTGTGTCCAATTAAAGTATAGATGAGATGTTACACGGAGTGGCCTTGAGTGGGAAAAAGAGGTCTTCCCTCAAATCTGAGGCTTCCTAATTCTGTTCTTGTCAAAGGTAACAATTGCAGTGTCAAAGGAGCTCTGAAAGTTCTAGCAAGATGATAGGGCTGGTTCTGGTAGGTAAGTCTTTAGGCAGTAAAGTGTGGCTGAGTGACGATGACTCGGGAACACAGCCAATATCATCAACTCCCAAGTGACCCCCTTACAAGCTGCCTGAAGACTTCAAATATCCAGCTCAGCAACACAAAGGGCAAAGTGCAGTCTTTGAAATCAGATGACTTGGACAGATATAGTCACAGACTAGTTCCTCAAATTACTAGTTGTGTCATACTGGGCAATTTTCTTCTCTGAGTCTCATTTTCATAATATATGAAAAATAGAAATAATGTATTTTCATGAAATTATTATGCAAATGAAATAAAATAATGGGTGGACAATGAATGCATTCTTGAGATGCAGTAACTCTAGGTTACTGAATGAAGTCAGTTTCCCCTCTTTTGGAACATGTAACCACCATTCTGTACTGTTTACTCATGAAGAGCACACACAATCCGCCATGAAAATTAAAGTTAAAACTTGCCTAAGTGTAAGAATATAGAGCACTGCTGACTGAATGTGGATCTACAGAACTGCAAGTCACTTATTAAAATGTAAGAAAACGTCTGTAAAGCCCCATTTAAGATGTAGGTTTACTGACATAGAACCCGGCTAGCAAGAGGCTCCCCTCCACAATATTTTCAAGACACACCACCTTTTGCCTATGCATTTTCAGACTGAACCCAGGATTATGCTTCCTGTTTGCAACTGCAATTTAGAGAAGCAGTTTATATTCTAGAGGAGAAAGAAATAATACTTTATACTTCACACTGACTACACATCTGAGGAAAAAGAATAACAGCCTGTCAGCGTTGCAGAACCTGGAATTGACATGTACACTAAGAAGCTAAGTCATCTTCATCTTCCTTTTCTTCCTACCAGTTGGCATGATCATATGAGAAAAATGCAAACGAGGCAGATACAGGAAATATCAGGAGAAGAAAGTGTATCCCTTTGACTGGAGCATTACTCCTTCTGGAGGATAAAGCTCTCCAAGCGCATCAAAATGTTGCTCTACACTCACAGCTCTTGTCACTCAATATTCCGTATTTTTGACTGTTTACAATGCGTAGTCAACCTAGTGTTTTAAAAAAGAATACATCTGAAAAGTGTTACAGTAAGAACATTTAAAACCAAGTAAGAACAGTTAACATACAAATTTCTCAAGAGAGATCAGAAACCATTTAGAGTAAAGGAAGAGAGATCCTAGAAAAATGACATAAAACCATCTTGTAATTGAAGAGCGAATTCAGCACTCAACTAAATTTTGGGGTGGATTTTATCGCTCTCTTTGTGCAAGCAAGCTCATTTGAGAGGCAGATTTTGCTGGCATTAAATCCTGGGAAGAATGTATTCTGTGAGTCCTTATGTGCAAAGGAGATATTAGAAATAGGACAGAAACTATCATTTGCATATGGAATGGCCAAACAATCTTCTTAATATGCAAGTGTGCATGCTTAGTTGCTTCAGTAATGCCTGACTCTTTGCGACCCTATGGACTGCAGCCCTCCAGACTCCTCTGTCCATAGGATTGTCCAGGCAAGAATACTGGAGTGGGTTGTCATTTCCTCCTCCAGGAGAGTCCTCCTCCTGCATTTCCTGCAGCTCCAGGGGATCGTCCCGACCCAGGGATCAAACCCACCTCTCTTACATCTCCTGCATTGGCCAGTGGGCTCATCACCACTAGTGCCACCTGGAGCCCCAGCTTCTTAATACGGAATGGTGAAACTATCATCTTAGAGCCATTTCTTATACAAAATCCTTGATGATCACTTAGAACATAATAGCAAATAATTTCATGAAGCTTAAATAATATGTTGCTTTCTGAAGGTACCTCCTGATGAAAAATTTGGGGAAAGCAATGATATATTCTTATTAGGTACTTTAGATCCATGGTTCCAAGATGTTAGGAATTTCTAATGGGTAAAATCAGGGGCCAGGGGAGAAAAAAACACCAGGACAGGGGGTTGCCATGTGTTATTTTTGTCAGATAAAGATAACTTTATGTTTGTCATTGCAATAACCTCAAAAAGAAAGGCTATTTTACATGGCAAAATGATATAAGTTAAAGGACTAGTCCTTTAGTAAATTTTATAAAATGCATAAGATCACCTCATACTTTTTTTTTAAAGATCACCTCAAACCTTTAATGTCCTCTTTTTTTCGCTATTTGCCACCACCAGTGAAAGCTTTGCCACAGAATAGTATCAGAATACAGACATTTGGGAATGACCCCCTGAGACAATCTTCCTAAAATGAAGAGTCAGCCTCACAGGTAAGTGGTCCTTGCAGTCTCACAGGGCCCAGGACTCAGAAGGGCCTCTCACGTGGCAGGGTTAAGGCTCTGTGGTCATTACCTTGAGCTTCTCAAAAATACAAAATGCCTACTGTTATTAGTTTGCCTTGGGCATCCCCAAGGGTTTCCCAGGTGGCTCAGTGATAAAGAAAACTGTCTTCCAATGCAAGAGATGCAGGAGACGCAGGTTCGATCCCTGGGTCAGGAAGATCCCTTGGAGAAGGAAATAGCAACCGACTCCAGTGTTCCTGCGTAAGAAACCCTGTAGACAAAGGAGTCTGGTGGGCTCCAGTCCATGGGGTCACAAAGAGTTGGATGTGACTCAGTGACTCAGCATGCACAAACACATCCCCAAATTATGTAGCCAGTCCTGCCTAAGATATTGTGAGCATCTTGTACATTTTAAAGTAACGTGCCCAGCAGTCAATTCACAATTTCATTTCAAGTGAGTGCCCAAAGGACAAACATAATACTGACCATTGAAAGGAGAATGAAAGCCTTCAGAAACATGAGAGGAAAGGGACAAGCAGACATCGCACAGTGGAAACTGTGGCATCTAACGCCACCCAGATCAAAGGTTAGTTCAGCTCTCAACACGTTGCAGAGATGCCTTGGGAGAAAAAACTAACATTTTTCTGAAGGAATAAAAGTCTGAATTGTTCAAGTGATAAGACCAGTACTAAGCTGAGACTGCATAGTTCTGTATCGGGGAACATGCAAAAAAATGTTGCACTGAGCCAGGGAAATGTAAATATCTTTTGTTCTCACTCTCTAGCACACAACACTATTCTTGAAGGGCCTGCCAGAATGAATGAGCCCCAAAAGAGATACTCAAATTGTCTTCCCAGCTGTGCCTCTAAGAATTATTATTTAATCGTATCCATGTGAATTTGGACAATTTATGCCCAAAACCAGCCCCAACACAGTTGAAGAGCAAATGTTTTTTCCTGACAATAATTAGCCTAAATATGATACGACTTTGGAGCAAAATCAATAGGTAATTAGACCCAGTTGTGTCTGACCCTTAAGAGGTGTACCACCAAGGAAGGGGTCTTCCTTTATGTCCCTAAACCTCACTTTGCTCTATCTAGCGGTGGTAACTATGTGGACATGCTGATATAATGGCTAAGAGCAGGCACTCGAGAGTAATCCTGGCCCTGCCACTTACCAGTTATATAATTTTTGTCAAGTCATTTTATCTCTGTGTCTCAGGAGTGCCTACTCATTAGTT
The DNA here is from genome assembly GCF_019320065.1 of Cervus canadensis. Taxonomy (NCBI): domain Eukaryota; kingdom Metazoa; phylum Chordata; class Mammalia; order Artiodactyla; family Cervidae; genus Cervus; species Cervus canadensis. The sequence continues at coordinate 47,418,499 of NC_057410.1, forward strand.
TTGAACACAAAAAGATCTATTGGTTGGGTAGCCCACTGTAACTCTTACTGACTCCACTGTACTGGGAGTGCATGTCAACATCACCTTTGTTCCAAGGCTACAGGGAGACCATCTGACTTACTCGGATCTTGCACTGTCAGCCCTACTACAGATGTCAAATAACACACCCGTATCTTTCCCCCAGTTTCTCCTTCTCCAGCATCCAAATGGAAGAACACACATGCACTGAGGCCCGCACATGTCAGTCAGCCCCACGTGCATCCGCTCTGATGAAGCAGCGTGTCCCCACTGGGCCTGGGCTGACACTTGGGTGTGTGCGGCATGTGGTGGATTTCAGCTCATATGTTTATAGGTAGAGATTCCTATTCTCTTGGATTTAGGTCATGTTGCATTGAAATTACCCATGCCTGTCTTCCACTGGCGTGTAAACTCCTTGGGGACAGGACAGTGGCCCTTTCACGGGCTTTGTTCCACCAGCTCTCATCACGCAGCACACCTACCTCACATGGACTGCAGTTTAAATGGCTAAGTGACTAGTAAAATGCTCAGTCCAAAGCAGACTCTCAAGAGCTAACAGGGCTCTTAAATTATACCTACCTTGTCTTCTCCCCCAAGTAAGTTTCAAGCCATTAATTTTTGTGTTGAAGTATTTCGCTTGATACTTAACTCTGTGAACATTGTTAGTATGTTATATGGGATTCCAAGGTGGCTCAGTGGTAAAGAATCCAACAGCAATAAAATGAACATCACAAGAAAGTGAGCCACACAAATGTTTCAGTTTCCCAGTGCAGAGAAAAGTCAATGTTTACACTATATTGTGGGTCTTCCCTAGTAGCTCTGATGATAAAGCATCTGCCTGCAATGCAGGAGACCTGGGTTTGATCCCTAAGTTGGATAGATCCCCTGGAGAAGTAAATGGCAACCCACTCCAGAATTCTTGCCTGGAAAATTCCATGGACAGAGGAGCCTCGTGGCCTACAGTCCATGGGGTCACAAAGAGTCAGACATGACTGAGCAACTAACACACACCCACTATACTGTAGTCTATTAAGCAATAGCATTATGTCTAAATAAACAATGTGCATAACTGAATTTAAATATACTTTATTGTTAAAAACCAACCATCATCTGAGCCTTCGGCAAGCTGTGGTATTCTTGCTGCTGGAGGATCTTGCCTCAATGATGATGGCTGCTGACTGAGCAAGGTGGTGATTGCTAAAGGTTGGGGTGGCTATGGCAATTTCTTAAAGTATTGTCTTAAAATAAGACAACAGTCAAGTCTGCCAGACTGATTGACTCTTCTTCCACTTGAACACTTAAAGGCCAATGTAGGGTTATTAACTGGTCTAATTTCAATACTGTTGTGTCTTAGGGAGTAAGGTAGTCTGAGGAGAGGTAGAGATGTAGGGAATGGCCCGTCAGTAGAGCAGTCAGAACACACAACACCGATCAATTCAGTATGCTGTCTCATATAAATGTGATTCGTGGTACCCCGAAACAATTACAATAATTACATTGAAGATCACTGAGTGTAGATCCCCAAAACAAATATAACAGTAATTTAAAACTTTGAAATATTTTGAGAATTAACAAAATATGACAGAGACACAAAGTGAGCAAATGCCGTTGCAAAAACAGGACCAGTAGACTTGCTCGATCCAAGGTTGCCACAAACCTTCCGTTTTTCAAAAACACAGAATCTGCATATCTATGAAGCACAATAAAGCAAAAGCACAGTAAAACAAGCTATTTTCTTGATAAATAACTGCTGGATGAACGAGTGAATAAGTGATTGAGGACCTTGCAATCTGTTCCATCATCTCCTATCCCATTCCTTGCAGATGTGGCTAAGAATTTATAACAAGCCAGCAATTCTAAATTCAGAAAGACCAAAGCACACAGACAGACCTGGAGGAAAGGCATGCTGAACTCCAGACTTTATGCACATTTCCACCCTTGCAGGCAAGTGCCATTTGTTTTGCAATAACTCCATAGAGTAACCAAGCCAAGAGAATTCCTCCAGGGTTTATGAAAAATTAAAAGATTCAGCTTCTAAGGTGCAGTTATAAAGGGACCTTCTGGTCTGTAACATGGAGTTAAAAATCTCTGGCACCCCATCATCTTCATTTAAAAGCTCAACTGAACAAATCTTCTATCTGATATATTTCAACTCTAATAAATTACTATGAGTTTATGAAGTCCTAATAAATGAAGACATCACATACACATGGATAAGAATCACAAAGGAACTATGTAAAAATACGTTAATGGTTTCTAATTCTCTCGGTTTTCAATTGCTTTCCCCCCAGCTTTCAAAAAGTACCAAGTTCCTCAAAATTAAGCTTTGGTTATATAGTGCTTCTCAAATAGCAGTCACTTCAGAATCACCCGGAGGACTGGCTGAACATACATGACGCTTTCCTGGCTGCCCAATGGTTAAGATTTTGCCTTCCAAAGCTGGGGGTGTGAGTTTGATCCCTGGTCGGGGGGCTAAGATCCCACATGCCTCACAGCCGAAAAACCAGAACATAAACAGCAGAAGCAATATTGTAATAAATTCAGTAAAGACTTTAAAAATGGTCCACATCAAAAAAAAAAAAAGTAGCTCTTTTTCGTGGCACCTCGGAGGCTGTCAGCCACTTCAGAATGAAGCTGAACATCTCCCGGCCACTAGCTGCCAGAAGCTCACTTAAGTGGATGATGAACGAAAACTTTGTACCTTCTACGAGAAGCGTGCAGCCACTGAAGTTGCTGCTGACACTCTGGGTGAATGGAAGGGTTATGTGGTCTGAATCAGTGGCGGGAACGATAAGCAGGGTTTCCCCAGGAAGCAGGGTGTCTTGACCCATGGCCGAGTTCGCCTGCTGCTGAGTAAGGGGCATTCCTGTTACAGACCAAGGAGGACTGGAAAGAGAAGGCGCAAATCTGTATGGGGTTGCATTGTGGATGCCAATCTGAGTGTTCTCAACTTGGTCATTGTGAAAAAAGGGGAGAAGGATATTCCTGGACTCACTGATACTGCAGTGGCTCGTCGCCTGGGTCCCAAAAGAGCTAGCATAATCCGCAAACTTTTCAATCTCTCTAAAGAAGATGATGTCCGCCAGTATGTTGTGCGAAAACCCCTAAACAAAGAAGGTAAGAAACCTAGGACTAAAGCACCCAAGATTCAGCGTCTCATGACCCCAAGAGTTCTGCAACACAATCGCCGGCGTATTGCTCTGAAGAAACAGCTACTAAGAAAAACAAAGAAGAGGCTGCAGAATATGCTAAACTTTTGGTCAAGAGAAGGAAGGAGGCCAAAGAAAAACGGCAGGAACAGATTGCCAAGAGATGGAAGCTGTCCCCTCTGAGAGCTTCTACTTCTAAGTCTGAGTCCAGTCAAAAATGAGATGTTCTAAGAGTAACAAATAAATAAGATCAGACATCAAAAAAAAAAAAAATTGAAAAAAAAATACATGGCTGGGTTCCAGCATGTGTCTCTCATTCTGTAGATTTGGGGAGGCCCCCGCATTTCTACAAGTTTTAAGGGTGCTGATGCTACTGGCCCAGGAAGGACCCTTCACAGAGCACTGGCATAAAGCAGAGGCAGTACTGAGGCCACACAGCATAATGCTAAAGAGCACCAACTTAGGACCAGACATGCAGGTGAGCATTAGAATTTCCCAACTGTATTAAATTTGGCAGATCAGTGGTAGTCTATCTTCCTATGAATAACTTTTCCATGTTTAGAGGTATTCTAATGTACCCATTGTTGATGTTAAACTGCAGCCAGATCCCAGACATAGAACCTGTGCTTCATTCATCAGATGCACCCACTGAGCCATCAATTCACAGGCAAGCAACAAGTGGAAACAAGCTCTCTGGGCAGGTTCCATATTGCTGGCACTGGGAATGGCAGGCATTGGTAGGCACCCAGTTTCCTGAGGTCTCAGTGGAGGCAAGGTCAAGTTCCTGATGTGCAAGGGGTATCAATACAACAAGTTCAAGTTTCCAGCATTAATGGCTGGGTGCGTCAGCTTCCTCAACAGGCCAGCTAAGCAGCTTGACTTGAGTCAGTATCCCAGAAAATTAAGCCCTGAGTCCAAGTTCTAACTGCTCAAATGTTCTTTGGGTCACCCAATACCCTGTAGTTAACTCCTCCCTGCCAAATGCATTTTGAGGTTTATCTAAGAACTCAATAACATGCACATTCTATTACTGTGAACCAATAAATATCAACAAAGCCTCAATTTTCTTCATTGTAAAGTGAAAATACTACAAAATGGAGAGTCCAAAAAAATTTATGTGGTGTGGATCAAATATATATTCTAAAAGACATTTTTAACTTCAAACACAATGTTTTGTCACAAAACTCTAATTTCATGACACTTAATCATCTTAAAAAATATAGTAATGGGTAACTTTTCACAAACGAAAGATTTCTTTAACTGATGTCAGCTAGCCAGGAAAAAAGAACTTATGTTGAAGTATTTTTTTCTCTCATTTTTCCTCCTCTTAGGATTTTGGATATTTGCAAATGAAATATTCAATATATCACAATGAAAAACAGTGGTTAGTAAACTGCCTGGGAGAAAAAGAAAATAGTATGTGAGGTGATATTTCTAACACAGAGACTTTCCCTAAGCTATGCCGATAAGAGAAACAGAGAAACCAAAATGTGCTTTTCTGCTTCGACTTTTTCCATAGCCCCAAGAAGACGTCCTGGCAAAGCTGTCACATCTAATCTTATCTTACATTCCTCGATGCTGTTTACTAACCTCTTATTTATTTTTTTATTCAGCTGACAAGTTGACAAGCACAACTGCAATTTCTAGTGTTGACTGCATTTTCTTTTTCTTTCCAGTCTCTTCCAACCGTATAGATGCTGTTGTCAGATAACCTCCCCACCTGAACCCCTGTGACTGATATCTGGCGCAAAGTAGCAGGCTGAACCATACATTCATCAACCATCTTCAGTCCCCGCCCATCTTGTCATGCAAAGGCTAAGTTCCTCGAGGCCATGGCAGTTTCAATCAAGGCCCAGGACACACAGTTAAATTGTCACAGGCCTATATTTTAAGAACACCAAAGCTGGGAAAGACTTTGTACATTTTGCCACAATTACACACCAAGTACTGGCAAATATTGGAAACAGGATCTGACCTCAGATTTCCCTGACTCCAACAGTCCCAACTATTAACCATTTTATAATAGGTTTTTTTGTTTTTTTTTTTGCAAAGCATGTGAAATAGGAATTATGTTTATTCTGTATACCCCTTGAAAGCTTGACATTGAAATTGTTTTAGAATACAGTAAATATTTACTCAAATGGTAGTCACATCAGTTCAGTCACTCAGTCGTTGCCAACTCTTTGCGACCCCATGAACTGTAGCACGCAAGGCTTCCCTGTCCATCACCAAATCCCAGAAATTACGCAAACTTATGTCCATTGAGTTGGTGATGCCATCCAACCATCTCATCCTCTGTCGTCCCCTTCTCTTCCCACCTTCAATCTTTCCCAGCATCAGGGTCTTTTCTAATGAGTCAGTTCTTCACATCAGGTGGCCAAAGTATTGGAGTTCCAGCTTCAGCATCAGTCTTTCCAATGAATATTCAGGACTGATTTCTTTTAGGATGGACTGGTTGGATTTCCTTGCAGTCCAAGAGATTCTCGAGTCCTCTCCAACACCATAGTTCAAAAGCATCAACTCTTTGGTGCTCAGCTTTCTTTATAGTCCAACTCTCACTCCATACATGACTACTGGAAAAACCATAGCTTTGACTAGATGGACCTTTGTTGGCAAAGTACTGTCTCTGCTTTTTAATAAGCTGCCTAGGGTGGTCATAGCTTTTCTTCCATGGAGAAAGTATCTTTTAATGTCATGGTGGCAGTCACCATCTGCAGTGATTTTGGAGCCCCCCAAAATTAAGTTTCTCACTGTATCCATTGTTTCTCCATCTGTTTGCCATGAAGCAATGGGACCAGATGCCATGATCTTAGTTTTCTGAATGTCAAGTTTTGAGCCAACTTTTTCCCTCTCCTCTTCCACTTTCATCAAGAGGCTCTTTAGTTCTTCTTCACTTTCTGCCATAAGGGTGATGTTATCTGTGTATCTGAGGTTATTGATATTTCTCCCAGCAACCTTGATTCCAGCTTGTGCTTTATCCAGCCCAGCATTTTGTATGATATACTCTGCATATAAGTTAAATAAAGAAAGTGAAAGAAAAGAAAGTGAAGTCACTCAGTCGTGTCTGACTCTTTGCGACCCCATGGACTGTAACCTACCAGGCTTCTCCATCCATGGGATTTTCCAGGCAAGGGTACTGGAGTGGATTGCTATTTCCTTCTCCGGGGGATCTTCCCAACCCAGGAATCAAACCCGGGTTTCCTGCATTGCAGGCAGACGCTTTATCCTCTGAGCCACGAGGGAAGCCCATAAGTTAAATAAGCAGGGTGACAATATACAGCCTTGACGTACTTCTTTTCAATTTGGAACCAGTCTGTTGTTCCATGTCCAGTTCTAACTGTTGCTTCCTGACCTGCATACAGATTTCTTAGGAGGCAGGTCAGGTGGTCTGGTATTCCCATCTCTTGAATAATTTTCCATGGTTTGTTGTGATCCACATAGTGAAAGACTATGCTTATAGGCATAGTCAATAAAGCAGAAGTAGATGTAGTCACAAGGCCATCTATTAGAATCCCTGCTTTGACAAGTGGCTAATACCTTAATAACTGATTCTTTAAAAATCCAAGTCTGAGGCAAATATTCTGGACTGAGGCTTGAATGGAAGGGGCAACTCCAAGGCAACTAAGCCAAGGAGGAAGGGGAAAAGCAGATAAGGAGGGAAAGAAAACACAAGGTGGGGTTATTATGAAGCTTACAAGAAAATAGCCAGTGGCTCAGGTACATAGAGAGGAGGTCTTCAGAGATGCCACATGGAACCGCAGCAGCTTGGGACAATCAGGAGAGAATTTTATCTACACACTGCTTCCTGTCATATCTTCCTCATTGGTCAGAGTCAGCCTCCTGTCATGTAATCCTCTCATACTTTCTGTTTTCTTTATCCTGCCCTCTACCTCGCTAAAGGGACAGAAGCCAGGCCCTATGCACATTGGGACCACACTTCCTCTGAGGCAGGAAGCTGTGAGAGGACTCCCAGAGGGAGTCTTGTCACCCTGGCCCTGAAGGCTGGCCTTGGGTGTGAACCACCATGGTTGGACCTTGCTCCAGAAGAGGAGTGAGGAGATGCAACGGCGGCAACGGTGTTGGGGCCAAACATCAGGCAGGTTAACGAGGACGGGGAGACACGGCTGGGTCCAGAACAGTGGGTCAGGCAGAGCTGCTTTTGCTCCTTCCAAAGCTAAAGGTCTGTGATTCAAAATATTAACAGTGGGGTTCATGATCTGTGGAAGACTGAACAGTAAGTTAGCAGAAGTTTGAAATTTGAAACTCCCAAGAGCTCCTCTGTTATGCTTTCCACCATAGCACAGCTTCCTTAAAGCTCCCTTAGAATCCTCTTGAATTTTCAGAGTCCTTCACACCACAGGGAGCAAACAAATACCTAGAAGGTCCAGACAGGTACCATGAACTAGAAAACCATGCCAGTTATTTGCATATTGAACCACAACGAAACATCCTTTTTTTTTTTTTCTTAAGCATTTTGTCTTTAGTCTTAAGTTTCCAATTTTAATAGAGAAAAGAATTGAGAAATATTTCTTTAACATAAGAAAAATGATACAAGTGTGATGATAAATGAACACTGACCATGGTAGGCTAGGACAAGCTCACACCATGCTGTCTGAGCATCTTCCCTATTCTGTGCTCAATGACTTCACCAGGTAACCTGACACTGGCCATGGTGGGAAATCAAATGCTACAGGTCTAGGTTTTTTCACTGTCTGCAGAGCCAAGAAAACACTGACCAGCATAACATTGCACATGACCTCACTTTTAGATGACAGAAAGTCACGGGGCCTGTAGACTAGGGAACACATACACTCCTTTAAAGATGACAGTGAGATCGACTGAGTCCTAGAAAAATATCACCACATATGAAGATAGGCTCAGCATGGTTGACCTTCCAAATATTCCCAGAAGTGAAAAATGCAAGCATTTAAGTTAAAACCTCTAATTGTTAAATGTCAGCTTACTTTCCCCACCCCCACTCAAACATCTCCCTAAAACAAACTGGGACTCTCTGTCTCAAGTTTGCAAACTTCAGTTTAAACCATGGATGATCTCAAAGGGCCGCATGCTACCCATCTTCAATTAAATAAACATCAATATAAAAGATCTGATTTGCATTTTTCTTTTCTTTTTCTTTTCTTTCTTTTTCTTTTCTTGCATTTTTCTTTTCTTTTCTCAAAAAAGTAGCAAAAGATATTCCATGGATTTATCCCATAACAACTATCCCTTTATTTAACATAGCAGCAGCATCATTTGGTATTTATCTGGCTTCCAGAAATGCACTGACCTAACTAGGGGCACTGTGGAACTAAAATCTTACACCTCTTCTTCTAAATTCCTGTGTTGGGCAAACTTTATCTGTATTACTTTACAGAGTTCCAGATGACTTGCAGGCTGCCCATTTTAATATTAGCCTTTACTTGAGCAGGTTCCCAGTAGGATAATTGGTGATACATGAAATATTTTTTTTAATCCTGCTTTGTTATCCAAAAATGACAACAGGATAGAAAACAGAGGGAAAAACTCTTGTTTCCAAATCCTAATTTTGTTCTATTGGAAATGCCTTTGGTTCCAAGGATGGAGTGGCATCTGAGAATCTCACATAAGATCCACAGGTGCATCTACAGGACAGACACAGGAGGGCGGGTCCTCGCCTTGTGGCTGGAGCTGCAACGTGCCTAGTTCACCACTGTGTGCAACTCAGTTTAGCAGATTCTATGGTGAACTTTCTTCTGTTTTTTCTTTTAATTTGACAAGAATGAAAGACTGCCCTTTTTAAAAGTAAAAAGAACATGGAAGCAACCTAAATACCCATCAACAGATAAAGAAGATATGGTACAAATATACAATGGAATATTACTCAGCTATCAAAAAGAATGAAATAATGCCATTTGCAGTAACATGGATGGACCTAGAGATTATCACACTAAGTGAAATAAAACAGAGAAAGATATATATATATATATCACTAATATGTGGAATCTAAAAAAAAAAATGATACAAGTGAACTTATGTACAAAACAGAAACAGACTAACAGACATAGATAACAAATTTATGGTTACCAAAGGGGAAAGGTGGAGGGAAGGGATAGATTAAGAGTTTCAGATTAACACACACACAATCCTGTATATAAAATAGGTCATCAACAAGGACACAGCACAGGGAACTCTACTCAGTATTGTGGAATAATTCTGTAATTTTCCACCTGGGAAAAGAATCTCTAAAAGAACAGATATATGCATATGCATAATGGAATCATTTCGCTGTATAGCTAAGACTAACACACACTGTAAATCAAATATACTTCACTACAACTGCACACATTTAAGGATACCATATGAGGTTTTGAAAAGGTTACTACAGAAAGCTAATTAACATATCCATCTTCTCATGTAACTTTTGTGTATGGGTGGGTGGTAAGTACCTGAAATCCACAATCAAGCAAATTGCCAATATTCAGCACAGTATTATTAACTATAGCCAACATGTTGTATATTATATCTCTAAATTTATTCATCCTACATAACTGGAATTTTGTACCCTTTGGTCATTCTCTCCCCATTTCCTCCACCTCCCCACCTCTGGCAACCACCATTCTACTCTCTGCTTCTATGTATTCAACTTACTTCGATTCCATATCTGAGAACATGCAGAATCTTTACCTATGTGTCCAGCTTATTTTACTCGGTATCATCCATGTTGTCCCAAATAGCAGGATTTCCTTTTTAAAGCTAAATAATATTCCAATATATTATAATGATGGTGGTGGTTTAGTCGCTAAGTTGTGTCCGACTCTTGCAACCCCATGGATGGTAGCCCGCCAGGCTCCTCTGTCCATGGGATTTTCCAGGCAAGAATACTGGAGTAGGTTGCCATTTCCTTCTCCAGGGGATCTTCCCGACCCAGGAATAGAACGCGGGTCTCCTGCATTGCAGGCAGATTCTTTACCAACTGAGCTATGAGGGAAGCAATATTATAATGATAATACATCTTATATACATTCATGTGTATATATAGTACATATGCACACATATATAGTGATATATATCACTGTATATATATATACATATTTATATACACACACACTATTTCTCTATTCAGTGACAGACATGGGTTTTCACATGTTGACTATTGGGAATAATGCCACAATATAAATAGGAGTGGTCTTCCCAGGGGGCATTAGTGCTAAACAACCTTCTTGCCAGTGCAGGAGATGTAAGAGATGCAAGTTTGATCCCTGGATTGGGAAGATCCCCTGGAGAAGGGCATGGCAACCCACTGCAGTATTCTTGCCTGGAGATTCCCATAGGCGACTGGCAGGCTACAGTTCATAGCATCACACAGGGTCGGACGTGACTGAAGCAATGACGCACGCGCACACACACACACACGCAACTATAGGAGTGCAGGCATCCCTTCAAGATACCGACTTCATGTCCTCTGGGCATATATTCAGAAGAGCTACAAAAAAGTGACTCTATCCCTAGAATTGACATTTATGGGCAGGCTATTCCTTTAGTTTCTGATTCTATTCTTTTTCTGAATTCTCTCTGCTTCCACAAAAGCCTCCTGGTGGGAAGTCTTGCTGTCAAGTGTTCCGTATACATACCTAGTTCAGCGGAATTTCTCGAGAAGTACGGCTGAGGGAATCTGGAAGTCACCCACTGCAGGTGTTGAGTAGAACACACAGGAAATGTGGACGCAACTGCTTGAGCAGGTGGATGTAGGGGAACCATTTCTCCAAATTCTATGCCAACCTAACAAAACTTGGTTTCGTATAAATCTCAGTTCTCTTCGATACATACTATCTGCCAGTCCACAATGACTTTGGAGCTAATTTTCTAAATTTATATTTACCATTCACTTGCTCCCCAGACGGTAGAATTTGGTAAGATCTCTCAACTTTGTAATGTCAAGCAATGTGGTTACGTATGTATGTGTGTGTACAGACACACACACAGAGTTCTGAAAAGTCTGCAAACATAGGAAAAGCTTACTTGAAAACAGTTTGTTAGTTACATTTTTAAATATGATATCCTCAGTGCATTTTACCTCAACTCCTAGAAAACATTTTGGGTAAAGTGTCTCTAAGTTTAAAACAATGGGTGCAACTGTTAATATACTACAGAGTGACAAAAAATGTGTAAAGGCAAATGTAATATTATCTTTTCTAATGAACAGTTATTCAGACCTTGAGGACAATCAATATGTTTTCTCTCATTCATTAAAAGAAAAAATGGATGAAGTGATCATACATTTTTTGTCTCAATTAGAAGGAAAAGGATGCTGCCCCAAATTAAATATTTTCAGTTCATTTTCTACAGTGGGACACACAAAGACAATAATATGCTTAAAGCACTGCAAAATGGACACAATTGGCTTGAGTAAACAACATCCAAAATCTAGCATCATTACTATTTTTCCCTTAGGCTTGTGAGTAACCAGACACAGGCAGGAAGAAATAGGAGACAATAAATAAAGCAAATGAGCTATTTCTCAAATGCAAAAATTTTGGCTCAAGTTGAAAGATTACATTGTTTATAGACACACGATACACTAAAACAGCAAAACCAATACTCTCTTAAAATATACCACATGCTGGGTAGAAAATATGTAATCTATTCAAGTATTGAGCAGAAAAATCTTTTCCCATAGCACACAACCACGTGTATGAGGAAGATTAATAAATATTACTTTGAGAAGGCTGCTGGGGAGAAAATTTCCTACTGGGAAATTTTATTATCCAGAGTAAGATACATTGATTACCAACTTTCATTAATCTTATTTATTAAGACTACTTTATATTCTACTCAGATTCTGTTTACCAAGGAAAATGGAAGGAAAGAAATTCTCACTGCACAGACTTAGACATTACAGACTGCATGAACAGTTTTTGCATTTTGTGGTTTAGATCACCATTTAAACATTATGCACATTACCAGGTGACATCAGGCTCTGTGACAAGGGTGAGAAGAAGAGTTTTTTCTACTGCTCTGCCAGAGGACGGTTATTTCTGTGTATCAGGAAATCTAAACTTATTTACCTTTATTATGCTTAATAGAAATGCACTTTGTTATAAAGCTCTTAAAATTTATGGACTTTATTGGCACACATTTTCTTTCTTGAAATACTAGCAGTAAACACAACACAGCTTTACCATCCATCGCTGGGTATCATCAGTCAAATATGTAAATAGCAAGTAGGATGACTGATGTATCCATGTCATATTAGGCATTCAACAAGTCTTCATCTCCCAGAAAATGCTGAGTCTCTGGTCGAAGAAAGACTTGCAGCTGGAAGCAATATGTAAACAAACCAAAGAAATAACCCAAATCAAATCATCTCATAGTATACCTTAAACTTATACAATATTGTATGTCAACTATTATGCAATAAAGCTGGAAAGAAAGAAAATGAAAGAACCCCAAAGTTAATGATGTACCACTATAAAAATTAGTGGGTATAAATGTCTCTAGGAACTTCTGGATATAAGAAGCTGGGTAGATTAATGCTGAAGATGGTTGTCACAGGTTATGCATAAGAACATTCTTACTGGGGTCTCAGCAGTGTCAAGGACTAGAGAAGAAACACATGCTCACAGTGCAGAAGGAAAAGTGAACCAAGGTTTTGCTGAGAACCTTCAGGACAGAGTTTCAGAAGCAAGTACCAGATCCCTGATGGATTATTTTATCAGAAGGAAGCAAACAAGTATTTGAGGGGCAGGGAGCAGGCAAGTGCAATACTGCTAGAGCTTTCGACAGTAGCCTTCCCTTCTGCCTGCCCCGAGAGAAAAGCACCCCTTTCACTCCTTTCCTGCAGGAACTCTCTGGATTCAGACTTCTCTGGTTGTACTCTATTACAGCACTATTTTCTACAAAATGAGAGTCCAAACTACTAAACTCCTAATAAATCAATACCCATATAGACTGTCCATCTGTCTAAGTATTGCCTTATTTCATATGTGGCTACCCACTTCCCTTTCCAAGATATTATTTACTTCACACACACACCATATAAAGAGAAGAGTCAGTAGGAGAGATACTGTGATGGTATCATATTTATTAACCAACCCAATCCCCTTAATAATTATGCCCACCTTGAAGCTAAGTTCCTGTCCTTAACCCACATTCCGCAAACTAATAATCCACATGAGCTACAGGAAAGGCCCTGCCACATCGGCTCCTGGACTTCTTTGAAACCTGCAAATTCCAACGTAGCAGCACCGCCATTGTTATGTACTTCAAATCCATTCAACCCCAGGAGATGCTAGTATTTACACACTCCCCTATGTGTGGGTCTGTGTAGTATAAGGGCTCACAGATGCTTGTGTTTTTTTCTTTTTTGTAACACAAGTGCCTGGCTTAAGCTTTGATTGCCCAGGCTTTCATTTCAAGGAGGCATCCACTCCAAACCTGGCTATCTTACAGAAACACATTGCCAGCCACTAGACTAGATAAAGAGCCAGGCCATCTCCCCATAGCAGGCTCCTTTGTTTTAGACATCTTGGCTGATTTCAACAACTGATTTGGACTATTTTCTTTTTTCCTCTTACCACTCTATATTTCTGCTCTATGTTTTAAATTCACCAACAAAGAATGAGCCCTAGAAATCCTAGGGCCCAGCCCTCCACCCCAATAAAAGCAGAACCACAGCGCCTGCAGCTTGCTCCCTCCCCCAAACTGTGCATTGTAGTTTCCCAGTCTTCTAAGCAATAAATCTATTTTTATCATATTTTTGTG